>NC_140971.1:76752461-76967461 GCF_056783735.1 Eptatretus burgeri
TGTTATTGTGAAGTGGAAACGTCAAGGAGCAAGAACAGCTCAGCCGCGAGGTGGTAGGCCACTTAAGCTCACAGAACAGGACCGTCGAGTGCTGAAGCGTGGAGCGCAAAGTAAATTGTCCGTCGTCGGTTGCAACACTCACTACCGAGTTCAAAACTGACTGGAAGCAATGTCAGCACAAGCACTGTTCGTCGAGAGCTTCATGAAATGGGTTTTCATGGCTGAGCAGCCACACACAAGCCTAAGGTCACCATGCGCAATGCCAAACGCCGGCTGGAGTGGTGTAGAGTTCACTGCCATTGGACTCTGGAGCAGTGGAAACACGTTCTCTGGAGTGATTAATTACACTTCCCCATCTTAGCAGTCTAACAGATGAATCTGGGTTTGGCGGATTCCAGAAGAACGCTACCTTCCCGAATGCATAGTGCCAACTGTAAAGTTTGGTGGAGGAGGAGGAATAATGGTCTGGGGCTGTTTTTCATGGTTATGGCTAGACCCCTTGGTTCCAGTGAAGGGAAATCTTAACGCTACAGCATACAATGACATTCTAGACGATTCTGTGCTTCCAACGGTGTGGTAACAGCTTGGGGAAGGCCCTTTCCTATTTCAGCATGACAATGCCCCCATGCACAAAGCGAGGTCCTTACAGAAATGGTTTGTCAAGATCGGTGTGGAAGAACTTGACTGGCCTGCACAGAGCCCTGACCTCAACCACATCGAACACTTTGGGATGAATTGGAATACCACTGTGAGCCAGATGTAATCGTCCAACATCAGTGCCGAACCTTCCTAATGCTCTTGTGATTGAATGGAAGCAAATCCCTGCAGCAATGTTCCAACATCTAATGGAAAGCCTTCCCAGAAGAGTGGAGGCTGTTAAAGCAAACGGGGGGGACCAACTCCATGTTGATGCCCATGATTTTGGAATGAGATGTTGGACGAGCAGGTGTCCACATACTTTTGGCCATGTAATGTATGAGTGCATTCCTGCTATTGCAGACACAACTGCATGATGACGTCATGTGAAGGTACATCTTTTTCATACTTTACATGGAAGGAAACATGGGATATTTTTGTTTGCAACAGTCATTACAAATTCTGGTAAGGAAACTGAGTTATAAGCGACACGTCGCTGTCTCGCAGCCAGAAAGTAACTGTGTTGGATGTTCCACAAAGTTGTTTTTTTTAATGAAATATCATTTTTATTTCCTCTGCAAGATATGAGAATTAATGTACCTTCATTGGGCGGTGCATATTAGCCAGCGACCGCGATCGCTGCGGACAAAACATGCATTACCTTATTTGAGTTCTACTCAAAATGTTACTTTTTTCCTCTAAACGGTTTAATGATAGAAGATGTGTTGTTCATTTCTCAACTGTAAATGAGGCCTTTAAAACAATCTGAGCTCCATGGAGAGAAAAATATGGTGGCGATTTCTGGACGGCTGGGGGCGTGGCCTGTAGAATGGGCGGTGTTATGAACCAAAGACAGACAGACACACAGACATGAACTCAGCTTTATATATTTGAATCCAGCAAATACAACCCGTTGTCTCGCTGATGGGGGCGTGAAGGGGAGGGGGTGGAAAAAGAGAGAGGAAGGGGTGGGGAGAGGAGGGAGGGGAAGCAAGGAATAGGTGAAGAAGGGGAAAAGAGACAGAGAGAGAGAGACACACACACACACACACACACACACACACACACACACACACACACACACACACACACACACACACACACACACACACACACACACACACACACACACACACAGACATTTGGTTTCTCTTTATTTCCAGGAATCATTGTGCACAAGAATCAGAATCCAAAGGCAAACATTGTACGAAGTTAAAATGAGGAAAGAGGTAGTACATATAAACAAGGTAAAATCATAAATTAACGATTAGGACACCATCAACAAGTTCACATAATGATTCCTTCACACACCACTTCTTGTAAAAACAACGTAAAATCACTGAGTTGAAATTCAAAGTGCAAACGTGATGTGATGAAGGCTTTAAAAAGATGAACTACATCATCATCAGGATTGTCGGTATTTTGCATTCTATGTTTCCTTGAAAGGTAGGCCTATATAGCGAGTTTAGCCTCAGAAGACAAATAATTTGCTAAAAGACACTCATTTTTGCATCGGGAAGAGATACTAAAACCGAAGATAAAAACACAACGTGTAAAAACAAGGCCTAGCCCTCAGAGTACATGTGATCAGATCTTAAAAAGGGGGGCCAGCCTTGGGCACTCAATAAAAATGTGGAAAATATTTTCAATAACACCACAGAAAGGGCACAATTCCATGTTACTAAAACATGTGCGATGAGACAAAACATTCGAGGGTAAAATGTAGTGCGCCAGCCAACACTGCAAGTCTCCAGAGCGCTTGGCAATGGGCGCCTTATACATAACAAGCCATTGGATTGCAGTGGATGGAGTAACACGGAGCATCCTCTTCCAGTGTGCTTGTGGTTCTGCAGGTCTCTCAGGAACAAGAGCTTTAACACAAAAAATATACAGTACGTTTTTCCATTGAGTTAAAAGGGATAAAACCTTGAAAGTGAAGTAAAAGTGATGGAAAGGGGTGTTGGAGTGAAGGTTGGAGTCCATTTTAACCCGGACTGCTTGAAAAAGCGTAGAATTACAGAAAAAATTCTCCCTATGACTCGAATGGACCGAATTCTAGTGGCCACACCGACCTCGGCAGCTGGCTTCTATTTATAAGGAAAAGGAGTTCTAAAATGTTTAACCTTGGTGTGTCCAGCATGAATAAAATTTTGTATAAAATTGCGATCACCACAAACCCCTTTAAAGATAGGGTTTTAAAAAATTGGCTCATTTAAAAACATTAAGAGAGTAGCTACTGTCATCACGGCGGATGCTGACTGCCTGCCATGACTCCAGCATACTTTTATCGAACAGGGGCACTGATGTGATACCAACTTCCTTGGTGTCAATGAGAAAGAGTTCCTGATCATCGCCGAGTTTCCCTGCCTGTCGAAGCAGGCAGCGAGCGAAGGCTTTCTAAGAAACATCCGTGTATAACAGCCTGCGCAACCAGCACCTGTCCTCCTTCGGCAATAGGCAGGCTTAGCACTCCTGGCCACTGCTTTCCCCCCCCAAATGAAGTCAATAAAATGGTTTGTAGTTTTTTTAAGAATGAAATCTGGGGCTGTAGTGCCGTAAAAATATGCCAAAGCATTGATGCCGCAAGGTTATTAATAACAAGGGTTCGCCCCCGATATAAGATTTGACTGAGTAGTCCCTTCCATTTTAGTAACCGCCTCTCAGTTTTATTTTTTTTTAAATCCATCCCCATGTCCATTCAAGTTGCTTGGGCAGGGTCGGAGGATGGCCCCATTTTGCGGACCAAGATAGAGAGCTTTGCTCTTTTTCCAGTTTACTTTGGTGGAGCTTGCCAAACTGAATTCATGGACACAGTGGACCAAGATAGAGACATCCTCATCTGAATGGATAACCGCACAAAGATCATCCGCATCGGCAATTACTTTAACTGGGTTCGCCATTGGTTGGGGAAGAAAACCATGAAGATGTACCCGCAACCGAATGAGCAAAGTCTCAATTGCTAGGGAATAGAGAGGCCAGATAAAGGTCAGCCTTGACGAATGCCTTTACTAGCTGGGAAAGGCTGACAAAATATTGTGAACTTTCAGTACACTAAAAATGTTATTTCCAGGAGCTGTATGTAAGAGATAAAAGTTGCCCCAAAACCAAACCGCCGTAAAACAGAAAAAAGATAGAGGTGATCAACAGTATCAAAGGCTTTTTCCTGGTCTAGAAATACCAAACCAACATTTTTTGCCTCAAGAGTGCACATATCAATCATGTCACGCACAATAAAACTGACTGTCTTGTATTGTTCTTTTTGGAACACAACAGGATTGATCAGGGTGTATAATTTTCCCAATCATGGGTCTGAGCCGGTTGGTAAGAGCCTTTGAGAAAATTTTATAATCCGTGCAAAGCAATGATATAGGACGCCAGTTGCACCATTGTTGAAGGTCACCTTTTTGGGGGACAAGGGCAAGTACAGCCCTGCGACAGCTTAATGATAACAAACTCGATCGTAGACCGTCAATCAGAGCTTCAAGTAACTCAGGTCCCAGAAGGTCCCAAAAGGTTTTGTAAAGTTCTACAGGCATTCCATTGAGACCAGAGGCTTTGCCTGTTGGTAGAGTATGTAGGGCAGCCTGAAGTTCCTCCAAAGTTATTTCCTTGTCTAATTGTGGACGTGTGGATTCTGATCAGGTGGGTAGGGAAGAAGTCAGGGATTCCATAATCTCATTATCAGTGCTCTTGGCTTGGTAGAGTTCAGAGAAGTAATCCTTGAGTGAAACTCTGATGTCTTTTTGGCAGTGTGTTATTCTACCTTCCTTCGTCTTTAGTGAGGCTGTCTGCTGACTTGTTTTTTTTTTCCGAACTTTCAGTCTGAAGAAGAACTTGGAGGAAGTATCCAAGTGATACAGATTTTCCATTCTGAGACTGATCAGAGCTCCCCTGGCCTGCTTTGCACGGAGCCCAGCAATAAGGGCTTTTTTCTTTGCCAGCAAAAGTTGGTCCTTTCGGTATTAGAGGCTGAGAGGTTGGATTGCAAAGATAGTATCTCTCTGGCAACCAGGGATTGAAGGGCAGAGTCATGTCGAGTTTGATAAGCTCCGTTTTGCTGTCAGAAGGATCTTATCTGTGCTTTGGCGTTGTCCCACCATTGCACAAGACAGGGAAAGGAGGGTTTACATTGAAGTAAAGTTCTCCAAAAAACACGAAAGGCATCAAGGAACAATTGATCCTCGAGGAGGCTTACATTAAAAGTCCAGTAGGTAGCACCTCAGTTACGAATTGTTAGGTGAATACGAAGTATGACCACATGATGGTCTGATAAACCACTCGGGACAATACAAGTGTGGGTCACAATATTTATAAAAATTATTATTAATATAAAAACGGTCTAAACTTGTGAGAGACACACAGCCATCTAAACACCAACACCACGTATATTGTCGTGTAGATGGATTACAAGTTATCCAAATGTCAATAAGGGAGAAGGTTGTCAAAGTCCTAGCTCATTGGGTGAGACTCTTTCCCATTGCTATCAATGGTAGAATCCATCGTGCAGTTAAAATCCCCTCATAAACAAACAAATCCATTAAAATCCAAGTGTGTGAGGGATGTTTCTAACTGCGTAAAAAAACGAGTTTGATCCCTTCTGTCACTCGGTGCATAGACATTCAGTCTTGTGTGTTTAAAACCATTAAGAGTAAAAGTGAGTGAGATTAAATATCATTTAATAATTTCATTAAAAACAACAATGAGATTACAGAGAGAGGGATGTAAATAGATGGCTCCCCCAGCTCTTACAGGAGGAACGACATCTAGTTTCTTGTAAGAGTAAAAATTCAATGTGGTTCTTTAATACAAGCTCCTTAACTTCAGCTTTGCGTAAATTTGAACGTCCTCCATGAATGTTTAAAGTAGCTATCAAGAAAGCCATAGTGTGGAATTTTGAAAAAGACAAAGACATCGGTCAATTGGCTGAGTTATGGATGCAGTAGTTTCCTTGCTTTGAAAACTCATTTCTTGAGACGAAACATTTGTGGCTCAGTCATGCTAAACTGCTCAGACTAAAGGAGCAGCCGCTTTGCAGAGGTAATAAAACTGTGCAGGTCTGGAAAGGAATCTTGAATTTGAACAAGTCTCTTACGGAAGGTGTGCTGTGAAAACTTTATGATCTCCTGGGGAGGAGTGAGGGCACAGTCTGAACACCCTCCGGTTCCTGAAATAAGCCTGGATCGTTCCAGACTTCGGTACTATCACCAGAAGCAAGTGACGAGGCCCTGTCAGAATCATAGTCTGATTGGTGATCCAAACTTGAACCATGCACCACAGGTGGAGCAGACATTTCAATTTCTGCTGGGAGGGAGAAAGCCGTTACCGAAGCAGAACACACACGCTCCACTTCCGTACGGTCCGGAGTTGTCTGGAACGCAGATGTCTCAGACACTATGCTTTTGGTAGAGAGAGGGACCAACATAGGTTCATTTTCAATGTCCATGACATCAGCAACCACTGAGGTGGTCACAACTACTTCTTGGGGCACAACCCCGCCCTCTTGTTCATGCTCGTGCTCATCCTGTGCATCATCAGGAGCACTGTCAACATCCACCGGAGCTAGAACAGCAAATTTGTTTTCAGTTTCCAAAGCAGCGAGCGAGCTGGCTGCATCTACATGAGAGCCGTGCAGTTTGCTCGGTGGTGCTTGCTTTTTAGAAACGCTCACCATTACACCATGACCACTGACGTTAGGACGCTTGTTTCTTCGGGAGTGAATGGTCCTCGTCGTCTACTTCAGATTCTTTGACTTCTACATTCACTTTCCAGAGCTGATTATGGGAGGTGTCTGCACATTCAACCACTCTAGATGTACCACTGGTGCTTGGCTTCGGTTCTGCAGCTCCAGGTGCACCATTAGTGCTTGGTCGAGGCTCCTGGCATTGAAATTCCTCGCTAAGCTCCACATGTTGAGACTCACCACGAGGAATGTTTGGTTTCAGACACGCATTCTTCAAATGTCCATGCTCGCCACAAATAAAGCATGTCATTACCTCAGTGGCGATATAAATTTGGGAGCTGCGATCTTTATATTTAAGAGTCACAGCAGAACTAAGTGACTGTGCACCATTCTTCAAAACAATAGAACAGTGGCGTCGGAACGACATAATGTGTCGAACCGAAACGCCAGAAAGCAAACGTAATGGGATCATGGAAATCCGTGATACAACCGTCCCAAAATAACTTAAAGCAGAGATGATCTCCTCGCTTTTAAAGAAAGGTGGAATATTTGAAATAATCATTTGAACAGCAGGTGTGCCCAAAGGACTTCCAGAAACAAAAAGATCTGGCGGGATAGACAAGCCGGTTTCAACCTTCTGCCAAGTGCCATTGGAGTAATACAGTTTATATAATACACACATGTGTAAATGTACACAGACATAAAGTAAATAAAAACGACAAACACAAATATTTACCTTGAAACAGCATTCTTTGAAGAAGGATTTAAAGTGGGGAATTAGCGAAATTCAATTAAAAAAATGTATCAAGCCACAGAATACAAAATGTCAATCTATACTCTTTGCCTTCACAGCAAAAACAAACATGGCGGACACATTGTTGGATGGACCTTGTTGTTTTTTAGCTCACCTGTTCGAAGAACAGAGAGCTATAGCGATACCCCCGGCGTCAGCGTGAGCGTAAAAATGTTAAAGTTTTTGGTGCAAGTTATTTCCTTTCTAATGTTTTTATCTACCACACTATTCTTTACTGATTACTAAATATATAGAAATACATATATTGCTTTAAAATTATTTGGATTAGACTTCACTGCAATGCTTTATAAGAAATATAATTAGACTCGTCTTTTAAAAACGATAAATGTATAAACAGGCGAGCATTGGGTGGCTTTGACACCAACTCTCTGGTTTTATTATGTATCGATGTCAAAGTGAGAGGTGGATTCCAAAAGGAGATCGCACGGAGATCTTTCAATCCGGACAAATCTCACACTCTCACTATGTCTTTCCGAAAGGACCGTTTGGAAACCCCCCCCCCCCATCCACTTTCTCAACAATCCTCTGGAAGAAGTCCTTTCTTTCAAGCCTCTGGGTCTCACTATCTGCAACCATCTTTCCTGGGAAAGCCACATATCAAACCTCACCTCCAAAGCCAGTCGCCAATTGGGAATCCTCAATTGTGCAAAGTCCTTCCTCGGCCTACCTGAGCTCCTGACCACATACAAAGCTTTCGTCCGCAGCCTGATATAGTACTGCTCTCCCCTCTGGGCTGGTGCTCCTGCCTCCCACCTTTCTCAGCTCCATGCTGTGGAAACCAAGGCTTTTCGGATCATTGGCATCTCCCGCGATGAGGCTGAGTCTTTGGACCTCTCACTCAATCACCGCGGGTTGGTCGGTGGTCTTTCTGTCTTCTACCGTCTCCTCTCCAGCCTCCCCCCCCGCTCTCTCTGAGATTTGTCCCCACCACATTTCCGCAGGGCACTCAAGGTCTACCAACAACCACCTTCTGGTAAAACTACCAAAATCACGAATCACTGCTCACCTTCACTCTTTCATTCCTCTTTTTGTCCCACCTTTGGAATAAACTCCCTTACTCTGTTCAATCTCATTCTTCCCTCCAGGCCTTCAAAACAGCTGTTCACCACCACCTCTTATCTTCCCCCATCCAAATCCTCGATCTTTTCTACCCCCGCTAATCCACCCCAAACCCACCTCCTTCAAATTCCCTGCTTTCCTTCCTGAAAGTCCCTGTAATGTCCATCTTGTATTCCCCATGTTCCCGGCCCCATCCCTCTCCCTTCCATAGATCTCCTCATGTCTCTGTTCCCCACTGTTTTGTCTTTCCCACTCCCGCCCCTCTTGTCTCATGCCCCCCTTGCTGTGTGTTGTGTGTTCGCTCTCATACGAGCCTCGACAAGGTATACAAAAAAAAGAAAAACCCAAAGGCCAAAGGTCAACAAATAAGGTGATATTTCTAAAATACTCAATTTTCATCTCATTGACTTGAAATTTGAAGAGGATTTGCAGATCAGGTCACTAAAATTAACCAGCCAATTGTTTTCGAGGTCAACATCGACCAAAAGGACAACATAGGCTGAACTTCTAAAATTGTCAATTTTCATCCGATTGACTTGAAATTTGAAGAGAAGTTGCATATTTGGTCATTGATGTCAACCACCAATTATTTTTTAGTTCAAATTTGTTTTATGGATTTTGCAAGTATCGTGTTCTGCATGACATCTTCCTGTTTGTTAATTGCCAGAATCCTTCGGATTTCGGCAATTATGTTGGTCGGTTGTGTGTGTCATTCTGTGTCTGTCTGTCTGTCTGTTTGTTTGTGTGTTTGTTTACCCTGTCGCAGCTACACCGTTTCAGCGATCATGACCAAACTGGGTCAGATGTCGGCCATGGTCCAACTTATACACTTGTCGTTTTTGGTGAATCTCGGTCAAAGGTCAAGGTCACCAAAAAACCGAAATTCTTATTTTCGCAATAACGCCCTCTAAAATAGTCGTATCAACTTCAAACCAAATCCAAAATGTGCATCTTCCAATTCTGCATCCAACTATATGTCTCATTGGGTGTCACACCAGCACCCTTCTTAGCGGTTGGGGGTCGAATGTCAGGGGGGGTCGGCTCAAAAATTTCAAATTGCGATAAAAACGCCATTTCAAGTCCGATTGACTTCCAAGTTATGATCATGACCAAACTAAGTGCTATAACTCATTAAACAGGAGCACTATCGACTTTGAAAAAACAAAAACCTGGAAATCAATTTGGTTCTTATGAGATCATGGAGATATGACAAAGTTATTCCGGCAATTCCTTGCTCAACGAGCAATTTCATTTGTTTGTTTGTCTGTTTATTTGTTTGTGTGCAGGAAATCTCCCAAAGTTATGGATGGATGCAGATGAAATTTTGTGGACAGGTTCGGTGTGGGACAAGGACGAACTGATTAGAATTTGGTGAAGATCCGGATCCAGATCCGGCTACTGGAATTTTTTCAATGATTCTTCACCATTGAGTGATCGGGCTCAAAACGATATATAGCAAGATATCTCAAAAAGTTGTGTGCGGATTCGGATGAAACCTGGTGGACACGTTGGGTGTGTGACAAGGAAGAATTATTTCAATTTTGGTGAACATCCAAACCTGGATCTGGATACGAGAATTATTTAAGTTTTTTATGTGATTCTGCACCATTGAGAGGTATAATAAAACGATAGAGTGCTGTATAGCATGATATTTCAAAAATATATTGGGTCTGATATGTTCTTGTGAATCAGGCATTACGTGGCGAAGATATGCGCTATTCCGAGTGCCCTTCTCGTTTGTTCATTTTTCTTTTTCAAACTAATACCTCACCCTGAGGAGTATGTACATATATTCCATGTACATTGGAGACACCACCTCAATCAAATGTAAAAAAAAATACCTTCGGATAATATGCCTCAAATGTTTTACACCAGGTTTCATCATGCCCACGACAATGTCTGTACGAAGTTATAAGCCAGCATGTTCAGGGGTGTAACATTCACGTTGACAGTCCTGAAATTCATAGATTGTTCTCATATACGAATCATGTTCAAGATAAACACCTTAAATTAGCATTAACATATACACTTGCGAACATAAGCAACAGAGACACGATGTAAATGAATACACAAGGACCTTACCGATGAACCATTCACTATAAACATCATCACCATCGACCAGGGCAGGTGTGTAAACAATGATGATGTAGCGCATCCGCGGTGCGAGAATGTCTGGGTGGGTGTTTGGTGGAACTCGCAGGATCAACCATCACTGATTGCCAAAGCTGATGCTGTCTCCAGATACAGACCGTGGACTCGTGGTCACCCTTGGAAATCGTGAAAGCAAACATGTGGATCATACGATGCATTGAACCTGTTTATCCACTCATCGTGGCACCCAGAAAATTCAAGCTTTTGGAGGTTGTTGGTGCCAGCACTCGGGATCTGTGGTCTTTCTTTTCTGGGAGGAAATTAAAACGAAATTCAAGCATCCTTTGATGCACCTCATCAAAATAAACTCTCCAAAATATCGTTGTGCGTTTTTTAAAAACAAGCCTTGTCCCTTTTTCAGCCGACAGAGCCGGTGCGTTTTCACAATGGGTCTAATATCTTGCGGTCAAAATTGTAGCAGTTGGCAAAAGCGAACCAATAGGAATAAATAGTCTGGTCTATACTTGTATGTATTGGTCTTGGTGAGGGAGGGGAGAGATTATTATAGTGGGTGCAATTGCTACAGTGTGGCCTGCAGAGTCAAAAGGATGGCAGTGGTCCAAAATTGGCCAAGAGCATGACCGTGTAGCCGTTATTGTAATTATGGTAATGATCCCAAAATACGGCAAACCTACACCCTTATAACATATAGGAAACAAAGGCACAGCATTTGCCAAGATGGACTCTGCTCTACCATTATTTTGGGAAAACAATATAGCAATAATTCTGTAGGTCAAAACCAAAAAAATGTTTAAAGTATGGTCAACTGAGCCAGTGGGTTAGAGTATGACCATACCACCGAGCGTCAAAAGGTATTGCATTCGGATGAAATGGAGGTCAACAGGTCAAAGTAATTTTACAACTTCACAATCTCTTGGTCTTCGTGCACGGAGTTTGAGTTTTTCCTCTTGAAAGTTGCACTTTGCACCAGCAACACACAGGTCACGTGATAAACAGCATCATGAGGTTGAGTTTATGAGTAGGCATCTTTTTGCTACCCGAACTGTATATACCAGCCAACTGGTCATAAGCGGAATTTGGAGTAATCCATCGAAATGCAAAGTCCGGTTAATTTAGCATAGCAATGGGAACTAATTCATTTCCTGCATGGTTCCTTTTCCTGGGCCTTGCATCAACTGCTCAAGTTATTTTTATTGAATTTGAGGAAGGGTAACATTCGAATTAATCTCATTTCAATTGTCGAACAAAAATACTGTCTGGAGATGAGAATACCTAAGTTTGCAGAGTACTTATTCGTGTTTCTGAACTTACATATCAACCTAACTTTCCACATACAAGCCATGCCTGCATGAAGAGGTCACCGGCTCACTTGGTAGGCTCAACACGGGGTATGCTCAGCACTTGGTAAGTTCAGCATTTGGTAGGTTCAGCACTCAGGTAGGTTTAGCACTTAGTAGGCTCAGCACTTGGTAGGTTCAGCACTTGGAAGGCTCAGGACTTGGTGGGCTCAGCATTTGGTAGGTTCGGCACGGAGTACACTCAGGACTTGGTTGGCTCAGCGCTTTATCGGCTCAGCACAGAGTACACTCAGGACTTGGTGGGCCCAGCAGTTGATCGGCTCAGCATTTGATGGGTTCAGCACTTGGTAGGTTCAGCACTTTTTAGGTTCAGTACTTGGTAGGCTCAGAACTTGGTCAGCTCAGGACTTGGTGGGTTCAGCACTTGATAGGCTCAGCACTTGATAGACTCAGCATGGAGTATCCTCAGGACTTGGTCGGCTTAGCACTTGGGAGGTTCAGTCCACATGCACCCCAAGTTGACTCAGCACGACTTGCACTCAGAAACAGAGCAATATACAGCATATGGAAATGCCAGGAAACAATTCCGAGTCCTTTGTTCTGCTTGCAGCACGAGTTTTGTTTTTCCAACTCTCAGGAAAATTTCTCATGAGATCCGATAATAAAAAAATCTTGTATTTCTATCAAATCTCATAATAAATCGTAGTGAATTCCTTGAAAGGAACAACTTGTTATTCTTCTCTTGTTTTTCGAAGGCAACGGTTTCTTATGAAAGGTTGCTCACCTCCACTTATTTATTCCTCTTTTCTCTTGCCTGTGGAACCAACGTCCCCAGTGTGTTCAGTACCATTCTTCCCTCCAGGGCTTTAAGACAGCTGTTAACCACTACATCGGGTCATCGACCATCTATACTCATGATCTCTTCTACCTCAAATGACCCCATTCCCAAACATTCCCTTTTCCAGGTTATTGTGATTTTGTTTCCCCCCCCCCCCTCTCCCTCATTTCTTTTCGTTTGTTCCTTGTGTATTGGATTGTTCCTTTACTGTTTCACGCCCGCTTTTCCCCTTTATCTTCTTGCTGTGTTTCATTCAGCTTGTGAGCAGTTTGTTCACCACCAAGTGTCCTTATCCACCTCCCCTTGATCTCACTCTCTCTCACATCTACCCTGCTCTAGCTCTTCCACGAGCCTCGATCATGTATACAAAGAAAATGTACTTTATAATCACAAAAGCATAAGTGAGACATTTAACATCCCATTTTACAATATGGACCACAGCCATTGGAAGCAAGTGCAAGCATGCTGCCAATGAGCTGATAGACATCACAACGTGTGCCTTCCCGATTTCCTGATGTCTTGCCTCGCGGCGCAGTACCACAACACGTGGAGCTGTTTCCTTATAGGTCGTCAGCACGGGCTTCTGCTTCCCATTTGGATAATGTTAGTGCATTGGGATAGAATGAGGACATCCAGTGAAGGGCAGTCGAGGCTTTCCACCAAAATTGGTTCCTCTGGGATTTGGTCCACATAATTCAGGCCTGCCCTGCGACAGCAAGGCACTCTCGTTTCATCGCTCGCTGTTTCGAATCAGCAAGCGGAAGGTCGGCTTGCAGTGGCTGCAGAGGCCTGGCAAGATCCGGCCGAACATCTGAAACCACACCGCGCGTGGACTCGATTCTTTGTGGTCATGACTTCAGATTCCTCTTTGGCTTGGAGTGTTTTCACGCAGCATATTTTCCTGTGTTCATTATCAGTAGGAGACTGAGGGGTCATGTCTGCATACTTTGTGCAAAGTTGATGGTTGGATAAATTCATTCGGAAACAATGATCATTCTGTTCTTTGTTGATTTCTGGAAAGTACGAGGGGTGGTCAAAAGGTTCCCCAAGCAAGATGCTCCCAATAGTCCAAGACTTGCCAGTTTTGTTTTTTTTTTTCAAGTCTTCAATGTGCAAGTATAATCACTATAATATACTACTTCTCAGACAGCCCCGATTGATAACACCTTCTTGGAAGGTTTCCCAGGACCAAGTTTTGCCGAAACCTTTGACGAACCAACTGGCCAGGCCTGGCATTTTACCGAGAGCGAAAGTGATTTGGGCAGTAACTTGTAATTTGTTCAGGGTGCCGGTGATAACTCACATACTCCTTACACAATACACCATGAGATATTTATCATCCACAAACTAATGTTAAAAGACTGGACAGCCAACTTAATGTCTTCCATCTTACTGATGGAGCACTTTGTGATGCAATGTGCCACCTAAGAAACAGCAGTCCAATAATTTATAGTCAGACCCAGAAAATTTTGAATACAAAGAGGGAGTGCAACTGGAACTTTTATCAAGGGGTGACCAAACTAGGATATTTATAAGGGTTAATGAAGTCGCAACCGGGGTATTTATAAGGGGTGAGGACCGGGGTGAAACCGCAATTCTTATAAAGGAGAGAGAGGTGCAAATTTCACTTGAAAAATTGAACCAGAAGTTTTATAAATGAGGTGGTGGGGGGATTGTGCAAGATATTTCACTGACACTGAGTGTATATTTACTAATACAATGAAAATAACTATTGTGCCATATGGTATATGGCTATCTATGACATCAGTGGTGCCTTCATTCTTAATGGTGAAAGAAGCAGTGTTTCAACTTGAAAGATTCAGAGGGCCGAATTTACGAAAGGCATTTAGCGAACGTCTTGTTAACGTATGCTGAACCCTTAAACACTGACAAAAACATTGTTGTACGTGCACAGCAAATCGCACGTCTAAATAGCAATTTATAAAGGCAGATAAACAGCTGATTAGCCTGTAAAACACCGCACATACCTCCAAAATCCGATTCAAATGCACTTCTGTAGAATCATAGCATCACAAACAGCTGTTGGAGTATGTGCAGTGTTTATCCGATACTACATTGTTGGCATATCCGATACTATATTCAGCAGCCAATGAAACGATTCCTTTGAGAGTCGAACTTCGGACAAATTTGATATTGTTTTATTTCTACAGAGGACTGCATCTGTCCTTGAAGATTCTCGGTGCACGTCGGCGAACTGCCCAGCTATTCCTCCCCTCTTCTGCCTCCTCTTGAGCTAATTCAAGCAAACATCCCATGTCAACGACCAATTATGAGGCATGCAATTCTGACAAGTCCCTTTTACCCTCTTATTCTCCACAGACTACTCTAATTAGAACTGTAACCAGCTATAGTTTAACTCCAGTATTAAAGAGTAATTCTTTGCAGACAACTATAATTAGAACTGCAACCAGCTATAGATTAACTCTCATGTTAAGGAGTAATTTTCTGCAGACTACTGTAATTACCTCTGCCACCAAAGATGGAGGAGGTTATGTTTTCACCCCTTTCTGTCTGTTTGTTTGTCTGTTTTCCTTCATTCTTAATGAAGGATGTTTGTGTGCAGGATATCTCAAAAAGTTGTGGACTGATCCAGATGAAATTTTGTGGACAGGTTCCGTGTGTGACAAGGATAAACTGAGTGGATTTTGGTGAAAATCCGGATCCAGATCCAGATCCCACGACTAGAATTTCTTAAGTGCTTCTTCACTATTGAGAGATGGGGTTAAACTAATATATCACAGGATATCTCAAAAGGTTGTGGGCGGATTCGGATGAAACTTGGTGGACATGTTGGGTGTTTGACAACGAAGAAGTGATTCGATTTTGGTGAAGCACCGAATCTGGATCCGGATCTGATCATCTGAACTGAGTGGATTTTGATGAAAATCCGGATCCGGATCCAGATCCCACTACTAGAATTTATTAAGTGCTTCTTCACCATTGAGAGATAGGGCTAAACTAATATATAGCACGATATCTCAAAAAGTTGTGGACGGATTCAGATGAAACTTGGTGGACACATTGGATGTGTGGTAAAGATGAATTGATTAAATTTTGGTGAAGATCCGAATCCGGATCTGGATACGACAATTATTTAAAATTTTTAAGTGATTCTTCTCCATTGAGAGATTGGGCTAAAAACGATATAGTGCTGTATTGCATGATATTTCAAATATGTAATGGGCCCGATATGTTTTTGTGGATCAGGCATTGCGTGGCAGAGGTATGCACTCTACCGAGTGCCCTTCTCGTTCAAACTGTATTCACTTCAGTTACTGGCAATCCTTACGGCAGTACATAAACCACAATAACATAACTTAAAGTGATTCTAAAGTTAATTAAACTGTGAGGAAGTATATGAGAGTACAACTGCAGTTCTTACGATACCATTTTTGCCGAATGCTTGTTTCGAGGTCTTCAACGCATTCTTAAACATGACCTTGCCAAAGTGTAAAAGTTTCTTTGTTTAATTTAAATGCTTGTGATTAGGTTTTGATCGTGCATTAGATAATCACTCTTCGGCAATTGGCGACTAACTTTGAAAAGGTGGTCATCGCACGATGAGCGATTCTATATGCGTCTAACTCTTAAACCCCTTTTATAAATTCAGCCCTATTGGCATATCACTTCACCATCACAGACAGGCCAGTGGTCTATTTGTCTTCTACCACCTCCTTTCTGGTGTTACACCATCTGCTCTTTCCATGCTTTGTCCCCCCCCCCATCCCACTCCTCCCCCCAGGTTTCTGCAGAACTCACACGATCACTGCACTCACTTCCACTCATTTGTTTCCACTTTTTTCCCAACTGAGGAATCAACTTCCGCATCCTCTTCCATCTCATTGTTCACCCTCCTTGAAGACCCTCCAGGTCTTCAAGACAGCTGTTCACCACTATCTCAGATTGTCTCCAAGCCAAAATCATGATCTTTTCTATCCTTGTTAACCCCACCCAAATCACTCCAAATTTATCAGTTTTTCCACCTTCGAGTTTCCTTCTCCATGCATGCGTGTTTGGCATCCTATTGTTGTCTATTTTGTCCTGATCCGTTTAGTGTACTAGCTCTTCCACGAGGTTTGACTACGTATAAAAAACTGTCATTATCTTGTGACTCCCTCTGACGTCATCAGACACCTAATGTATTGATGGCGTTTCTCATCAGGTCAGGTATGGGAGCATGTGCCAGAACAGCGCGTCGCTGCGTCCACTTTCCGTCGGTACTCCAGGGGCCTCCGTCTGGCCATCCCCCAGGCAGATGCCAGGCCCATCCCCATCTCCTTGAGATGGTGGTCAACCTGCTGCAACCATGAGGCACGTGGTCGGCCCACTGGCCTCCTCCACTCATGAGACTCCCTCGCTGAGAGAATCTGGTGAGCAGGATCAGCATCAGGAAAACGAGCCACATGTCCATACAGCCGCAACTGACGCTCACGGACTATGCAGGTAACAAATCTCATCCGAGTCTCTCTCAGCAACCGCTCGTTGGACACAAAATCCGACCAGCGATAGCCAAGGATTCTCCGAAGACACCTGGTACCAAAGGAATTAAGCCTCCGTCTCAGATCCTTGGTCAGAGTCCAAGTCTCGCACCCATAGAGCAAGACTGGAAGTACCAAGGAACTGAAGACTCGGACTTTCGTCCTCCCGCACAGGTACCAGCAGCGCCACACCCCATGATCCAGTGAATCCATGACTCCCCAGGCCCGACCCAGACGTCTATTGACCTCTGACTCGCAGCCAGCAGAGACATGAATAGCACTGCCAAGGTAAGTGAATCTCTCCACGACCTCAACATCCTCACCACAAACAGACACAGACAGGACAGCAGCATCCAAGATGTCACCGAAAGCCTGGATCTTAGTTTTGACCCAAGAAACCCGTAATCCCAGCGGCTCCGACTCTTCATTCAGCACCTCGAGGGCCCCCAAAAGGATGTCTAAAGTCTCCGCAAAGATGACTGCATCGTCTGCAAAATCAAGGTCCGAGATCTTGACATTCCCAAACGATGCACCGCAACTTGATCTCTCCGACATCCTCCCTAAAATCCAGTCCATACAAGTGCTGAAAAGTGTGGGGGCAAGTACACATCCCTGACGAACTCCAGTAACAACTGGAAATAAGTCAGAGGTGGTACCACCACACTTCACAGCACTCTCAGAACCAGAGTAGAGTTCAGACATCAGATCGATCAGTTTTGGTGGCACCCCACGACGACCAAGAATCCTCCAGAGGACATCCCGATTCACTGAATCGAACGCTTTACAGAGATCAACATAGGCTGCAAGCAGCCCCTGCCGAAACTCTCGTCTGCGTTCGGTGAGGACACGAAGGGCAAGGATACGGTCAATCGTTGACCTCTTTGGTGTAAAGCCTGACTGCTCTGGACGCTGGTGCTCAAGCAGATGGTGGCGAACCCTATCAAGAATTATCCGAGCAAAGACCTTGCCCGGCACTGAGAGCAGCGTCACCCCTCGGTAGTTGTTGCAGTCTTGCCGATCACCCTTCCCTTTCCAGAGAGGGACAACAAGGCCCTTCTTCCAGTCAGTTGGGATGATGCCTGTGTTCCAGGCAGAGCACAAAACTGCATGCAACGACATGAGTGCAGCATTTCCACCAGCCTTGAGAAGTTCGGCATGGATGCCACAAATCCCTGGAGCTTTGTCCCGTTTCAACTGGTTCACCGCAGCCCATGTTTCCAAAAGTGAAGGTGGACCACAGTTGATTCGAGGGTCAGCAACAGGGATTGTAACACCCTTGACGTCCAACTCGACAGCTGGGGGATCAGCCTGGTACAACCGCTCAAAGTAACCGGCCCAGCGGGCCTTCACTTCAGACTCCTCTGTCAAGAGCCTACCACTCTCTGCTCGAACTGCAGTGCTCCGAGGGATGGGCTTGGATGAACGTAATGCGCGAATTCCCCTGTAAGCGGGACGAGAATCACCTGTCCACAGGTGATGCTCTACCCTCTCACAGATTCCTCGCACATAGGCCTCCTTGTCCACCCTCAGTGCACGTACAGTTTTACGCCTCAGCACCCTGAACAGCTCAGCTCTGCCATTCAGCCTGGCCCTGCGACTCTGGTCAATGGTATCCAGTGTCCCTTGAGAGACAAAATTCTTCTTTGCCCTGCGGTGAGTTCCAAGACATCCACCAGCAACATCAAGGACGGTGGTCTTAAAGGCGCTCCACAACTCTTCAGGACCCCCCAAAGCACCCAGACCCCCCAAGTGTCCACTCAGCCTGTTCGCAAACTCCTCAGCTACTCTCTCATCCCTGAGCTTGGCAACATCCAGCCTAGGCTGGGATGGTACCATTCTCCAGGATTTAAGGTGCAGCTTTAGAGTTGCTACAACAAGCCTGTGGTCAGTATTGAGGAACTGAGCACTCCGGTAGACCCTGCAGTTCTGGATCATCCTCCAACGACCGTCAATGAGGACATGGTCAATCTCCTTTGCCACACCGCCAGCGTTGGAATACCAAGTCCAGCAATGAGCTTGTGGGCGCTGAAACCATGAACCAGCCACCCTAAGTCCATGACTTCTTGCAAAGTCAAGGAACTTAGTGCTATTCTGGTTCATAGTTCCTGACCCATGGGGACCAACACACACCTCATAACCATCCCTATCAGTTCCAGTCGATGCATTGAAATCCCCCAAGACTAGAAGTGTATCTCGTCTGGGGCACTGATCAACCACAGACTCGAGCGTGGCGTAGAATGCATCCTTCACGGTGAGATCACTCGCCTCAGTCGGAGCATAAACAGAGACCACGGAAATGACACCTAAGGAGTGACGAATCCTTAATCTCATAATACGCTCGTTGACCGGTGTTACCTCAATTATCATTGGGGTCAGCTTATTGGACACAGCTACAGCAACTCCTTGGGTATGGTAACCATCAAAGCGACCAGACCAATAGTAGGTGTAACCACCCACCATTATCTCTCCGCAATCCGGTCTCCGAACCTCAGAGAGAGCTGCAATCCCGATGTCCAAACGCTTGAGCTCAGATGATAACAGAGACAGGTGATCATCCTCTCTTAGGGATAGGACATTCCAGGCACCCACCCGAAGGGACCGCCTCAGGTTAACCCAAGGAGACCGCCGTCTGGTGGACGACACCTCAGCACCACTCCGACACACTCTCCCGCAATCTGACCCAGGGATGTTACCCCGTGGTTTCCCTCCTATCAAAGATTGGGGGTCCCGAAGGCTTTGCCCCAATCCCGTCATCCGGTGAGCTGCCCTGCGAAGGGAAGCTGCACAGGAGGTACTCCCACGGAGTGGGTTTTCAGATTTTTTTGGGGTTTTTGCGTTTTGCGGAATGAAGGGTTTTACGGTGACCGGAGTGCAAATCCTGCCACCAACCTCCTAATAAGAAGTAACCCAACTGCAGGAGGACGTCTGCAGACACAGTTGGGCACTAGATATGGATGGCCGTTGGCTCACAAGGAGCTCCTCCGCCCTTTGACAGGTTTTGTTTTTAATCCTGCTGGGTGTCCATATCCAAACACCCTCCTCACCAGAAAACCTGGTGGGGGAGACGGTTTAGTCGCCGACAACCCGACCATGGAACAGGTTAGTACAGGTTTACATGGTACCTGTAGCAGGTCACAGATCGAACCTGACCTGACAAAAACATGAACTCATGAACAGGTTAAATATGTTGAGGATATTGTAATGGTGAATGCTGGGTGGACGCGAGGTCAAATCTTCCACCCGAACGTGAACCAACTTAGCGACGGATTGTCCTCAGAGGCTGTATGCCATCTGCAGGGAAAGACAAACAAATCTTTACTAAAGTTTTCGGCATCCAGATAACACTAATGAGAATCTGGCTCTCCAGAACGGCACTCGAAAGAGCACATACCTGTGCCAGGCTGAACAGTTTACTTTTTGTATCCCACTCACAGGCCAGATCTGCATCTGGACCTTAAACAAATTCGAATTGTCTTGTTCTTGTCACCCACTCAACTCATCCACCTAGTTTTGTTATAACTCATCCACAAAGTTTTGAGATGTCATGTTATATATAACATTTTTGGGCCATCTCTCAATGGTGAAGAATCACTAAAGAAATTAAATAATTGTCCCATCTGGATACAGATTCCAGATCTTCACCAAAATCGAATCAATTTGTCCTTGTCACACAGCCAACTTGAACACCAAGTTTCGTCTGAATTTGTCCATAACGTTTTGAAATATCATGCTGTATTGTTAGTCCCCTACCGGTTTTACCGGAGGAGATTGGAGGTTTTCTCTCCATCTGTCCGTCTGTCTGTCCCACCTGCGGTTTTTCCGACTTTTTTCCCCAACTCTTTAACATATTCAATTGAAACTTGGGATATGGTTTTATTATGACAAGTTCCAGAAAAGGTTCGAGTTTCAGGGCGTTTTGTCAACTTTTCAGAGTTATGTCCTTTTTAAACTTAGAAAATATCACATATTATTCATGGGTCAGTGTTCAGCTTCCCTGACTCCAACCCACTGCTGTACACCAATTTGCTGGACGGCTGGAATGACTCCACCCCAATAAAGTCATGCACCGCCATTGCATGAAGCGTAGAACCAAATTGCTTTTCATTTTATTTTGCCGAATCGACCCAAACACAGTGGGTTATGGGGTTTATTATCACGTACACCACCGAAGGTGAAGGGAGTTATGTTTTCACTCCTTTCTGTTGGGTCGCCGAAATAGTTGACCCTTATTGTCAGTAATTCTGTCTGTTTGTTTGGATGTTTGTTTGTTCGTTTGTCATTAGCATAATTGGTAGTAAACGTGGGCGGATTTTGACCAAACTCGGGTGGTATGTACATCTTATGACCTAGTGCTTTAGAAATTGTGATGGTTGCTAGGGACGCTTCGGTTCCCTAGCAACAACCGAAAAACCTTCAAAATCGGTACCGTTCACGCTAAATCAATTCCGAAAGCCATTATCCCACGTAGGGTTATGAAATTTGGCACGAATGATCTACAGGTGATGCTCTATCAAATATATTCCGGTTTTTGTGATATATGGAATGCTTTACCTGCAGCGCCTCCTACAATTAGGGTATGCGCGAAAATTGGCGAAAATTGAAGGCCCCGTAGCGACCGTGTGGGTGCATCGATACGAATGAAACTTTGCATGTTCATGGTACTCAATGAGTACTACAACTTTGCCTCAGGACATATTGACCGATTTCGCTTAGGTCAGGGGTCAAAGGTCAATTAGTGCAAAAATCGATAATATGCGAGAGCTGGAGGTGCCTTCGTGCCAAATGCTACTCCTCCTAGGGTTATGGTCGGATGGTCATGAACATTCACACTAATCGTCTGGAATACATTGTGCACAAAAGATCGAGCCGGATTTTCGATTTAGATCTTTGTTCACCCACAGCACCCCCTCGAACTTTGGGGATTTCCGATTTCAAACCGCATTTTCGGTACTTTTCATTCAAATGGATACCGAGTAGTTATCAGTAGATGGAACTGGATAAGATTTGATATGCATAACCTTAAGGTGATTGATTCCCTATCCGCTATATGACATCCATTTTGCTCGATATCTTATAGTTTCCATGCTCGGCGACCCATCGCCGCCTACCGGCTTGTCTGTTTGTTTGTCTGTTTGTGTACAGAATATCTCAAAAAGTTGTGGACGGATTTGGATGAAATTTTGTGGACAGGTTCAGTGTGTGACAAGGAAGAATTGATTCCATTTTGGTGAAGATCCGATTCCAGATCTGACTATTAGAATTTTTTAAGTGATTCTTCACCATGGAAAGATCGGACCAAACACGATATTGTACTGTATAGCATGATATTTTAAAAATGTATTGTGCCCGATATGTTCTCATGGATCAGGCTTTACATGGCGGAGGTATGCCCTCCACCGAGTGTCTTTCTATTTCTCCACCAAACTGGACCACGAGCACTACAGTACGCGCCAAACTTTTTCATATGTAGGGGAAGGGGGACACAATGATCATATCCTAAACAGACTTCGACACAAGTCCTCGAATTTTTGCACAGATACCGTGCAGTTACTCGAAGCATGTATTAATAACATAACTAGGCTATATTACTCCCATTACCCCCCTATCATTTTCCTGCAACAGTTCATTTAGAACTACCAGGCCCCCGATAAGAAGCAGAAAAAGCAACTTTAAAATTCAAAGTTTAAATATATATGAGTAAAGACTAATTTCAAAAATGGCTTCACATGAGTGTTCAGCCAATCACTGTTAAACATTTAAAATTTTCTGTGTTGTCGACCTTGGATTGGACAATATGCCATGCAACCGTTGGCCTTGGTGCAAGTGTCGCGGCATCATTTTGCCGTTATTTTCATAATATTTGAATACGTTTTAGCATTGGTTTAACAGGGTTTCCCAGCAGGGGTTTGAGAGGTTTGACCATGGCAGTTTAATAAAGAATTGATTCGGAATCCAAACGTCTCGGATGGCTTTTCCACGCTAAATTGGTGACCCCGACATGATCCAAATGTATGATCAAGGAAGGAGTTACAAAGGTTCAACCAGTCGCTGGGAATTGAACAACCAGTCGTGCCCTTCCCGCATGCTCGTCCAGCTTCATTGGGAACAATGGTTTCCATAAAGCTGCCGCCATTCTGGCTTAATGACCCGCAGCTGTGGCTTATGCAAGTCAGGGCCCAATTTGACACCTGGAACATTACTACCGAGTTATGCGTTTCAAGCTCATTCTCACCAGAGTATGCGATGGAGGTAAGAGGTATTTTACTTCAATCTCCAATGAACAACCCGTACACGATCTTGAAGACCACGCTCATAAAGCGCACGACCCCATCTGAGCACTGCCACTTTCAACAATTTCTCACAACAGAGAGCTTAGGAGATTGAAGACCCACACAACTACTGCGTCATCTGTCGAAGCTTCTCAGGGACCACCATGCCACCTTTGACCAGTCGCTCCGTCATAAGATGTTCTTGCAACATTCTACACCACACGTCCTCATGATCCTCGCAGCAACCTTATGGCAGACTTTATACAGTTCTACAACACTCCGATAAGACCTTCATACTCAATATTAACAGTCGTTGTAACACAGTCTCCATAGATCGGTGAAGACAGCTTTTCTTGATGCAGCACCAGAGCCGATTCTCCCACTGACCAACGGGCCGACACTTACTACAGCAACACCCTTCCCACCATATACGACTCACTCTGGGTGTCATGTACACTCCCCAGCACGAGTACACTTTGCTTGTTGACCATTTCTCTTTGCTGTGATTTTTTTTTGTTACATGGACAGTGGACAGTGTTCACATCTTCCCTCACACCATATTGTATTTTTTTTTGTATCTTCAGTTCGATTGATGCACTCGGAGAGGGAGTAGTGCCGTGCCATCATTTTGCCTTTGGTTTCAGAATGCAATACATGTAAATACACTTTAGCTTTGGATTAACGGGGTTTCCTGGCAGGGGTTTTGAGAGGTTTGATCGTGGCGGTTTGACAAAGAATTGACTCGGAATCCAAACGTCTCGGACGTCTTTTCTTCCACGCTAAACAAGCAAGGCGATTTATTTCATCGTGTAATCTGTTTACTTATTTTTCTCCCCATTTTTTAACTGTTGCTTGCTTGGTTTACACGAGTTCCTTTTCCAAGCAACTTCAATGCAGGAGGAGGCCATGAGGCCTAGGAAGCCTGTGCTATGATTGCCAATCTATGGGGATTGTCCATCCTCCCCCTCCTTTGCATGCAGCACACGGCCGTGGCTAGCATCATTGGCTGAGGGCGCAGCTGTGCCTCTGATGCTGTGCCCCTATTAACAGTGCACTGGTACTCATTTTGCCGACCTCGGAAGGATGACAGGCTGAGTCAACCCCACCTGGTATTAATTCAACAGCCAATAGTGGCTCAAACTCAGGACCCTAAGATCCCAAGCCAACCACCCTCACCGCGAAGCCAACACCAGGTTTGGAATTGTCTATCCTTTTAAATGCTGAGCAGCATATAACATTTCTAAAGTCTTTGGGATGATCCAGCCAGCTTCATACCACTGAACTCCCAAACTCAAAACGGATGCTCTAACCATTACACCACCAAGTCTGGTTAATCTGGCATGTGCAACTTGAATCTGCCATGCCACATAATTTTGTGTATTCAGACATTGCAAAATGCATCCTGGTATAATAATGGAACCACAGCGACCTTTCACTATTTTAGGATTCCCAACATGGTGCACAATTATCTTTTCATACATTCGTTGGAGTTGGGCAGCATTGGACTTAAGGTCTCTCTGTTAGCCAGACATGTTTCTTTGTCGACTTTGAAAGATTGCCTTTGGTCCACTTTAAGACTAAACGATTGTCCTTCATGAATGTCTGATATCTGAAGCACCAGAAGAAAATCATCCTTCGGTTATAAACACAGTGCGAAGCAAAGCCTGCAGTTTATTGTGAATGAGCTCATCTCCACTCCGTGTTTATCAGTCTTCTTCACCATTAACATTAGAGAATTTGTCACGTTTTTGCGCGTTTCAAGGAAGAGACCGCAGTGACGTCACAAAGAGTTTCTGATTTTGGCCGCGTGATGAATGACTGTTGTCAGAGGCTCTGACTGTTTTGCCTTAGAAAATCGTTTGGAACCGCTGGGCGACCGTGGCTCTGATTGCGACAGGCGGTTCGCACTCGAAGGTTCACAACCCGCTCGGCCTGCAATATCCAAAACGTGATGCGCCAAAACAGAATGTAAGTTGTCACTTCCAAAACAGCAGATAGCTTCTGTGATTTACTGCTTCTTCTCAGGGCCAGTGTTCCAGAGCCAGATGGGTTTTTTGGGGGTTGTTTCACTCGTTATCTGATGGTCGTGCATCAGTCTGCTTGCCAAGGGAAATGAAAACAGGGGGGCTTTTTGAGAAAGCTGGGATTTTTAAAGCAAAGCTGGGCGATTTGTAAGGAGGGATAGTTGGGTAGACAAGGAGGGGAAAAGTGGATTTGCTTCTTGGCCACCCATTAAATGTGACCTCCCCTGCAGTCATCAGACCAGATCGAAGCCAACCAAACCATGTAATCGTCATTCAGAATTTCATTCAGAATAAGAATTTTCAGCAACAAAGCAACCTGTGAATGGGTGGAAAACTAGATACGTGTTAAAATTTGAGGTTTCAACACCTCCATGAAGTGTCGAATGTCCCATGCCGTGGTACATCCACACACTCGTTTCCAGCATGCAACATTTGCTTTTCAGGAATGGAAACATCAACACCACACTACTACCTTTTTTGGCAGCCCCACATTATTGATATTATTGTGGGATCATCAGGGCAACATTTTTGCGCCAAGTCTTTCACGAACCAGCTTTCCAGGCTTTATGTTCGACTGAAGGTGCAAGAAATAGAATTTGTTTAGGGTGCAGGTGATACCTCTCATATGCCTTGCAGAAGACACCAATGACACCTTAGAATGTCCAATAGCTAATTCTAGGAGATGGGACACCTGGCTTAACCTTCACCTAAGAAACGGTCTACTTTGTGATGCAACTCCCTGCCTGCGAAGCACCAATCGGACAGTTTATAGTTGGATCAGCAATCAAATTTATACCAACACTGCATCATCCTGTTGCAGGAATGCAAACACCAATAAACAGAAAACAAACTAGAAGGGCACTCGGTGGAGCGCATACCTCCGCTAAGCTGAACAGTTTACCTTCTGGAGGCCACTGATAGGACGGATCTGCATCCGGATTTGAACCAAAATCTAATCAGCTTGTTGTTGTGACCTCCCCAACTCATTCACCAGGTTTTGTCAC
Source organism: Eptatretus burgeri (assembly GCF_056783735.1). Classification (NCBI taxonomy): domain Eukaryota; kingdom Metazoa; phylum Chordata; class Myxini; order Myxiniformes; family Myxinidae; genus Eptatretus; species Eptatretus burgeri. The sequence continues at coordinate 76,778,695 of NC_140971.1, forward strand.
AACCCATCCACAACTTTTTGAAATATCATGCTACGTATCGTTTTTATGGTCCAATCCCTCAAAGGTGAAGAATCGCTTCTAAATTAAAAAAAACAACATTCTTGTATCCGGATCCGATTCGGATCTTCACCAAAATCTAATCAATTAGTCCGTGTCACACATGCAACCTATTTACCAAATTTCGTCCAATTCCATCCATAACTTTTGGAGATATTGTGCTCACAGACAGAAGACAGACAAACATGGGTGAAAACATACCCTCCGTTCACCTTCGTTGGCAGAGGTAATAAATGGTCAAACAATACAGGTGATTCCTTGGCACTATCACCTGGTTTTAAACCACCTGTCCAAAATATTATTTCAAATATCGAAATTTGGGGGAAACTTCAAGTATAGCCATATGCTTTCAGACGCTCGTTGATCGCTTCATGAAGATACTTAGATGTCCATCTTTAAATTCGATCAGTTGAGGATAGGCAGCGCTTCGCAAATGTTATCATTTTGGGTTTGTGGTGTCGTAATGTCATGTGCTTTGTGTTTCTAATTCGGTCTGCATTATTATTTGAGAGGAAGCTGGTTCGTCTAGTTCACGAGATAACCGCCTAATGTATTACATTACAACCCTTGTTGGATTTGTGACTACTTACGAATAGGAGAACAAAATAATCATTCAAATAATGTCATCGTACGCTCTCAACGCAGACAAGCCGAGTCGTGGAGACACCCGCAGGTCCGACAACCTCAAAAAGCATGAGGTTAATGGTGGTAATGGCAATGCACATCTGGTTTGGTTTTCCAACCAGCCAGTGTTTTCCTTCCTGGGGACACCATCGGCTGGTGGGCAAACCTCCTCAGCTTTCGACCTCTTTCTCTGTTTCATTCCCGTGGCTGATAATTGCTATCGTTATCATGACCTCGCTTGCCCAAGAAACGTGCCTAGCAATGTGGGTTTGGTGTTAAGAAGACTTTAATGGTATGTTACCACTTGCAGCTTGTGCTGAGAGCTCCCTGAGAGCTTACGGATTATTTCGGGGTACACAAAAACCAAGCACACTCTGAATGATTGAACTGATCGACCGATCTTCCCATCCAAGCTCTTCACTCCCGATGCTGAGGTCCCAGGTGCAAATTCAATATACTGTGTTGATTTTGCCATTGCCTATCAATGTCCTCGTGATTCATTGAGAAGTACACTCTTATCTCTTATTGTCCTTGTCCTGAATGTCATCATACTGCACGTAATTTGAAACGTTTCTGTTTATTTGCGTGTTTGCTTGTTTGTTTGACTTTGCGCACTCCTGAACCGTCAGACATGAGTTGAAAACGGGTGGTTGTACCCAGGGTGTGCCCGGTTGTACCCAGTTATGTGACACCATCTTCATGGGTGCAGCCATCTTGGATTTCCCTTCGGAGTCAGACATGTCAAGTGCGAATGATCTTGCTTTCAGTTGGTTTCATCCTAAAATGGCAGAGGTGCTGTTAAAACCGTTAATTCAAAGTTACGAGGGGGAATTTCTGAAAAGGACAAAGCAGTTAGTTAAACTGGATGTTTGTAAGATTTTGAGGGAGCTGAAAGGCAAACACTATCTTATTGACCGAGCTGTCGGATGCTATCTATGTTTTTTTTTTCAAAGCAACTTGCAGAATGGAAGCTGATCGAAATTTTAAAAAGGTGACATTACTCTCATTCATCGAGTCACCTATTCCTTCGGGTAGGCCGGTAGGGGTCAGGAAAAATGTCATGATGGAGGGAGAATGGCAAAAAAGAATTCCCAGAAAAATGACGTATTTTGTGTTTAAAACACCCCCTCAGGTGGTTTAAGAAATAAGTTTCAGGTACGCTAAACATTACCTCGACGTGTTTCGACTTATGAGTAACTTACAAGTAGCATGTGTCGACGTGTGTCAACGATCGCGTAACGTGCCTACAACTTATGGCCAGCATTATGCGGAACGTGTGAGTCATACGCTGGCATACGTCACAAAATTTTCAGCATGCTTGAAATTTTGCGACGTACTCGGCGTACTACGAAGTATACCAGCGTGCTTCAGCGTGCTCTTAACATCTACAAAACTTACCCATAACGTATTCGACGTGTGCCAGCGTATTCGGCAAATTTTTCATACGTCAGTATACGGTGGCTAAAATGTCAAGGTGTGACAGGGTCTTGACACTTCGATGTCTAGTGCGGTTATGATTTGAATCGTCGAGCGGCAGCCTTTTAATAGGCTACACCACGTGATCGTCGGCGATGTGATGCCGCGCACTATGCATACGTTAGACTATCGTTGGGCATACGTTGTGAACACCGACAACACGCTAAGCATTCGTTGGTATAAGTTATCTATAAGTGATCGAAACGTTCTGTGTACGTTACTAATACATTACGCATACGTCGAACTCGTTATGAATACGCCAAAAACTTTAAAAAAAAACATCAATAGTTCAGCGTACGCCAGCGTTTTACATACATTTTCATACGTCGGCATACGCTGGCGAACACGTCAAGGTGTGACAGGGCCTTAAGGGTGGGTTCTTTGCTCATGTAGTCAAAGCTTCTTCTGTGAGCCTTTGCTCACTCTAAAATAAAATGGTGTTTTGTTGTCCTCACATATTTTTCAAGCAATATTTCAAATGGCAATTAGGGTTTCATCAAAACCTGGGTTGGGCCTTGCTTGAAATGCCATATTGTTGTTATCTGTCAGTGTCATCAAATTCTGTTACCCGACATAAGTGCATGCATCATATACAGGGCTGTGTAATGACATTTTTATTTGGAGGAGTTGATGCTCAGGAAAGAGCGAAACAAAGAGTGACTGGCTGAAACACTGTCAAAGGGGCCGAGGGGAACAGGCATACAAACGACCCCCAGACACACCACTGTATGTGAAAGGGAGTAACAGGGATTAAAAAGGGTCAGCAAGCGTAGATGGCTCAGGTCTGGGTCTGGGAGACAACTTGATGAGGTGGCGATGTGCAGTACTCTTGAAGTATTGGAGGGAAAATAAAAAGATCGTTCAACCCCACTCTTCCCTCTCAGGCGTGGAGGAAGCAGTTAGTTCACCATCATCTCATATCATCCACATCCCTTTCCCTAAAGGGATCCACATCCCTTACCCACAATCTTTTCTGCCCCTATTAACCATACACTTCTTACTTGTAGGTTACTGTGTTTCCTTTGCTCCTTTCCTTTTTTCTTTCCTAGTTGTTTGTTCCTCTACTTGTTGTGTCCAAATGTTGCTACATTGCCTTTTTTGCTCCTCTGTCACCTCCCCCCTCTTCCATAAGCCTAGATTTTGTAGAAAATAAAAGAAATTAGACTGCAGACACGATGGTGAGAAACCTTGTAGGTTCTAACATTTTATTTGTGGGTAAGGCAATGTATAGCTTCTTCCATGTACGTTTGTCATTAAAATGAGCCGTCTCCATACTCCATCCACAAAATGGTGGAATTTCCAATCGAATCTCCTTTCCTTTTTCTCTGCTGTCCTCTCCAAATCTCATACCCTCCCATTTCTCTCCCCCATCCCCACCTCCTGGCCCCTAAACTAACTACTACCACCCGAATCTACTCCACCAAATTCCTTTTCTCAAATTTATTTTTCTCTATTTATTCTCCCCACCTTGCTTCCCCCCTTACGTGCGTAACATTTAGAGGACCTTGTCATGATACAGCTTGCATCCCCCTACAAGCATAAAGGATGTCGAATTTCCCAACGTGTCATTGTGTGCGTGTGTGCGTGTGCGTGTGTGTGTGTGTGTGTGTGCATGTGTGCATTACCTTTCACTCCCCGAGGGATTACCAATCCACCTGGGAATTAATTCATCTGCAGTATGTTAAACATGGAGCAGTGTATGATTATTCCTTGACCTTTAAAATAATTTACTACTGTTGTTCTTTCTCTCCTCTGCTACTTTCTTTTAATTTACCTGCCATCATTTATTTTTCAATTCTTCTTTTTAAATCTCCCTCCGTTCTGTGAGTTCATGCCCCTATATCCCTTCTTTAACTTCTTAAACCGAGTCACTAACTCCACCATTTTTACTAACTCTGTGACTGGCCTCTTATTTCTTTTACCTCCTTTGATTTTACTTATACTCTGACATTTTTTTTATTCCTCCGTTTCTTTTTTGGACACCCACCCTTCGCCCTCCATGTTTATTCATTGCTACCCTTTCACCTCTCGACTCCCACTCCTCCCTCCCCCATTCCTTCCTTCTAATCTTCTGAATGGCGCAGTTGAATCCAGAAAAGTTGAGTTTGCACCCCAACATTTTGAGTTCAAATCTACTTGAACTATTTGTTTTGATTTACATTGTTTCAGACACCTTACAACGAGACACCTGATCGTGTTGTCTGCAATGAAGGGAAGTAGTGATTTATACACACATCATAATAATACGGTGCCACGCGCTACATATCAGCTTTCATCACACAAACCGTGTGTTGCCAAATCAAGAAAACGATCACTGAAGATTAAGATTTGACAATATGCAAATAAAATATTCACAGATTTATCTCTTTACCCCCTCACCTCATCCTACCTTCTTTCCTCTTTTCTAAAGTAGAATTAAACACAGACCGACTGAGCAGGAGGACTGATGAAGACCTCCTTAAATGCCGAAACGGTCTGACGTAGTGTTCTTTTAATAGCCTACACTACATTCATTTATCAACTCACAATCCCCCAAGGATCGTTCAAATAGAGCCTACACTGGTTGTTGCTCGTGCGATTAGGCAGAAGGCAGGAAAACGTTTCTTATGAATAATAATGATTCACTAAAAAAATGTTACCAGGGACTAGAGTGCTGTGATTGGTGATAGCTGACGTTTCCTGGTATAGCCAACTCATAATATAAACAATTGGTAGCACTTTAAATTGTGCGTCATAATAATAATAATAATAAAAACAAACGTCTTTTGTTTTTTTCTTACAAAAAGTGGGACACCATGGACACCAAGACAAACCAGTTAATGCCTCCCTCCAGGAACCATAATAATGAAGGAAGTGACACTATAAATAGACAGAACAGATCTGGTGGTTGACAGACACGAATAGGATAGAAGGGAGCACGTGACCTGATATACAAGCAAACTACAAGACATAACCCCAGCTATGCTGTCAAATACCAGACTCTCACAACGTAGGGGAACACAGGCAAGGACTTGAAGCAGACATGAGCTGGCATTGCTCCACAACGATGTTGTGATTGTGCAGGCGGGTAAGGCACAAGATGAAGTGCGGCTTGGGGTGGAAGAATGGTGATGAGGAGTGACGGCGAGCTGTCCAATTTCTCCAACATCACCTCCTCTGGCAGTGACCAGATAGCAAGAGAGAGAGAGAGAGAGAGAGAGAGAGAGAGAGAGAGAGAGAGAGAGAGAGAGAGAGAGAGAGAGAGAGAGAGTGATAGCTGTTATCTTCTTCAAATCCAAACGTCAACTCAGCGCGCATGCATGGTAACACCCTTTATCACCTCTGAGACCATCTTCATGGGTGGCAGGTCTCATTAATGGCCATCCATGGTCTTTGAGTGGTGCTATGTTCCAGGCCAACCTGCCTTGTGGGACGACACTGAACAAAAATGTTCCGCCCCTCTACGGGATTTACAACTCACCTTGCCGTCATGGCTTGTGGTCCGTTCTGGTCCATGTGGATTCCTTTAAAGTGTCGGGTGCCTCCACATAGCCTTGCCTGTTACAGGATCAGTTTTAAACAATACAACCTCACCCTATTCTGCTTTAAGGCTTACAACCACCGCCTCCTTCGTGCAAGTTTAACCATATGACTTACCTCTACAGATATCTCATTAGAAGTACAAGCGTAAATCTAACCTATTCTTCACACATTCTCGATATGAACCTCCTCCATGTCCCCCTCCCCTCTTTTCATGTAACAATACAGGAAATAAACCCTTAAATATCGTGGATTTTGCTTATCGCGATTTTGACCAATGGACCACCACACCGACCAATGGACCACCACATCGAGCCACCACCACACCGCATCGACCGGAATTGACCACCACCACTGGACAACTAACCTGTTCAGTCATCATGGGGCATAATTTAGACCTTTCACAGTTTCTGTTGCGAGTCATTGTTTTCATACACATGTGTAGTTATAGTGCTCTTCAAAGTGCTAATGAGGTATTCTCTTCCTGTGCTCCTCATATTGAAAGGATGGAAAAAGCACTTAATGTTTGGATCGAGGTGGTCCAACACAGAGAAAAGTGCCTTCGAGTGGACCAGTGATACGGAAGGAAGCATTGCGCGTGTCCAAACATTTTTCCGTGAGACATCCAGGAAGAATAAGATTCTGCCTCCGGAGATTCAGCTGGAGCAGAATGGAAATGAGCAGGATTCCACGGTTGGGCCTACACAGTACACCAGCGCATGTCCTTAAGGCCGATGAGACGAGAATATTCTGGAGATTTTTGTTCAAGTTAAAGTCTTATATTTATTACATTTAATTTCCATCTTAATTTAAATATTTACGTTTTATATTTGTTTTAGATGTTTCTTTTAATTGTGAGATGTTTATTTATGGCTGTCGCCCACCTTCGTCGACATTTTTTTCTGTCCAGGAACCTAACCCCAATTTCCCCATGAGGTTTAAGTGGAGTATTAACTTTCACAGTTTTGGATTTCACGGCACTTTTCAGGAACGTAACCCCTGCGATAGTTAATGGTTTACTATACATACATGTCAGGGGTTTTACTTGATATTGAGAGGTGTTTCAGAACTTTCATCACCAAAAGATCCAATAGAGACAGTCACGTGATCAATAAATGATATGGTGTAGTGCATACCTCAATTGATATGATGGGCCAAATGACCTCCTCACACTTCATAATTCCTTGTATAAATGAGCCTATTATTGCACGTTTGTAACGAAAAATAATTCCATGGTCAATGGAAATAACTCGTACATACACTTCAGGAATTCTCATTGCATTGCACTCTGCAGAGTCCTTCATTTACATCTCGAGCCACGAGGTCTCAAAGCAGAGTCGGTCCTCGCATCCCAAACATGTATCCATGTGCAACAACAACAAAAAAACAAAGGACCAAGGACTCCATTCCTACAACATCTCAATTTGCTGTCCTTTCTCAAAAGTTTATACTGTTACTCACACATGCCCTGGCTCTGTTATTTCTTGCACTCACTCTCTATATATTCACCAGTAGGAGGGCAATAAACACTCGTCTGCTGCACTGAGAGGGGCTGACTCCTGCAACCCACCTAGTCGGCCGTGAAAGGTGGCCAGACAGACCTTCGGAGCGGCGGCCAAAAACGCGGCGCGTCAGGCCCGACCTGCTTGGCAGCCCTCTCTTGTGGGCACAGCTGGTCACGGCCTCTTTCACGCAACACTTAGCCCTTTTATTGCTCCCCCTTCTCTCCACATCCACATCTCTCCACGGTCCGTCAGGAATTCATGCTATTATCCCGTTTCTTTTGCAGTTATTCATTCCGTTGGCCGATACTGGCCTCTTTCGGCCTCTTTGCCTGCCTCAGCTACCCCTACTTTCAAACACTGCCCCTGTAACCACCGCTTACTCTTATTCACCCTTCTTTCTCCATCCTAGTGCTATTTGGTGATGGTAGGCCGAATGCCAAGACCACAGCAGGGCATGGCACAAAGCCATTTCACTTGTGTACCAAACCCTCCGGCGATTCACCACATCGGTTGCAAAATCACAAAATCATTCCGTGGTAAAATGGGTGGCATCATCAAAGGAGATGTAAAGGTACTTTGGGAATCCTTCCTCGACAGAATGTCACACCGTCATTTGTAGATCATCTGATTGAACTCATTCAAGCCTTCTTTTCAGAAAGAGCATCCAGTGAAGTTTATTCATCTCATGTAAGAAGGTGCTCAACCATTTGTTTCATGTTCAGGTTATCACAAGAGGTCTACATGCTTATGAGTGACAATGTGAAATGTTGTACAGCACCTGACGTTGACCATTATTCACAGAAACGGGCTGTGATAAACACTGCCTGCCGACAAGAACCCACAAAGGCACCCTCCCATGACCAGGGCAGTTCTCGAGAGAGAGAAAAGTTAAATGCACGTGGGATGCAAAATGGCCGCAGGAAAATTAGTAGATTTACATAAACAACTTGCACCACTCAAATGAACAATATTTTCTTTAGGGTTGCATTCAGATCGTGTCGGGTGAAGATTACTGATTTCTATATACTCAACTGTTCCAGTAGAGCCTGAGGTCTGAGACCAATATGCACCACCATACTTGTTCTTGTATAGTTGACTTTTTGGGGATAACATCTTGGATTACTGTATGTTGGTAGATAATACATTCCCCTACTCCACTTTCTCTCTTATATCCTCCTTCCTTTCAATTATTTTCTCCTCTCCACCCCGAGCTTAGGCAATAGATATATGGCCTCCAATGGGTCATATTTAATACCACTCGGGAACAAGCAATAAGATGGATAATTGTGTGCAAGTATATTTTATAGCAAATGCACAACGCGTTCGGACTAATCAAGGATTGAGAGTAAAGAGCCAACCTGGTGTTCTATCATTGTTAGATTTACGATGGCAGAGGGCCTGCCTGAAGACAGGCAGCAGGGGAAGCATGCTTGACCTCCAACCCAAAGGTCATGGGTTCAAGCCCTCATCATGACATCCCACAGGGAGGGATGCAAATTAATAGACCACCATTCAGTTGAATTACTGAAGCTGGATAAACCACCCTGATGTCCCCAAGAGATTTGGGAAGCCCTTTATGATCTTCTTTCGTCCCCACATCATCCATGCATCAAGAACATCTAAAACACAAAATTAGCCTCTTTTTTTAAAGCTTTTCAGGCTTAGATTCTCACACTTTTGGGTGCTGTGTAGCTTCCCAAGCTTTGACTTGTTTATAGTATTATGTCACAAGTTTTCGAGTTATGTTGGTGAGCTCGGGTACAAGGGCATTGGCATTTTTGTTTGGAGAATATGCAGGCCTTCCCTGTTTTACCCCCCTGACAAAGACTGTCGTTCGCTGCACGCAATGCTTTCGGTGGGAATCTATCATTGAGTCGAATATGAAAAAGCTTTATTGAGATAACATTTGGGAGTACAGATGCTTGAGAGGATCCTCAACATCAGGATTACATTTTGAACAAGTCATAAAGTAGCAGGATAGGATAGCAGGAGCGACAGCGAGCATGATAAATGTTTTGCCCCTGACTATTTTGACCATACATGAACACTACATGTGGTGGCCTATCCAAAAGGGACTGTGAGTTTTACAAAGTGGGTTGGGCACACAGGGTTGAAATGTGGCCTCTGCATGGAGGCAGTTTTTTCCCAGCCCATTCCTGCAGTTGCATCACAAAGAATAGGTCTCATCGTTGAAATTAGCCCGACAGCCATCTTTAGAATCGCGGTTGTTTTGCAAAGCTCACACTTAGCTTTAATCTCAGGCAGACGGAGCTTCTTTACATCTGATTTTTAAGCCTGCAGGTTGGGGTTTTCCAGACAAAAACAACATGTTGGCCGAATTATCAGGTCGTCTGCTAATAGGGCTGGGTGAGGAAAGAAGGGAAGACTATGAGAAAGGCTGTTTCGGCATGCACAACTATCCGGCTGTTTAGGTGTGTACAACTAATCGGCTGTTTCGGCATGCACAACTACAAGGCTGTTTAGGTGTGTACAACTAATCGGTTGTTTTGGCACACACAACTAACCAGATGTATAGGGTATAGGCATGCACAACTAATTGGCTGTTTAGGTACACACAACTTATCAGCTGTTTAGGCGTGCACAATTAATCGGCTGTTTAGGTACACACAACTAATTGGCTGTTTAGGCGTGCACAATTAATTGGCTGCTTAGGTGTGCACAACTAATCGCCTGTTTAGGCACGCACAACTAATCGGCTGTTTAGGTACACACAACTAGCCGGGTCTTTAAGTGCCCACAACTAACAGCTGTTTAAGCGCGCACAATTAATCGACTATGTAGATGCACACAACTATTTTGCTGTTTCGGTGTGCACAACTAATCGACTATTTAGGTGCACACAACTAATTGGCTCTTTTGGTGTGCACAACTCGTCAGCTGTTTCGATGCACACAACTAATTGGCTGTTTACCTCCCTTCATAAATTGCTATTTCGACGGGCGATTAGCTTTGTGCATACAACCATGTTTTTGCCACAGTTTAAGGGTTAGGTGTGTGTTAGCAAGACACTCGCTAAACCCCTGTCATAAATTCAGCCCAAACTGTTCAGCCTGGTGCAGGGATGTGCTCCACCCGGTGCCATTGTAGTTTACATCACGTTTCATTGAGGATACAAGACCATTGGATCTCCATGAATTAGTTGAGGTTTTTTGCCTCATTAGATGCCATAAACCACAAATGAAGCATACATTAATTGTACTTCGTAAGACTTTTCAATTTGTATTCTTAATTAATAGTAATGACGTTTTCCGTTTAACATCTCTCTTTTTACCAGAGCTAATGTTGTGAAATATTTCATGGTTAAATATAATTGTGCTGAGAATAATGTGTGTCATCAGGAAACTCACCCACTACATTGGGAAGATGTGGGAACACTGTTGGAAACTATCAGAAAGGATGAACATCTTTACCAAGTTCTGCTGACTCAGGACCATTCATTCATATCTTTTGGGGGCAACTTTTACGATGTCAACATTTTGTAAACTTTGGTTGAATGTGAACTTTTGTTTGTTGGATATTCGTGGCCACGGACGGACCTGAGCAAACTTAAACGCTGCTGAACGTGAACTTGGGCAAACATCAAATTTTTGCGTGTTCTCACGATGCCTACTTTTTATACTTGTATCATTTAATTTTAACCTACTTAGCTGAAGTCTGTGCAGTCTGATAGAATGAGCAAAGGTCGATCTACCAGCTCGATCAATAACTTCTGAAGTCTCTTGGGAATCTTCAAGAAATCGCCAGAAAATTCCAGAAGATTCCGCCCTGGAAGACCTACTAATTGGACAGGCATCACCCATTATTACCCCACGCACGTGAAGCGCTAAGCGGGGTTAAGCAATTGGTTCACTTCTGTCTGTCTGTTGGTCCATCTGTCGGTCCGTCTGTCGGTCTCTCTGTCGGTCCGTACACAAACAACAGTTTATGATCGAGGAACAACTTGATTTAAATTGAATGTTATATTTTGAACACAAATCGGAACATGAATTGTAAAACGAACTTGTAGTTTCGCAGTACTTTGGTGATGAATTTGTCCTAATCACACATGGACAGAGTTAGTGAGATAATTGTTTTTTTCTCTGTCTGCCTGTCTGGCAGTCAAACAAAATTGAAAGTCATGCCAAACAGGAAACTGACTGTTTTTAAGGATATTGTAAAGGACACAAACAACAGGCACAAAGAACTAATGTTCTGTGTTAAATAAGGTGGTGAATAAGACACTGCATTTACAACAGTAAACTTCTAGATTTTTTTTTCTATGACCTTTAAAATATTTTATTTCAATTGAATTATATACATGAACACTGCAGAACGCAAATCGCCTTCTTGGCAATCTCAAAACCCTTCCATTTTGCAGTGCAGTACTTGGACATGTTAAATAAGGTGGCATATAAGACACCATCAAAGGTGCTAAACTTCCGAATTTTCTTTTATACAACCAACAAAATAATTATTATATTTAAATTGAATTATATACCTCAACACTGCATGGGCTAAGGTGTTCTATGAACTCTCTCACTCTTATTTGGTTTGGGCCATTGATTCAAACCACCACATGACATTATTATGATGATATAGATTCATCAGTTAAAGTTTGTTCATTCAATATACAGCCAGTGGCTCCTGGTTGCATCATTGCTGTGAGTGCAATGAGGTTCAATCAGGAATTTGAGATTTTGCCAGAGTGCTGCTTAGTTCACCTACTTTTCACAAAGGACACCATGGGGGTCTTTAACATCCACCTACTAATACTGGTAGATTATGGGATGGATATACAGGTTAATGTCCATCTGAAGGACAGCACACACATTTATGAATTGCCCTGCATGCAAAACCCGGTAGTTTATAGTTTATAGGTAGACCGAGATTCAAACCCAAGTTAGACAGCTCATATCAGAGGCAAGTGTGTAGACTATCCTTTTCTCCCAAGTTCCCATTCGTGTACAGCCTTTTTGGATACTGCTTGCATCATTGGTTAGGGGCATAGCCATGCCCCTGATACAGTGCCCCTATTACCAGCACACTGGTCATTTCACCGACCTCAGAAGGGTGACGGGCTGAGTCAACCCCCTGGTGTTAATTCAGCGGGATGTCTTTAACATCCACCTACTAATACTGGTAGATTATGGGATGGATATACAGGTTAATGTCCATCTGAAGGACAGCACACACATTTATGAATTGCCCTGCATGCAAAACCCGGTAGTTTATAGTTTATAGGTAGACCGAGATTCAAACCCAAGTTAGACAGCTCATATCAGAGGCAAGTGTGTAGACTATCCTTTTCTCCCAAGTTCCCATTCGTGTACAGCCTTTTTGGATACTGCTTGCATCATTGGTTAGGGGCATAGCCATGCCCCTGATACAGTGCCCCTATTACCAGCACACTGGTCATTTCACCGACCTCAGAAGGGTGACGGGCTGAGTCAACCCCCTGGTGTTAATTCAGCGGGAAACGGGACTCAAACTCAGGACCCTTGGATCCCAAGCCAGCACCTTAACCGCTAAGCCAACGCCAGGCTCTTGTCCCAAGTTAAACAAGTAACAAAAGTTATGTAATGGCTTTGAATTTTTAAATTTTTTTCTTTGGGATTGCATAACTGGCTGAAACTTTCCAGTAACTTTCAACATGTTTTCGAAGTTTTTCTTCCTCTTTCATGAAGAGATGAATAACATGTTTCATACGGATTGATTGGCCCATCAAAATACCATTACCCAACTGAAATATTCATCACTATTTCCATGTACTTGTATTGAAACTCTAACAACACGCCACAGTTGTGAGTATTGTTACGCGAAAACTCACCATTAGGCAGATAGGGGAAGGTGTAAAAAATAACACAAAGGAACCGATAGATAAACAAAGAGAAAGAAAGAAAAAGTTAGGAAGTGAACAGAGTTGAAAAATGGACTTCTAATGACGCTAAAACTACGAGGGGGGTTATACACTGCCAGACAGAGTTGTCCTTTTGCCTCTGAATCACCACTGTTCCCATGCCCCAGGCCTAGGCTCCCAGTGGGACCAGCCAGAACTCTTTCTTAAGGCACACCATCCACTGGATGGTGAAGGGCAGCAGTGGTGGGGGGTTAAGACAGCGAGGTGTTCGTGTTGTCAGCCCGGACGTGGCTTGCCTACAAATTAGCTTTTGAGAGATCTTTACAGGCCCTGAGGGCCCCGTCTGTGATGTGGTGGTAATTATTTTGAGGCTGAATTGTGGCTTATTTGCTCACATGCGCCAGGAAGTATGCATCCAGTACAAAGGTGGAAAGACTCAGTTGCAAGTTCGAGTTCCAATTCTGACCCACCATTCTCGTGTCCTTGTATGATTCAAGACCACCCAGCAAGCTAAACTGACAACACGAAGGCTTAAAACCCGTGGCCTTTATTGAGCTGAATGCTCCTTCGGAAGAGATTTGACTGGCTGATCAAGGATCCAATTTGCATGTTGGCTTTCAGCAGGAGTACAACCTGTGTGCTTGTTAACAAGGAGGCCCTTGTTAGTGCATGGCGTACCAACAATAATCTGAACTGCTACACAATGGCCAAATCTACACACTACAAACTTAGTGCGTGTGCACCACTTTTAATTAATCCCTGGGGTGTTCATTGACATACATTTTGTACAATCCTACTGTAGCACCCCCTCTAAGAGGCTATTATTCTGACACAGTTACTCAGCTGGATGGCTGCTGAATTTGTCACAATGGTTCACAAACTCATCTCATGCGTACGTGTGGCATTAAACCTCAGATAAATACAACGGGGTTTATACCTTGAGAAGAGTTTTAATCCTTTCCCATAAGTTCAGGTGTACTGTGCAGGAAACATCGGCACGCTAATGTTCATTTCAATTGGAATTTGAAACCGTTTGTAAAATGCTGCTTAAAAAAGGCCACTTCCAGTAAATGATAAACTTAATACGAAATACCGACCTATCAATCACATGGGTTTTTCTCTTTTGGTCACTTTGATGAGCAAGATGGGTTATAATCCTGGGATTGCATGCAATTGTTACCTTGATGACATGGAAAGCAGTCCGGGCTAAGGTCCGTATTATCAAAATGACGGCAACCTCACTATCAGCACTCGGGTTGTCCGAGCGGGAAACTTATGGATCTAGACTTCCATTGAAACTTTCAACGTCAGTGACATGGAAAGTTCACATTCTCTGTTTTCTCATGATTAAGTAAGTAGAGGTGGAATAAATGAATAGATGGCAGGTGCCTTATACACTGATAAAGGACACCTGGTAACGTTCACGCATGGATCCGTTAAGATCTCTGCACTTATGTTCCGCGAGTTCTGCTTCAAATTAAGAATAATCCTCAACGTGTGCAAAGTTTCGCTCTCTAAGCTCAAGCTGGTGGCTTTCTTTTGCCATGCTTTTATATTCTCGGACCTTTTGGTTGACTACATTTCCGCCGCTGCATGCCAAGCACTGGTGAAACAGGCAAGGCCCCAGCATTCCAAAGGGCTAATGGACTTTGCTCAAGCTCTGTTGGGATACGGTTGGGTCAGCCCCAGAGGCACGGTGGATTATCCAACCGTGTCAGCAGGAGGTGCAGTAGTGGAGAGAAGTGCCAAAGTGAGAAGGGTGCACAACCAATGGGTCTACCTTTGGACATTGTTGTTTGTAAGATCTGTACAATGTGGTCACAGGGTTTTGCAACGATCTTGTTATGGTATACCAAAGCTCGAGAATATTTTCATTCATTGATCATTTCATTGATAGATCTATAATGGCTGTGACTCAGCATATTGATCTATTTCTACCTCGTCTATACTTTAAGCAATTTTCTCAAACATGTTTTTTATTACATGAACGTGCCTCCATTCCTGGAGAACCCCTTCTGAAGAGACCTTTGTATCATCAGAATGCTGACAAATCACGACTCAAACGTTTATCCCTTGTTTTGTTTGAAACTTGTGTCATGATTGTCCGGCACAACCCCAATGATGGTCGATGATGCTTCTTCCTATCATGGACATCATTCAAACTTTTCCTGTGGCCATTTTCTTGTGTGACAAATGTGTAAATAAACATGTCTTTACTTATATATTTTTTTCTTCTGCTTGCCTACTAAAGATACAAATATACATCGATACCATATAAACCTGATGCTTGGTCACATGGGTTGTCCTGTCAGCATTCTCCCCAGCACCATGGATGGCTAAAACATACAGGAAACCTAGGTTCAGATCCCATATCTATGTAGATATTTTCAAGTGTCTGTGTGTATGTTTGGTGTTTGTACGTTATTGTTTCACTGCTGAACCGTAGCATCTGGAGGCCTCAAATTTGGGTGTAGGTACTTTAGAATATGGGCAAGGTTTTAAACAACTACATGTTGGCCTTGACGTCCGTTTTTAGGCCACCAAAGGCTGCTATGAAGTGTATATTGGAGTGTGGGGCCAAGCAGTGCTGCCATCAGCCTGCAGGCAAAAGGTAACCACCATGAGGCCAATAACTCCATCGCTTTTCAACGTCCTGAAACCACCGCTGGAAAAACCTCACCAAGCCGGGCAGTGCCAGGTATCCCCACCCACTTCACCGGGCAGCACCGGGTAGCCCCTGCTCGTATACCATGTGTGTGTTGTCCATTGTCTACTAACGTCCTTGTAATTCATGTGAAAGTACACTGATGTCTGCGAGGTACATGTTGAAAGGAGATTTTTTTTTCTCTCCATAGTATGAACCGGACTGATGGAGCAAACTCATCAAGGTAATGCAATCACCCTTAATGTCAAAGTGAATAGCGAAACTCATGGAGAATGAGGTTGAGAAGCTTCTCCTGGCTCCCTTCATTCTTTTGAAGGAAACAGCCATTATATAGTCAGCCCACCACTCTTGTAGAAATGACCCTAATATATCACCTCCTCCCCATGCACCCACCCCCCCCTAAAAAAAATGTCTCCCTTTTCACACTAGCCCTTGAATCATAAGGTTTGAGAGATAAAAAGGCAACACATTTCAAAAAGTACAAATTAATTTGCTTGACATTTGACCTCTATAACTGTTGTACGAATAGGTCATCACAACGTCACTCGTCGGTGGGCTTGTGCCGCCACTGGATAGATATGCACTAGCAATGACCATTTGCCTCACTAACCTTCTGACACGATTGAGAGTGATTTATGGATTATTTTTTAAGGGGTTTGCCTGTTTTGTGTTCTCATCTCAACCGATGACTCATGATGCTCGGAACCCGGGTTCAAACCCATGTACCATACGTATTTGCCCATTCTTTACTGGCGTCCTCGTAAATTGCATTAAAGTTCCCCTGATATGTCTACTAATGTCTTTGTCGTACACTTGATTTATGAACAAGCTCCACCGTGAGCCTTAGATAAATGTGTAAATGAGCAAATAAATATGAAAATAAAGAAAAACTAAAAGTCGTGTCAAGATCACATCGTGCAGAGGGTTACAAAGATAATGTTACTGAAAAGCCAAAGGTCGTACGCATCACTCTCATACACTGATTACCCAAGGGAGCCGGCAGGCCAACAGTGAAGGCTTAACTGTTTTCCAAAGGAAATGAGTAGTTTTCACTTGCCTATGTGGAGGAGGGCTCATCCAAGGATCTGGTACACCACTCTGCACCTTCATTGGTACCAAGGTGACAGTGCCATTGCCATGCACCACCCTCTCCTCTCATCTGACAATCACACACAGTGACACAGTACCCCTCCAAGTATTTCAAACACCCTATCACAAGCAGTACTATGATGACAACAATTTTTTTTTTATTAAATTGCCTCTGCCACTCAAGGTGGATGGAGGTTATGTTTTCACATCTGTCTGTTTGTCTGACTATGAGCAGGATATCTCAAAAAGTTGTCGACGGATTCTAACAAAACTTGGACAGGCTGGGTGTGTCACGAGGACAAATTGATTCGATTTTGGTGAAGATCTGGATCTGGATCTGAGAATTATTTAAGTTTTTTTAAAAGTGATTCTTCACCCTTGAGAGATAGGCCCAAAAACGACATACAGCATGACATTTCAAAAAGTTGTGGACAGATTATGACAAAACTTGGTGAATGAGTTTGGTAGGTCAGAACAACAAACCGATTCGATTTTGGTTAAGGTTTGGATCTAGGTCCGGCCTATCAGTGGAATAAAAAAGGTAAACTGTTCAGCATGGTGGAGGTATGTGCTCTACCTAGTGCCATTCTAGTTTATGGCATTAAATGTCCAATGGGCTGGTAGAGTGGCCTCGAGGTTGCTGGAAGTTAAAAATCCCATCGTGTCCTTCAATAAGAATAGATGAGTGATTGCCAGCAGCCCAGCACCTGAAAAAAATCACAAATTCCTGATTAAAAACCTACTGCCTACTAACATAATATTACTTCTACTTCTGCTATCTAATGACTACTAAATTCCTGTTCTAATGTGCAAGGGGGGCACTCATGCATCAGCAGTATAGCTGTGCCCCTACAGCCCCCAGCCCCAGCAAATTATGCTATCCACAACCACATACAGCATATGGAAGAAGAATAAGAAGAAGAAATGTCAGCATTATGAAGCTTTTATCTTTTGTCATGAGTGCATTGACGCCTTTCCTTCATCTGACGTTGTTTATTCTCCTTGTTATTAAGTGTCCGTTTCTATGAGTACAGCTGGACATTAAACTCTCATCACTTTCGGTGAAGGTTTGAACCTCCCCTCCCCACCCCTCAAGGGTACCTATGGCAAGTTTGATCAAAATAGTGAACAAGCACACTTATGGCCAATCATCCTTTATAGTCGATATATAACTGTATTTCAAAGTGGCCATATTCCCTCTTCATAGATGTCTTTCTTCTAAACTTACATTGATGTTTACTTCCATTTCGTCTTCCTTTCTTGATGCCTCACTGGGTGCTCTGTAATGGTCTGACTGTAACTGAGGGTGATAGAAAGAGGTTAACATCGTCCACATCACTTTTTTCTAAACCCTCTGCGAGTTAAATTTTTTATTTTTAATTGAAGTGGTGGGATGGGGGGAAGTGGCAGGGTCTGCCTTTCGTGGGCAGCACATTAGTGCCCACTCCAAGTTGACCTGAGGCATTGAAAGATCAACCATGAAGTGTGGTCTGGCAGATTACTTCCTCAGTGAATGCCATTATCGTGATACAGCTGGGTATTCACTGACAATCCGACATATACTGCTTTGCAGAGCATAGCAGGGCGCCCACGACAACTTGTGGATGTTTCGCAGCTGAGAACCAACCCTGGACAGTCCACCACTCTGGCACAGACAATCCTACGGGGACGTTGTAATTCTCGTGAGATTCCAGATGCCGAGAACCCAGGACATTAATACTGCCGCCTTCAGTGAGATTTGAACCGCAAACCTCGAGGATTCCAGTCCAGTTCCCCTGCACTATGAGGCCACTATTTTGAGAACCATTTAATGTTTATCATTAAATTCAAGAAATTGCTGTTTTCATTTCGCTAAGTATATGCTCCTGTGTTTGTCTTTCCTTTTCACACACTTAACACACTTAATGCCATTTATCTTGTTTACCCACCAACTGGAGGTTGTTGTCAATCGTGGTCGCCCAGTAAACTCGCTCATGTGATCAGACTCCTCGTGAATTGACGATATTGAAGACATTGATAAGATGAAACAAAATATTCGACCTTTCTTCTGATTCTGATGCACCGTACTCTGCTACAGAGCGGATGTGCTGCCAAAGTAGTTTTTCTGGCAAGGGTTATATTGGGTAGTTTGCCATTGCCTTCCCAGCTGTAGTTACAGAAAGAACTTGTAATTTGTTCCGACTTCTGGTGATAGCTCGCAAGCTCTTTGTGGACACCGTGGTATCTTTAATGTCCTCCAACTAATGCTGGCAGACAGGACACCCAGTTTAATGTCCATCCAAGGGACGGCACACACATTGATAAATCGCCCTGCCTGCGAAACACTGCGAAACAACTATTGTTGAAGTTGAGCATCATCTTTTCACTAATTGCAGACGTCCATTAAATAAATCACCAAGCCTGACATTTTCACAGGAGGCACCTCCACAAAGTTCAAAGTCCATTCACTGGTGGCGATCTGTCGGGGGTATTGGTGTAGAGCACCCTTCCACAGTTCAGGCCTTGCACCGGTCAACATCGTCTGGATATTGCAGTATGAGCATCTGCAAGATCTCCGCTTTTTGGGTGAAATGTGGTTCTCGAAGTTCAGTTGTGCAGAGGCACATCCTTACTCTCAGATACCTTTCCAAGTATTTCCTGCTTCTCGTTCGAAGCTTTGTGAGCCATTTAATGGAACAAGCCTTATATCACAGGCACGGAAGACGGAAACATTCCCTGATCAACATTGCTGGTAACACCGATCAACCTGCCCTTTCACCTTATGAGCATTATTGGGCAGATTACATCATTTTTAAAGTCTTGTATTGGTTCCCTGCTATTGGCCAATACTGCTTCTTCACATCTTGCAACCCTTGAGCCTATGGAGTTCAAACCCTTCTGTGTCAATGGCATCTCCCAATGAGAGGCTGAAATTCAGAATGTTCTGCTTTCTCAACGCAGCCACGGGGTTGACAGGATGGCCTTCAGGTAGGCACACTCGTTAAGCTGTCTAGCCTGGGTTCGAATCTCAGCACAGCTGTATACCGTCATGCTGGTGTTTCACAGGCAGGGCGATTCATCATTGTGTGTCCTGTCCCTCGGATGGAAGTGAAACTGGGTGTCCCATAGGCTTGCATTCGTCAGCAGATGTGAAAGATCCCTTGGTGTCCTCGCAAAGAGTAGGTGAGTTATCGACAGACACCCTGAACAAATTCCTGCTCTAACCAACAGGGGGTACTGCATCAGTGGAGCTGCGACCCCAGCAAATTATGCAAACCAGCAGCCATTTTCTGCACACTAAATTGATGAACCACAGCCAGAATGTTTGTGGCCGAGCAGTCTTTACTGCCTCTCTTCTGGTATTGGTCATCCCGCCCTTTCACCTTTTTGCCCGAAATGGAGTCTTCATTCGTGGGATTTGAACCCCCTCCCTCACTCAAGCTCGTGACAAATGTTAACACTTTACAAACATCAATTGCCTGTAAACTTCTTTGTTTCTCTATCACCTTTATTCACAAACCCTTTAAAGTTGACTCAGGTTGATGACAGAACAATACACAAATTCCATTTAATACATGAACATAATGCTCACACTTGTCTCAGCGACCCAGAGGAGTTTTATGAATTAGGTAATAATGATAAACCTCGACTCTAGGCTGCGTTAGCCTCAAATTATTTCTGGTTCCCATCATCGAATACAGTATATCAACGAGGCTTCCGCCTTTTCAACCCTCCGAGAGATTATTTCAAACAATAACTCACTTCTGACCTCACCCCCAATGTCCTCTCGTCCCCCATTCTCCCCCAGACCGCCCAGGTCAAACTATGTGTTCTTATGGAATTCCACTCCTAGTTACCTACCTGACTTTCCCCAAGTGCTAGCTCAGCACTCACCTACATTCCTTCATCCATCTATTCTCTCGTTTGTTGAACTGACTCCCAGTGTATGTCTGTCACGTGTTCCTCCTTCCAGTCCTTCGGTGGTGATTTCCATCCTCACCTCATGCTTTCTCCCTCATCATCACCTCAGCTCAGCCAAATTCCACAAAATACAGAGGGTATCACATCAGCGGCACAGCCTCACCCTCAGCCAATGATGCTACCCCACAGCCTTGTGCTGCAGAGGAAAGAAGAAGGTCATTTCAGCAATTCCACTTGTGTAAATTGCTCTTAAGCGTTCAAACAAAGATTAGCACAAGGAATTTTTGTGCAGGAGGAGGCCGTTTGGCCCATCATGCCTGTGCTGCACCAATCCCAGTATCATCACCCATCTGCACACAAGTTACTTACCACACACACAAGCCAATATCCCCATACCCCTCTATTGTTTCATATACATCCAGGTACCTATCTAATTGGTTCACGAAAAAATATTTTCACGAAAAAATAAGTGACCACTATATTTGTTATTGGTGTGTGTCTGTCTGAAGTGTGTATGTTTGTGTGTTTGTCCCAAGCATAGCTCCGTGGGTTTTGATCTGATCCTGATAAAATTTTGGTGGGAGGTTTATATCATGATCTAGTTGTGTTTCCTGAGAATGGGCGTGGTGCGCCCATTATGGGCGGAGCCACGCCCAAAAAACATGTGTTTTTAGGGAGTAGCCGATTTCAATTTGCATCTTCTCCAAGGGGGTTTGTCGAATCTGATGGGTTTCGGTATTTGGTTAGCCCAATGGCACCTGCATAGCCCCACGGAGCTCGATTTTTCATTTTCGTCCCAAGGCCAAGGTCACAAGGTCACGAACTTCGAAAATCGCGAATTGTGACATAAAAATCATACGACCGCCCAAACTTTGAGAGCTAGGATGACAATATTTTTTATGCATAATCTTGAGGTCATTCCCAACCTAAAGTCTTGAAACCATTTTGCTCTATCTCGAACACCTTGCCCGTGGCGCCCCCTTCAAGTTTGATTTTCCGCTGATTTCATCAAAGTCTGGATAATCCGAGGAGTGCGAAATGCCATATAGCCTATATGACGTTATATTTTTCCTGGAATGTTCCAGAGGAAATTTTGCACCAAAGGTCATAATCCTTGACCTTTGACCTTTAAAGTTCACAAAGGTCAAATTTTCAAAGTTGTGGGAATCGAACCGGGTTTTAGACCTTCTTCGACGAACTAACTCCATTAAGCTATAGCACGTATCCTGTTTCCTTATTTTAATGTCCACAACATTGTTTTGGGACCTTTAAAGGTTATGCAAAGGTCAAATTTTGAAAGTTGTTGAACGAAACCGGGTTTTTGACATTTTGCAGCTAATAACCTGTCACTTGTACCACATCATGTTGATCATTTTTATAACTTGGTCAAAAATTATCACATTGTCTCATCCTTGACTTCTGAAATAATCTACATCGTCAAATACCGCTCGTGAACCATTGCCGTCTCCAGACTTGTTCCCATTTAAACTTATTCACCCCCTCCACGGCTACTACCTTTCCAAGGAGACCATTCCACACATGAACCACCCTCTGACTGGAAGAGCCAAGCCTTAAAACTGTCTCATTCTTATCTTCTTTACTCTCAAGCTATTGCCCCAAATCCTAACACTGTCCACTCTGCTGAAAAACTCCACCTCACCTACCTTGTGCTCACCCTTCATTGTCTTAAACATCTCCATCATATCCCCTCCTAATCACCTCCTTTCCAATGTATAAAGTCCAGTCTTCTTCAAACGCTCCTCATAGTTTAGTTGAGCAAGCCCAGGATTAAATATAGGAGCTTGACGCTGAACCCTCTTTAATGGCAGTTACGTCCTTCCTCAGATGTGATGACGAAATCTGAGCGCAACATTCCAGATGATGCCTCACTAGCTTCCTATGCAGTGCTAAAACGATGTCTTGATTTAAATTTTATCCCCTGATGAATACAACCTAAAACCCTTTAAGCATTACCTATAGCTGCCTGGCATTGTCCTGTCTGATTACCTCCTGTATCTATTACCACCACCACCCCTTCCCAGATCCTTCTCCTGTGTGGACACGCTCCAAGACTGCCCCTTGCATCACATAATCCCTATTTTCACTATTCCTATCCTTCCCCAGCACCTTACATTTCTTCAAGTTAAATTCCATCTGCCAATCTTTTACCCAATCTGAACAAGTATCAATACTTTCCTGAATCTGATCACCACCCACCCCCCCCCCCCACCGCCACCCCACACTGCGATCCACCTTACCTCCAAACTTTGTGTCATTTGCAAATTTGTAAAGCTTACTCTTTACCCCATTATCAAAATCGTTCATATAAATAATTGATAGTAATAGTCCGAGTACTGATCCCTGAGGTACCCCACTACGTACATCCACCCACTCACAGCTACTCTTTGCTTCCTATCACGAAGCCAGTTTACAATCCAATTAGTTACCTGACCAGCCAGTCCACAAGCCCTCACTTTGGCGAACAACCTCCGATGTGATACCTTATTAAATGCCTTCTTAAAGTCGAGATACACTATGTCCACTGCCTTTCCCTCATCCACCCAATCGGGCACTGCTTCATAGAACTCTAAAAGATTTGTTAAACAGGAACTACCTTTGGTAAACCCATACTGACTACCTTTTAATTCGTTTGTATTTGCTTAAATGGTCCCTCATCTGGTCCTTAATTAAAGTCTCCAACACGTTCCCCACAACTGAAGTCAAACGAACAGGTCTATAGTTTCCCAATTCTTCTCTGGATCCTTTCTTAAATAATGGTGTTACATTTGCTCCTCTCCAATTCTCCGGTACCTGTCCTGACTCCAGGGAACTTTTACAGATATCTGATAATACCACGTTTATCTGCTCCATCACTTCCCGCAATACTCGAGGATGAATATCATCCTTTAATATCTCGAGCTGTTTCTTCACTTCACCTACTCCGACTTGGATCACTAATAAAAAAAAATTAAAAAACATTGCTCACCCCCAAGGTAATTGGAAGTTCCCTACCTGTTCTCGTGTTCATGTAGAAATTTTAAAAACGATTTAATATGACTGCCATCTCACCCTCATCGTGCATCAATTGTCCTGTTCCTCCTGAGGGTGAGGTCAGAATGGGCCCACTCCTCTTAACCGAACCCGAACCGATTATATACTTCACTAAAATCATCTCTTGCTCTTATGTTTAATATTCTTGGCTATGTTATTTTCCTATTCCCTTTTGGCCCGCCAAGTTATTTTCTTAATGAGTCATTATAGTGTCGATTAGGAATACATTAAACACTTTATCATTCTCATTTTAAATCAACACTTTATTTTACCTTTTGTCACAAACACATTGTTCCTATCATTATATAAATGCACCTGATACAGAACAAACATATATATATATATATATATATATATATATATATATATATATATATATATATATATATATATATATATATATATATATATATATATATATATATATATATATATATATATATATATATATATATATATATATATATATATATGCCTGGTGCTGGCTTAATGGTAAGGGTGGTGGACTTTGGAACTAAGGATTCTGAGTTCAAATCCCGCTCAGCTGTTGAATTAATACCAGGTGGGGTTGACTCTGCCTGTCATCCTTCCGAGGTCGGCAACATGAGTGCCAGCTTGTTGGTATCCTGTGTCAGAGTGGCGACCCGTCCAGGATTGTGCCCAATAGCCAAGGAGACTGCTTTAGCAGCACCAACGATCTGCACAGAGTATGGTCCCAATCTCCTCTCTTCCTATACACGATATGGATATATATATATATATATATATATATATATATATATATATATACATACATATATATGCCCAAGTCGAGTGTGCTTGACTGCTTTGAGGTTGGGGGTATTGGGGATGGAGAATATTCCTTAAATTTCATTCATCGCTTGATGCAAGGCGTAGAAAGTCGCTTATTTCAAGAGTATAACGATCGAAAAGTTTTTTATTACCATTTTATCCACAAACCGAAAAATAAAGACTTTCAGGGAACACCTGTTTTGAGCTGATACAATGTCAACACGCCTGGATGGGGTTTGTAATTCAAACAGACGGTTCGGTGATGTTCGGCAGAACACCGGCAATCGCTCACAACGAACTTTCTCATCCATGGAAAACTGGGATAATCCTCCAAACCTCGGCTGTTCATACCAAGCAAATGAACACGACGCCAAGGCTGAGTACAGAATGAGTGAAAGAAAAAAAAATCCAGAGCAAATGGTTCCTTGAAAAACCACAACATTATATATGATTGGCAGTATATAGCACCATAAAACCAGACTCGGTGGGGTAATGGGCAGAGCATCTGCTCTGTATCTGGGAGGTTGGTGGTTTGAACCCCTGGCTCAATCATACCTGACTTTACCATAAAAAAAATTTAAGGTCGTGCTGCTTCCTTGCTTGTCACTCAACATTAACAACGATAGAACATGGACAAACAATGCTGGACAGTCAATGGGAACCCCAGTATAACCCTTGCCAAGAAACTGCTTTGGCAACACATGCTCTGTGAAGAGTATGGTGCATCAGAATGAAATAAAACACTGCAAAAATCATTGTGTGCTACATGGTCAGGGGAACATGTTACACACACTGTATACATGATATTGTTTATTTCAGTTTTGCTCTTTGAGATGCAAAACGCTTTGGTGGAGGAAGCCTGAATGCCAAGTCATGGAGAATAATAGAAACAAATGAAAAGAGAAGTATGGTTCTGTGCAAAGGAAATAAACTTTGGCATCAAGAAGGCAATGAGAAAGCTGCAAAATAAATAAATATATCGTAAGTTTTTATTTATTTATTCTAACAATGGATCATTTCTTCATCCTTTCGTGTTATTTCATGACATGCTTAAAATTTACATCACACACCTGTACGACATTATACCTGGAACCTTATAGTCCAAGTTTAATACTCTTCCCAAGAGTATATTTACAAGTATATTAGCTTTCAATTTACAATGTCCAGTATTAAATACAGACATTTGCACGATATCATGATTTCATGCACTGTACTCTTTACAGAGCTGTTTCTTGGCAAGGATTAAACTGGTGGTTTGCCATTACCTTCCCAGCATTGTTTGTCCGCACACTATTGCTTCAAATGTTGAGCATCAAGCAAGGAAGCAGCACGTAACATTTTTAGTCTTGGTTATGATTCGGCCAGGGTTCAAACCAACAAGCCACCAATCTCCCAGACTCAGAGAACATGCTCTAACCATTATACACCGAGGCTGGTTACTATACGGAATGTTTGTGTGCGTGTGTGTGTGTGTGTGTGTGTGTGTGTATATATATATATATATATATATATATATATATATATATATATATATATATATATATATATATATATATATATATATATATATATATATATATATATATATATATATATATATATATATATACATATATATATACATATATACATATATATACATATACATATATATACATATACATATACATATATATACATATACATATATATACATATATATATATATATATACATATATATACATATATATACATATATATACATATATATATATACTGGGGTTCTGGAAAACTGCATGCCTCTAAGGCGATGGCACCCAAAATACAGTGATCCCCAGGCAGTTATCTCGTTAGTCTTCGTGCAGTCAGACCTTCCCCTGATGTCTAATGGGTTCATGGGATGAAGTATGTTGTGTGGGTCTTTTTTCTGGGTCGAATTATATCTCTATCTTCCATTCAATCTTTGATTTTCATTCCAACCCTTTCCTTTTATCCATGATACAAATCAAAGCAGGCACCGCGCCCAGGCAGCCACCCTATGAGATACTCTCCACCAACACTGTACAGGACACGCATGGCACGCACTTTCATTCGAATCTGTGTGCCGATTTACAATGGTGTCTCACCTTGCCCCACCTTTGCTCGCTGGAGGCTCACCACCTCGACCACCAACATCCCCCGTACACAGGAAAAATCACCCCGAGCCTCCATGCACCTCCACATCGATGCAATTTGCCACCAAACGAGCATGCTGCACGATCCAGGCCACTCGAACTGCATGGCGCAGGGATGGGCCAAGCACGTTAACAGCAGCAACCGCAGCTCACAGGGGGTGCCCCGAATGGGCATGTGGGACCGACACGACCCTCGTCCAGTCACCAGAACATGGCCCGGGAGTTCGGTGCAGGGATCTGGGCCGTGTCATGCTGGATGTGCGAATGAGGCAGCTTCCAGACCCAGGAGTCTGGCAGGGTGGAGCCGGGATCCAGTGGAAGGGCACAATTCGGATCACGGCATGTCACTTCGGGTCATTGCCCCACCCTTCGCCCGGGGCTTATAATAAGCGGATCGCCAAAGCCTCTCTCTCTCTCTCTCTCTCTCTCTCTCTCTCTCTCTCTCTCTCTCTCTCTCTCTCTCTCTCTCTCTCTCTCTCTCTCTCTCTCTCTCTCTCTCTCTCTCTCTCTCTCTCTCTCTCTCTCTCTCTCTCTCTCTCTCTCTCTCTCTCTCTCTCTCTCTCTCTCTCTCTCTCTCTCTCTCTCTCTCTCTCTCTCTCTCTCTCCCTCCCTCTCTCCCCCTCCCTCTCTCCCCCTCCCTCTCACCTGCCTGCCTCGCACTGTCTCCACCTGTTTTCCACACCCACTTCTCTGCCTCTCTCTCCTCCCTCTCACCTGCCTGCCTCACACTGTCTCCGCTTGTTTGCCAGGCCCACTTCTCCACCTCTCTCTCCTCCCTCTCGCCTGCCTGCCTCACACTGTCTCCACCTGTTTTCCACACCCACTTCTCCATCTCTCTGCTCCGCCCTCTCTTCACTGCACTTCGTTGTCTGCCTGTCGCTGCATCTGCACTCGGGGTTGGTGTGCGACAGATGTTCTTCTAGACTAGTGCGGAGCACACATTTCCACGAGCCACAGCAAGGTGATCAACACGCCGACTGTTGAGGTGGGATCGCTCAAGCGGAGCGTCCCCCAAAGCATACTGGGTTGTGTGGTCGGTTGACCGCGCCAGGTATTGAGAGGCCGTTAGTTCTCTTCTGCTCTCCTTCCTTCTGGCTAACTAATCTTCATCGGGTTTGTGTGTGTGTATGTGTATGTGTATGTGTATGTGTATGTGTATGTGTATGTGTATGTGTATGTATATGTGTGTGTGTGTGTGTGTGTGTGTGTGTGTATGTGTGTGTGTGTGTGTGTGTGTGTGTGTGTGTGTGTGTGTGTGTGTGTGTGTGTGTGTGTGTGTGTGATGGCGCCTGTCATAGCCTAAGTTAATATTGTTGAAGATATAATGGAATAAGTCTGCTCTGTGTCTGCTTTTGTAAATTGCTTGTCTTTTGTCACACTCCACAAATTCCTTGCTATCTCTGCTGTACATAATAATAAACCCAATTTACTGTGCCAAAATACCTTTTCTCACATGATTGTAAATAAATGCTTGTATAGAAATGGTTCCAGCTTGTTTTCCTCTTTTCCTTCATTGGTCCAACATGGTCTGTATCCTATCTTAGCCGGGACGTTATCCCCCAACAATCTGTTTCCCAGCCGGAACGTCCTTGGCAGTTACGCTCGGCTGCATCTGATCCGGTAAGGTGATCTGGTTTGAGCAAGGCGTACCGAGGGCGTCCCCCGGTAAGTAGATCACGTGACCGTTTTAGGTAACCGGTGCCATTAGATGGAGGACCCTAAGTCACATGGTTGATTTATTGGCATTTACGGTTGATTAGCGACCCGTCGTGTCACGGAGTTTTCCATGTGCGATGGCCTGCAATTCCGGAGAGTCGAGTGGGAACCTGAGATAGCTCCCCCCCCCCCCCGTGGTCTTCTCGCCCCGACCCCGTGTCCACAAAAACAATATATGTATATATATATATATATATATATATATATATATATTATCTTTCCAACCACTGACTGATATTAAAGATTGGTGCCTTCCAGGTGATGTAGAAAGCTGAAAATTTTCATGCCGATGGACATCAAAGCCAGTACACTGGGAAAAAACAAAAATAGAATCGTTGGACAACATGCATGAGTGAAACGACAAATAAATGAATTTTTTTTTTTAATGTCGGTGAGTGACCCGAGACAATGTGGAAGCACGGTAATTTTGTGTGCCAACAGACATCGATGCTAATACACCAGGAAAAATCACAGAACCACCAGAAAGTATCCACAAATGAAAATATAAATATATGAAAGAAAAACAGGAAAAGTCAAATGCAGGAAAGCAACCCGAGACAGTGGGGAAACACGATTCGTATACTTACACAATGTGTAAGCACACCCCGCTTGTATATGTAAACTAGCGATACCCACGCACATGCACGGGGTAGCAGTACAACATAGCTGATAGCAGACGACAGACCGTACACGAGGAATGACAAAAATACGCATTGTGCAAAATGCAAGTGGTACTATGGAACGCCAAGACTTCCCAAACATTGTCGGCATGTCCGCAAAGTGCCACAGCAATTTCATCGGGCTCGTGTGACGGCGAGCTGAGTTTTTAGTGTGCAAGCTTGGTATTACAATAGAGATGTATATGTTTGTATGTTTGCATATACAGTATATATATATATATATATATATATATATATACACACACACACACACACACACACACACACACACACACACACACACACACACACACACACACACACACACACACACACACATATATGCAGGGTGGGGCATTTATATCTGACGGTTATATGATCCTTATAACTTTTTTGTTTCGAAACCAAATAAAATAAAAATTTCTATACAACATAGGCACATACTTAAATGTTTAAAATCAATTTTAATTCTTTATTTCTTAAAAATTACATCAGATGAATGGGCCCATTTCGAATTCATGCATTCACGACAGTGGATCATCATATTGTTCATTACCGTAAGCAATGTCTCTTGATCAATAGAGCGGATGGTTGCAGTGATGTTTGCCTTCAATTCATCGATCGATGTTGGATGTTCCTCATAAACTTTGCCCTTCAGAAATCCCCATAGGAAGAAATCTGGTAGAGTTAAATCTGCCAAATCAAAGTGTGCCTCATCTGTCATGATGACCTTGTTTGTGAAATTGGCATGCTCAATGCATTTTTTTTAAAATAAAAAATAAAAAAATTAAAATGCTCATTGCATTTAAGTGCTCCATAACTAAATATTTTAAGTATTATCTGTAAAACAAAGAATACAATAATTAGTTATACCAAAACTGCTTCCAGCTAGAAAGATTGCAAATGTGTCAGATATAAATTCCCCACCCTGTATATATATATATATATATATATATATATATATATATATATATATATATATATATATATATATATATATATATATATATTGTGTCATATATATATATTGTGTCATATACACAGTGTAAGAAATTGCAACTTTTCTTCAATCTTTATGTGAATTATATTTGAATGATTCATTGGTTTTGTTTTCTAGCCTAAATAAAGATATAAAGTTTAGGGTCAACCAACCCACCCTTTCCCTCAAACCCCCACTCCCTCATCCTCCATCCCCTCCCACTCATACATTCTTGACTCTCAACCAAGAAGCTCCAAATGTTTGCTCTTAAATTGGAGCTTTCAAACGTCAGGGGAATTTAGCAAAATATTATAAACGTTATGGAGTATCAAAGTAAATATTCCGGCACAAACAACACACTTTAGACTTTGGAGTCCAGTTAACCGGTCATTTATAGCATTATCAGTCACATAGTTTTTGTTGTATTTACAATGGTCGTTGTGAGTATGGAGGGGGAGGGGGATGAGTGCATGGAAAAAGTATGAAACGTGAAATAGACAGATGAAGTATAATCATGTAATTCGGTGTCACTACACCGTCCTCTGTTTTGTTTTTACAGATATCGAAGCTCATGCGAAAGAGTTGAATGAGAGAGGAGTTCTACTTAAAAAGCAATCGAGCCGAGAGAGTTGGAACAAGAAACTGATACTCCCGATCTCCCACCTTTGGGTGGTTCTCACACACACACACACACACACACACACACACACACACACACACACACACACACACACACACACACACACACACACACACACACACACACACACACACACACACACACACACACACACACACACACACACACACACACACACACACACACCACACACACACACACACACGGCAAAAAGAGCCGAACAAATATCGCACACAAGCGAAATTACCGTGATGGTTGCCATGGCAACATAATTCGAGCAATCACAATCGTGATCTCATCAGGTTGTGATTACGTCATGAGGAATAGATCTGTGTAATATGAAAACGAAATATTGAACAGTTTTTGAAATATCACGCACACAAAAGTACATGGACAAATGATCGGTCGGTCGGTCAGTCATTCAGACGGATCTCGTGATAATGTCTACTATCTTGTCGGAAGG
Source organism: Eptatretus burgeri (assembly GCF_056783735.1). Taxonomy (NCBI): domain Eukaryota; kingdom Metazoa; phylum Chordata; class Myxini; order Myxiniformes; family Myxinidae; genus Eptatretus; species Eptatretus burgeri. Next base: position 76,809,842 of record NC_140971.1, read on the forward strand.
GCGGGGACAAATACTTAGGGAAGAACAGAGAGCTGATGAACATTCAATGAACATCGGTAGGGATGTATACAACTAGAATGGCATTCGGTGGAGGGCATCCCTCCGCCAGGCTGGACAGTTTAGGTTTTGTATTCCACTGATGTGCCAGATCTGAATCCGGACCTCAATCAAAATCTAATCCCTTTCTTCTTGTCACCTCACCAACTTATCAACCTAGTTTTGTCATAACTCGTCCACAACCTTTTGAAATACCATGCTCGATATAATTTTTGCCCCCATCTCTCAATGGTGAAGAATCACTTGGAAAAATTCTGATCTGGATCTGGATTTTCACCAAAATCTCACCAAATCGTCCTTGTCACACTCCCAACCTCACCAAGCTTCGTCCGAATCCATCCACAACCCTTTGATATATCCTGTTCGCAGACAGATAAACAGAGGTGAAAACATTACCTCCGTCCACCTTTGGTAGCGCAGGTAAACAGGACGAGAGAACCGAGTGGGCTGACTTGACGAGGGGCATCTAAGTAGATGGGAAAAGTTGACAAAAGTTAAAATGTGGGAAAGTTGAGGTTCACAATTTAGTGGAGAGTAAGTGATGATAGAAAAAATATTGGGAATAGAAATAAGGGATAATATGGGATAGGGATGTCTCGTCCTATGAAGGAGTGGAGAGAAGAATATGATTGCACTGACTCAGGGAGGTGATGCCACACTCGAGGAGGAAAGGGGGTCAAAGGAGGGATTGGGGAGGTTTCACAAGGTTCTTGGAAAGAAATCTATTTGATACGTTCGAAGAACTCCATCATTCGTTGCTCATTATTAACATCCCTCCACCGCTTCACCGTCATGTGAAAGCAGTCTTCTCTACAAGTGATTACACGAGTTCCCTTACAAGGGACTTCAATGCAGGAGGAAGCCATGAGGCCCATGAAGCCTCCTGCACTATGGTTGCCAATCTATGGTTGTTTGTCCATGCTCTATCCTTTTTCACAGACTCAGAACAGACACTCTAACGGTCGAACCATTCCACCACCGATCTGATTCTGGAAGTTTAAAACTGGGAGTGAACTCCGACGAACATGTGGCCCATTGACCTGCAATATGGATTCCATTATTGATGGTCTTTGCATCACAGGGTTTGTGAATTTGGAGGAGTGCATCGTGAGCTTTGTTGACATTTTTCTGAAATGTGGAAGTTTGAAGATGCTCACACCGTTGACCCTCTTCACAACGTCACAATGTTTTCTTTTTAAGCGCACACAGCATGATGGGGGTAAACCTTCTTCAAATGTGTTTCCTGCATCGGTGCAGGTTTCTGTTTGAGTGAAGTCCTTCATTCCATTAATGTTTTCTCACTGATCCCAGCCCAGTAGGGCCTTGTTACCATTTTTTAATTGTCATTTTTTAATTTTGTCATTGTAATTGTCATTTTTTAATTGAGACTCTTGTCATCAGGTGTGTGTGTGTGTGTGTGTGTGTGTGTGTGTGTGTGTGTGTGTGTGTGTGTGTGTGTGTGTGTGTGTGTGTGTGTGTGTTTGTTGTTATGCAGACATACTTTACCATAGATTATTTATTCATTCTCAGATTCCCTCCAAATATTAACATGTTACTGTTCACCACCATCTTTAGATGAAAACCACCCCCCATTGAAAACCATTATATTTTCACCTGCATTAATCCCCCCCCCGCCCCTCCCACCACAATTCCACCTCCTGAATTTCGAGTTCTTCCTTCCTCAGTTTGCTTCTGTATCCACCTTATCCATTCCATGCGTCTTTATCTACCCCTCATTCCTCCACTACCCCCTTCTTCTTCGTTCGTATGCAACACAAGGCTGTGTGGTTACATCATTAGCTGAGGGTGCAGCTGTGCCGCTTATGCAATACCCTCTGCTGGTGCAGGCAATAATTTGGAACTTGGCCATGATGCCGCCGATAGCTCACCTACTTTTCCCCTACCTCTCATTCCTCTCCTCCCCTCATTTCCCCCACCCTACAATCCTCCCTATCCATAATATTCCTCCCGTACACCTCATTTCTCCCTACCCCTCCTTACCCCCTACCCTCTTTCCTCCCCTACCCCTCATTTATCCCACACCCCTCATTCCTCCCCCACACCCATTGTTTGTCCAAATCTCCCTCTATTTTGTCCTTCATCTCTGCTATTGGTGTTTCCATCCTCTATCTCTGGTTATGTCCCAGTCCGTTCAGTGTTCGAGCTCTTCCATGAGCCTTGACTCGATACATAAAAAGAAAGGGGAAAAAAAGATTGAAGGTAATCGACATACGTCATACTCCGGTGATACTCTCCATTTCAAAGTGAGTTTGTGAGTCCATACTTGGTCTCAGATGTATAGTAATCTATAATCCGCGGTGAGACTGCATTGTTAAACGCCCAGTCTTCTTACTCTTGCCGAAGGAGAGGTTATTGCATTTGGGTCCGTATGTTACTTGCAAAATCGAAGATTTTTCAAGTAAATTGGTTCGTCGATTTTGTTATTCTGTCTGTTTGTCTGTCTGTCTGTTTATCACCGACAGGTCACAATTCTAAACCGATCGTCATAAAACTTTACCAAGTTGTAGAGGAAGTCTCAACTGAGAAGCCTATTGATTTTGAGGTCAAAGGTCAAAGGTCATCTTTCGGTGAAATTTCTAAAATCGTCAGTTTTTCATCTGATTGACTTAAAAGTTGAACAAGATTTGCATATTACATCAATTAATTGGGAAACCAACTATTTTTGAAGTCAAAGGTCAACTCAAGGTCATACTAAAATCATCAATTTTCAACTGAAAACAATCGTCAATTTACATCCTATTAACTTGAAAGTTGAACAGCATTGGCATATTGCGTCACTAAATTTGGAAACCAACTAATTTTGAGATCAAAAGGTCAAAGATCGCCTCAAGGTCAAACATCTAAAATCATCAATTTCAATCTGAAAAATATTCAATTTTCATCCGATTGACTTGAACTTTGATTAAGATTGTCAATTTTAATCTTCATGAAATGAACAATTTCATGTATCCATGGCAACCTTTGAAGAGGGGGTGGATTTTGCAAGTGTTGTACTTTGCTCGACATCTTTTTCTTGTTATTTTGTCTGTCTGTCTGTTTATCGCCTGAAAGCCACAATTTTAAAACAATCTTCACGAAACTTCACCACATGGTAGAGTTTGGCATCAGCAAGAAGCCTATTGTTTTTGAGGCCAAAGGTCAACAACTTTGGTGAGATTTCGAAAATCCTCAATTTTCATCCCATTGACTTGAAATTTGAAGAGGATTTGAATATCAGGTCGCTGAATTGACCTGATATGCAAATGAATAATTGAGGTCACATGGTCTGGCAGTCATATTTTAATTGAACCGCTTCATAGATTGACGTGAAACTTCACATTTATGATCTAGTCGTGATGCGGAATATATGTTTTAAATTTCAACCTGATTGGATGCATGGCCTGGCAGCCAGAATTATTTAATTTTTGATTTGGGTTCTTTTTGATTTATTTTTGAACATGGCTCACTTGGCTGCATTTGGATGGGTTTGAGGGTAGAGGAGTAGCAGCTGAAACCCGAATCCTATTCAGGTTCCTCCTGATGACTTCATCTTTGCTTTTGTTTCTTCTGATTACTCAAATGCAGGACTGTACCAATTTGGTTTTCCATTTGATTTGAATTGAATTTATTTCAATCCAATTCTGAATTCAATTAAATAGTAATAAAAAACGGCATGGGTCAGGGTCAGGTGTCCGATCAAAGAGGGGATGCATTCAAGCAGGATGTCTTGGTGCCCAGTCATCACTGCCCGCAGATATAAACGCCACTCAAAATACACCACACAAAACTAGTCCTGCCAAGGGTCTGAAATCTCTGATTGCTTTTTTTCTTGTTATCAGTTGCACTCGTGTGCACCACTCAGTGAATCTTGAATGCTGTGTTTCCATGTGGGCAACGTGTTCAAACTGTGCAAAGAGCTCATTATAGTGTCAACCATTCCGAAGGGACTGGAGAGCCCATTGTAGTGTGTGTGCGCGTGTCTGGATGTGTGTGTATGTGTGTGTGTGTGTGTGTGTGTGTGTGTGTGTGTGTGTGTGTGTGTGTGTGTGTGTGTGTGTGTGTGTGTGTGTGTGTGTGTGTGTGTGTGTACATATCTACTTTAAAATATATCGTTCATTCTGAGATCTGACATCACCCCAACACTCTCAATATAAAAGTGATTGAGTGAGTGAGGCTGTAGTGGTTCCCAGATGTACTGTAATCTATATACCCCAGTAAGGCTCTACTCTACCTTTTATGTTGTTATCAGTGGCACTTGTGCACGCTACTAAGTGAACCTTGAGGACTGCATTGGCATATGAAGGGCTGTGCAGAGTGCTCTATTACCGATTGGCTCTGAACCTTCGTAGTGGTGAGTGAGCTCCCTATCCCCACACGACCTTCATGACGAAACGTGCAGTGAGTGCCATAAGAGATATTTCACATTGATTTGTGACGAGCTCTCACATCCCACATTACTACTGGGAATACTCCAGAAATTGTGGAATAAATATGTTCACATTTCCTCTACCTTTTTACTCCAAGTAGCGGGAGACGTGTGAAAATTGGTGAACCATTTAATCATAATTATGTTTACAGGAATTACAGGAGGATGTCCATGCAAGTGAACATATTGCCTGCTTTGTGGGCGAAGCTGAATCGGTCCATTTTTCTCACATTCTGGTTCATTGTGTCCAAGCATGGGGCTTTAATTACTTATCACAGGGTTTCTTCAATGATCAAAATGTCTGGAATCCTCTTAAAGGCGTACAAATCTCAACCAAAGTGGCTAAATCGAGTGAATACCCATACCCTGTACCCTGCCGAATATACCCTGAACGATTTTGTTTTTCTTTGCAAGACTTAGAAAAATGACCACGACAGGAACAGATGATTGTTTACGTTACAGGATGTGGAAGACTCGCTGAGACGTTCATGAGAAGGGTTTAAATGCATTCACAACTAGAAGGGCACTGGGTAGAGCGCATACCTCCGCCAAGTTGATTAGTTTACGTTTTGTATCCCACCGATAGGCCGGATCTGGATTCGGACCTGAACTAAAATTTAATCGGCATGTTCTTGTCACCTAACCAACTCACTCACCAAGTTTCGACCGAATCCGTCCATGACGTATTTTTCAGATATCCTGCCATATGTCGTTTTAGCCTCATCTCTCAATGGTGACGAATCACTTTAAAAATTCTAGAATCCGGATCCGGATTCGGATCTTCATCAAAATTGAATCAATTCGTCCTTGTTGCACACCCAACCTGTCCACCAAGTTTCGGCCGAATCCACCCACAACCTTTTCAGATATTTTGTTCACAAACAAACAGACAGACAGGGGTAAAAACATAACCTGCATCCTCCGGTGGTGGAGGTAATTATATATATATATATATATATATATATATATATATATATATATATATATATATATATATATATATATATATATATATATATATGGTGAATATACTGGTTCTAGCTCACTTTTCCCCATGTAAATGAATGGGGGATTTTCAGCGATTCCCTTTTTTTTTTCCCTAAAAATAAACCCCCTTTTTATCTGTTTTTCCCTGCTGTGCAGGGGTTTGGCTTTTTGTGAGGCAATGTTTTATGGTCGGATGCCCTTCCTGGACGCCTCTTACAACACAGGGATATGGTACACCTATTCTAACCGGGGCATACACCGGGACCAGTATACTGGGACTCATTTCGCTGACCTCGGAAGGATGACAGGCTGAGTCAACCCCCTGGTGTTAATTCAGCAGCTGAGCAGGATTCGAACTCAGGACACTGGGATCCCAAGCCGCCACCCTAACCACTAAGCCAACACCAGGCTTTGTATATATATAACCAGGCTATCCCAAGGTATATTTATTTGTCTCCCCTTTTAACCTGGAGGTTGATCAGCTCACTCATTGAACCTATAAAGATTTGTTCATTCTCAAATTCCTTCAATAGTTTAATTTTCTTTGCACAATAATCCCCATCTAAAATATTGAAAAACAAAACATTTGAATCTTTATATTTTTTAAGATACCCCTTTTGTGCCATTACGAAATGATAAACTTCTCTTAATGCTCTTGTTTGACCACCTCCTGAGCCACATATCATTTTGAGATTATAGTAAATTGTTTTTTCATTGTTCAATTGATAACCATCAAAGTTTTCAGTCCATTCAAGGATATTCATTTTTTTCTTTACATCCTCTAACTTACTACTTTTTAAATTGATTCGCTTATTTGTTTTATTTACCTTTGTTTTAGTTATTTTTTCAATAAGACTTATTTGATATTTTTCACATTCATTATGTTTTCCATTTATATACCAAGACTGAGATTTTCTCCACTCTTTAGTTTGATTAATACTTGGTTTAACCATTTATATATTGTGAAAAAACGCGGCGGAAGCCCTGAAAAAACCCAAACCCATCTTCCCATCGTTAAAACGCAATCTATTTTATACACTCTATCATACAATATCCATATGGAACACAATCTATTCCATTATCTAAAATAAATCTCTTATCATCAAAGGCTCCTAATGCCTTTTTATTTACTTCTTCACTATATATGTTATGTTTATAACTTCTTATTGTATTCATTTTCCTGTATTCTTCTTTCTTATTCATCAAACAATTATAATAATTTCTAAAAGTTATTGATTTCTTTATTACATATTTCTTTATTCCCTTTAACCTCTTATCAATCTGATCACCATACTTATAAGCATATGCCTTTGCTCTCAATCCAATAAACTCACTCATTACTTTTCCACCCAACTCATCCTTAAACTTACCAATAACCTTTTCATTCTTTTTGGAAAATAACTCACTCTTCTTGCTGAAATTACTTGTATCATATACTCCAATATTTTTCCTCATATCTTTATAAACATCATCAGTTTTTATATCTAGGATAAAACTATCAGTGTCCATATACAACAATGAAACATTTTCACCATACTCTTTCTTTAAGTCATTATACAAATAATCATACATCAATATCTTTGATAAATCAAGAACTGCTGTTCCAATATAAATTGGTTTATCCATTACAATACTTTCCTTTTTCATATGAATTGCAGAAAAGTTCTCTGAAAAAACCTCTTCTCTCTCAAAACTTGGTTTATTTATCAATCTCGAAGCTTCTTTCCAAGATGTTGCGAATCTAATGTTTTGCCTGTTTCTAACATTTTCCATAGTCTTTCCAAATACAGCATTATTCATTAATTTATAAAAATCCCCTTCAAATTTTACTTTTGTATTTGCTCTCATATCTGTATTGAATTGAATATACTTTTTCACCCAAGGACTTTGTTTAAATTTTAAAACTCTATGAATTTTAGCTACTCTCAATCCTTCTCTCAAAAACTGTTTAAGCTTCTCTGATGCAAAACATATCTCTCTTTATCATAGAATGTTGTTAACAACTTTTCTGTTGATTTACCTTTAATATTAAAACTTTTATGATAATCACTTAACCATTCTTTCTTTGGGGTTTCTTTCTCACATGCAAAAGGAAGATCTTTATGCTTATTATGAAGATCACTCGGGTACCTCAAATCAACTTCAAAATAATAACCTTCTTCTTCGTCATTCAATTTCTCTTGAGAAGAAATAACAATATTCATCAAAGCCTTTTCATAATCCTTTTCTTCCACCCACTCTAATTTACCATAAGGCAGAGATTGAGACATTGCCCATCCATACAAATTATTAGCATCAAAATACATCAAATAATTACTATCTTTTTCACTATCATAATTTGGAAGATATTTATTATTTGCTTTAGCATATCTTTTTGAACATACTTGTGATATTCCACCTCTCTTGGACTTCTCAATCATCAAAAGCATATCAACATCACTGATTAAATCTATATCTTGTTTTGTCATTTTCAACATTGCACTCCAAGCTAAACCAGGAGCTGTGAAATAGTGGGCAGGGTCTAATCCATAACAATTTTTATTATGACAGAGTGATCTAAAAGCTTCAAACACATCAGCTAACAATAAAACATCTGTTTTTAGATATAAATCATGATATTCTCCAAGGTTCTTTATGTTAAATAATTTCCATATTTCTTGTGCGTGTTTATATTCCTTATCACTTATCTCTTCTTCATAAAGGTTATTATAGAAACTTTCTTTTGATGGAAGTTGTGTTTCTTTAAATCTCATAAATGAATCCATATAATCATAAGGATAAATTCCCTTACTTGTAAGAATTTTCTCTTTACTTTGAATTTCATTCCTTGTTTGAATTTCCTCTCTCGTAAGAATTCCTTCTTTAATCAGAATTTCATCTTTAATCAGAATTTCCTCTTTAGTTAGAATTTCATTCATTGTTCGAATTTTCTTTATAATTAGAATTTCATCTTCAGTTAGAATTTCTTCATTAATTAGAGTTTCCTCTTTACTTTGCATTCTCTCTTTAATCTGAATTTCCTCTTTAGTGAGAATTTCCTCTTTTGGAAAGAATGAATTAAGATTTGGAAAAGAGTCCGTGGAGCTTAGATTTGATGCGAGGAAGGCTAGTGGTGTTCCCATAAACTTGTAAGAATCAAGAAACCGAATACGAGTTATAGGTTTTGTGAATATCATTTTTGTAAATGAAATATACTTTTGACTTGTGTTTGTTATGGCAGAAATATTCCCTGGTGTTTTTGAAAGTTCATTTATAAATAGATGTGTATCATAGTTGGCGCTGTTGTGAAGAAAGACTGGAATAAAAGAAGGTAATTTATAATTAAGATTACAACAGGAATGAGCGGGACCTCTATATTTACCAGTAAGATGACAATGATCCCTAACTTTAGACTCCTTAATTTCCCCCTCACAAATATGACAGATATTGTTCTTTCTAAATTCTAATTTTTCTTCTTTGGTTAATTTCATCGGTTCATTTGTTTCTTTCATTAATTTAGTGAGTCTTATACAATCCTTTTCTAATCGTTTTACAAACTCTTGTGAAGCTTTTTTCCACGATAATGTTCAAGTTTGTTATACTTTTCTCCAACAGATGATTTGATATAATAACAGAAACCACAAGGAATATGTTTTTGATATTTATTTGTATATGATTCTTTTGGATTAGGAGAAGCAGTATTAATCTTTTTAAGGATACACTCAAAATCAGCGTATATCACAAATGGGTGCATGATAGATTTATTATAATCTTCAAAAGAAATCTTTTCACCAGGTTTAGGCATTGTAATTACAGCTGATTTATGATTACTACAATATTTTGAATGTTGTTCTAATCGTTCTTTTGTATGAAATGAATTAAGACATCGCTTACAAGGATATATTTTGTTTGCTGTTCTGAATACCTGAGAAGAGATTCATCTTGATAAATTATTGATGTATGTGTAATGTGAATTCTTTCCAACACTAAAATATAAAAGATCAATGTGTGTTTCTTCATTTTTATAGTTGTTTGAAATTTTTAATATTTGAACTTTGTTTGTATCCGTTAATCCATATACATTAATAGAAAGATTATTCTTTTTCTCAAATTTAGGAATATCTGTTGGTGGCATTGGGAATTTAAAATCTTTAATGTCCAAGGTATTCTCATATTTCATATATTGTTTTACTCTTTCTGAATTACATTTTGGTGGATGTAAGTGAGCAAGAACAGACCAGAGAAAACATTTATTATCATTGTTCTTAATATTAACAACTGCCTTCTTTAGTTTTATTTCTTTTGGTAATTCAATATAAGAAGAAGCTTTAAGAGGGTTTGATTTTAGAATGTGTATATCTAAAAGATGATTTTTTAAATATTGAATCCACTTCCTACCACTGTATTATCAACATCCTCCTCTTGTCTTGATAGTTCTTCATAAACCCCACTATTCAAAAAATCTTGAAATGATGTTATAAAATGAAGATCTGTTCTCATATAAGGAGTTTGTTCTTCATCTTGTCTTTTCATATTCATTTTCACTCCCATATAAAACTTTAAAGTTTTCATTTCTTTTAATGTCTTTTTAATAAATTTTTCAACATCGGGTTTCACTATTTCAATTGATTCAGCTATTGATGATGGACCGGGTTCTCCAAATTGAAAAATCCTTATTTTTATATGCCCTTTAAATGCCCCATCAGTGTTTTCAATATAATAGTCTCCCTTTACTTTAAACTCATTTTTCTTGTGTTTTTGTGATTGAAGATGTTTATTATAACTACTCTTCAAAACATCCTTTGAACAGATATCACAATGTTTTCTTTCCAACTCAAGAGGAGATATTTTATGAAACAGATTAAATGTGTGTTTGTTGGTTCGGAGGTGTTTTCTATAATGTTTATATTCGTGATTACAAACATCGCAGTATGTTGTATTCACCATATTTATATAATAAATCTTTGCTTAAACTAAAATTTTCTTGATGAAAATTTCGTTTGTTTTACAGGTGAATCTGTGCTTAAAACCATTTTATCCTCCAACTTTTTCACTTAATAAATACAATGTTTCAAGACACAAAAGACAAGTTTCAATCAATCTCTTCATTTGTTAAAGATACTGAGAAATATGTCAAGGATGTAAAATTGAACAAAGATAAATATAACAACTATTGGATAAAAACTATTATGGTAAATAATATGAGTTCTTCAATTTCCTTCAGTGGAAGGGCTTTTAGTATACCTGGTAGAACATCAATTAAAGTATCTCTAACAAAAGTTTCTCCTCTCCTTCTAGTAATATATTCAAAACTAGAAAAAGCAATGAAACAAGAAAAAGCATCAAAAAACAAAAACCTTATGGATGAAGCTTTAGAAAGAAAAGATAAGACCATCTGTAATATGCAAGGAGAAATTTGTATTTTTTTCAACAACCCTAAAGATGTAAATCCTGATGAAATAAAGGATGTTAATATATCAGGTGAAATGACATTTCGTTCAATAGTAATTAACGATCATTTTAAAATTACCTTTAATATAAAAAATGTCGTTGAATCTGATAATGAAAAAAAGTATATCGATATCGATGGTAATATACAACTGAAAGTATAGATGAATTTCAGTTTAAGTAAAGTTTTACTTTATAAATATGCTAGACTTTCCTGATTCTCCATATGACAAATTTGAGAATTGTCCTGCGTGTGAAAGACGGGGATTAAACACAGAGTCAAAAGCCTATAAACAATGTATATTCTGTGATTATCTTCTAATTAATGATAATAAAAAATATAAAAAGGAAAATAATTCTTTTAGATTTACACCAAAAATGAATTACTTTACAAGATTGATTAGAGAAATGAATGTAAAGTATGAGGGTGATAACACACCTTTCCTTACAAGGGAAGAAACTGAACGTATAAGAGAAATGTTCAAAGGATTGTTGTTGTATATTATTCATGGATGTAATTTTCAGGGAAATATCAACACAAGATATTGTATAAATAAAATAATGGATTATCTTGAAATTAAACCTGAACTTAGGATAAAATATAGAGTTTCTAAAAAGCCAATAATAAATTAAATAACCTGTTTTTCAAATATATAAATGAATGATTTTTTACCTATTTGGGAAAATAAGATAAAATTTAACAACCATAAAAATCTCCCAAATTCATTAAGATGTCTCATAGTTGGTTCAAGTGGATGTGGAAAAACCTGCTTACTTTTAAAAATGCTCCTCACTCCCAACTTTTTAGATTATGATAATTTAATAATTTTCACAAAGTCGAGTTTTCAACCAGAGTATCAACTACTCTCACAAGGTTTTAATGCTGGTCTTCAAAAAGAAGATATAATCGGTTTATTTAAACGCCAAAAAAACCTAAATGATTACAACATTGAAGATATAATTCAACTATTTTGTGATACACAGAGATGTAAAAAGAAATCAAATCCTATAACTTGTATTCTTAGTGATAATACGGATGATATACCGTCTCCCCAAGATTTGGATAAATCAAAAAGAACCTCGTTATCTTTGATGATTGTGTTAATGAGAGAAACCAAACGGTAATGGACAGCTACTACACAAGAGGGAGACATTCTTCTTGTAATTGTATTTATCTTAGTCAATCGTACTTTCAACTTCCTCGTCGTTCCATCAGAAACAATGCTAATACTTTTATTTTATTCAAGTTAAATTCAATAGATATCAATAATTTTTGGAGAGATAATTGTTCTACATTATGTAGTAAAAAGAAATTTGAGGATTACATGAAGCACACGACTGAAAAATATTAATATATTGTTGTGAAACAAGATGAGATATTAAGGGATATATTTTTTGTTTTATAAACAATTACATATATAAATGACAACTATTATTATAAATCTTGTAGGTAAATCTGCTTCTGGAAAAAACTTTCATAAATCAAGGTTCTTGTGTAGTACAAATGAGAATATTGTAAATTTACTTAAAAAACACCCTGTGATACGCATTGTATCAACAACAACTAGAGCAATAAGACCTGGAGAAGTAAAAGGTGAAGATTATCACTATATTTCAGTGGAGGAACATATGCGATTGAGGAATGAAGGCCAAATGTTTGAGGAGGTTTCTCTTGGTACAACAAAATATTCACATTGTAAGAGTGAGTTAAGGAAACTAAAATCTGGTGGTGTTGGGATATTAGAAACTAATCCAGAAGGAACGAGACAAATTATTAAACATCTGAGTGGAGTGAAGATTTTATCATTCGGTTTTGATGTTGATGAAGAAACTCAACGCAAACGTATGAAAAGCAGAGATGCAAGTATTAGTGAAGAAGAAATTACAACTCGCATTAATGTTAATAAAGAATTTGATGAAATATTTAAAGAAAAGGATTTATTTGAACACATCTACTTGAATGATGAAGAAAAGGAAAATTTCCCTGTTGATCTTTACAATACATTAAATTATATTTTACAATAAATAAATGGATGCAAAAGAAAGAGCAAGAAGATTTAAGGAACATCAAGAGTTGGTTGCAAAAGTTGTAAAACAACAGGAAGACATAAAGAAGAAACGCAGACAGAAACTAACGGGCGAAGAAGCATTTGAAAGAAAACAAGAGAAATTTTTTAAACCACTTTTAAAAACTTCCCAAGAAAAAATGAAAGATATTTCCACAGTTCCCACAGTAGAATATACTCCTAAAAAACTTCAAATGTTAAAAGATTTCAGTCAAATGACGGAGGAAGAATTAGAGCATTTAGGAGAATTAGAATATGATGATGAAGGTTTATTTCAACAACTGGAAGAGATTAATCAACCCCCTGATTATATTGTGAATGCTGTTCAAAACAATGAATATTCAGCGGATTCAAAAACCAAAGCAGGACTCATTCCAACAGAACAACCAGCAATATTTCATCTTGTTCAAGAAAAGGTATTGATATTTAATGATGAATTAAGGTTCTTGGGTTCTGCTCAACCCCCTGTTAAACTATCTCCGAGATTAATGTTTCTTCTCACAAAAGATGGAAGACAAGGTTCAACTGTGAGGGATGAATCAAAGTACATTGATAAACCATTGGATATGGAAAATAATGATGATAGAGTATATATTGATCTGCTGAACACTCTAAATTATAAGGTTATTCTTTCTGGTAAAAGTAGGAAGAATGAGAAGGAGAAACACATTATTCAGGCTTTAAGTATCCTTGGTTCAGGTGTTAGTTTTCTTCCAAATGACCCATCGCAATTCGTTAATAGACTGTTATTGTTGTTAGGCAGTAAGAAGGCTGGAAATAACAATTGTTTTAATGAAGCATCAGCCATTTTAGACCAGTTGATGAACATGAAAATAATGAATAAATATCAATATAAAGACATTTTATCTCATATTAAATAAGATGAGAAGCACAATCCTTAGTTTCAATTTCACAACAAGCGACCACACATCTTCATTCCCATACCCACTACAACTTGACACAACAAAAGAATATGAGGCATCTTTATTGTCCATGGAAACTTATAATACCTTATTTAGTATAACCGAGAAAAATGACAAGTTTAGTTATAATCCGGGAAGTGGATACAAAACGATAACAGTCTCACCCGGAGCATATGAGATTTCTCAAATATCTTCCGAAATTGCTCGTCTTATGAAAGAACAGGGTGATGAACCAAAAAATATTGTTATAAACATTCAAAAACATACTTCAAAATCAACGATTAAAGTTAAAAATAACTACAAGGTTGATTTCACAATTGATAATTCATTTAGAGAGTTATTGGGTTTCTCCTCAAAAAGATTGAAACTAATGGGACGTTTTACAGTGATAATGTCATTCAAATATCCTCAGGAATAAATTCAGTGTTAATTCACTGTGATTTGATTGATGGTGCTTATAATGATGGAAAAAAAACAAATACAATATTTTCATTCAGCGCATACTCAACCCCAATTGGTTATAAATTCAATATGGAACCTAAAAATTTGGTTTATCTACCTGTGTCAGGAAAAACCATACACAGAGTAAATTTTAGGATAACCGACCAAGATAATCGTGTGATTTCTTTTAATGGAGAAGTTATATCCATCAGAATTCACCTACGTGAAGTTTTCCAATAAATAAATACGATGGTTATTGTGAGGAAACACGAGTTGGGAAAATATAAAATAATTACAGGGGATGGGATGTTCCTTTCTCCATACTACAAGGGTGAAGGTATGTATCTTGGTAGAGGATACTATAAACCTAAGAGACAAAGGGGTGTTGGACATCAATTTAGAGGAGATGGGATAATTGATACTCTAATGGGTATTGGTTCAACTATTCTTAAACATAAAGATCTAATTGGTTCAACTGCTTCTGCTGTGGGAAATGTAGCAGGTGCTGTAAAGAGTATAAAAGATGCTCAGAAGGAATCTCATAAATTACAAGCAATAAAAGAAATTAAGAAAGGCAAAACTCAGTTGTCCCCCCAAGAACGACAGAAAATAATTCAAATACTTGGATCAGGGTTTCAAAAGTTTTAACATCTTTTTTCCTAAATAAATACAAGTATGGAAGCAATTGATAGTATCTATGATTTGGATGATACTATTATTATCTCAAACTCCACTAAAAAGAAGATTACTTCAAGGTAAATGCAATAACTGGAACAGACTGGAATACGAATGGTACAAAAAGTTTTGAAATAAATAATCAACAAACCTATTTGAATCTCTCCGAAAGTTTCTTGTTGTGTAAATTTAAATTCACTAAAGCTGGGAATAACACAAACGCTACACTTGTAAATGATTTCTTCTGGAAAATGTTTGATAGTGTGCGTTTGTATATTGGAACACAAGAAGTTGAAGCGGTTGGTTATGTCTCTGCTGTATCTGAAATGATAAAATTTACACTCTATACATTCAGTGATAGAATGGGAAAGGGGTCTGTCGAAGGTTTTATTCCTGATATGTCAACGGGAACAAACACAGACCCTGGATATATTCAGAGGAAAGGAGCGTATAATGATGATACAAAAGCAGAAAATAGTTTTACTGTGGCGGTTCCTCTTAAAGGTATATTTGGATTTTGTGATCATGATAAAGTTCTGTATGGTCTTAAAATTAGATTTCAACTACAAAGAAATGATAATGAAAATCGATTGCTTTTTGGTGTTGCTAATGCTTTTGGTGATCAGAATAAATTTGTAATTGAGGAAATGAGTTGGTATATCAGTGAATATACTCCTAATCTTAAAACAGAAGAGATGTTGAATCGAAGACTTAACTCAAAGAAACCACTCAGTGTATCATACCTCAAAAGAAGATGTCAACACGTTAAACTCAATCAAACTACTTACACGTGGAATTTGGGTGTTCTGGAAGGAAAGCCACGATATCTGTGGATCATTTTTAAAAAGCCAGATGGTGATACTGCGACTGATAAGAATAATGCATTGAGTGATAATGCTAAGGTGAAACAACTTCGCGTTTCTCTAGATGGAACATTTTATCCACGAGATAGATTGGAAATTAATTGGGAAAAAATGATTTTGCTGAAGCATACAAGTCTTACCAAAAGGTGTGTGAAAGTAATGGAAATAAAGAACCTATTTTGGATATAACAGCATTTAAAAGTTTGCATACAATCTATGCGTTTGACCTGAGCGCGCAAAAGGAAACTATAAAGTCTAATCGAGTGGATACTTCCCTATACATTGAAAGAGGAGAGAGTGAAGAAGTTGATACATATTGTTTGCTTTTGGAAGAAACAGAATTGCAGATTAATACAGATAATGGTGTGATGATTAGTCTCACATAATTTTTTGTTAAATAAATGAGTGGCAAAGTACCAACTGGGGTATATGTTAATCAAATCAATCTTCATAAACTATCATCTTGTGTTCAAAATCAAAAGCCTTGTACGATTAACGTTAATACAATTCAGAGAAAAGGAGCAGTAAGAATTGATGTTTTGCTCACAAGAGAACAGGTTAAAATCTTGAATGACACTGGCTCACTTCAAATTAAAATGACAAAACCAATGTTGAAAAAATATTCAATAAGAGAGACGAGTGGAGGATTTCTCCCATTTCTAATTCCTTTATTTGCTGGTTTAAGTGCGGTTGGAGCATTGACGGGTGGTATTTCAACAGCGGTGAAAACTGCCAACGAAAGGAAGGCTCAACTCCAGGCTCAAAAAGAATTGGAAAGACATAACAAAGAGTTGGAGAAACAAATTAGTGGAAGTGGCGTAATTGTAGATTTTGCTGAAAAACTTGAAGGTCTGCCTGATAAAGCGAGATTGTTAGTTGGAGATATGCTTTCTTCTATTGCGCAAGCAGGTGTAAAATTAACGAAAAGAGGTAATGGATTATATCTTTCTAATAAATAAATGAGCATTGATGAGTGGTTGGAAAAATTTGGAAAGAATACAACATCAAATTTACAACTTGTCAAATATTGTAAGAAATTAAAAATTCATAATGTGGTTATTTGTATGAGAGATGAATTAACAAATGTGCCGAAACATACAAAGAATATTATTATGAACTTAGAAGATAATAATGGGAACAGTTCTCATTGGGTTTGTATTTTTAATAGTGAAGACAAATATTATTTTGATAGTTTTGGCCTTCCACCACCTGTTGAAGTTATAAAATTCTTACAGAATGGTGTTTATCAAACATTTCAAGTCCAAGAATTAAATTCCAAGTGTTGTGGTCAATTATGTCTATATGTGTTATTTCAACTCAACAAAAATAAAAAATTTTATGATATTATTTTTAATCTAATATAAATGACTTATGTTGGTGAAGATGGTTCTATCTTTGGTGTATCTCAAGAACTGGATATTGATTTATCAAATTATTACACAAAGGCACAGGCTGAACGACATAAATATAATATATCCAAAAATATTAACATGAAAAATGCTTTTAAATTAAAAAATTATCCAAGCCCGACTGACGCGAATGACTTGGTGAGATTAAGCGATTTATCACAATATATATCCTTAAATAAAACAGCCGTGTATTCCAAAGATACAGAAGTGTTGATATTATCTCCAGGTCATACAGAATTCACAGTTCGAATTAAAATAATTTTTTATAAAGAAGGGCGTATCGTTTGTATGAGAATAGAACAATGGGGGTATGATATGAATGATTTAGGGTATAATTGGTCATTTAAAATTAACCTTGAAGACCTGGAACAATTAAATCAGTCTCGTAAGGAAGAATATTATCCACTTGGTATCGAGAATGAGTTTTGTGGGGCTACGATTAGTAAACAACAAATAAAAGAATTTAATAAGGGTAAATATAACAATGGTTTTGCCCTTGTTTATCTCATGAAAACAGAAAAAACAGGATTATATATAATAAGTAAGGAAATACAAAATGATTTAACTATGGGAAGATGGGGAGGTGTTTCGTGCCATAATATTATTCTAACATATATTTCTAATACATAAATGACAGCAAGAAGGCTTCAAGAAAATTATCATTTCTGTGTCCAAGCATACCTTCAAGAAAAGGGTATTCGGTATTTTAATAAATATGTTCTACAACATAAGAATGAGGTATTTTCAATAAAAGATTGGCATTATGCTGATGTTGATAAACCGACAACTTTAGATTTAATTAGAATGTTAAATAATGAAAAAATTATAAAGTTAAGAAAAGGTAAGGCTCTTTTAGAAATTCAAAAGAAATTTTATTGGTTTCCTGTTGTAAAAAAATTATTTTCGATGCAGGAATAACAAGAAATCCTGATGAATATATGTATAATATTCTATGGGGTGTAAGCGATTCAAGGATAGTAAGGGATGAGTAAGGGGTTGAAGAAGAGAGGGAAGAGGAGGAAAATGAGAAGAGAGAGAAGGAGGAGAGGGAGAAGAAAGAGAAGGAGGAAAGAGAGAAGAGAGAGAGAGGGAGGAAAGAGAGAAGAGAGAGAAGGAGGAGAGGGAGGAAAGAGAGAAGAGAGAGAAGGAGGAGAGGGAGGAAAGAGAGAAGAGAGAGAGGGAGGAGAGGGAGGAGAGGGAGGAAAGAGCGAGACAAAATAAATATCAAAATATGGAAACCAGTGAGATTCAAAAAAGATTGGTGGTATTACAGAAAATAACTCAACCCACCGAGGAGGAAAACAAAGAATTGACAAGTCTATTGGCAATATTTTCTTCAAGACTATTGACATCATCAAGCTATTCATTTTAATTCAAGTTTTTTCTTAAATAAATGGAGGAGAGAGTGAAGGCATTTCTTAGGATTCTTTATGTTTTAAAAATTAAGATTCAAATGTGCATGTTGGAAACCAAAAAGGTTTTTGCACTCTGCAGGACTTTTTCACATAAATAAATGAGTTATTGTCTCAAATGTAAAAAGAAAACTAATACCAAAAATATTTCATATATTAAAAGTAAAAATAACAGGGTGATCCAAAAAGGTATATGTTCGGTGTGTGGTTCAAAAAAAAATCAATTTATCTCCAAACACAAACTCGGAGGAGATATACAAAAGTTTTTATCAGGAAGTAAATTTACAACAACTGGAATACCAGGGGAATTACATCTTCCAGGGTATTCTTTCTGTGGTCCAGGTACAAACTTGGATAAAAGATTAGATGAGGCAGACAATCCTAAATCCTGGAGTCAGCCTATCAATAGAGTTGATGAAGTGTGCATGAGACACGATATTGATTATGGGAATACCACAACGTTGGAAGAAAAGCATGAAGCCGATAGAGAAATGTTGTATAATTTGTCTCTGATACAAAATCCAACCTTGAGAGAAAAAGTTGATCGGTTCATTGTGAAGAAGATGATCAGTGCTAAATTGAAACTTGGGCTTGGAAATTCAAAAAACTTATAGGCTCTAATGATGCCATTAAGACTGAAGAGCAATTCGCTGATGAATTACATAAACCAATATTCACAAAGTTTCAGAGAAGGAAAGTTTATTCCAAGGAAGTAGATTATATCTGGTCTGCTGATTTGATTGAACTCAATAATGATAAGGGGTACAAGTATGCTTTAACCGTTATTGATTTGAGGAGTAGATATGTGTGGGTTGTCCCTTTAAAAAACAAAACAGGTAATACTCTTATGTTAGCTTTTCAACAGATATTTAATAAAAGTAAGAGAAAACCTCGAAAATTGTGGACTGATGAGGGTAGAGAGTTTTATAACAAGACATTTATGAATTTTCTAAAAAATAACAGTATTACATTATACAGTACCTTTAATGAAGGGAAGGCAGTTGTTGTTGAACGTTTTAATCGTACCTTAAAAGAGAGACTATATAAAAAATTCACACAACTCGGTTCACAACAATGGTCATCTTTTATTCAGGATATTGTGGATAAGTATAATGACACGATTCACACGTCAACAAATATGAAACCATCAGAAACATTTACAAAATTAAAATATGAAAAAGAGATTAATGTCAGAAAACCTAAGTTCAAAGTTGGTGATATCGTAAGAATATATAGGTGGAAATCTCATTTTGAAAAAGGTTTTACTGAACGATGGACGAAAGAACTTTTTAAAATTGTTGATGTAATAGATACGGTTCCTCGGACTTATAAAATATATGATTTGGAAGGGGAAGAGATTTTAGGTTCATTTTATTCACAGGAATTACAAAAGACAAAACTAAGCAGATAATACTCATGGGAGCAATGGGTTGTCCCTTCACTCCCTCCTACTATACACCTTTGTGGACACTAGAGGGACAAGTCCGAGGTGTATTACAGTATATAATGTGTGTCAAGGGGGACGTTCTTAGATCTGTGAACCCCAAACACAGAATCCTCAACTGAATAGTCAAGGCTTAACTTTTGTTTGTTGATGTGTGTGTGCGTGTGTGTGTGTGTGTGTGTGTGTGTGTGTCAAGGGGGACGTTCTTAGATCTGTGAACCCCAAACACAGATTCCTCAACTGAATAGTCAAGGCTTAACTTTTGTTTGTTGATGTGTGTGTGCGTGTGTGTGTGTGTGTGTGTGTGTCTCAACCCTCACATTCAAAATCTCAACCCCAACCCTCACATTCAAAATCTCAACCCCAACTCAATCCTCGCCCAACACAATGTCTTTTTCAAAATGAGATTTCCACATATATATATATATATATATATATATATATATATATATATATATATATATATATATATATTTTTTACGTTTTTTTTTTTCTCTTCTTCCAATTCTGTCTTTTAAGGCTTTCAGGTTTGATGACGTAGAAAGGGGGAGTAAGCCTGCACTTTCTTCCCAGAACGAACAATGTATATTTTTTATGTTTTTTTCTCTTCTTCCAATTCTGTCTTTTAAGGCTTTCAGGTTTGATGACGTAGAAAGAGGGAGTAAGAACTTTCTTGATAGGTTTAGATTCCAAAGAGTGGTAGCATTTCAAGTCTTCAAAATAAACCCAACTTTCCAAGTCTCCAAGGTATAACCACATTCCTGTTGAGTTTCCAAGATACGTATCACATTGTGAGTTATCAAGCCAGAACCCACATTTCAAGTCTCCAAAAATATAACCATCTATCCAAGACTCCAAGGTAGAATCACAATTTCCAGAAATATAGTGGGTTTCAGTGATAGATCTCACATAGTATAACTGTGGATCATCAAGGAAATCTCCATTTTTCCAATTTTTATGGGTTTCAGTGATAGATCTCACATAGTATAACTGTGAATCATCAAGGAAAACTCCATTTTTCAAAATGTCTGAAAATTGTGAGTCTCCAAGGTAAAACTTGTATTCTGGCTCATCAAGGTATAACTTGTTCAGGGGGTATTGTCTTGATAACTCACAATGAGTACTATTGTTGCAAAACTCTTTTTCAAGATTTTGCTGGTCTCCAAGGTATAACTCTTTGGTTGGGTCATCAAGGACGAACTCGTTCTGTAGGTCTTGGTCGCTCATAAGGTCTTCAACCAAGCCAACAATTTCACCCCAAGTTGTAGCAAAAGCAGTATTTTCATTTTGTATTTCAGATACAATTTCCTGTGAGAGAAAATAATAATGTATTAATTAAGTTATTTAATTATTAAACGAGTCGATGTTTAAAAGGAACTAAAAATAGGAAAATAAAAATCTTACCTCAACAGATAAGAGGTTTGAATCCAGTTCATCAACTTGAAGGTTTAGTTCCATACAAGTCAGAGAGTTCCAAGGAACCCCAAAGTCATCCCACTCAAGGTCTTGCTCGTTCTGTCGGTCTTCAACCAAGCCAACAATTTCCCCCCAAGTTGTAGCAAAAGCAGTATTTTCATTTTGTATTTCAGATACAATTTCCTGTGAGAGAAAATAATAATGTATTAATTAAGTTATTTAATTATTAAATGAGTATGCTTCAATCAAAGTTTGAAAATAGGAAAATAAAAATCTTACCTCAACAGATAAGAGGTTTGAATCCAGTTCATCAACTTGAAGGTTTAGTTCCATACAAGTCTGAGAGTTCCAGGCAAGCACACAGCACACCATTGCCAGCAAAAAAAAAAAAATGTTTAAAATGGAGCCTGGGCTTGAAGCTTTTATAGGGAAAGACTGTTGGGTGTGGTTTCCTGTGGAAATTCCCTGGTGGAATTTCATAACATGCTGGAAACCATTTCATAACATGGAAACCATAGAAACTGAAACATGCTGGAATTTTCTAGTGATTTCTTTGTGAGTCAGAGATGAACTGGAAATGATGTAAGAGTAGGTGGGGCTTAGCAAAAGTAGGCGGAGCTTAGAAAAAGTGGGCGTGGCTTAGAAAAAAACCTCATGAAAAGTGGGCGGGGCTTAGCAAAAGTGGGTGGGGTTTATAAAAAATCCACAGGGAAGTGGGCGGGGCTTAGAGGAAAGTGGGCGTGGCTTATTGAATACCTTGTGGAAAGTGGGCGGGGCTTAAAGAAAAGTGGGCAGGGCTTAACAAAAAATAACCTGTGGCTCAGGAGGTGGTCAAACAAGAGCATTAAGAGAAGTTTATCATTTCGTAATGGCACAAAAGGGGTATCTTAAAAAACTATAAAGATTCAAATGTTTTGTTTTTCAATATTTTAGATGGGGATTATTGTGCAAAGAAAATTAAACTATTGAAGGAATTTGAGAATGAACAAATCTTTATAGGTTCAATGAGTGAGCTGATCAACCTCCAGGTTAAAAGGGGAGACAAATAAATATACCTTGGGATAGCCTGGTTATATATATATACAAAGCCTGGTGTTGGCTTAGTGGTTAGGGTGGCGGCTTGGGATCCCAGTGTCCTGAGTTCGAATCCCGCTCAGCTGCTGAATTAACACCAGGGGGTTGACTCAGCCTGTCATCCTTCCGAGGTTGGCGAAATGAGTACCAGTATACTGGTCCCGGTGTATGCCCCGGTTAGAATAGGTGTACCATATCCCTGTGTTGTAAGAGGTGTCCAGGAAGGGCATCCGACCATAAAACATTGCCTCACAAAAAGCCAAACCCCTGCACAGCAGGGAAAAACGGATAAAAAGGGGGTTTATTTTTAGGGAAAAAAAAAAAGGGAATCGCTGAAAATCCCCCATTCATTTACATGGGGAAAAGTGAGCTAGAACCAGTATATTCACCCTACATATATATATATATATATATATATATATATATATATATATATATATATATATATATATATATATATATATATATAATTACCTCCGCCACCGAAGGATGCAGGTTATGTTTTTACCCCTGTCTGTCTGTTTGTTTGTGAACAAAATATCTGAAAAGGTTGTGGGTGGATTCGGCCGAAACTTGGTGGACAGGTTGGGTGTGCAACAAGGACGAATTGATTCAATTTTGATGAAGATCCGAATCCGGATCCGGATTCTAGAATTTTTAAAGTGATTCGTCACCATTGAGAGATGAGGCTAAAACGACATATGGCAGGATATCTGAAAAATACGTCATGGACGGATTCGGTCGAAACTTGGTGAGTGAGTTGGTTTGGTGACAAGAACATGCCGATTAAATTTTAGTTCAGGTCCGAATCCAGATCCGGCCTATCGGTGGGATACAAAACGTAAACTAATCAACTTGGCGGAGGTATGCGCTCTACCCAGTGCCCTTCTAGTTGTGAATGCATTTAAACCCTTCTCATGAACGTCTCAGCGAGTCTTCCACATCCTGTAACGTAAACAATCATCTGTTCCTGTCGTGGTCATTTTTCTAAGTCTTGCAAAGAAAAACAAAATCGTTCAGGGTATATTCGGCAGGGTACAGGGTATGGGTATTCACTCGATTTAGCCACTTTGGTTGAGATTTGTACGCCTTTAAGAGGATTCCAGACATTTTGATCATTGAAGAAACCCTGTGATAAGTAATTAAAGCCCCATGCTTGGACACAATGAACCAGAATGTGAGAAAAATGGACCGATTCAGCTTCGCCCACAAAGCAGGCAATATGTTCACTTACATGGACATCCTCCTGTAATTCCTGTTAAACATAATTATGATTAAATGGTTCACCAATTTTCACACGTCTCCCGCTACTTGGAGTAAAAAGGTAGAGGAAATGTGAACATATTTATTCCACAATTTCTGGAGTATTCCCAGTAGTAATGTGGGATGTGAGAGCTCGTCACAAATCAATGTGAAATATCTCTTATGGCAGACAAACAGACAGACAGGGGTAAAAACATAACCTGCATCCTTCGGTGGTGGAGGTAATTATATATATATATATATATATATATATATATATATATATATATATATATATATATATATATATATATATATATATATATATATATGCACATATGTATACACACGTGTATAAAGAGTCTTTCTACGCAGGTTTTATTTAATTGAACAATAGTATACTTAGGATTCATATATGGGATTAAACAAGCTCAAATGAGCTGAGATCCTCATCCTCTTAATGGTGACGTCATAAAAACGAATATGACGTCATTGTGATGTATCAGGTTTGCGATCAATTATCTTTGCTAATGCCCGGCTTGATTCCCGCAAACAGAATTCAAAAAGCTTGCCTAGTTTCGGAGATAAGTTTTTTAGGCGATTTCCATCAGCGGAGATATTTTGACGTCATAACTTTTTTTCTAGGAGGAATTTTCAAAATCGGACATGGTTACTGTCTGCGCAGGGTATTTTTACATACATATATATATATATATATATATATATATATATATATATATATATATATATATATATATATATATATACATATACATATACACACACACACACACACACACAAATGTATAATTTGGCATTATATATTGGGTTGTCGATGACACATTATTTACTAATTACACTTTCCTAATTACACATAGGATTACTTATTGATAGAAACATTCAATGTTGGTGCTTCGTGGCAATGATTGTATCTCATTCGGAGAACCTTTTGACCTCTTCTCGTGTATGACCTCGTCATTGTTCGTTTTCCTCTGTCTGTAGAAACTTTACAGTGAAAAAGGGGGTGATGTAATTATGCTTATTGAGTCGGCCAACCTGTGGCTTTTGGAAAAAGGACAGAGTGAATGCACACTGTGGTTGCCATGGCAACCATAACAAAGCAGGCAGACATATTCAGTGACTGTGATGCTTTAATTCATACCCTCTGTGGCAGTCAATGCCTCTAAATCTTTTCAGTTTTCCCCATTGCAATGGGATTGGAAATAGAATGCATCCCCCACATCTTCACTCATATGGCAGATAACACAAGATTCTCATATGGATCACAACTTTGTAATATAGATTTTCATATGGAGAATCTATCTTTATTTAATGAAATGCTTGTTATTTATTCCTTTAAAAGCTTTTTAAAAGCTTTCAAAATGCTTCACTTTCCTTATTTCTGCATCATGAGGAACCCACATGTTTTTAGTCTTCTTCCACTTCATTATGGTCTGTTCCTCTTCTTCTTCTTCTTCTTCTTCTTCTACACAGGATTATTTTCCAAACCTGTTTCTGAACTGGCCTCACTTAAGGCAAGAAGCGTCACTAGCCGACAAACCAGGCGGGCCCGGGCTTTGCTAACCTACGGCTCCCGTTGGGATGCTGATTTGGCTTGCTTGTCTTGGCCCTGGCTGGCAGTGGCTGTCAGGGGGTGGAGGGCCATGATCGAGTCTGATTACGCTGATGGTGTCCCCCACTCCTATTTGATCAAGCATCCGATCCACACTCCCTTCGGAGGTTCAGTTTTATGCTTTCTGGGGATGCCAGACGATCGTTGAGATTGAATGACGACCTGTTGGGCCACGGTCTACATTCTAATGATGGTGCAGATCTAGTGAAGTTCTGGCAAATTTCACCAGGAACCATGGCAGGTCTCATTGCGAAGCAGCTTCAGCAGCTCCGGAGTCCGGACCCACTGGAAATCGGCCAGGGGAGTTGATCCCCAAGCACCAATCCCCCGGATCCTGGAGGCCTTCACAGCCTCGAGTCCCATGCAGTGCTCTGACCCAGGTGCAAACTCGGTGCCAGTGTGCTGAGGGAGAGGGGAGGAGTTCCCTGCTCCATCTTCTTGTGGGAATGGAATAGGGGGTTGGCTCAGCTAACCCTTGCAGCGGAACTGCGGTGGACCTGGTGGTCTGGCGGTGCTGGGGTGGACCTATATACCAAACCTGAGAAGCTTGGTCCATCAACCCTCCCCCCGTACCAATACCACGATCTTCCTCATACCTACATCAAAAATTATTTCCATCAATCCCATGATATTTGTCTCTGTATATCCATTTTGGGAATCTTGGAAATTCCAGCTTGCAGAGGTTGTCTGGTCACGACAATCAAATCCCCTTCATTTCTTTTAACAGTGTAAATCCTCTCCATATCAGTACCATCCTCCACATCTCCTACAAGCCTGTGTGTTTCCAACACCACCCCTTCTGTTTGTCCCTCTATTCAGCATCCCTCCACTTCATGTCCCATCTTTCTGCATCCCCCCTCACCCCAACCTCTCAAAGCTATCCCCTCTCTCCACTCCCTCAAAGCATCTTGCTCACCCTGCCCCTTCAAACCACCCCCCTCATCCAGCCTCCTCAAAGCCTCTCCCTGTCACACACCCTCTCAATGCCTCCTACCTAACTGTCCCTAACTGTGTGAAGCAAAAACATCCAAGGCTCTGCTCCAACATCACAGATCTCTCAATCCAGCCACTGCTAACATACCAGACATCATCTGTTTAACAGAATCCTTCCTCCTACAGGATGTCTATGACTCCTTAGTGTCTCTCCCCAGTTATTGTCTCTTCTGATTTGATTGGCCTGGACCACGCCTTGTCGGTGAAGTTGAACTTTACATAATTAACTTAATTTATCACTTTCTGTGTACTAATCTTAAACTTCCTAACCACGAGGAATACCTTTGGCTGTGACTTTCCCTCCACCCCCACCTCTTGTTTGTCTGTGTGTTGTACCATTCTCCAAATAATGATGACTCCATCTACATGTCTCTCTCTCTCTCTCTCTCTCTCTCTCTCTCTCTCTCTCTCTCTCTCTCTCTCTCTCTCTCTCTCTCTCTCTCTCTCTCTCTCTCTCTCTCTCTCTCTCTCTCTCTCTCTCTCTCTCTCTCTCTCTCTCTCTCTCTCTCTCTCTCTCTCTCTCTCTCTCTCTCTCTCTCTCTCTCTCTCTCTCTCTCTCTCTCTCTCTCTCTCTCTCTCTCTCTCTCTCTCTCTCTCTCTCTCTCTCTCTCTCTCTCTCTCTCTCTCTCTCTCTCCCTCTTAGACAACATGGACCAAATTTTAACCACTCATCCCAACTCTCTCTTCCTCATGTGTGGTGATTACAGTTGTCATCATGCAAATTGGCTGAAGTATACTCCGTCTCTACCCCTCCCCTCACTTCAAATGGCACCACAGCAGATATGTGAGAAGGCTGAATGCTTCAATTCTGTGTTTGCTTCCAAATATCGTGTCCTTCACCCTTTGCTCTCAGTATCCATCCTTCCCTGTCATACCCAACTGCTCTTGGACTATATGTCTTTTGCACCTGAGAAGGTGGATAAGTGTCTGATAACCTTCGACTCTGATTCTGCAACTGGACAGGATGGCATCAGCTCACGTTTCCCCCAAAAAACTGCATTTCTGTTCTTGCACAACCTCTGTCTGCCATTTTCACCCTATCATTTGCCATAGGTCATCCTCTATCTGCCTGGAAGTCAGTCAATATCACCGCATTACATATTCAAGGTGCAAAAAGTGATCCCCATAACTATAGACCATCTTCCAATCTTACATCTATTCATCACCAAGATCATGTAATCCATCATCACAGTTAACATGATATCCTTCCTTTTCTCCAACGACCTCATCTCAGATCATCAATTTGGATTCAGACCTGGTCATTCTACCTTGGAAATGCTGCTTTTACTCTCCCAACAATTGATAGTGGCCCTCAATGTCAGACATGAGATCAGGGCTGTCTTTCTGGACATATCTCGAGCTTTTGATACAGTCTGGCATCCCAAATTGCTCTCCAAACTCTCTGGCCATGGCATCCAATACCAACTTCACAATTGGCGAACTGACTTCCTCTATTCTCACTGGCAACGAGTGGCTCTTAATGGGATCCCCTCCTCCCCCTGTCAAGGCTGGGTGCCCCAAAGCAGTGTCTTGAGTCAATTCCGATTCCTAATCTTCATCAATGATCTCTCTGACTGTCTGGAAAATCCTTTATCTATTTTCTCACAACTCCACCTGCTGCCATGACATCCCTCATCCTTCAGATAGGTAGGTACCCTCTTGCTTCTCTTCAGATATTAAATATGTATTTCAATCCTGAAAAATCTTACACTTTTACGATCTCTCTTCAAAGGACTGTCTGGCAAATCCTCCCATCTACTTTCTTAACAATCCTCTTGAAGAAGTTCAGTTGTTCAAACTCTTAGGTCTCAACATCATTGATGATCTTTCTTGGGGAAACCACATTTCAAAGTTTGCCTCCAAAGCCAGATACTGACTGGGCATCTTCTATCGTACAAAGTCCTTCCTTGGCACACCTGAACTCCCATCCACCACTCGACCTTCATCCACAGCTTCATGGAATGTTGCTCTCCCCTCTGTACTAGCTCCCTTGCCTCCCATTTTGCTCAGCTTGCTGCCACGGAAACCAAGGCCTTCAATAAAATTTCAATCTCCCACATGAAGCTGAGTGAATGGGCTAATCATTTTCCCATTGCAGATAGGTCAGTGGTCTCTCTCTTTTACCGCCTCCTTTCCGAAACCATCGATAATTTTTGAGATATCATTTTTGGCCCTATCTCAATAGTGAAGAATCACTTAACAAAAAAAATTCTAGTTGCCGGATCCAGATCTGGATCTTCACCAAAATCTAATCAATTCGTCCTTGTCACACACCAAACTGATCCACCAAATTTTGTTTGAATCCATCCACAACTGTTTGAGGCATCCTGCTCACAGCCAAACAGACAGGGGTGAAAACATAAGCCCCATCCACCTTCAGTGGTGGAGGTAATGAGCAAGAAGGAGGCAATATCATTCATAGTTGATCAAATCACCACGCCTCTGGATGACAGCTGCCACATCGACAATGAAATTGTCGATGACTCGGTTGAGAACTGGAGCTGGTACGAGGCTGATTTCCCATCTGATGTTATTATTCAACTCCTGCAGTATGTATGGGATGTTTTCATAGACCTTGGATTTGAGGGACAACCCACCAGTGTGACCACTCCTCATTTTCATAAATGCCAAGGTGAGCCAATGAAAAAAGCCAAGAATTCACAAGGTTTCGGAAAAGCGATGATAATAGAAAACCTATATGCCAAGAAAACCAAGATGCCAAGGTGAACAACGAATAGCCAAGATCTTGTGAAAAAAGCCAAGGAGTGGTCACACTGCAACCCACAAGTAGGAATCAGGAGGCGACAGATCCAGGGAGTAGGGAGGTCATGGGTTGTCCATCCCGTTGAAAAATGAGTTAATCACCTGGGAAATGTCATCTCAAAAACTCCAAAGCACCATGAGACAAGTCATATGCAGTGGTGCACCATCTTTCTGGAAGATGACTTAATTCATAATGATGTCTTGCTTCCTTCTCAGTGTTGAAAGAAATATTCTCTGCTGCAAGTTCACGTATCTAAATATGTTGACTGTCACTGTCTGTTCAGCTTCGTTCTCAAAGAAGAAAGGTCTGATTATACTGCAACATGTGATTGCACACCAAACCGTTATAGTACAGGCATTTTAGCAGAAATATTTGGTCAACCTCATACAAATTGCAACAAAAGCAAACTCAACAGATTTTGGTTCCTGAATATGTCCTCAGTGACAGAAAAAAGTCCTAAGGAATCCTCCAGGGGGAAAGTCCTGAAATCATGGAAATCCAATATGGCGGCCACCTGGCTTCGGCGAAAATGTGAAAATTGTAAAGATTGATATTTTAAAATGTAAATATATGTTTTTCTGCATTCTAATTGTTTCTAGTTATGGTCAGTATATTGATATACAAGAATAATTATAAAAAAAGTGAAATGTATTGAGTGTAAAATAAAAAATTATAGCTTTTTTGTCCAAAAATGTCAATATTTTTCCCCTAAAAAAATATTTTGACTTGAGAAAGTTTGTTCATATAAGAACATATGTATCCCCAGGCATACATACTATATCTTTCCAGATACAGGGACATTAGTAATATCCTCTGGTGAAAGAATTAACACACAATATTAATTTTTATTGAATTTATTTCCATTTTCCTACCCCTGCCCCCTTAATTTGAAATATGTGCACTTTGTGCGTATCCGGTCCAAACAAAGGATAAACGCCTGGCTATAGCGAATACATTAATAGGATTAAGACAAATTCTGATTTTAAATACCATAGCTATGTTTATTTGTTAATATAACATAGTCAGTTCAAACTTTAAAACAATTATACTCATTCTGGATTTTTATTTTCAGGCATGGAGGGACCTGAACGGTGTGCCATCTGCAAACAGGATGGAGGA
The DNA here is from genome assembly GCF_056783735.1 of Eptatretus burgeri. Classification (NCBI taxonomy): domain Eukaryota; kingdom Metazoa; phylum Chordata; class Myxini; order Myxiniformes; family Myxinidae; genus Eptatretus; species Eptatretus burgeri. Next base: position 76,840,213 of record NC_140971.1, read on the forward strand.
GGCCCATCAGCTTCAACTCTAACAGAAAAGGGGTGTTCAGCCATCAACCAGGCCAGCAGCGCAAGGAAAGACAGCATTCACACTGTACCTGGGGAAAGGGTGCACAAAGACTGCTGGCGTATATACTGCAACCCACATCAGATAGCCAGGGATACCAGGAAAGAAGTCAAAGGCCAGTACAAGCAGTGATAGACATGTACTTAGGTCATCTGAGCAGGGGTTTTCTTTCAACACTGATTCCCTTTTCTGTAGTAAACCAGCCAAGTTTGGCAGGAAGCGGAAGACGCAGGATGTGCTTCAGGTAAGGACAATTGAATTGAAGGACACGCTCCTGGCAATATGCCGCGAACGAGCCGATGTTTGGTCAGATGCTGTGAAGGCACGGATTCTGCATGTACATGACTTGCACGCAGCAGATGCAGTTTACCACCAGACATGCAGTGTTAACTTTCGCACAAATAAACAGATACCAATAGCTCAGATGACGGACACCGAAGAATCCAAGAGGACAAAGCTTGGACGGCCTCGAGGCGATGAGAAGACAGCAACATTCTTGCAAGTGGCAAGATATCTTGAGGAAAATGATGATGAGCAGATCACCATCAATGATCTCATTGACCTCATGACACAGAAACTGGCAGGCACTAACCACAAAGCGTACAGCTACACCCACATGAAGGCGAGGCTGTGGGTACACTTTGGTGACAGGATAATCCAAACTGCGATCAACGGCAAGCTGAACGTGGTCACCTTCAGGACAACAGCCAGGGCAGTGCTTCAGGAATATTACAACAACCAGCAGCAGGAAAAAGACACTACTGAAGAGAAAATCAAGCTTGTACAGGCCGCTGCCAAACTCATCAAAGAAGACATTAAAACCATTGAAACATCCCATGAAGTCTACCCATGTGGTGATGACCTGCAATTGCAAGAGGCTGGAATTAAATACTTACCAGATACTCTGCTGGTACTGCTTGAAGGACTGTTTGTGGGAAAGAAAGATGGTGTTAAAGTGGCTTCACTCGGGCAAGCCATAGTGCAGGCAACTAGACCCAGAGTCTTACTGGCACCACTGCAGGTTGGGTTGGGTGTGCAGCTATATCACCACTTCGCATCACGATTTCTCATTGACTCCCTTCATCATCACGAGTTCTGCTGTTCATATGAAGAGGTGCATCAGTTTGAACGAAATGCTGCTCAGTCACATGGAACAGACATCCCTAACCTGACAACAGAGTTTGTGCAGTATGCAGCTGACCCATTCCACCAAGTGAGGTATTGGGGTGGATGGTATTGTTGGGCATGCTGGAATTGAAGGGTGAGGATTTTTATTTCATCTCCTTGGCCCGCAGATTTGTGCAGTATTGGTTGTCCAGATATGTTGAAGTGAAGACTCCACCACGGTATATCTGAAATGGTCTGGATATATGGACCAGAACTCGGCAATATCGGGTTAAGTTTCGGGTCAAGGAGGATGGCACAGTGACCCATATCCCTAATGGGATAATCATTTACAAATGCAAAAGGTATCCATCACTTCCAGAAAAGGATAATGGATCCAGTTGCTGCAATTACATTTGAATAATTTTTTTTGTCTAAAAACAAAACAACGAATGTCGGATTCTTAGCACTGCCAAATTAACGTAGCCTTTATTAAGCAAGTAACCACAATGAAAAAACAACGTGATGTACCTGAGCTGCTCTGGTGCCCTTCCACCTGTCGCTTGCAGAAGCTGTACCCTTCGCTGCTGTACCTGCATGTGGTAACATTTATAAAAGCAGGTTTAAAAAACATGAAATAAAATGGGGGATGGCAAGGTTTTCCACATTCCATTTTAAGTTTCCAGAAAGGAATCCACTGTAACCAAGCCAAATTTCTCATTTCACTCTTTGTACAGAACACAAGAAGCCCTCACCTGCTGTTTCAGGGCCAGCAGCTCTGCAGCCTGAGGATCCTGGTTCACAATTGGTTTATTTTTTTATCTTGCGCGCACGGTCTGCATAGCGAAGAGAATTTGCAGTTTCCTCAAGGTTGGCATCAGCTGGACTGATACATGCCACCATCAGCGTGTGACTGTTGCCACCAAGAGAATCTGTGGGCAAAGTGCAGTCGGTGAGAAAATGGAGTTCAGATGACGACGGACTGCATTGTGCGGGTCAAAGAGAGCATCACCTTGCAACATGCGCGTGAGCTTTGAGTCACGGTATGGAATGTGGTTCTTCTTTCCCGAATCCTTTCCGAGGGCACTGATGACCAGGGCCGGATTTATGTGTTGCGGGGCCCTGGGCCCTAGAAGTACGCGGGGCCCTCTCAGGGCCTCAGCCATTTTCACTTCATATATGCTTATAAAAGTATTCATATATAAATGCACCAACCTAGGCTGGGCAAAAGAAAAAACCACGGTTTATGTGTAAAAACATGTATTTCAGAAACTACTAGTAACAAAAGTTTATATACAAGAAAAACCACTATGGATGAAAACAACGGAACAGAGAAAATAATCGCAAAACCAAAACGTGATGGTATCATCTATTCATCTTAAATCTCAATGTAGAAAGTTTTTTTTGTCGTTTTTGCAGATATGTTTGCATCATTGCACACTTTGGGGTAATTGCTACAATATATTTGCGAGATGTTCAAAACCTACAGAATCTTGTAGCTTCTTCCTGGCTTTGATTCGCGGAAAGTCCTCGATTGTTTCGCGTGTGCTTACTCTCCTGAATAGTTCGTGTTCAGCACTCAGTATGGCCAGCGATGCCAAACGATCTTGGCCGATCGTACTACGCAGATAGTTCTTGATCCTTTTCAATTTTGAGAATGATCGTTCTCCCGTACAGTTCGTGACAAACATTGACAGGTATACCCGCAAAGCTATCTCCACGTTGGCGAACGCTGCCACCATATCGTAGTTGTGGATTGTGGAAAACAGTAGTTTCAGACAATTTTTCCGAGTCTTCTGTCTGCATCGTCTTGAGAAATGCCTGGAAATGTACAATTTCCGAAACTAGAGAAGGTTCCAGGTCGTTCGGGTAACTCTTGACCAGGTCTGCAGCGGAGTCGCGGAGCTTATCCGTCTGCATGGTCGTTATTTCTGAAAAGAATGAGAAACGTTGACGGAGTGTTCCATAGGCCTTGAGGCGATCTCCTTGTGATGTTGTTAGCTGATCAATGATGGGTATGTAGGATGTGGTCCTGAATCTCTCTCTCTGGGCGGTAACTGGGTGTCATCGGCACTGTCTACTTCATCATGATGTCGCTTCCTCCTTTGAACACGTCGCCGATCGTCTTCGTACTCGCTATGACCACATTTATCAATAGCAATATGTTCAAAGTCGTCGAACCGTTCCTGTAGGTCCTGTACGAACTCTGTCAGTGATTCGAGTAGTTTCACTGCCGTGTTCAAATCGAGCCCCGGCTTCTGTAACTGCTGACTTGTCGCGTTGAACCTCTTTAGAATTTCCTGCCATGTTACGAGCAGAATCACCGTCTCAAGTTTTTCCAATTCCTTCAGAATAGCAGATGCCTCATTTTTGGCCTCGCGTTTAGATGTTCATCCATTGCAAGATCGTCAAGTACCATGATATTTTGCTGGAATCCATTGGCCAGTGCTTCTACAGCATCTGCACGGGCCGACCACCGTGTATCTGACAAGCACCTGACGACTGGCACGTGTTTCAGTGCATCGCAATGTTTGCGCCAACGATAGGTTGACTTCACAAGATATACATACAGCCGTTGAACGATACCAAACAGAGTCACAGCAGCCGTGCAGCACTCAGCAGGACACATCCCGATGAGGTTGAGAGAATGAGCCATGCAAGGAACAAACTCGGCGAATTCGCAACGACTTTTTAGGTGCGCCTGGATGCCGCGGTATTTTCCAGACATGTTGCTGGCGTTGTCGTACGATTGACCGTGACAGTCAGAGATCGGAATTTTGTTCGTTTGGAGAAAATCAAAAACTACGTCTGCGATCTCCTTTCCGGTATGATTCAGTAAGGGCACGAATGTCAAGAAACACTCTACTGGCCCCTCTGGCAACACGGAGCGGATGGTTAGACATAGCTGGTCAGTGTGCGATACGTCCGGAGTGGAGTCCACCGATATGGAGTAATATTTGGCCCTCCGAACTTCCGCTACAATGGCACTCAGAACTTTTCTACCCAACACATTGATTAGTTCGTTACATACTGTCGATGAGAGGTAGTTTACGTTACCGCTCCCTTTGTTGGCATGTTTATGGAGATGTGCCGCAAGGAAAGTGTCGTACTTGCTCAGAAGCTCCATCACTCCCAGGTAATTTCCGTTATGTACCGAACCGATCACCTCGTCGTCACCTCGGATGGGCAGACCATGTTCACATAGAAACATGAGGACATCCACGCACCATCGCAGCACTTCGTGCCGGTGCCAGTAGTGCTGTTCTTACTCGTACTGATGAACTAGTCCAGCGTTAACGCGGTGGTCGTAGTTAAACATAGTCGTAGCTCTGTTTCCCTTCGCGTTGTTATCCTGTTCATTGTATAACCCGACTGTGGCTGTTGTACTCTTAAGCCAACTTGTAATTTTGGGGAGCTTGTTCCGTTCACTTTCGGCTGCTATGCTTTCCTTCCGCTTGGACGCACCAGACTGGTATTTTCTTCCTCGATCACGTTCACGTTCCGCCATGGCTCAACCAGGTCCACACAAAGGCAGTTCCTACAATAAAAAGCAATATTTCAGCAGTTGACACCGAACACACCTTAATAATAATAATAATCGAGATATATTAACGTGGATTGATAAGAAGGCTTGTCGAGTATCTCCACGGCTCAGATTATTATTGCGAGGTGTGTCTCTCTGGTGGAGGAAACCGGAGAACCCGGAGGAAACCACCGTGTCTCAGCCAAGACACATGATTTACATATGCCACCGGTAGGATTCAAACCCACTCCGCCGAATCCATATAGAGGTGACCAGCCAGCAACCTTACCACTCTGCCACCAAGACACACCTTATAAATATAACAAAATATTATCCGGTGTGTAAACTTGAATTACACAATTTAGTATAACCACCCCAGCAGTACGTGCTGCACAGTACATAGCAAACATAGTGTTGCGAATTCGCGCCCGCCAGCGTGCGGACGGCCACGTAACTCGGATCGCGGCACGTAGCCCACCGGACAGACAATTCGGTCGTGACCCTCCGGGAACTATCGCCCGGAGCCAGTCACGGGTGGGCCTTTTGACCTCACCACAATCGTGCCAATCGGCCACCCGCATAGGATAGGGCTGTTCGCCAAACTCGACCTACCTAAGTACCCACGCGGATGGTAAACCGGGCAATCGTACCTCGCCGCAGGTCGACTCCGGACACGAGCCGCTTGGGCGGCCCGTTCCGTACTATCGGGATAACCGAGTGGTGTTATCGTCGACCTCGACGGTTCAGATTATTTACAGGGCGTTTTGCACCCACTACGAACTCTTTACGTGAAGCAGGATGGAGGGTCAATTGGAGAAAAGACGAAGCGAAACGGGAAAACAGTTCACACAATGCACATTTATTTCCCGGCACACGGAAAGCACGTATATACAGCCATACAGTCAAAATGCACATATAGCAATTAAAACAAAAAAGCAACAACGACGCAGAGTTAATACCAACTACGCGCAGACACGGCAACACTTATACAACTTTACTTTACAGATGGCGCCAACACACATTTACACAAAAGAAAAGAAAAGAAGCCACCCTCATAGACAAGGGGGCAGACAGGCCTGTAGGCCAAATGTGCGTGTGACCTGGAGGAGCGGCCAGGTCCGCGAGACCGGGGGGGGGGGGGTCCGACCCAGGTCCTCGTGACGTGTTGGCGGGCGAGCCGCAAATGTGGCCGCGCGGCTGTGCCCCGACTCCGTGCTCCTTGGCGGGTGTCGTTGGCATGACGTTTGGAGTGGGGTGGGAATGGGGCCCCCTTTTGCACGATCTCAGCGCGGGGGAAAGGGGTAATTGTTGATGCCTGGGGGAGGCAGGTGGCTGGCTGGCTTTGGTCTCGCGATGAGACGAGCAATTCCCCACACCATGACCTCGTTGCCGACCGCCGTCCTTCTCGCCTCAGACCTGAGCTCCCTAGCTTGCAGTTCCACCGCGACGCTTCTCCGTTTCGCACTGTCCTCACCCGACCAACCCGACTCTCTTTTCCAAAACTCTCTCGGCGACTCCAGAACCCAACTCACTTCATTTGCCTTGCGCTCGCCTTCTTATAGGCTGGCAGGAGCAGCTAATATGCAAATATTCGGATCAGAATGACCTCGGGGGCGGAGCCACGCTCGCCCATTGGTCGGAGGAAACGGGGGCGTGAATCTCCCCTGATCCTAGAATTTGCATATATCGACTTCACACACACGCGCCTGGAGGCGGGGCCAAGCCGCCCCGCGCTCGCTAATTGGACGGAGGAAAAGTCAGCGTGTAGCGTTTTTGATCCGAATTTTCCCTCGGAAAGGCCACTATTTGCGCTCGCGGCTCGGTGAGTTCGGCACCAATCGCCGAACGGGCCCGAGACAGCCCGACGTTCAGTGTTCACACATGGTGCGGGAATGGCCGTCGAAGGAGAGAGGTGAAGGTGGTGGAGGGTTTTCGGTGGTGGTTTGATGGTTATGGTGCCGTTTGGGAATGGCGGTGATGCGATGATGTGGGAGCGTAGATGGTGGCGGTGGCGTGGTTGTTGTGTGATGGCGGTTGAGACGTGGTTGGTTCAAAATAAAGATAGAACAGAAAAACGCCGAACTCAAAGGATCGCAGCCCGGATGAATCACATTTATTCCCTCTATACAACGGGTTTGGGCTAACTACACATGTACTTAGAGATATCTCACCTGCGGGCCCTTTGTGGTGTAATGCGAATTTCCACAGCCATAACACTAGATTCAGGGCGGGCGTGTAATTTTGCAAAAATGAAATCGAGACGGCCATAGCTTGCTGGGATTGGGAAAACCCTCACTTTTTTCGTGTGACCTATTTCTGTGGTAGACCTTAAGATTGTGCTCTTATGATTAGTGGAAAGGAAAAAAAGTAAGTTCAAAGTTGTAAAATAAATGATAAACATAACCAAACAGATGCCAAATTAACAGGGATATTGAGTATTTGTTTCGTGATTCACTGACCATTTACACAAACGAACTAGATTTTTTTTCACAAACAAACAAAAGGGGGAAAATAGCAGAATTTCTTGTAATCTTTGCGTTTGCGCGGGGCCCCTGGGAGGCGCGGGGCCCCTGGGAGGCGCGGGGCCCCGGGCCGTGGCCCTATGGGCCCTGCCCTAAATCCGGCCCTGCTGATGACAATCCCCAAGGAAAGAAGGCCAGGGTTGATGTTAATTCCCTCTTTGAGAAGATCACCCTCAGCTTTGGTCTTCTTTTGATGCTCTGACCCAGCAAGATCGACTAAGTGAAACTTTCCACAACAGTAGCTGTCATTTTCATGCCCAACAAAGAAGGGTGAAAAAGGAAGCAGAAAGTACAAAAGGTTAAAGACATGTCAGGCATGATAGCAGCCAAAGGGCAATACCTTTTACCATTCCTCAGTTAGATGAAAAAAAATATGTTCTTGCATGACACTCACCGTTGTGCTCCACGCTTCTGCTCCACGGAGATTGTGAATATTGCATGCGAGCGGGACGACACTGCATTCATAGCTGTTGAACCCACAGATCGAGATGAATTCCCCTTCTCAAAGCATCTTACCATGTCCTCAGCAGTGCAAACAGTTTTCTCCGTCAAACCGGCCACCTGGGGAAAGTTATTACAACTTTTAAACAGAATCAAAGAAAAATATTGCCATTGGCACACACAGAGGTTTTCAAACTTTTTTTTAGTGGCGACCCAATTTCAGAACCTCTCGACATCGCGCGACCCAAAAGATTCAAAACCCAATTCATAATATATAAGATAAGATTTCATATGACACAAGAACATTTACTGTTTACTTTATTCACCATCGTCATGTTTTCATAGACGAGTAAACGGAGAATAGCCGACAGTATCCAAATAGTACAGTTGAATGTTTCAGAAGTTTAGTCCGAATGACATTTAGATACATCAGTAAGAAGGATGAGCCTGTTTGTCAGAAACCAACTTCTCTATTCGTGGAGAAGTAGATGACAATGCCAGGATCATATCATGCTCCATTTCTAGGCGATTTCTGTACTTTGTTTTAATCACCACCATGGTGGAGAACGACTGCTCACAAAAGTATGATGAAGGATATGGCATGAGAACCTGATGGCGCGCCGTGACAGGGTCGGGTACGACGGTAGCATGTTGCACCAGAATGTCGACAACGAATTTGTCCGCGCAAGAGCCTGTGCTCCTGAATCCTGCTGGAGCTGTACAAGCTCTTCCTGTGCTGTATCATCTTCATCAGCAATCGAGTCCAGTGGAGCCGTGAAAGGGTCCCGAACCACAGAAAAGGACTGCACATCCAGCTCAGGGAAATGGTGCTCGAACTGTTCAATGGGCGACCGAAGGTGACGTGCTATTTCCCCAGAAAGACTGTCGAGCTCAGTATCATCGTACTGGCAGGTCGTTAGATGCTCCACCAGATGGGGGAAAAGGCTGAAGCGCTTAACAGCTGCTTTGTCTGCCAGTAATTTTAGAGTCACCAGAAATGCGCTCATTTTGTCGTGAAAAATCATGAGGTTGGCGTCTTTGTCTTGGAGGAAGCGGTTGAGGACATTGAGATGTTCAAAGATGCCAACGAGATAGCACAGTTCTGACGGCCAAGAGTCCGACTCAACAACGCTACCCATGCCGTTTTCCCTTGTGTGCGTAGGAACTCCTTCAGTTCATCTTTGAGCTCGTAAACGCGCAGAAGAAGGTTTCCTCGAGATAACCATCTGACTTGAGTGTAGAATAGTAAATTCTTATGGTCGGCATCCTTCTCCTGGCAGAATAGCCTGAATAACCTCGTGTTGAGGGCGCTCGATTTGATGTGATTCACCATTTTTACGACTTCTGAGAGCACGCTCTGCAAGGTTTCTGGCAAAGTACGAGAAGCGAGCGCTTCTCGGTGAATCATGCAGTGTACCATGGAGGTCTGAGGAGCCACCTCAAGCAGTTTAGCCTTGAATCCAGAACGCACTCCTAACATTGCTGGCGCGCCGTCTGTTGTAGAACCGAGCAACTTTCCGAAGTCCAGATCATGGTCACGATAAAACTGCTCTACTTTCCCAAAAATGTCCACGCCTTTGGTGGTGGCCTCCAATGGTTTGATGAGCAGAGGCTCATCGACAAAGTTATCAGCCTTGATGAAGCGGACCCAGACGATGAGTTGCGCGTACGATGCGATATCAGTGGACTCGTCCAACTGTATGGCGTGCCACGGCGATTCCTTGATCTTCTGTACGACCTGAGCTATTACGTCCAGACTCGTATCTTCAATTCTGCGTTGGATGGTGTTGACAGAGAGGGGTATAACTGTCAGTTTCTTCGCCGCTTCCTCCCCAACCATCACAGATACCATGTCCTTTGCACATGGCAGCACGAGTTCTAACGCAATAGAGTGAGGCTTTTTAGTCTTGGCAACATGGAGCGACACTCGATATGAGTTCTCTAATGGCCGAGAATTGGTCTGATGGCATGTACCCTCTCTGTCAAGACGCGTATTCTTGAGTGCAAGAAGTTTCCTCTCCAAGAACGCTCTCTCCTTATCCTGATAAGGCGCATGTTTTGTAGTCAAATGCCTCTACAACTTATTTTGTTTCATAGACTCCGAAGAAAGCACTTCAAAACAAATCACACACTGAGGCCTCTGTGCCCCACTTTTATCCACCACGTAGTAAAATCCAAGGTCCAGAAATTTTATGCTGGAAAGAACGTTCTCGAGATTTGCTGGTGGCCGGTGCTGCCATCACAAATAAGGTATCGAGCCGTACGTGGAGACGGAAATAGACGTTCCAAGCGTCGTGGATCCCATTCCCATTCCAAGCGTCATGTTGCGCCGGTTCCCATACTTTGAACGAACCGTTTATATTACATCCCGTAAAAGTGAACACCAATCGAAAATAGAAAAAAAATTTCACTGCAAGCAGACACCCGCGACCCCACAAAATTTGCTCAGCGACCCCACTTGGGGTCGCACCCCCGGGTTTGAAAAACCAAGGGCACAGACCACAGCCACACAACAAACATCTTAGTTAAACAATCCCAAGTCCAGACTTGCCTTTATGCCCCCTTTGGCATCTTCTCTGATGCTCAACACTCGGCGGTCTTTTGAATTGCACAACAAATCAATGATCTCTTCATTGTAAATCTGCAACAAATAAATAAATAATAATAAAAAAGGAAATTTCAAGTTTGAAAGTTGCCGAGAACAAAAGTTTCACAACCACAAAGCAACCTCAATATTTTAAGTTACCTCAAGGTATGAAACTTTGAGCACAAATTCTGTTTTGGATCTTTGAGAGATACCATCGAAGAGATGGTGTATGACACGAGGAATAACTCCAACTTCATCATCATCATCCTGAGTGGTTGCGTAAGTCCCCCCCCCCCCCCCATGGTGTATGATTTTCCAGAGCTTGTCTAACCATATGCCAGGACTGCGGCATTGTAACCTGAAAACAAACAAACAAACAAACAAAAAATCATTGCTCATAAAAATGCAGGTGCCTACCAGGTAATTAGTGATTGCCACTCTACATTGGGTTTGAAGATGTACTGACAATGTGGAGCAAAACATTCGCACACTGGATGGCCATGGCACATTCCATGGCATGGGGATGATTGCCGCCGTCACCCCTGGAACCAGATCAGGCCGGCCAATACCCAGGGCTAAGGTGACGTCTCGTGATGTCACAATGGTTGGAAGGGTACAGATACGGTACCACAAGGAAGAAAGTCACGGGATGACAGCAGTGACGTACCAGAAACTTGTCAACCTAAAAGCCCAGAACTGCTCTGAAAATCTTGATGTTCTGTGGAAGACATCCATCTTGTTTGGGTCCCTCAGACCTGCATGGTCAGGAATGATGCAATTCATACACAAGAGTGACCACCCTGGCAAGGCGGCTATCATGTTTCTGCCCATGATAGACATGAACTCGAGTGACAGCACATGCATATACTCGACCCTGATGTTTGTCAGTGAACATGCACGACGCCACGGTGTCACTCCAGTAATCACCTTTGATCAGCCCCTCTGGTGGAAGGCCCTCATGATCATCAACTCGGAGCCTATGGGAAGTGATCTGAAAGGGATTGTCCTACGCTTGGGCGGCTTCCACGCAGAGATGAGTTTCCTCGGATGTATTGGACACCTGATGGTGTCATCCGGGCTTCAATAACTGATGGAGTTGATATATGCCCCCAATGCAGTGATTCATATGTTTAGTGGCAAGGCCATTGCCCGCGCATTTCGCGCACACCTAATTGTTGATGCAGCCCTCAATGCCTTGCTGTTGACAAATGTGCTCAATGCGCCTCTACCATGCCTACCTGAAACATCAGACGGCAATGGGAATGAAGATCCGGACTTAGCCGAAGCAGCTGCAAGGCCGCTACATGACCAGCAAACAGATCGAAGCAATAATCCAGACTTCAACGAGGCTTGTACCCTCAATGAGAAGCTGATGGCCGGGACACTGTCTGTGGAAGAAGTATACAAGTCTGATGTCTTGAAACGAATCAAAGACCACCTTCAGAAGCATGCCGAGTCTGCAAAGATATCTTCCAGAACTTCAGCGCTCTGGGTTCAGTATATGGACATGCTAGACATTCTACGCAAATACATCCGGGCAGAGCGCAATGGGAACTGGGCACTACATCTACAGGCCATCCAGGAAATGCTGCCTTACCTGGCAGCCTTGGGCCACAACCTGTATGCCAAATCTGCGAGGGTGTATCTGCAGCAGATGTCCAACCTCAAAACTCAACATCCTAATGTCCAACAACGTTTTGATGAGGGGTTCCATGTGGTTCGACGAAGTGATCGCCTGTGGGCAGGTCTTCTTATCTGACCTGATCATCGAACAAGTTCTGATGAGAAGTTTGAAGCCCAGCAGGGGGCTCACACGAGGGCGAGGAATGACAGAGCAACAACGGCTGGTATGGCTGCTATCAATGCCTGCCTGTGCAGAAATAAACCAGGCAATGCAGGAGCTCACAGGTGTGAACTACAACACTGGAGAGCAGAAGAAGGACATGACCAAGGCAAGACAATCTCATGACTGGAAGGACACACTATCAGCTCTTCAGTATTTACAGGAACGGAATCCGTTCAGTCGTGATCCATGTCTGAGGAACATTGCCACTGGAGTTCATGCACACCCCACCGTCAACGTCGATACAGCACATGCTGAAGGAACCAAAATATTGAAATCTATGGATGGGAAAACACCTGCCGAGTTCACATTTAAGAGGAAAGACCAAGTTGTCACCCTCGGCATGAAGTCATCTGTCAAGAATGATGGAGAGCAAGTCCAGGTTGACCCACAACTCCTCTTCCAGAGACTGATCACTGTTGCACAGACAGCAGAAGAACTGGAGTCGGCCTTCAAATACGAACTGTACAGCTATCCACCAGCCCTCTTTGATTCCTCTCTTCAGCTCCGAGAAGCACACAAGCCAGTCTTTGCTGATCCCATCTAGGATCTTCTTGGATCCGATGTCCCAGCCGATATCCCCAATGATGGGCAACAGTATGTTTTGGATGGTGGGGCACTTGTTCAACACATTCCATGGTCTCCTGGATCTACATACAGAGACATATGCCACCAGTACACTGATTATGTAACGAAGAAGTACGGAGATGCCATAGTCGTGTTTGATGGTTATGAGAGTACCAACACGAAGGACATGACACACCAGAGACGGTCTAAAGGGAATGCTGGCACTACTGTGACATTTACAGCTGACATGCGTCTCCTTCCTCGGCCCACCTGAGCTCCTGGCCACTTACAAAGCTTTTATCAGCAGCCTGATGGAGTACTGCTCTCCCCTCTGGGCTGGTGCTCCTGCCTCCCACCTTTCTCGGCTTCACACTGCAGAAACCAAGGCATTTCGGATCATTGGCATCTCCCGCAATGAGGCTGAGTCTTTGGGCCTCTCACTCAATCACCGCAGGTTGGTCGGTGGTATTTCTGTCTTCTACCGTGTTCTCTCCAGTCTCGCCCCCCCCCCTGCTCTCTCTGCGATTTGTCCCCACCACATTTCCGCAGGGCGCTCAAGGTCCGCCAACAACCCCCTTCTGGTAAAGCTACCAAAATCACGAATCACTGCTCACCTTCACTCTTTCATTCCTCTTTTTTCCCGCCTTTGGAATAAACTCCCGCACTGTCTTCAATCCCATTCTTCCCTCCAGGCCTTCAAAACAGCTGTTCACCACCACCTCTTATCATCCCGCATCCAAATCCTCGATCTTTTCTACCCCCGATAATCCACCCAAGCCCACCTCCTTCAAATTCCCTGCTTTCCTTCTGGAAAGTCCCTGTAATGTCCATCTTGTATTCCCCATGTTCCCCGTCCCATCCCTCTCCCTTCCACAGATCTCCTAATGTCTCTGCTCCCCACTATTTTGTCCTTCCCACTCCCTCCCCTCCTTTCTCATGCCCCCCTTGATGTGCATTGTGTGTTAGCTCTCATATGAGCCTTGACAAGGTATACAAAATATATATATATATATACACATATATATATAATGAAGAAGGAACAGTTTCTTGCCAATAGGCAGAATAAACAGCGATTCATTTTTATGTTGAGTGAAGAGCTTCAGAAGAAGAACTGTGAGACACACCATGCCCCAGGGGATGCTGATCTCCTGATTGTACTGAAGGCCGTACAGTCTGCTACTGTCACCAACACTGTGTTAGTTGGTGATGACACAGACCTCCTCGTCCTCCTATGCCACCATGCAAGCTTAGAATCCCATGACCTCTTCTTTCGTCCCGAGCCAAAGAAGAACACGAAGAAGCCTCGCATCTGGAACATCAAGGCTACAAAGAAAATGATTGGTACAGACATGTGCAAGCACATACTGTTTCTACATGCAGTTATTGGGTGCGACACGACATCTCGTCTTCATGGGATTGGAAAGGGAGCTTCCCTCAAAAAGTTCAAAGCAAACAACACATTCCATGAACAGGCCAAGGTTTTTGATACATATCCAGCTTCTGTATGTGATGTGGCAGATGCAGGAGAAAAAACATTGGTGATAATCTACAACGGAAAGTCAACTGACACCCTGAACACCCTCCGGTATCAGTGGTACTAGGACAAGGTGGCTTCGAGCTCCTCTCACGTGCAACCACAGACGTTACCACCAACATCAGAAGCAGCAAAGTATCACAGCCTGCGCGTGTATCTGCAAGTCCAAGAATGGAAGGGATGTGCAGATGAACTTCTTCCGACAGACTGGGGTTGGCAGACGTGTGACGAGGGTTTTGTGCCACTTCAGACATCAATAGCTCCAGCTCCTGAAAAGATGTTACGTGTCATTAGGTGCAACTGCCAGGCTGAATGTAGCACCATGAGATGCACATGCGAGAAGCACAACATTGAGTGCACTCCAGCTTGTGGAAACTGCAGGGGCTCTGGCTGCACAAACACTCCATGTGACAATGATGAGGATGATGACGACATTGTCGAGTACTAACTTTAATATGCTTCATTTTTCTCAACATGTATAGTAAGTTTATAATGGATGTAGTTTCTGAGTTTAATGCGAATTTTCATTTTCATTTCGAAACCTTCGTCAGGCAGATGTGATTGCCCCGAGTGGAATTGTGAATTTTGTCATGTTTCAATGATTTACATAATTATATTGTATTGCCAGACTTTATTTCATCTTGTGTCTTGAACGTTTCTTTTTTTTTTGTCCAGGAGCCAAAATCAGTATCAAGTAAATTTTTTTTTTTTTGGGACAAAAAATTGACATTTTTGGACAAAAAAGCTCTAATTTTTCATTTTACCCTCAATACATTTCACTTTTTTTTATAATTATTCTTGTATATCAATATACTGACCATAACTAGAAACAATTATAATGCAGAAAAACATATATTTACATCTTAAAATATCAATCTTAACAATTTTCTCATTTTCCCCGAAGCCAGGTGGCAGCCATATTGGATTTCCATGATTTCAGGACTTTCCCCCCGGAGGATCCAGGTCAGGTCAGGTATGGGAGCATGTGCCAGAAGAGCACGTCGCTGCGTCCACTTTCCGCCGGTACTCCAGGGGCCTCCGTCTGGCCATCCCCCAGGCAGATGCCAGGCCCATCCCCATCTCCTTGAGATGATGGTCAACCTGTTGCAACCATGAGGAACGTGGTCGACCCACTGGCCTCTTTCACTCATGAGACTCCCTCGCTGAGAGAATCTGGTGAGCAGGATCAGAGTCAGGAAAACGAGCCACATGTCCATACAGCCGCAACTGACGCTCACGGACTATGCAGGTAACAAATCTCATCCGAGTCTCTCTCAGCAACCGCTCGTTGGACACAAAATCCGACCAGCGATAGCCAAGGATTCTCCAAAGAGACCTGGTACCAAAGGAATTAAGTCTCCGTCTCAGATCCTTGGTCAGAGTCCAAGTCTCGCACCCATAGAGCAAGACTGGAAGTACCAAGGACCTGAAGACTCGGACTTTCGTCCTCCCGCACAGGTACCGGCAGCGCCACACCCCATGATCCAGTGAATCCATGACTCCCCAGGCCCGACCCAGACGTCTATTGACCTCTGACTCGCAGCCAGCAGAGACATGAATATCACTGCCAAGGTAAGTGAATCTCTCCACGACCTCAACATCCTCACCACAAACAGACACAGACAGGACAGCAGCATCCAAGATGTCACCGAAAGCCTGGATCTTAGTTTTGACCCAAGAAACCCGTAATCCCAACGGCTCCGACTCCTCATTCAGCACCTCGAGGGCCCCCAAGAGGATGTCTAAAGTCTCCGTAAAGATGACTGCATCATCTGCAAAGTCAAGGTCCGAGATCTTGACATTCCCAAATGACGCACCGCAACTTGATCTCTCCGACATCCTCCCTAGAATCCAGTCCATACAAGTGCTGAAAAGTGTGGGGGCAAGTACACATCCCTGACAAACTCCAGTAACAACTGGAAATAAGTCAGAGATGGTACCACCACACTTCACAGCACTCTCAGTACCAGAGTAGAGTTCAGACATCAGATCGATCAGTTTTGGTGGCACCCCACGAAGACCAAGAATCCTCCAGAGGACATCCCGATTCACTGAATCAAACGCTTTACAGAGATCAACATAGGCTGCAAGCAGCCCCTGCCGAAACTCTCGTCTGCGTTCGGTCAGGACACGAAGTGCAAGGATACGGTCAATCGTCGACCTCTTTGGTGTAAAGCCTGACTGCTCTGGACGCTGGTGCTCAAGCAGATGGTGGCGAACCCTATCAAGAATTATCCGAGCAAAGACCTTGCCCGGCACTGAGAGCAGCGTCACCCCTCGGTAGTTGTTGCAGTCTTGGCGATCACCCTTCCCTTTCCAGAGAGGGACAACAAGGCCCCTCTTCCAGTCAGTTGGGATGATGCCTGTGTTCCAGGCAGAGCACAAAACTGCATGCAACGACACGAGTGCAGCATTTCCAGCAGCCTTGAGAAGTTCAGCATGGATGCCACAGATCCCTGGAGCTTTGCTCTGTTTCAACTGGTTCACCGCAGCCCGTGTTTCCACAAGCGTAGGTGGACCACAGTTGATTCGAGGGTCAGCAACAGGGATTGTAACACCCTTGACGTCCAACTCGACAGTTGGGGGATCAGCCTGGTACAACCGCTCAAAGTAACCGGCCCAGCGGGCCTTCACTTCAGACTCCTCTGTCAAGAGCCTACCACTCTCTGCTCGAACTGTAGTGCTCCGAGGGATGGGCTTGGATGAACGTAATGCGCGAATTCCCCTGTAAGCGGGACGAGAATCACCTGTCCACAGGTGATGCTCTACCCCCTCACAGATTCCTCGCACATAGGCCTCCTTGTCCACCCTCAGTGCACGTACAGTTTTACGCCTCAGCTCCCTGAACAGCTCAGCTCTGCCATTCAGCCTGGCCCTGCGACTCTGGTCAATGGTATCCAGTGTCCCTCGAGAGACAAAATTCTTCTTTGCCCTGCGGTGAGCTCCAAGGCATCCACCGGCAACATCAAGGACGGTGGTCTTGAAGGCGCTCCACAACTCTTCAGGACCCCACAAAGCACCCAGACCCCCCAAGTGTCCACTCAGCCTGTTCGCAAACTCCTCAGCTACTCTCTCATCCCTGAGCTTGGCAACATCCAGCCTAGGCTGGGATGGTACCATTCTCCAGGATTTAAGGTGCAGCTTTAGAGTTGCTACAACAAGCCTGTGGTCAGTATTGAGGAACTGAGCACTCCGGTAGACCCTGCAGTTCTGGATCATCCTCAAACGACCGTCAATGAGGACATGGTCAATCTCCTTTGCCACACCGCCAGCGTTGGAATACCAAGTCCAGCGATGAGCTTGTGGGCGCTGAAACCATGAACCAGCCACCCTAAGTCCATGACTTCTTGCAAAGTCAAGGAACTTAGTGCCATTCTGGTTCATAGTTCCTGACCCATGGGGACCAACACACACCTCATAACCATCCCTATCAGTTCCAGTCGATGCATTGAAATCCCCCAAGACTAGAAGTGTATCTCGTCTGGGGCACTGATCAACCACAGACTCGAGTGTGGCGTAGAATGCATCCTTCACGGTGAGATCACTCGCCTCAGTCGGAGCATAAACAGAGACCAGGGAAATGACACCTAAGGAGTGACGAATCCTTAATCTCATAATACGCTCGTTGACCGGTGTTACCTCAATTATCATTGGGGTCAGCTTATTGGACACAGTTACAGCAACTCCTTAGGTATGGTAACCATCAGAGCGACCAGACCAATAGTAGGTGTAACCACCCACCATTATCTCACCGCAATCCGGTCTCCGAACCTCAGAGAGAGCTGCAATCCGCTTGCAATGTCCAAACGCTTGAGCTCAGATGATAACAGAGACAGGTGATCATTCTCTCTTAGGGATAGGACATTCCAGGCACCCACCCGAAGGGACCGCCTCAGGTTAACCCAAGGAGACCGCCGTCTGGTGGACGACACCTCTGGTGGTGGACGATCCCGGAGGATCCCTTAGGACTTTTTTTCTGTCACTGAGGATATATCCAGGAATAAAAATCTGTTGAGTTTGCTTTTGTTGCAATTTGTGGGAGGTCATCCGACATTTTGACTGTACTATTACTTTAGCTGCAGAAACTGCTTGTTTCCTCTACCACCGAAGGTGAATGGAGGTTATGTTTTCACCCCTGTCTGTTTGTCTGTCTATATATTTGTTACTTACGAAATCTAAAGATTTCGTAAGTATATTGATGCCTTCCGTTTCTGTTTGTTTGTTTGTTTGTTTGTTTGTTTGTTTGTAGGCACGATAACTCGAGAACGGAAGAAGCTACCAATGTCAAATTACACCACGGATTCAGGAGGGTGATGGCTAGCGCTGATTAGATATTGGTCAAAATCGGTCAAAGGTCAAGGTCACAGTGAGGTCAAACATCTAAAAAATGATAACTCGAGAACGGAAGACGCTACCAATGTCAAATTACACCACGTGATTCAGGAGGGTGGTGGCTCGCGCTAATTAGATTTTGATCAAAGGTCAAGGTCACAGTGAGGTCAAACATCCAAAACATTCGATTTTTGATGGTTTGGTACAGAATCATCGTAGAAACTTCTGGTTTGCGTCGCTACCTTCTCTCAAGACAGCTTTTATAAGACAAGGTCAGAGGTCAAGTTGACGATTTCGTAAGTACCAGTCTATGACTGCTTGTTTGTTTGTTTGTTTGTAGGCACGATAACTCGAGAACGGAAGAAGCTACCGATGTCAAATTACACCACGTGATTCAGGAGGGTGATGGCTGGTGCTGATTAGATTTTGGTCAAAACAGCTCAAAGGTCAAGGTCACAGTGAGGTCAAATATTCGATTTTTGATGGTTTGCTACAGATAACTCGAGAACGGAAGAAGCTACCAATGTCAAATTACACCACGTGATTCAGGAGGGTGATGGCTGGTGCTGATTAGATTTTGGTCAAAATCGGTCAAAGGTCAAGGTCACAGTGAAGTCAAACATCCAAAAAATGATAACTCGAGAACGGAAGAAGCTACCAATGTCAAATTACACCACGTGATTCAGGAGGCTGATGGCGAGTGCTGATTAGATTTTGGTCAAAATCGGTCAAAGGTCAAGGTCATAGTGAGGTCAAACATCCAAAACATTCGATTTTTGATGGTTTGTTACAGAATCATCGTAGAAACTTCTGGTTTGCGTCCCTACCTTCTCGAGAGACAGCTTTTATAAGACAAGGTCAGAGGTCAAGTTGACGATTTCGTAAGTACCAGTCTATGACTGCTTGTTTGTTTGTTTCTCTGTGAGTAGGATCTACTATAAATGGATGAGGTGTGTGTGTGTGTGTGTGTGTGTGTGTGTGTGTGTGTGTGTGTGTGTGTGTGTGTGTGTGTGTGTGTGTGTGTGTGTGTGTGTGTGTGTGTGTGTGTGTGTGGCATCGTTTTTTTCTGGAGCTTTCTGTTGTGGAGTGTGACACACCAAAATGATGGTCATGACCTCTACATAATACTAGTAATCATACCTACGAATAAAGTAGAAGAAAACCAAGAATAATTCCTTTGTTTTAGATGCACACTATGTTAACGTGTATAGAGCAGCTTCATTGGCCCTTCCATGCCATGGCATTCTAATTACAAACTAAATATCTACACTAATAAATATCAATGTGTGTCAGTGTGTTAGTGTGCCTCCTCCATTACTCCAAAACCATAAACCCATAAAGCAGCCTGAAACTTTGCATGCACATGAAGAAAACTCCAATGAAGTGCAAGAGTGAAAACTGGGTGTTTGCGTAAATTAAAACACCACTTTTAAAGATAAGTAATGGCCATATTTAATTTTCCTTCATCAGGCGATCTTTGGCCACCTCGCTGTCTGAAGTCTTAAGGCATTTCCTGGGTAACCTTGCTGGGGTCTGAAGTCGCCATGTTTTTTCGCCTGCTCAACTATGCCTTGAATTTGAACAGGCCCCAATGATTTCTTCATGATAAAGTTTTTTTTGAAGAAGAAGTGAAGAATTTTGTCTCTCAAGCGACATTGGATACTATTTACCAGAGTAGCACGGCCAGGCTGAATAGCAGAACTGAGCTGTTCAGGGAGCTGAGGTGTAAAACTGCAGTGCACGAAGGGTGGACAAGGAGGCCTATGTGCGAGGAATCTGTAAGGGGGTCGAGCATCACCTGTGGTCAAGTGATTCTCATCCAGCTTACAGGGGAATTCGCGCATTGCGTTCATCCAAGCCCATCCCTCAATGTACTGCAGTTAGAATGGCAGGTGGTGGGCTTTTGACAGAGGAGTCCAAAGTGAAGGATCAGCTGTCGAGTTTAATGTCAGGGGTGTTACTATCGCTATTGCTGACCCTCCAATCAACTGTGATCCACCTTTGCTTGTGGAAACACAGGCTGTGGTGAACCGGTTGAAATGGGAGTAAAGTTCCTGAGATATGTGGCAATCATGCTGACCTTCTCAAGGCTGGTGGAAATGCTGTACTCATGTCGTTGCATGCAGTTCTGTGCTCTGCCTGGAACACAGGCATCATCCCAACTGACTGGAAGAGGGGCCTTCTTGTCCTTCTCTGGAAAGGGAAGGGTGATTGCCAGGACTGAAACAACTACTGAGGGGTGACGCTGCTCTCGGTGCCGGGCAAGGTCTTTGCTCGGATAATTATTCATGGGGTTCGCCAAAATCTGCTTGAGCACCAGCGTCCAGAGTAGTTATGTTTTACACAAAAGAGGTCAACGATTGACCGTATCCTTGCTCTTCGGGTCCTCACCTAACGCAGATGAGAGTTTCGGCAGGGGTTGCTTGCAGCCTATGTTGATCTCTGTAAAGCGTTCGATTCAGTGAATTGGGATTACCTCTGGAGGATTCTTGGTCTTCGTGGGGTGCCACCAAAGCTGATCAATCTGATGTCTGAACTATACTCTGGTAATGAGAGTGCTGTGAGATGTGGTAGTACCAACTCTGAGTTATTTCCAGTTATTACTGGAGTTCCTCAGGGGTGTGTACTGGCCCCCACACTTTTCAGCGCTTGTACGGACTGGAGTCTGGGGAGGATATCGGAGAGATCAAGCTGCGGTGCATCGTTTGGGAATGGAAAGATCTCTGACCTTGATTTCACAGATGATGCAGTAATATTTGGGGAGACTCTGGATATCCTTTTGGGGGCCCTCGAGGTGCTGAATGCGGAGTTGGAGCCACTGGGATTACGGGTTTCCTGGGTTAAAAGTAAGATCCAGGCTTTCAATGACATATTGAATGCTGCTGTCTTGTCTGTATCCGTTTGTGGTGATGATGTTGAGGTCATGGAGAGATTTACTTACCTTGGCAGTGACATTCATATCTCTGCTGCCTGTGAGCCAGAGGTCAGTAGACATCTGGGTCGGGCCTGGGGAGTCATGGATTCACTGGATCATTGGGTGTGGTGCTGCCAGTACCTGTGTGAGAGGATGAAAGTCTGAGGCTCCAGGTTATTGGTGCTTCCAGACTTGCTCTATGGATGTGAGACTTGGACTCTGACTCGGGATCTGAGATGGTGACTCCTTTGGTACCAGGTCTCTTTAGAGAATCTTTGGCTATCGCTGGTCAGACTTTGTGTCCAACAAGCGGTTGCTGAAAGAGACTCAAATGAGATTTGTTACCTGCATAGTCCGTGAGCATCAGCTGTGGCTGCATGGACATGTGGCTTGTTTTCATGACGCTGATCCTGCTCACCAGATTCTCTCAGTGAAGGACCCTCGTGAGTGGAGGAGGCCAAATGGCCAACCACGTGCCTCGTGGTTGCAGCAGGTTAATCAGCATCTCAAGGAGATGGGAATAGGCCAGGCATCTGCCTGGTGGATGGCCAGATGGATGCCCCTGGAGTTCCGGCAGAAAGTGGACGCAGTGACATGCTGCTCCGGTGCATGCTCCCATACCTGACCTGATCTGACCCTGAGTGAGTGGTTTGTGTTTCATCACCCTAAGTGAGTTGTTCGTACTCCATCACCCTGAGCAAGTGGTTCGGGCTCGCTCACCCTGAATGAGTTTTTGTGAAATAACACCCGATTTCCAAGCCGTTTGCCATATTAACATGTTTTATAAACTACCAAGCCAAATTTTGCAATCGTCACACACAGCTGTATATAAAGAATAATGTATGTGAATATATCTCTGAAACATCTTTGCAGATGCACCGTTGTTTTTCGGTGAAAGCAACTCAAGGTTTCTGGGTTGTTTTCAGTAAGTACTGCAGGTGGTAATCATACTGACTCCAACCTGACGATTCCTGAAAAATCCTCCTCCCACATCTCCTCTCTCATTCTCTCTCTCTCTCTCTCTCTCTCTCTCTCTCTCTCTCTCTCTCTCTCTCTCTCTCTCTCTCTCTCTCTCTCTCTCTCTCTCTCTCTCTCTCTCTCTCTCTCTCTCTCTCTCTCTCTCTCTCTCTCTCTCTCTCTCTCTCTCTCTCTCTCTCTCTCTCTCTCTCTCTCTCTCTCTCTCTCTCTCTCTCTCTCTCTCTCTCTCTCTCTCTCTCTCTCTCTCTCTCTCTCTCTCTCTCTCTCTCTCTCTCTCTCTCTCTCTCTCTCTCTCTCTCTCTCTCTCTCTCTCTCTCTCTCTCTCTCTCTCTCTCTCTCTCCCTCCGTCTCTCTCTCTCTCTCTCTCTCTCTCTGTCTCTCTCTCTCTCTCTCTCTCTCTCTCTCTCTCTCTCTCTCTCTCTCTCTCTCTCTCTCTGTGTGTGTGTCTCTCTCTCTCTCTCTCTCTCTCTCTCTCTCTCTCTCTCTCTCTCTCTCTCTCTCTCTCTCTCTCTCTCTCTCTCTCTCTCTGTCTTTCTCTCTCTCTCGCACTCTGGACATATCCGGATGGTGGTTATGTTTCGGCGGTTTTTGTCTCCAGACGTGTTCTGGTGGTGTTTATGTACAGACTGGAGTTTGTCTCCAGATGTGTCCGAGTGGTGTTTGTCTCCGGACACATTCGGGCAGTATTTCTGTCTGGACGCGAGTTTGTCTCTGGGCCATGTTTATAGTATAAGCGGTAGAAAATGGATTTCAGACATTATTTTGTTTCTATCTTCACTGTTATTCTGCACACAGAGTCATTTTGATGAGACAGTATGAATCGTCATTGACGCTCCACCACACGTCTGCCTTCCCTTCCTCTCACCTCTTGCTGCCTTCCCCTTCCCCCCCCCCCCCCCACGCTTTGCCTCACTCCTCTCTCCCCCACCTCTCTCTCTCTCTCTCTCTCTCTCTCTCTCTCTCTCTCTCTCTCTCTCTCTCTCTCTCTCTCCTTCCCCCTCCCTCCTCTCTCTTTGCCCTCCCTCCTCTCTCTTTGCTCCTCTATCTCCTCACTGCCCCCCCCCACTCCTCTCTATCTCCTCCCTCTTTTTTCACTCCATCTCAGTGTTTCCATCAGCAAAGCGACGGTGGTATTTGCAGGTAGTAAATAAACCTGCCGTCACTGGTCTGTTCTGTGGTAGGCATGTGATAGCGCTGGACCAATCATGTTCGGTGATGTACCTCGGGCTGCATAGCTAATACTCGGTGGCCTCGGCATCACTTTTCAATCAACCTAATTTTTGCTCATTCACTTGTGAAAGTGAGCTTAAACGTATAGCGATCCAGAGT
Source organism: Eptatretus burgeri (assembly GCF_056783735.1). Taxonomy (NCBI): domain Eukaryota; kingdom Metazoa; phylum Chordata; class Myxini; order Myxiniformes; family Myxinidae; genus Eptatretus; species Eptatretus burgeri. The sequence goes on from NC_140971.1 coordinate 76,863,944, forward strand.
TATGTATACTAAGTACAATATAGCTGATTTTCGTGGACCGTTGACGCCTTGTCTCGGAGGAGATAATAAACACTTGGCTCCATTATGCAGGGTGCCCCACAGAAAACCAGGAAATTTGGTAGTTTATTTAAAACAAAACAAAAGAAAACTTAGATGTAGTGTAAAACAAAGATACACTTTATTTTCAAACAAAACAAAAGCAAACTTAGATGTAGTGTAAAACAAAGATACACTTTATTTTCAAACAAAACAAAAGCAAACTTAGATGTAGTGTAAAACAAAGATACACTTTATTTTCAAACAAAACAAAAGCAAACTTAGATGTAGTGTAAAACAAAGATACACTTTATTTTCAAACAAAACAAAAGCAAACTTAGATGTAGTGTAAAACAAAGATACACTTTATTTTCAAACAAAACAAAAGCAAACTTAGATGTAGTGTAAAACAAAGATACACTTTATTAGATGTTAGTTTATTGATATGGTAAAATACGGCAAAATAAATCTCAAATTTCCTGGTTTTCTGTGGGGCACCCTGTAGAAGAGATTTGCAGCATTATCTTCAGCGACACATTTCCTCTTTTGACGAATGGAGCTTCATACCATGCACCGCATCACGTCTCGCCATCTCCATTGGGTTTTCACTCCTTTTAACCCTGGGACTTCTATCATCACACCCCTTTTAGGGAGCAGCTTATTCCCATGGGCACTGGGCATTTAGGTCACCTGCATCATCAAGCGAGTCACATTATTTTGTGGACACAACACCAAATTGGCCCAATGGTGAAAGGCCGTCTTCGTTTTTCTTGCTTCTTGTTGAACTTGTGACTGTATTTACATGCACTCATACTTAACAGCTTATGAGACACCGCTCAGACTGGACGAGGTCATCAACCTTTGGTGGTGAGGAGAAGTCGATAACTTCATTTCTATCAGGCCGAATTCATTCAATTTTGGTGAAGATCTCGATCCGGATATGAGAATTTATTTTTAATATGCAAGTGATTCTTCACCTTTGAAAGATGGGGCCAAAAAGGATAAACAGCATGGTATTTCAAAAAGTTGTGGATGGATTATGACAACTTGGTGGATGAGCTGGGTCAGTGACAAGAACAAGCTGATTAGATTTTGGTGTGTGACAAGGACAAATGTTCCGGATGCAAATCCGGCCTATCAGTGGGATACAAAATGTAAACTATTCAGCCTGGTGAAGGTATGCCTTATACCGAGTGCCATTATATATTTATTTTATTTTTGGATGCATAATTGAGGCTCATGAAAGAGCTAGTACACTGAATGGATCAGGACGTAAAAGACAAAAACAGGATGCAAAGCTCGCATGCATGGGGTGGACAAAATGGACACAGAGGATGCATTGGGTGGACAAGATGGATACAGAAGGAAACTCCAAGGAGGGAAGATTGGAATAAGGAGAGATTTTGAGGGGATTAACAATGGTAGAAAAGATCATCGTTTTGGATTTGGGATGGTCTGAGATGGCGGTGAACAGCTGTTTTGAAGACCTGGAGAAAAGAATGAGATTGAAGAGGATGTGGAAGTTGATTTCACAGGCAGGAAAATAGAGGAACAAAGGAGTGGAGGTTAGCAGTGATCCTGAATTTAGGTAGTTTCACCAGAAGGGGGTTGATGGTGGACAGTATCAGCCCTGCAGAAACCTGGGGGGGGGGGTTGGGGACAAAGCACGGAAAGAGCAGAGGATGCCAGATCAGAAAGGGGGCGGTAAAAGACAGTGACCACCGACCTGTCTGCGATGGCAAAGTGATAAGCCCCTAGAATCAGCTTCATCATTGGGGATTCCAATGATCTTGAAGTCCTTGGTTTCCACAGTGAAGCAAGATGTGAGACAGGGTAGCCAGCCCAGAGGGGGTGTCACTCCTCCATCAAGCTGCGGATGAAGGCCTTGTTGGTGGATAGGAGTTCAGGTGTCTCAAGGAAGCACTTTGTATGACAGAGGATGCCCAGTCGGAGGCTGGCTTTGGAGGTTTCATATGTTTGTGCAGTTGGTATCTGCCCAAAATCACATGTTGTGTTTGTTTACATGGCTGCTGAGATGGAAGTGGGCCTCATCACTAAATAAGAGATTATCAAGAAAATCCTGGATTTTTTTGATAAGTTGAGTAATGGCAGTACAAAATATGAACTAACTTCCTATTTATTTTGGTCTGGTGCTGCAGTAACTGTATCTTGTCTGGATACAGTTTCAGATTGTCACGTATGATTCTACCAAAGATCATGTGAGAAGTTCCCACCAGCTGTGCAATTCGGCGTGTCGCCTTTTTCGGAGAAGCCTGCTCAGCATCTCTCACAGCTTCTATCTTGTCAGGTGTTCTCGGTGAAGCTTTTCGACCACCGTCTGCTTTAATTTGGCCTTTCACACTTCCAGTGGCTCTAAACGTTTCAACAATCCATTTGATGGTTTTATATTGTGGAATTCTTGCTTTTGGATACATCCTCGGAAACTGCCTTTGTGTGGAAACATCAGACTTTGTCACAAAAAAAATCTCTAAATTGAGCGTCCGCTGGGGCACAGAAATTGTTCGACATCGTTGAAACTTCTATCTCTGGAAAAAAGAACTTCAAACCTTATTCTTTAGGCAACCTGAAAATAGATGGTCACATAAGTAAAATTATGACAGCTGTTTGAAAAGTTGAACATCATTTTGGATCACCTTGTATCTATACCAAACCAGAGAAGTACCAGGGTGACACTTTATTGTATATGCAGGGATTGAACCCAGACTGGATAGCTTAAAGACGAGTATACCATACCAATTGAACTACCCCATCTACACATGGAGGAATTTAATACTAAGTTACCGTACACTGTTACTTCCTTATGTTGGGTTTCATTTCCTTGGCCGGATGTTTGAAGTTGGGGTGTAAAACTGCTGAGGATTAAAGTGTGCGATTCAGGAATCGTACAGTATACTCAGCGTGGCAAATGTAGTGCAGGGTCAAGAGTAAATCCTGTTTCACTTCATGTTGCTCCTTTTGCATGTTTGCAAATTTGCATGATTTGCCTTTTGCATGATTTGCAGGCAATCCTTCATTTCATGTGGAAACACAACTTTCTGTAAAACATGCTGCTTTATTGCTGACAGAATGGCCTGGAGGTACGTACCCTGAACAAATTCTAAATTCCTGCTCAAACGTACAGGGGGCATCAGCGGCACAGCTGCGCTCACAGCAATGATGCAACCAGCAGCCACAAGATGCATACGAAATGAAATGATCTTTCATATGCAGCACAAGGCTGTGGGGAAGCATCATTGGATGAGGGTGCAAGGTGCAAGGTGCAATTGGTCCATGGTTCTGGCGATAGCTTGCACACCATGGGATCTTTAACATCCACAAACTAATGGCCGGCAGATGGGACTCCCAGTTTACGTCTATCCGAGGGACGGCACACACACACATTGATGAATCACCCTTCCTGTGAAACACTGGGATGACAGTTTATATCTGGGTCAGGATTCCAACCCAGGCTAGACAGCTCAGAAGTGAGTGTGCATACCTCTAGGCCATCCTGCCAGCACAAAATGAAATGATGAATGCTGCCTTATGCTCTTTTGATGAACCATTGCTCCTCAAATTGACATTGCAGGATTCCAGCGTATACTCTGAAACGCATCTGAAACTTCCAAGGATTTCCTTTATTTCTTCACAGCCTTTTGTTTAGGTCACACCATGATCAAATGTCATGCACAATAATTTTCGTCCTTCATTTCCTTATATGGGCGTACGTTGTCGAATTTTACAATCTGGTCCACATGGTCTGCATAATACCTGATGAAGGTCATCTCGTGGTTCAAGTTTCAGACTGAACCTTTTTTCAGAAGATCCTGTTCAAGTCGGTGGAGCCTCTTACCACAATCGCCTTCTTCACAATAATTAACATACATGTTGCTGGCAAGAGGAGGTGACACAGAAGAAGCAAATGAATTAAGCTACAATTCAAGATTCCTCAAAGAAGGCCATGATCAGCAGGAGATCATCTTTCAAGAAGTTGTCGTCATTGAATGGGAGAATTAAACAATGGATGGCAGCAATGCTTGCTCAGCCAGATGGTGAGTGTGACTGCAAAAGGAGTTTTTCTTCTTGTTTTTTTTTTTGCTGCCATCAAACCTCGGCCAATGTGAAATGTAGACTTTGGTTTCCTCTGATCCACTTATTTGGGTATGAGGTTATTGGCGGCGAATGCTCTTGTCCTTTGGATCTGGGGAATTGACAGTGTCGTCCAACCCAGATCGGAGGGAAAGTGGGGAATGAAATGCAACAAATTACACAAGCATAAGGTTGCAGGACACAAGATACATAAGATAGAGGCAGATAGTTTGCGGCTGGGAAAAATACGAGGTGTAGAGGTTGGCAGATCGCCTGCATACACGCTTTCGGTCCCAATTCACCCAGCCCAATTGCTCGCAGACCGGTTGGTATTTCCAAACCAGTTTTCTATTTCCGTGTGTGAACTGGCTTTTCGCTGCTTGCAAAGCTTTGCCAAAACTCTTTCCAACTCAAAATTGTCGAAGTTGTTTGTCATTGTCACTGAAATTAGAGTTTGTGAAGAAGAAGAGTGGCAAGAAAAGATTCCAAATTATGGGATAGACAGGTTTATTAAGTTCAAAGTCGCATGGTTTTCATCATAATGTTATTCTCAATATGCTGCATGATCGACAATAAGTTGTCTGTCTCATCTGCAATATGCAGGCAATCAATGAGAAGAAAAAGAGAGGGGAGAGGGGAGAGGTAGAGAGGTAGAGAGGAGAAGGAGAGAGGGGAAAGATAGGGAGAGATAGCGAGGGAGAAGAGGAGGAGAGGGAGAGAGATAGATAGACAGAGGAAGAGGGAGAGAGGGATAGAGAGAGAGAGGGGGGGAGGGAGAGAGATAGAGAGATAGAGAGATAGAGAGATAGAGAGATAGAGAGATAGAGAGATAGAGAGATAGACAGAGACAGAGATAGAGATAGAGATAAGAGAAGAGATTGGGAAGAGTTAGGAGTAAAGGAAGAAAAGGAAAGAGGGACCTTACTTGCATCAGAAATAAATAAATGGTCTCCAATGAACTGGAATTGTGAAAATAATGCAGGATGGTCCAGGAGTTATAGTTTATCGAGATATTAAATAAACAAAGTTTACAAAGTTATATCTCACTGTTGTCAGATGTGCTGAAAAATAAACATGCAATAATGTTGGTGAACAGATTTTTGGGCCACACCGGAGCTGGTAAAGCCTTGAAAGTTGTGCGTTTACCTGTAAGTACCTGCAAGTAGCTCGTGCAAGCATTGGACAAAGGTTCAGTTCCCTGCGCTGTGTCTGACGTCAACAGGGCCACATCACATGCCCGACGACATGTCGGTTTCCGTAGAAGGAAGCCTTGCGGACATGAAACACAAGATTGCATCCCGATCTCTATTTCATAAGCAAGCGATAATAATGTGCACGTGCGGAGGAATTGCTCCGTCGTACGACACCACTTGCAGGTGGATTCAATTCCATATCAAACAACCATCGATTACGCGTCTCGGTTCGATCCGATGTACCCTCGACCCCCTCTGGCCTTGAAGTCCTCCAAAGACCCCCCCAAACCACCAAAAGTGACTCGCAAGTCGAGCGGATGCCAAGAATAGGTTCCCACTTGAAATCGCACACTCTCGTGCAGGACGGACGCATTTCGAGTGCCCTTCTTTCCTCGCTCGTTTTTCCACTCATTCTCGTTGCAGTTGCCAAGAGATCGCTGATGGAAGCCTGAAAACAGATGCTGTGCCACGGCGGTGGTTCTTTTGCCAAGGAGGGTGATTAAAATACATTCTCTGATGTTGTTTAGAAGCAGCGATCTAATCGGGGGAAGAATGAGATGGATTTCTGGTTTTCCCAGCTCACATCTGTCGAGTCATTTGCAACGAAGATTTATGTCCCAATCCGTCTCAACAAACATGCCACTGACTCGTCGAGCCTTCTCATAGTCAACGCGGCCGAAATAATCGGAGATGCAGATGAATCCCAAATATTCGACGGCGCTCACGGGTTGAAATATTTTTTGGGGAATTTCTCATATATTTTGGAAGAATTTCTCATACTAGTGCGTGCCCGTACGTGCAAAAAATAAAATAAAATAAGAATTGTGACATCAATTGTGACGTCATAGCACCGTGTCCTGTCATTGGTTTGGTAGATAAATGGTCATAACTCAGGAACCGCTCGTCCGATTAACATCAAACCTTGAAAAGGCACATACTCAGGTATGTTTTAAAGGAATTTCAACGTGATGGTATTCTCCGATGTTGAAGGCAATAAAAGTTCCGGTGATGCAAGATCGTGTGTCTCGTGCCTTGTGCCACGTCACAATGAGCAAATGATTGTTTGGTTTTTCTTTCCTCTTGGTTCTTCCGTGTACGGACTTCCGTACCCTCACGTGTCTGCGCACAGCATTCGTTAAGCAACATTCGCGAAGAAAGCAAAACGAAACAAACGATGTGTGCAAGCGCTGGTTTCCAAAACTGCAAACCAACAACCTGTCGCCTGTTGCAAGTCCATTACAGCGTCATTTTTTCACTGACGCGTTGCCACGAGAGATTGAAACAACATGGTCATGTTGATGCGTTTCAGATTCGGTCGATTTTCGATCACCGAGCCACGGCTCAGGGGAGCCCCCTATCGAAAAGAGTGTCAAACCGGACGGCGTGTCCACGTCTTGACCTCCATGGAGTGGCCCGATCGATCTGCTGTCGCAAATGATATCTGTGCCGTGACCAAGACGTCATCATGCAAACCGAGTGATGATGTAAGATACTTAAATATTCTATACCAGTGGGGCATGCTTGCACACTGCAAGCAACTACTCGGGTGTACCCAACATGCAGACACAATAAATATAAGCTTGATATATGTGATGACGTGGATGGTGAGAGAGATTTATATTCAAGAACACGAGATTATAGGGATATGCAAGCCAAAAGACAAACTCGAAATGGTGCATATTAATTCACAATGAACTTAAGCAAACAATGACCAAAAATATGTTGTCACGTGACCCAAAATGCAATATAATTAAATGTGTGATACTTCAAGGTGCTATAATTACTACAATTACTTAGTAATTAACAAATTGCTCATTACTACAACTACTTAGTAATTAGCAATATTTAAAATGCATCAATACTTCTGCACCTCATCGATCAGAGACATAATTAAACAGAAGAATTACTTGTAATTGTTTCCTTTCTCATGTACAAAGTGTGGTCTCCGACTGTTTTAAGAGCCCGATGTGCTTGCATTCTGCAAACAGTGAAATAACTCAAATAAATCAAGAATTATTGATTACAATGAGGTCTTCATTTAAATGTTTACAGCTATGGTAACTTAAATGTAAATACAGCAAAAGTTATAAAACAAGAGGCAGAAGCAACGTTGTTCACCGTTGCCAAGCAACCACTTCCAGTTACAGCTCCATTGTCTACTAGCAATTAGCAGACCGAGGCTACACAGGCTGATTCAAGGATATTTTCGTTTACGAACAATTTCTGACGGTTTTGTGATTTTTTTTCCTGGGATATTGGCTTCGAGTTGCAGCAGTATGCAAAATTTCAGCTTTCTACCCCACCAAGAAGGTACTAAACATTTGTATCGGTGAGTTAGTCAGTCAAGTTAGTGGTTAAGAAAGAGCTTTATATATTAGAAGATGATCGAGGCTTCTGTGTTGGAGTGGCGACCTGTCCAGGATTGTGCCCAAGAGCCAAGGAGAAATATTTCTCATACATTTTGGAAGAATTTCTCATACTAGTGCGTGCCCGTATGTGCGTGCCCGTCCGTGCGTGGCCATACGTGAAAAAAAAAGAATTGTGCCGTTAATTGTGATGTCATAGCACCGTTTCCTGTCATTGGTTTGGTAAATAAATGGCCATAACTTGGGAACCATTGATTCTACCCCAGAATTGATTCTTCCCTACCCCAAGATTCTATCTTGCACACAGACAAACAGAAAGGGGTGAAAACATAACCTTCATCCTCAGTGAAGAAGGTATAATAAAATTAAATGCAAAATGTTCTTTTTGTCCTTTGCATTCTGTCTCACTTCCATTTTAACTCTTCTTTACTCTCAGGCTATGGCCCCTGGCCCTATCACTGTCTACTCTGTCTCACTTCCATTTTAACTCTTCTTTACTCTCAGGCTATGGCCCCTGGCCCTATCACTGTCTACTCTGTCTCACTACCATTTAAACTCTTCTTTACTCTCAGGCTATGGCCCCTGGCCCTATCACTGTCTACTCTGTCTTACCACCATATTAACTCTACTTTACTCTCAGGCTATGGCCCCTGGCCCTATCACTGTCTACTCTGTCTCACTACCATTTTAACTCTACTTTACTCTCAGGCTATGGCCCCTGGCCCTATCACTGTCTACTCTGTCTTACCACCATTTTAACTCTACTTTACTCTCAGGCTATGGCCCCTGGCCCTATCACTGTCTACTCTGTCTTACCACCATTTTAACTCTACTTTACTCTCAGGCTATGGCCCCTGGCCCTATCGCTGTCTACTCTGTCTTACAACCATTTAAACTCTACTTTACTCTCAGGCTATGGCCCCTGGCCCTATCACTGTCTACTCTGTCTAACCACCATTTTAACTCTTCTTTACTCTCAGGTCATGGCCCCTGGCCCTATCACTGTCTACTCTGTCTCACTACCATTTTAACTCTTCTTTACTCTCAGGCTATGGCCCCTGGCCCTATCACTGTCTACTCTGTCTCACTACCATTTTAACTCGACTTTACCCTCAGGCTATGGCCCCTGGCCCTATCACTGTCTACTCTGTCTCACTACCATATTAACTCTACTTTACTCTCAGGCTATGGCCCCTGGCCCTATCACTGTCTACTCTGTCTCACTACCATTTTAACTCGACTTTACCCTCAGGCTATGGCCCCTGGCCCTATCACTGTCTACTCTGTCTTACCACCATTTTAACTCTTCTTTACTCTCAGGCTATGGCCCCTGGCCCTATCACTGTCTACTCTGTCTAACCACCATTTTAACTCCTCTTTACTCTCAGGCTATGGCCCCTGGCCCTATCACTGTCTACTCTATCTCACTACCATATTAACTCTACTTTACTCTCAGGCTATGGCCCCTGGCCCTATCACTGTCGACTCTGCTGAATAATTCAGCTTCACTGATTTTATCGATACCTTTCATTATCTTAAACATCTCCATCATATCTCCTCATAACCACCTCCTTTCTCGTGTATAAAGCCCCGTCTCCTTCAGCCGCTCCTCATGGCCGAGTCGAGCTGGGCCCGGAATCAATCTCGTAGCCCTGTGCTGAACCCTCTCCATAGCATCTCTGTCCTTCCTGAGTTGTGGTGACCAAAACTGCACACAATATTCTAGATGTGACCCTCACTAAATTCCTGTACAATGTGAACACCACCTCTTTTGATTTATAAATGATCCCCCTCCTTATACAGCCTAAAACCCTTTTTGTTTTACCTGTAACTGCCTGGCATTGTTTTAGCTGGTTACCTCCCATATCTATTACCATCTCCAGATCCTTCTTCTGTGTGACACGCTCCAAAATTTCCCCTTACATCCTGTAATCTCTATTTTCATTGTTCTTTCCCATCCCCAACACCTTACACTTGCTCAGGTTAAATTCCATCTGTCAATCTTTTGCCCAATCTATGCAAGTATCAATACTTTCCTGAATCTGATCACCACCCCCTCTGCCAACTTAAACTCCAAATTTGATCGGTATTCAACGACTTAAATCAATTACATTCTTTTATATGAGCAGAGTGTAACGATATTGATCTTCAACTGTCATTGTCACGAGCGGCATGGCCGCCCAAGCCTTCTTGCATTGCGCATGCGCAGCTGGTGTTGTGTGTGCGTCATGGCCGCTTTTGGAATAAACTTGTTTCACGTCTACTGAATCAGAATCTGTGTTCATCGGCGTTATCTGTGAATGAATGATTACGGAAACATGGTGGCTGCGAGGTAAGCACCAGAGCACGCCGACTGACGACTTGATCGGCGCTGACACGCACCCACTGACGTGTATTTTGAGCTGTTTGTTGCGACATGTCCGTGGCCCGGGCATCGACAATGGGAGTGTCCCCACCGCCGTTTTTAGACACCGTCAGTGTTCCACTGGAGGACTGGAAAAGCTGGAAGCAACAGTAGGAAAACTACGCGATTGTTGCCAAGTTATCCAGTGAACCACCGGAATACAGGACGGCGATGTTTTTGCATTCCATCGGCCCGTCCGCGCTCAAGATCTACAACGGCGTGACCTTCGAACTGGAAACCGATGACCATGCCGCCGAGGATCCAAAAGATCTTGACACGCTGATCAGGAAATTTGACAATCACTTTATAGGTAAGGTCAATGAAACTTTTGAAAGATACCATTTTAACGGAAGAGACCAGAGACCTGATGAGAACATTTATGATTTTGTGACTGCCCTGAGAACCTTGGTAAAGACGTGCAACTTTGGCGAGCTACATGACAGTCTCGTTCGAGATAGAATCGTGATGGGCATCATTGACCAGAGCACCAGAAAGCGACTTTTGGAGCGAGACCTCTCACTGAAAAAGTGCATATCCATTTGCAAGAGTATGGAGGAATCTCGCAGCCGTCTCAAAGAGTTCGGAGCCACAGGTGCCGAGGCACAAACCGTGCACCGGGTCCAGCAGCGAGACAAAGGAAAAGGCCACACACCAAAGCGTTCGTCCACAAGATTTACCAAACCCTCAGAACAAAGACAGCAGGACTGTGAATTTTGTGGCTACAAGCACATCAGAAGTAAGGACAAGTGCCCAGCATGGGGAAAAACGTGCAAAAAAATGCAATGGGGAAAATCACTTTGCAAAAAAGTGTCGGAGGGCGAACATCCACATGATACAGGATGGAGGCAGCTCATCTGGTGACTGTGAGTGGACTGACTGCATAACAATGCGAGAAATTGTTCGCACTGTGACTGATGGCACAGATGAGATATATGCTGAAATGCTGATTGATGAAACACCAGTGAAGTTTCAGATAGATTGTGGTGCATCTGCAAACTTGCTACCAGCCAAGTACGCAAATCGATGCCAGCGTGACCCATGCAAGAAGACACTCCTTATGTGGAATAAAAGTGAGGTGAAGCCACTGGGCACCACAAGGCTGAAACTGCGCAATCCACAGAACAGAAAGAAATACTCTGTGGAATTCATTGTAGTGAAAGAGAACTCGGCCCCACTCCTGGGTGCAAAAGCAGTGCAACACATGGGACTGATCACTGTTAACAATAGTGAATCCAAGAGAGTTGCAAGCGTGAGGGATAAGACTGACCCTACGGCCGAACTTCTTGAGGAGTACAAAGATGTCTTTGGCGATGGTCTGGGCAAACTACCAGGGAAGGCCCATCTTGAAACTGACCCAACAGTTCCGCCAGTCATCTCGCCACCACGTCGGGTACCCATCACACTGAAGGACAGACAAGGGCACGCTGATCACAGAGCCCCAAACAATTCTGGGAAAACCACCAGTGGCACAATGGGAAAAGCTCTGCAGTCCGTACCAGTTAAGACAACTAGATCTGGACAAGTCATTAAGACTCCAGCCCGTTTCAAGGACTACACAGACACCATGGATGACGGGTGCTGAAGACCCAGTCAGGGAGTGATGTGCTGGGAACCTCTCCTCCCCTGCAGAGCTCCTATCATAAACAATAATTCTCATGTGGACACTTGTGTTTTACTATTTAATTGTTCACGATGTGTGCCTATATTTTGCATGTTGTCAGTATCAAACTCATCAGTGAAGCACATCCGACTGTTCCAAGAGACTGTACGCACGGTGATCCCGCCAGAGACAGTTGAACAACAAAAGGGGAAGGATGTAACGATATTGATCTTCAACTGTCATTGTCACGAGCGGCATGGCCGCCCAAGCCTTCTCGCATTGCGCATGCGCAGCTGGTGTTGTGTGTGCGTCATGGCCGCTTTTGGAATAAACGTGTTTCACGTCTACTGAATCAGAATCGGTGGTCATCGGCGTTATCTGTGAATGAATGATTACGGAAACACAGAGTACCCGCCATACGGGCGATCTTGTTCCAAGCATGCAACACATTCTTCTGATGCGTACCTTTATTTGGGAGGTGTATAGGCAAGTGACAGCTCTGCGTTGGCAAAAAAAAATAATAACCCAGTTACGTGCATGAAGCAAAAACATACCTTCTGCTTATAATACAAAACACCTCACGACACTGGAAAACGTGGGAACAGGAATACTGTACTGTAAATGTAAATGATGGAGACTTGTAATACCCTCCCTCACCTGAAGGTGGCGCCACACGATACACATTTACATGGAGAATTTGCGTCCCCCCCCCACCTCCGAAATCACCAGCAAATATAAAAGACCCCTATACGTTGATTGGGGTCACACTGATCCTATGTAGCAAGTCTGTGTGTAATTGGCCCAGAACTGTAGGAGGAGCAGCATGACAAACACACAAACACTGGTCCATGAATTATAGTGAGGACTCTGTCATGTTGATGCTGTACCGACATATTCCTGAAAACATCCCCAATATGATAAAACATTGGGGTCAATTGAGGTCCCCCCACCCCCGCAACCCCTACTCCATTGAAAATCCTGTGTATGGGCAGACTACATCCACTCCTTTTAATAGACACAATTCCCACAACCTCGTTCCAACTGCTTGTTATGATTCCACTTGTTCCCAACGAGGTTTTGCACTCAGTGTGATCCCTTTGTCCTCCGTAGTTGCACTCTTCTTCCATGAACCGACACCAGGCAAACAAAAATCACCGTTGTGCTTACGTAATATGTACACGTGAATATTATCCTCATGCAAAGGTATTCAGCGCCACCTGCTGTCAGATAATGCAACACCTTGTCTCCTCTTCTGTTGGGTGTGATTGATTTCAGGGTGGTGGCGATCTATTTATTACATACGTGAATATGTCAGAATATTTGACCTCCCCCTTCCCCCTCCTCCACACCCCTCCACACCCCTCCTATTTGACCTCCTCCACCTTCTTTATTTAATTCCTATCATCCCTTCTGTTCCTTCTTTCAATTTTAATGTTCACAATCCCCCCCCCCACCTCCTTTGCGTGTGCATAATAAAAAGATGGCTCCCACATCCCCCCACACCTACCCCTGAGAAAATGTCATGGGCAGAAAAAGAATAGTTGAAAGTTAATAAATCGACTGGAATTTGAATGCATGAAGTATTTGACCTGATTTGTTTTTACTGTTGGAGACCCAGTGGTTCATAAATCATGGATCCTCATGAGTGCGCAGAGGATGTCTTTCGGGAGACTTTTTAGGTGTACAACTTAGTTGGAGGTGGGATCTGTGTCTCATTCCTGCTGGAGCGGGGAGAGGGAAAGAGGGGAGGAGTCCAATTACTACTTGGGAGAGGGTGGGGCATGGGTTGCAGGTCGTGGTGGGGGTGGAAATCCCACTCCTGCTGGGGGTGAGAGGAGTCTCCTATCATGCTTGTGGGTGGGGGTGGTGTGGTCCCATTCTTGCTGGGGGGAGGTGGGGATGAGAGAGTTTGGGAAAAGTGTACTGACATGTATCCTGATTTATATGTTGAAACCTGTGATAGGTCAGTTGGATGCTCATTCAAAAAGATCTCTCAACGAAATACTCACGATAGTCCAAGGCAAGTCAAGAAAGTACAACGAGCCACTCGATTCATAATCAAAAAAATACTGACGAAATCTAATAAATCTATATTAATAATGTCAGTGTGTGTGTGTGTGTGTGTGTGTGTGTGTGTGTGTGTGTGTGTGTGTGTGTGTGTGTGTGTGTGTGTGTGTGTGTGTGTGTGTGTGTGTGTGTGTGTGTGTGTGTGTGTGTGTGTGTGTCAGTGTGGATTCTCCATAATTCCAAAACCATTAAACCTATCAGCCTGAAACTTTGCATGCACACAAAGAAAACTCCAAGGAAGTGCAAGACTGAAAAAAAATGGATGTTTGCGTTAATTAAAACACCCCTTTTAAAGATAATTAACGGCCTTATTGAATTATATCCTTTATATATAATTAAATACCGCTCCCTATGGAGTCGTAAGGAGTATCCGAAGTAACCTTGTTGGGGGTCTGAAGCCGCCATGTTTTTTTGGCCTACTCAACCATGCTTTGACTTGGAACAGGCTGCAATGATTTATTAACGATTAAGTTTTTTTTCTCACTTTCCTCACTCATATCGAATGAGTTCATCATCATAGCTATTTCATCATAGCTATGATATGATGTTCATCATAGCTATGAATTGTTGTATATATCGCTTTTGTAAGTACTATAATTTTCAAATTAGGAGCCAGGAGCGATTTCATGCATTATATGAAGTGATTTTACACCATCTACTCTCACGGACCAGTTAAAGTATATCATCGAAATATTATTTCGGTTTTGAGGATCGGATTTCATCCAGACTAAATAAATGTCGAAATCTGTTGTGAAATCTGATACTTTAAAGAAATAAAGTCTTATAACTCAGCCGATATACCTATTTACTTTAAATAAGCAAGGCTATGTTCCCTCCTCCATACATACACAAGAAAATGTGAAATTTCCAAAGCAATAAACTTCTCTTTTTCGACTGCTTGGAGAATTATATTAAGTGAAGAAAAAAGTTTAGGAACGTAACAAAATTAACTAGCTTCATTGAGCTATATGACTTTATGCATTCACTGCAACACCTCATGCCCTGTCCCCGAGAGGGACTGCCTATCCATTGCGTCTGCCAGATCTGTGTATATTTTCAGAGGTTTCACGAGGTGCTCTACAGGGAATCAAAGCAAATCTGGTGAAAAAGGACGTTTTAAAAAAAAATTATAATGCTTGCGTGGACCCTGAACTGATGTACCATGTGACACATGCACAGATGAGCAGGCAACATGCAGAAACTCTTGAAGATAAAGTCATTATATTAACGCATTCATTCTATTTCATTAACTGCTCCATGTGTGGTGAAAACTGGCTATAAAGTTAAAGGGATCCTACATGATATGCAGCGACAGCCTGGCCAACCGCTCCTTATCAAACATTTAATTGGCTTGCATGAGTGCTTAAACCACTTGCCGAGAACCCATTGTCGATAGCGGTAACACGCTGCATCATTTTGAGTGAATCGTTCACTCTTTGCGAATGCTTTGCCGTGCCACGTCATTCAGAGCAAGTGGTTCGTGCTCCGTCACCCTGAGCGAGTGGTTCATGCTCTGTCACCCTGAGCAAGTGGTTCATACTCCGTCACCCTGAGCGAGTGGTTCATGCTCCATCACCCTAAGCAAGTGGTTCATGCTCTGTCACCCTGAGGGAGCGGTTCATGCTCTGTCACCCTGAGCAAGTGGTTCATACTCCGTCACCCTGAGCGAGTGGTTCATGCTCCATCACCCTAAGCAAGTGGTTCGTGCTCCGTCACCCTGAGCGAGTGGTTCATGCTCTGTCACCCTGAGCAATTGGTTCTTACTCCGTCACCCTGAGCGAGTGGTTCATGCTCCATCACCCTAAGCAAGTGGTTCATGCTCTGTCACCCTGAGGGAGCGGTTCATGCTCCGTCACCCTGAGCGAGTGGTTCATTCTTCGTCACCCTGAGCGAGTGGTTCATGCTCTGTCACCCTGAGCGAGTGGTTCATGCTCCATCACCCTAAGCAAGTGGTTCATGCTCTGTCACCCTGAGGGAGTGGTTCATGCTCCGTCACCCTGAGCGAGTGGTTCATGCTCCGTCACCCTGAGCGAGTGGTTCATGCTCTGTCACCCTGAGCGAGTGGTTCATGCTCCTTCACCCTAAGCAAGTGGTTCATGCTCTGTCACCCTGAGGGAGTGGTTCATGCTCCGTCACCCTGAGCGAGTGGTTCATGCTCCGTCATTTTGAGTGAGTGGTTGTGAAAGAACACGTGATTTCCGAGCCGTTTGCTGTATTAATGCGTTTTCTAAATTACCGAGCCAAATTTTTTTTCGCATCCGTCACATGCAGCTGTTTATAAATGAATAATGTTTGTGAACATATCCCTGAAATATCTATATAAATGTAACGTTGTTTTTGGTGAAAGCTAAGGTTTCTGGATTGTACATAGTACATACTGAAGTCGGTAATCACACCGACTCCAACCTGCTGATTCCTGAAAAATTGCCGATATCGGCCAAGCACGTGTGTGTGCGTGTGTGTGTGTGTGTGTGTGTGTGTGTGTGTGTGTGTGTGTGTGTGTGTTTGTGTGTGTGTGTGTGTGTGTTGTTCATGAAGCATAACATATTCTCTCTGCTAACTCCCCTTCCACTACTCTCTCTCTCTCTCTCTCTCTCTCTCTCTCTCTCTCTCTCTCTCTCTCTCTCTCTCTCTCTCTCTCTCTCTCTCTCTCTCTCTCTCTCTCTCTCTCTCTCTCTGTCTGTCCCATCCTTGCTCCACTCCCTTCCAATACAGTGCAGCACCCTCCTCCCACACCTCTCTCACTCTCCCCTCCCCTCTCTCTCTGTCTCTCTCTGTACATATCCTGATGGTGGTTATATCTGGACAGTGTTTGGCTCCGTACGTGTCTGGGCAGGTTTGTCTTCGGACGTGTCTGAGCAGTGTTTGTTTCTGACCAGCTTGGTCCCGGATGCGTCCGGGGGTGTTTGTCTCTGGACATGTCCGGGCGGTGTTTTTCTCCGGGCTGTGTATATAGTATGACCAGGAGAAAAAGGATTTCAGACATTATACTGTTATTCTATGCAGAATAATTTTGATGAAACAGTATGAATCATAATTAATGCTCCACCGTATGTCTGCCTTTCCTTCCTCTCACCTCACCTCACACTGTCTTCCCTTTCCCTACCCCTCCTCAATCCTCCACTCCTCCTTGCTCCCCCTCCCTCCTCTCTCCCTTCACCTCTTCACTCTCCTTGCTTTCTCTCCCCCACCCCTCTCCCCCTCTTCCCCCTCTTTTTCTCCCCTGTTGTTTTGCTTTCACTTTTTTCACTGTTGTTTTGAGGGAATTTCAATTAAAAAAAAAAAATGAAAACAATGTTGCATTATCGACGTTTGAAGGAGATGTGTGTTGTCTGTGAACTGGAACAATCACCTCATCCAGAACTCCACACGGGATTGTACTCCCGAGCTTTCTTTACGGTCACCCGTGCACGCCCCGAGAGCGCTGCCATCAGGGCAGCTCATCAAACATGATGCCCCCAGAGCCACAATCACTTTCATCCAACACAACATCTTTTCCCCCCATTCTGAAATAAACCCATTATCCATTTCAAAATCCAAGATCCACAATGTCAACCCAAAACTGAGACCAACATTTTCTATCATATGTGATCAAAGATTTAAAGTTCATTTTGAGGAAGTTTGCACCATATTCATGGATTATGAACTTTATGTCTACTGGTAATCTCTCAAATATTGAGGACACTTCTGAATGCGACCAGATTAGCCTTCATCAGGTTGTGGCCCAGCTGAATCATTGCGATACTGAGATTGATCCTCATCGTGAAGATTTTGTGGAAAGAAGAGGCAGTTGTCATCGTTCTCTGCATCTTGAATGTTGGTTGTAAGACGTCATGCATTCCACTTTGTGCCATCTCCGAGTAGGTAGCTATGATGACCCAGTTGCTGCAAGATCTGTTGGTGGGTTGATTGTGAAATCGCTAGTTTATGTGTGTAGGTTGGGACCTTTCAATCTGACCCATTGGCCCACTGCAAATGAAGGTGACTTTGCTCTCCACCGCTTGTCTGCGTATTCCTTCATTTTCTGCTGTCGCTTTGCAATAGACTTTGCCGTCACTTCAATCTTTGCATCTACCGATGAAGGTGGTTTTAGGAGCCAAAGTGACAGGTGCAAGTTGTGCCCAATCATTAGCAACGTGGGCATATTCCCGGTCAACGAATGAGGCATAGAGTGAGATGAGCGAAACAGAGTATGAATAGCCTGATCAAATGTCAGTCCATCAGCCAGACTTGCTTTTATGCTCTCTGATGACTCTGTTGAACCTCTACACCCCACCATTGCTCTGCGGATTATACCGTGGAGTTCGGTGATGTTCAATGCCATTGGCCTTGAGGTATTGTGTGAATCCCTCAGATGTAAATTGAGGTCCGTTGTCTGTCGTAATGGACTCGGGAAGCCTTCATCTTGTAAACATCTTGCCCAGGATGCTGATAATGGACGAAGTTGTAATCAAGCTAGTAGCCACGATCTCAGGCCATTTGCTGTGAAGATCATGGACTACGATTAAGTACTTCTGGTTGTGCCACGGTTTCTCCGGCCATAATGTAGGCTAAAGAGGAGCAGGACGTGGATCTCCTGCTTTCACGCTGAGGACGCATGCTTCGCAATTCTTCACGAACTGTTCAATGCATGTGTCAATACCCGGCTACCAAACCAAATCGCGACATTTCTGTTTCATTTTGACGATCCCGGGATGTCCCTCGTGAGTGAGATGCATTACTCGCTGCTGTAGTTTTTTTGGGATCACCACACGGGTGTCACGGGTAAGACAACTTTCATCAAAGATGGATAGCTCATGTCGAATCCTGTAGTAGGGCTGGAGCTCCTCTGTGATTTGTTGAGACCAATTCATTTGGAGAAAATTGCACAGTTTTTGCAGAATTTCATCCTGTTGAGATTTTGATTTGAGCTCGTCACAAGTGACTAAATTTGCGGTTACATTTGCAATAACAGTATTTACAAAGTCATCGACTTCACTAATAATCTCATTTTTGGTGTTCACTACTGGGTTTTTATGACTGAGCATGTCCGCCACTTGATTACGGGATTCCGCCAAGTATTCTATGTCAAAGTCATACTGGTAGAGACGGTCTGACCATCTGTAAATTGGAAGTGGTTAATGTCCAGATCCCGACGTAGCAAGTCGTGTTGTCAGTGCTTCATGGTCTGTGTGGAGCGTGAACTTTCTACCATACAGATAGATGTGCTGGTGTTCGCTTGTGTAGATACATGCTAGCACACCATGTTCCCCTGTGGAGTAGCATTCTGACTTTGAAAGTGTGTGAGATGCGAATGCTACAGATTGTTCGCTACCTGTGATCCATTGTTAAAGTACTGCTCCCACTGCCGTACCTGATGCATCTGCCATGATGTTACTCTTTGCATTCGGATCAAAATGTGTGAGGGCTGGAGGAGATGTGACCTTCTCCTTCAACATGACAAATGCATGGTGCTGGGTACGAGTCAATTCCCAGGGCACATCCTTGAGCAGTCGCTGACGAAGAGGTTCAGCGATCTCTGCGTAGTTGGGTACAAACTTGAGGTAGAAGTTGGTAGTCTCAAGTAATGATGCAAGTTCTTTTGCATTTGACGGAGTAGGAAGAGTCCGAGCTGCTTTGTTGTTGTCCTGCATCGGGTACACCCCGTTAGCTGTCACATGATATCCCAAGAAGTCAATCTCTGATGCTGCAAAGGTATACGTTCCCTCATTCAGCGTCCATTTGTGTTTCGCGGGTTGTGACCACTTCATCCAGCCGCTGATTGTGTTCTGCTTTGTCTTTCCCGTGGACGACGACGTCATCAAGGAGGTTGAGAGTTCCCTAGGTACCAGAGAGGACCGAAGAGACGATCTTCTGAAATGCACTTGGTGCAGAACTGAGGGTGTATGGCATTCTATGACACTGGAACATGCCTCCATGAGTCACAAATGCAGTCAAATGTCTGCTCTGCTTTGCTGGAGGTACCTGGAGGTAGCTTATCCTCAAATCTCACTTTGTGAACACTGTGGAACCGTGGAACGAAGCAGAAAGTTCATTGATGGTTGGAAGTGGGTGTTTATCAGGAAGAACAGCTTTATTCACTGACTTAAGACCAGCACAAAGTCGTAACTCTCCTTTCTTACGTCATGCAATGACGAGATCCGACACCCATGGAGACTAATCAATGCGTTCAACGATTCTCTCTGATTCAAGACATTTTTGCTCCTTAGAAACCTCTTCGCGAACAGTGAAAGCTAGACGTCTCAAATCTTGAGATACTGGTGGAACCGCAAGGTCCACTCGAGGGGCGTGACAGTAACTCTTACATTCTCCAAACCCAATAAACAGGGAAGGGCACAGGTATTTGTATGCATTGTCTTTATCTGCAATCATTTGGATGTGTGCACCGGTCATACCTCAAAGTTTGAACCCAAGCTTGTCGAACAGATTAACACCCATTAGGCTCTTGCCTTTTGCAACATAAAAAGGTGAAATTGTTGAGTTTGATTCCCTTGTAATTCACAGGGACAGTTATCGTTCCCAACACCCGGATGATGGGGTCATCGTAGGCTTGAAGTGTAGATTGTGCAGAATTGAGTGGATAAGACTAAAAGTACTTTTGGTGGAGATTGTCACTCACAATGGAGACATTTGCCCCAACATCATTGAGCAGTGATACCGAAATCCCTGCGACATCAATTTTACAATCCTTGAAGTTGACCTCATGCTCAGGACAGAAAGGCAATTTGTCTGCGATGCTGTACACCGTGTGTTGTCTTTCAACATCAGAAGCACTTGATTCATCAACCTGATGAACGGATGATGTCTGCTTCTTTGATGCCCTGCATACTTGTGCAAAATGGTTAATTTTAAAACAAGCACGGCATTGTTTTCCACGTGTAGGACATTGTGCTTTGACACCATGTTGTTGACCACAAGCTTGATATGGCTTCGTTCGAGGTACGTGGGCAGGGCGTGGATGAAGCTGCGGTTGTTGGTTGGTTCGAAGCCCTTGTATTTTAGCTGTCTGCAACCGTGGTGCCTGTTGCATTCCTGGTGCTGAGGTTGCTGGAGATGTATGAATCAGCTTAGAATCCATCATGGCTGATTCTATCTGGATAGCCAGGGCTGTAGCCTTCTCTAAAGTGAGTCGATCACCCTCCATTAGCAACCGTTCCCGAATACAAGGAATGGAAGTTTTTTCTTTGAGCTGATCTCTGATGAGCTCATCTGTAAAAACCCTAAAATTACAGGTTGCAGCCAGTTCAGAAAGTGAAGCAACATATTGTTGGACAGGTTCACCATTTCCCTTGTAGTGCTGACGGAATTTATTCTGTTCAATCATAGGAATCTTTTTTTTTTGGCCCAAAGTAGCTCTCAAGTGCTCTCACCACATTTCTGAACGTGGAAGCATCAGCTGTTAGCTGAGCGAACACACGCTGACCTTCGGTATCCAAGCAGTGAATCAAGGTCACCCGCTTACGAGTGTCTGCGACATCCATACCGTCTTGGCCCGTAGCTTCAAAATCGATTCGAAAAGCTGCAATCCATCGAGGCCATGGAAGAGGTGGGTCCTCCAGAGAAGCCAAGAAGAGAGGTGAAGCTGGTAACTGTAAACCAGCCATCCTCGTCGCTATGATGCCCCCAGATCCACAATCACTTTAACCCAACATACAATGTGCATAAACATTAATCTTTATAATTGGATGTGTGTGATAGGTGGAAAAAAATTTTGACTGTAATTTAGAAAACACGTTAATACGGCGGCAAATGGCTCAGAAATTAGGTGTTATCGAATATATTTTGCTTTGAAACTCACAAAGAGAAACCATATAACCTTTGTAAAGCACACCTGAGTCGTGTAAAATAACCAATTGCTTTGGAAACATTCACGAGGACAAAGGAAAACATGATCGCTTGTACGCTGCTAAGGTTAAAAGTTAAAACCTCCACCACCCATCATCATCACAATCAGATACGGGATTTCAACTTTGCCACCACGGCACCCGTAACCAAGCATGCAGGTAAGCACACACCCCCACGGAGAGTCCCTTTCGACTGCACATCCTGATCGGGACACAAACTGCACCACTATCGACTGTCGGGTGCTCAGCAAGTGGCTGAAGCACTCAAGCAAGCACTCCAATGAAATGGTTGATAATGAACAGCTGGCTTGGCAAGTGATAGCAAGCTGATCGGAAATGACACGTACCCACAAAAAACTAAACATCGCCGATTTCTTAACATGTTCGGATTTCACTCCAGATTTCGAGTTATTTAGTCCATGTGACCCGATCCTCAAAAGTCAAATAATATTTCGATGATATTACTTTCATTAGTCCGTGAGAGTATATCATGAAATTGCTCCAAGATCCTAATTTGAAAACTATACGACTTACAAAAGCGATGTACATAACAATTTGTAGTTATTATGAACAGGCATTCGATAATATGAGTGAGGATCATCCATTTGATTATATCCTCCTTTAAACCCTTTAGACCCCTGATATGCTTTAGAGCTAGCTCTTAGACCTATACACCCCTTAGACCCTTAGACAATTAAAAACCCTTCAGACCCAAAGGCCTTTACTTCCTTCATTTTGCATTTGGCAACGCATTTGGATTTTGGATACCCATTTGGACACTGTTCAGATCCTTTAGACCCCTTATACCTCTTTACAGCCATTTAGATCCTTTTGAGACAAAAAAAAACCTTCTTTGATCCTGAAGACACTTTTCAGCCTCATCGACCTTTGAAGACCCTTTGAACACTTTTGGCAGCTTTTGCTCTTTTGCCCTTACACCCTTTTAGACCCTTTAGAACCATTTAGACCCCTTAGACCCTTTTCACCACCTTAGGCCATTTAGACCCCCTTCAACCTGTGAGACCTTTCGACCCTTTGCATCCCTTATACCTTTTAGACCCTTAGACCCTTTTGAGACCTTTTCAGATAGGAAATCGAAAAGAAATCCCCCAGAAAACCGTTGTGAAACTGATGTTTCAAAGTGAAACTGAAACGACTGATTTATGGATCATTGGATGGGAAACCAGAATGAAATGTTGTGAGAAATACCGAATGGAAATTGTGCTGAAAGCAAAGCTATGGGGGGGGGGAGGGGTATAGAGAGAGGGGCAAGTTGGGCCTGAAGAAGCGATGTGGAGCGGGATATGTACGTGTCGTGGTCGATTGGCATGGAAAGAAGTTCGGTGATCTTTGGTTCGGCAGTCGGCCCAAAGCTTGCTGAAATCCGTTTCCCAGTCAAGATCCCATCATTTCACCCTCACTCCAAAGCACTCCTTCGGAGGTACAACAAGTACGGATTGGAAATGTTCGCTGGTGGAATCGAATGAGGTTACCATGGTTACCTGGTAATCTTCTCTGGAGGTTAACAAGATTACTGGTTCCACACACCGCGGTTTCAGGCGTGTGTTCACTTATCAAGCTGCTGGCGCTTTCCAAGCCAACTGCTCCTTATCAACGTTTTGAATGGAGTGCTTGCTTGAGTGCTTAAGCCACTTGGCGAGCGCTCTTCAAGAAACTTGGTGACTGAACTCACCCCTCACCATGGACTTACATCCACCAACTGGTTCAAAATGTAACTCCGTGCCCCCTCGATTAATTTTAAGCTGAATTCCCGTTTCTAGCAATACACACTCCAAAAAAAATTGCTCATTTGAGGTGTCCGTGAGAGACGGGTACCCTGCCGGTATCTGTCGTTCATATTTTCGAGGTCGGAGTATATAATAAGGGAAAGGATAAGGAATTTACGGAGATTCTGGGAGGGAGGGTGTATCAAGAATCGCGTCATAACCAGTACGTAATATATAGACGAAACCCTTTGTTGATGAAGAGGAAGTGTTTGGTCGTTTTCTGACGACAAGTTGGATCATTTTATTGATGATAAAGTAATTAATGGTTTTGATTTATAAATCACTGAAGTTGATTCGGTTTGTTTTCGTGAGTGGATTCTTCTTCGTCTACTTCCTCTTCTTCGTCTTATACCTCTTCTTCTTACACTTCTTCTTCTTCTTCCACTTCTTTTTTATTCCTCTTCTTCTTCCTCTCTCTCTCTCTCTCTCTCTCTCTCTCTCTCTCTCTCTCTCTCTCTCTCTCTCTCTCTCTCTCTCTCTCTCTCTCTCTCTCTCTCTCTCTCTCTCTCTCTCTCTCTCTCTCTCTCTCTCTCTCTCTCTCTCTCTCTCTTACATCCAAATTTGCTACATAGGATCAGCATGACCGCAATTAATATACAGCCGGGTGTTTTTATCTCTGCCGGTGGTCTTGGGGGAGCAGAGGAGGAGCAAAGCAAATTGTCCATGTAAATGTGTATCGTGTTGCGCCGCCTCCAGGTGGAGGAGGGTATTTCAAGTCCTGTATTCCTGTGTCGGTGTTTTGAATTGTCAGCAGTCGGTATGTTGTTGCTTCATGCACATAATTTCATGGCTTATTTTTCCGATAAAGAGTTGTTAGTTGCCTATACACCGCCCAGATGAAGGTATATATATATATATATATATATATATATATATATATATATATATATATATATATATATATATATATATATATATATATGCGCGTCAGAAGAACGTGTTGCATGCTTGGAACAAGACCGCCCGTCGGGCGGGTACTCTGCGTGTTTATATAAATTACCGGAGCCTGAGAGGGGTTTTTTTTCCCCCAGATCTGTTTGCCGCTGGTTGGAGGCGGGATCAGGATGCCGAGGGGTGACCGGAACACGTGCGGTGTCGGTTCCACGTGCGGTGTCGGTTCCACGTGCGGTGTCGGTTCCACGTGCGGTGTCGGTTCCACGTGCGGTCTCAGTTCCACGTGCTATGGACCCAAGTTCCAATCGTCAGAACGTTCCGATTCCTTCAGATTTCCCCACATGGGGGTCACGGACCCGGACGAGATATTTCCTTGTCCGTACGATGCGAACCACCTGGTGCGGGCATGTCGCTACCCCTACCACCTGGTCAAGTGCAGAGAGGTGTGTTTTGCGAGTTATTATTATTTATTTGTTTTAATGTTATTTTGGGGCCCGTACTCCCGTCACGTGATCATTGCCATCGTGAGGAAATCTTGGGGTTCAAGGAGCCCCGAATGTCCGGTGCGTTGCCGTGGGCAGGTCGTGCTGAACACCGATTGATGTTCTGTGAATGGATCTCACGGCACGAGGAATTGTTCGGTAAAAGGGCGGGGTGGGTCGTCGGGATAAAATTGTACTGTACTGTACTGTACTGTACTTAAAATCGAGATGTACAAGTCGTGATAGCAACGGGGGGGGGGGTTGGGGTTGGGGTTGGGGTTGGATTGGTTCCTCGCATCCGTTGGTGGTATTTGGAAGTGGGTACCGGCTGGGACGCCGGAGCGGGGGATCTGGTGGGACAATCCCCCACCCCCTCCCCGCCCCACCCCCTCCCCGCCCCACCACTACTCCTCACTCCCCCTCCTACCACTACCCTGATCACCATATGGCAAAAAGGTAAGAACTACCAACCAACTAAAACTAAACTCGTGGCAAGAAGGTGAAAGAGCAGTCATTTTGGCCTCGCCCCCTGAACCCAAGGGGGGGGGGTGAATGGGTCCAATCCCGAAAATTCCAATGTCGGGAATATTTTAAAATGAAACTTTGTATGTACAATCAACATTTCGGGCGATGCATGGAATGTGTAACGATTTTTTGGATTTGACTTTCGGTTCATGGACTTGGTCACGGGGTCAAGTCCATGAACCAGGGGTCAAATTCGCGAAGAGGGGGGAGAATAAGTTAACTGGACATTTATGGGGTCATTCTTGGTGTAACTTTTTGCGATCTTTCTGTGGGAATCGTGGGGATTTGCGATGGCACGCATTAGACTTCGCTCGAGTTTGTCTAGGAAAGGTTAGGCATGTGATTGTTTTCCAAAAAGTATCACAACTTTGTTAGAAGGTGCCAAATTAGTAAGTTTATGTAAATCAGTTTGTTGTTTCAGGATAAGTATTCTGATTTTTTTATTTTCCGAGTTCGATGCTCAGTCCATGCGTTTTAATTTCTCTACTTTCAATCTTTCTCGATGATTCAAATCATTATTTATTTATTTATTTTTGCCCTTCTACCTCTCCCTGCTCTGGTATGGTGTAAACGGATTCCTTACCTTTTATAGTACGCAATGCGTACAATCAGTCCTCAGCTAGTTCTAATATGCCAAGCATTGGCTTAATGGTTGGGGTGGTGGGCTTGGGATCTTAGGATCCTGAGTTCAAATCCCCCTCGGCTGTTGAATTAATACCAGGTGGGGTTAACTCTGCCTGTCATCCTTCTGAGGTCGGAAAAATGAGTGCCAGCTTGCTGGTATCCTGTGTCGGAGTGGCGACACGTCCAGGATTGTGCCCAATAGCCAAGGAGACTGCTTAAGCAGCACCAACGATCTGCACAGAGTCTGGTCCCAATCTCCTCCTCTCTCTCCAAGTTGTAATATGTTCAAACTGGATGATGAACGCAGCTGGTATTAAGACCCTCGTGTGCCCTTAGCTTTTATGTATAAGTTTCGGTGAGTAATCTCCGAAAAATTTGTCTTTTTGGAGGTTGTGGTTGACCATCGTGAACACAATGTAGATCAGGTCAGGGTAGGTCCAGGAGGACCTACACCTCTGCTGTGTTTACCGCCAAGTTGTTTTGAAACCACTCGAACTGAACCTGTTTCTCACGCCTCGGAATGAGGACGGTATTCTCTCATTATTAAATGTTTGTTGCATCCTGTGACCACCTTTTTCATTTTTATTTATTTTTGTCCTTGCCCCTGCCAAGAACCATCAACCGCTTGCCCGTGAGATGAAGACCTGCCCATTCAATGCTCGCCACATTCTGCCAAAGCCTGAGATGCAGTATCACATTGCCTGCTGCAGAGACAAATGCATTATTGAGGAGGACATTAACTACGGTAGAAAAATAAAGCCGCTTTTTTGTTGGGTTTGCATATACAAGTAGAGTCCATTGAGAAACAAATCTTTCCGTTCTTGTTTTTGGCCTTTAATTTGGCTGTGGTTGCACTTCCCAATATTTGTTAATTTACCTGACCACCAGAACAATTGTCTCCTTATTAGAGATGATGAGGCTAGCAGGATGGCCGAGAGGTATGCACACTCGCCTCTGAGCTGTCTATCCCGGGTTAGAATCCTGACCCACCTATAAACTATCATCCCAGTGTTTCACAGGCAGGGCGATTCATCAATGCATATGCCATCCCTTGGATGGGTGTCAAGCTGGGCGTCCTGTCTACTGGTGTTAGTTTGTGGATGTCAAGATCTATCGGTGTCCTTCGCGAAGAGTGGGCGAGCTATCGCCGGCACCCTCGACAAATTACAAATTCCTACTCTAACCTACAGAGGGCACTGGATCGGTTGCACAGCCATGCCCTCGGCCAATGATGCTACCCTTGCACTGCACATGTAACAAGCTTATTGATGGCTCTAGATTTCCATTGTTGTTCGTGGTTGTTTGGTCTTCTCTTGTCTGTCCTAAAAGGTTAAATACAACTGCTCCCCTCACCGTGTTGTCCTCAATGCCTTGAACTCCTTTGTGGTCCCGACTTTAAGCACGGAAGGCCTTGTCGTGTCATGGGTGTCGCACTCTGAGTGTCGATGCGAAGACTCGACATTGTGAAGCGTGATCTGAAATGTTGTTCAATTGTTCTTTCAGTGTTGATGCTTCATCGTTTTGACCAGGTGCAACCTTAATAATGGCCAAGGAGTCCCTGTAGAGCATTTGTCATCTTAATTACAGCAAACATTGCACAGACAAGATGCCCATCACTGTTATGTTCACTTGATGCTCTTTGACATGATGGATAAAATGATGTATGGGCAACATTGGGCATTGTGTATACATTTGACAAAAATACCATTCTGATGGCTGATGCAATTTGAGTTGTTTATCATTTGTTTTTAGTTCGGCTGTAATTTCTTTCCTCTTCTTTGTCCCTTTCCTTTTTTTATATTAATATATTTATATATAATGTCACTTACGATGTTTTCATTTTGTACGGGGTGTTCCAGGTGAAATGCTATTTTACACATTTACTAGTAAGAAGCTGTTGATGACGAACATGAAGCTATTACTACGATACAAAGGAAAGGCGAAAGTTTCATTGTGTGAAAGGATATTATGTTAAATATGCCCAGCATTTTGAACAGCACAGCAAGTATACGTATGCACACATTGTTGATATCTCTGATAGTATGATGTGTGCGATCCCAGATTGCTGTTTTCACATTGTCCATTTTTTTTTGTGGGGGGGAGAGGGGGGAGACTTGCTCCTGAATGAGCCTCTGAGGATGGGCGCAACTATAGGTCACTTGCGCAGATGCCATTTTGAGCACTGTGAAAACGAGACCGAGGTGAAAGCGAATGCATGCTATTATTTTTGTGATTTCTTCCATTTAGCATCAGTCGTATGATTATATTGACGAGTTGACTAATGATGCCAGGAATCTATGTGAGCGTGTGTTGGCTTTCACCTCTGTGTTTTCACCACGCTCAGAATGGCATCTGCGGAAGTGACCTCAAGTTGTATCCATCCATAAGTCAAACAGAGGTGTAGGTTTGTTGGTTGTCAGGGTAGCCTTGGTCACAGCTTATCGGGAGCGGTTTGAGATAGAGGGCCAGGACATTAACCATGGTATGTGAGCGCTCCATCTTATTGAAACGATTGGACATCTCGCTAGAAAGCGTCGTCATTCCACGAATAATGTCTGACATTTCCAAATAGCCATTGCCATGAAAACGGCTTCCTAGCTCTCTGTTTAGCAATTGTACACCGGACCAATGCCATTTGGGGATGAATTTATTTTCCGATCTCATGGGAGTTTTTTTTCGAGTGTCCAAAATCTCAAATTTTATTTGCCTCACTCGAATGGAAGTGCTTCTCATCAGAACGCCATGACTCGTCAAAAACAAAAGGATCGGCCTCCTTGACACCAAAAATGTCTTGTTCAAGGTTTGATGCTGTTTTTGTTGTTGTTGTTGTTGTTGTTGTTCACGAGCATTGGTCTCTGCATAAACACAAATTTGTGGATCTGTTCAGTTTTACCAAAAAAATTCCATGTACCAGCATCCGTTGACAGATCGTGCGATTTATTTATTTTGCGGACCAAATGTTCCATTGATGAATATCCTGCACTGTTTAACTGACGTATAGGCAGCTGGTGACCGTTTGGTCAATTTTGGTCAATCCACATGGCCTGTTCCAAATTTTCTGAACAAACTGATGAATGGGGTACTCATCCCCTTCCTGAACATCATTTGCGATTGTGAATGACTGTCTCTGAGCACTTGACAGGGTTTAAAAATATATATATATTATTTATTTATTTATTGTTGCTGCAGTCAGCCTCCGTTCCACTATGTTGTCTCTAAACAATCAATCTTCGACAAAAGTAAACTTTAAAAATTCCTCTACAGTGGTGCTAGTTTTTGTCATCGGTTTGTAAATATCAAATGTGAACTAATAGTGTTTCATTCAGAACACTGCGTGTGCGCATGTTATTTTTACCTTTAAACCTAAAGGAAGCAGATTCCTTGTAACCATTTTGAGGCAATTAAAAATTTTGTCCGAGTGCTGTTGTGCTGCATCCCCAAGCAAACACTTGATCAAAACTTGCCATCTCAGGCCCGTCCCTTGAACCTTAAAGGAACTAATATTACAATCGGGAGTCGAAAGTTGAAACAAAATGGCAGCTTGTCACCAATCGTGGATAATATTTCCTTTCAAACATAAACCAAGCTCTTCCAGTCGTACTTTCTGGCGTCGCCTGACAATTGTAACCAAACGAAAGCATCCGGTGTGAAGCCATCGAGTTGGTAAGTGAATGCTAAATAATGCTTTTGATGATTGTTCTATCCCACTCGCGCCATTTCTTCAGTATTTGCCTCCACATGCGAGTTCGTTATCACCTGTACCTCAGAATCGACCAGGGAGGAGATTCAAAGGGAGTTCGACTTGAAAGAAAATGGCGAGACACTTCTGACATCAGAAAACTGGGATGATGGTGATTTGTCA
The DNA here is from genome assembly GCF_056783735.1 of Eptatretus burgeri. Classification (NCBI taxonomy): domain Eukaryota; kingdom Metazoa; phylum Chordata; class Myxini; order Myxiniformes; family Myxinidae; genus Eptatretus; species Eptatretus burgeri. Next base: position 76,893,717 of record NC_140971.1, read on the forward strand.
ATTGAACATGATCTTTCTCCCAGCCTCCTTTTATTTTTTTTTTCTTTATTTTTACTTCCTGGCTGTCTGATGTTTTTTTGTTTTTTAAAAATAATTTCTTAGTTTTACACCCCCTCTTTCCCCCAAACACTTCATTGCTGCCATAACCTAACCCCTTTCACTCTTCCTTGTTTCACCTTTCCCCTCTGTTTCATTTTCTTCCCTTCCTTGAAAGATTAGGTTTATAAAGGATAAGCTTCTTCCTCCTCTCCCCCCCCCACCCCCTCCACCACCCTTCCTTTTCTCCTTTTCTTACATGCCTTCCTTTTATTAATCATTTTTCCTTATTTGCCCACACATCCCACCTTTAACTTTCTCCTGTCCCTCCCACTTTCTTTCTACCATATTTTCCTTTTCTCACTTTCACCCTTTTAATACTCCTTTATTGATGGGCAGGAAGGGTGTTCATTTCCCATTTCTGGGCTGGTAGGATAGCTTGGATGTATGTGCACTCACCCTTGAGTTGTTCAGCCTGGGTTTGAATCTTGGCAGAGTTATTAATTGTCGGATTGGTGCTTTGTGGGCAGGGAGGGAGTTTTGTATCTGTGATCTTTAACGTCCATCCCTCAGATGGATGTTAAAGATCCACACAGTGTCTCTTATGAAGAGTAGTCGAGCTGTTACTGAAACACTGATTGAATTCCTTTGTTCCCAGCTCGTAGACGAATCCTAAATAGAATAGAATTCTCCCGAATTTGTTTTTCTTTCCACCTCATCCTTTTCCCATTCCTCTTTCCTCTCATGGACCCACTCTTTCCCTATTCTCGTATCTTGTCATTAATGACTATTTATACTAATGGTATGCATATTTGCTGTTACAGAGCTACAAGATGGTTCGACATTTATTTGGGGGCAACCGAAAATCACCAATTGGGGCAATTTTTCAAAGTATGCCATAAAGCACACCTTTCCACCAATTACTTCATTCTCCGTTTGGATATCTGCAGATGTGACCTGAACAATTTGGCATTTTGTCATCTCTACTCTGTTCACTGCCATCCTACCCTCCCCGGCAGCCTTAACATCTGCATGAGGAGGATCTACAAACGTCAGCTGAAAGAACAACTCGGCCAAGAATATAGGTTTGATACAATGATGCACAAGGACTGTTAATACTGTTACGGCTGTGGAAATTCGCAATACACCATAAAGGTCCCCAGCTCAGTCATAACGCTAAGTTTATGTGCAGATAGGTCCCCACCGTTGTTTAAAGGGGATTCTTCGTGTTCACCGGGCTGCGACCCTTGAAGATAGCCGTTTTTCTTTATCGTTATTTTGAGCCACCATTGCAACAAACCTCCACGCAAACAACAACCGCCACCAACTACGCCACAACGCCTACCACGCTCACACCACCTCCACAACAATCACCACCATCTTCGCCACTACGCCCGCTTACGAACGCTGTCCTCCGCAAACCACGGTAAGACGGTTTCCGCGTCGAAAACCGAGAAGGATTGGCAGAACAAAAGCTCTTGTGAGGCCTGTGGGGTTTTTTCCCCACGCTTGGTGGGAAGGGGGAGGGCAGCTTGCCGCCGATTGGTGGATGCACGGCATGAGGCGGTCGGGGTGAGGGAACGCCCCTTTTCGGGAACCTTCTCGAAGGGAGGCGGAGCCGAAAACGGGGAGGAGCGAAGGGCGGAGCCCCGCACTATATCAGGCGGACCGCACACGGAGCTCGCTCTCTCTTGGTGGTCAGGCTCGCTCTCTCTTGGTGGTCGAGGTTAAGTCCTTTTTTTTGTCTGGGTCGTCGACGTCATCCTCTCTGCTGGGGTCGTGCTGGATCTCGCTCTCTCTTTCTTTGTCGTCGAGGTCGAGCTCTCTCTCCCTCCCTCTCGTCTTGGCATTGAGCGACCTGACGGTGGAGGCGCGGGCTGGTGGCGAGTCCGGGCGACGCCTCGGAGACGCGGACGGGAGGCACCGCAGGCGGTCTGTGGTGGACCTGCGCGTGCGGACGAGGAGTGTGCCGGAGAGGGTTCACCGGCCGCAGAAGGGAGGTTTTCTTTTCTTTGGGCTTTTGTATGTGTGTTTGTGGTGCCAGTCCGTGAAGTAAACCCGTTTAGGTGCCTGTACATTTAATGCTATAGTCGGTCGCAACCTCTTTCATTTCTTGCTGTACATATTGCATGACTGCCCTTGCTTGTTTGTTATATGTGTAATAAATGTGCTTGTGAAATATTTCCCGTTCGTTGCGTCCTTCCCCTCTTTTGAAAGTGCCATCTTGAATCGTGGAATGATTGGTAGTGGGTTTTAAACACCCGATAAATAATCTGAACCGTCGAGGTCGGCGATAACACCGCTCGGTTATCCCTGTAGCACGGAACGAACCGCTTAAGCGGTTCGTGTCCTAAGCCGACCTGCGGCGTGGTGCAACCCCTCGGTAGGTTACCCGCGCGGGTATTTAGGTATGTCGACATTCGGCGATTCACCCTATTTCGCATGGGTAGAATGCGGACTGGGTTGTGGTGAGGTTAACCCCCACCCGTGACTGGCTCCTGGCGGTAGTTCCAGGAGGGTCACGACTGAATTATCCGTCCGGTGGGCGACGCGGCTGCCATTAGAGGTACGCGGCCGATCGCACACCAGGCGGGTCGGAATTCGTAACAATACAAACAGAGGCTTCTGCTAATCATTCCTGTGCTACATCATCAACTTGATCTATCAGTTTATCGACTGTTTCATTGGGGGGAAGGGGGGGGGAGAGCAGTGGAGTACACAAAAGGGCATTGCCAGGATGTCATTTTCCCTCTAAATGTTTTAATTTTATTGCTTTAGGATGGGGGGATGAAGACTGGTGTAATGTGAGTGAGGAACAAATCCCGATGGTCTCATCAAAAGTGACCACTCGCAGACATGCAATTGCCCATCCATACCGAAGCTACCTGTCAATAATGCCAATATCCCTGTATACCTCTCTTCCCAATACTTTTGGTACCTAATTCCAGATTAAATCTAACTTTTTTTTTTCTACTGCTATTACCTTTGCAGGTGGACCATTTCATGCATCAACTATTATGAGTGATACTTCTACCATCCTAACTCTTGTTTACACTCAGGCTGTGGTCCCTGGTGCTGTCACTGTCTTCCTCCAGAAACAAAACCATTCTGTACTTCTGTCTTTTTCCCTTCATTATCTTGAACATCTCTGTCAGATCCCTTTGTAATTGCCTCCTTTCTAATGTATCTTGAGAAAAATGCCAGGGGTATAGAAAAGTCCCTTTTATATGGCATGTCATGTGGCAAACAATAGAAACCAAAAGACATTCCATGCCTTGTGGAAAGTGCCAGACAATAGAAAATAAGGCACATTAAAAAAATAATCTCATGTGCATGCTGTACTACCCCTGTGTTCTTCGGAGGAACCAAGTAATGCTCGAGAAAAGTTCATATAAAGGAGTGCAAATTTATATATTCATTTATTTATTTATACTAATTAATCATACACATGCACATTATCTCATGTGTTTTCATTTTCAAGGTACACAAAAAAAACTTTACACACTGGGTTTTAACCTATATATGTAGGGCGCCCCTTTATATGAACTTTTCGAGAGCATTACTTGCTTCCTCCTAAGAACACAAGGGTGGCACATAGTGTTGTGTAATGTGACTATGGCACATAGTGTTGTATAGGTAGGTTACATATGAATGGTCATTTTAAATTGTTTTTAATTTATTCACTTGATCACTCATGAATGGAATGTCCGAGTATAAATGTTTTAAGTTTATCCTATGTCCATTTATTGACAGCTAATCTTTTTACTTCTGCCACCGAAGGTGAAGGATGTTGTCTTCACCCCCCTTGTCTGTTTGTCTGTTACTTGCAAAATCAGATTTTTTTTTTTTTGAGTATATTGGTTAGTCGATTTTGTTATTCTGTCCGTCGCCTGCAGGTCACAATTTTAAATCGATCTTGACAAAGCTTCACTACATGGTAGAGTTTGTCATAAGGAAGAAGCGTATTGTTTTTTGAGGTCAAAAGGTCAACTTCAGTGAGATTTCTAAAATCCTCAAATTTCATCCGATTGACTTGAAATTTGAAGAGGAGAAGAGATTGAAGATGACATGCATTTCATGTCACTGAATTAAACCAGCCAATTATAATTTTTGAGGTCAAATTTATTTTATGGATTTTGCAAGTTTCGTGCTCTGCACGACGTCGTCGTCTTGTTTATCTGTTTGTTTGTGTGTAGGATATCTCAAAAAGTTGTGGATGGGTCTGTATGAAACTTGGTGGACATGTTGGGTGTGTGGCAAGGACAAATTGATTTGATTTTGGTGAAGGTCTGAATCCGAATCCAGATACGAGAATTATTTAATTTCTAAAGTGATTCTTCACCATTGGGAGATAGGGCCAAAAACAATATAGTCCTGTATTGCATGATATTTCAAAAATGTATTGGACCTGATATGTTCTCGTGGGTCAGGCATTGCGTGGCGGAGGTATGCATGCTCCCGAGTGCCTTTCTCGTTTTTTTGGAATGCTGTCCATTTGAACATATTCCAACGTGGGTCCACTGGTGGCTGTTGACATATTGTAGAGTGGGGATAAAAAGCAGGAGGATTTGGGGAGAAAGGGATGATTTGTAGGATGTCATTTTGTAATACATGATATACAGACCATCCACTGTACTTGGTGTGGCCTGCAAAGGATAGCAAGTCTGTCTCGAGGGAAATTTGAATTTTTTTTTTTTTTGTTTAACCACATCCAGAAACAAACATCAATTTGCTTGATACCTGTTGCCTTGTTGTAAGAGCCTTGACCATGATCCGTATCTGGCTTTGTTTCATGGGTGCAGCAATGTTGTGCACTTGTGTTTGCAGGTGTGCTCCGCGCCTTCCAAGTACCTTGCCAAAGGTGTGGGGGGATGCCCAAAAACTAAAGGACAATGCTTTCTCGATGGGGAGGGGCAAAAAGCTGTAAGTTTCTCTTTATGATTAAAAAAAAAAAAATCTATATGATGCATCTATGCCAATAGCTCAGTCTTGCGGGTGGTTTATTTTCAATACGAGTTTCACATTGCTTTACATTTAATGGAGCCAACAAGAAGAGGTGACTTGATGGGAAACCATTTCTCTCATTTGCATAAAATACTTTGCAATCAGCATGACTGGATGCAACCCAAACAAGCCTTTTCATGCCTGATAAGCTAATGGCTAAATTCCCTAATCTGTTTGGCATTACTGACATAATGCCAAGTTCAAATGCTCCTGATTAACTCTGATGTACATAAGTATTTAGCAGGGCTCGTTAATGACTTTAACAGTAGGTTTATAGGAGTTGGAATTAAATTGATTATGTACATCATCGGAGTAAACCCAATTGTCATTGTCTTTAAAATACCCCATCATTATTTGTTGCTGCATCAAAGCTAAGCTCTCCATTTCTTCCTTTCCAACCTGTAGTGTTCAATTGGCTGCAAATTTTACTCAAAAGCAGAGTGCAGCGGATTGGTAAGTTTGATTATTATTAATTGTCTAAAGTTTGCATCGATCATGTGTCTCCGTGTTTTGTGCAACTTTTCATCGAAAGGTTCGCCTTGTTTGCCAGATTTTACAAATGCATATCAGACTGTTGAAACCCTCATGCACACTTTAATTCCACCCTCCACCTTTACCCATCAGCCTCTGATGTTTATGCCATTTACCTATTGGCCACAGGCACACTTGTCATTGTGAAATATAATATTTCTGATTTTTACCTGTTCATTCATTCGATGACTGAATGTGGTTTGTGACACGTTCTCGTATGGCATAAACGAGTACCCTTTGTTCCACATGACATTTCGTACAACTATTTGAGGAAATCTTAAATGGTATTCACTCCCCCTCATGCCATAACCAGCTAAATAACACATTGGATGATTTGGAATACTTTATTTCTTTACAGGGTAGTTGATATTTGACTGTAGTTTGTCATAAGGAAGAAGCCTATTGTTTTTTGAGGTCAAAAGGTCAACTTCAGTGAGATTTCTAAAATCCTCAAATGACAATATGGATAGTTGCCAGATCAACTTAGGTTTGATCACACTGGCCAGTTCCTGAGGTTTGAGACTTTCCTCCACAGGAAGCCAACTGTTGGTGCCCAGACTGTGAGCACAAATCGAAGCGGAATGGGGAGAGGACATTCATTACCATCGGGTCCTCCTGACAACCATGAGATGTTTCCTGGTTAAAAAGTAGTGCATGGTTAGTGACTTTTATTATTCTCCATGTAAATTAAAGTGTTCTTGTATTTCCTCATCTTCTGGACAGATGAAAAGGTGGCTTCCCCCACCCCTCGTTTTCTTTGTCATTCGTATGTGGCTGTGGGTTTTCATCATTGGAGGTGCAGCTGTGCTGCTGATGTGCTGCCTCCCTTAGGTTAGAGCAGGAATTTGGCTAGGGTGTTGGCAATAAATCACATACTCTACCCCTTTGGATTAACTTAGATATTGTGACCATTGCAGAATAATATTATTCCATATATCAATCTCAATATCCTTGAAACCTTTTAAGTAGCAGACAGTTGAGATATGTGTGAAGAGAAATCTACTTGCAAGATGTCTGAAAAGGAGTGGTGCAAAGTATAGATCTGTTTACTTTGATTTCAAAGATGCCATTTTATTCAGATTTTAATTATTTTCAGAAGTGAAATCTTTCATATTTATAGTTGACCAACCTCTTGTGTGGGATTTGTCTACAAAGTGGAGGCTCGTGGAAGAGCGAGAACACCAAATGGATCAGGATGCAACAGAACAAAAGGAACAGTGGAGAGATGGGGTAGAAACACCAACAGCAGGGTTGAAAATTTAAAATAGAGGAAGACTTGGATAATGTGGGGAGGAAAGGGAGGTAGGGGATGATGCAAGTGGTGAACAAGATGGATACAGAAACAAACTCTCGGGAAGGAAAAACTGGAAATTTAGAAAGGTGGTAGAAAAATATAGTTTTTGATGGGGGATGATCTGAGATGGTGAGGAACAGCTGTCTTGAAGACCTGGAGAGAAGAATGAGCTTGAAGGGAATGTGGAAGTTCATTCCACAGGTGGGGAAAAGAACAAAAGAAAAGAGGAACAAAAGAGTGGAGGTGGGCAGTTATTCTGGATTTTGGGAGTTTCATCAAAAGGCGGATGATGGACCATGTGTGCCCTGCAGAAACCTCTGGGACAAAGCACGGAAAGAGCAGAACATGCAAGACCAGAAAGAAAGCGGTATAAGACAGATACTACCGACCTGGCTGTGATGGAAAAGCAATAGGCCCAGAGATTCAGCTTCATTGTGGAAGATTCCAATGATCTTGAAGGCCTTGGTTTCCATGATGTCAAAATGAGAAAGGTGTGAGGCAGAAGCACCAACCCAGAGGGGGGAGCAGTACTGAAGCTGTGGATGAAGGCCTTGTTGTTGGATAAGAGTTCAGGTGTTCCATGTAAGGACTTTGTACAACAGAGGATGTCCACCTTGGGAGGTGGCGGTTAGCTTGGGAGGCAAATTTTGAAATATGGTTTGCCCAAGAGAGATCATGGCTGATGGTGAATGACTGACTGAATTTCAAGAGGATTGTGAAGAAAGTAGATGGAAAAGTTTGCCAGACGAGAGACAGAGAAAAAGTGTGCGTGTGTGCATGTCAATAGAAACGCCATTTATTTCACAAAGACGTGTCAATCCATAGAAGGAAGAACGTTTGTACAGAAGGAAGGATCGTTCCTCAGTAGCGTGCACACCTCCCCCAAGCTGAACAGTTTTCATTTTATATCCCACTGATAGGCTGGATCTGCATCCAGACCTGAACCAAGATCTCATCTGGTTGTTCTCATCCACCAAGCTGTCATAACCTGTCCAATACATTTTTTTTTTTAATATCGTGCTATATATCGTTGTTGGCCCTTCGTCTCAGTGGTGAAGAATCGCTTAAAAAAAATTCTAGTTTCTCGATCCTCACGACAATTTAAGCAATTTGCCCTTGGCACGCACCCAGCCTGTCCACCAAGTTTCATCTGAATCTGTCCACAACTTTTTTTTTTTTGAGATATTGTTCTCAGATGGACATACTAACGGGTAAACACATATCCTCCTTCCACCTTCAGTGGTGGAGGTAATAATAAATAAAAAACACCCCATAATTGTTGATGCAGTTATTTGAAAGTTTTAAGATCATCGCAGTGCGGTAATCTTCATCCTGATGGAGCCCTTGTATGGAAAGGAAGGAAGAAAAGTGAAAAATAAAAACTATTTCAAATCATTCACAACACATAAGGCCTTACTAATGCACCATTTTGTCTCAAAACATTTGACATTCTCATTATTCAGACAGTAATCAAACTCTCTATTCTAAGTCTTATTAAAACCAGCCCTTTAAAAATCGAGTTGACATCAAAACCACGAGCCTTGACTCTGTATACCAAAACAAACAAAATCAGAAGCATTGTCAATTTTCATTTTCCTTGATTTGTATGTTGGAAATTTTGCAATGACAACCAAGAAGTTGAGAACAGGAGGGATAAAAAGATGCACCAAAATAAACATATGTGACATGAAAGAAAGACAGTTTGTTTAAAGTATATAAAGTGTGCAAGTATGGAGAAAGGAGGTGTTAATCTTTTGGACTGTACGTTGGCATGAAAGAGATGCTCCTGATTACAGAAGGGGCATGTTAACGACGGTGAGCTGCGAAGGTATTAGAAGGGGCAACCCAATGTGCCAACATCCCCTGGATATCTGTGAGGAAACCATAAATGGGTGGAGTGCACATCTTAGGCTGAAGTGGAGCAGTAGGATATCCTGGCCCTAATTGTTCTGACCACAAGGCCACGTGTGTCACTCCTTCAAGAAATTAGACTTTATCTTCAGAGAGCTTATAAATACCAGCCTTGGTTACCAAGTGAAATTGGGAAAAAAGTTCATCATTGGACTGGATAGGCAGGGAGCACATTAATTTCAGGAAAAGATAGCCGAAAATCCACAACAATGCCACATCTTCCCAGCCAATATTTAGCTGCCAAGATTTTCTTGTGATTACACTTAGTTTGATCGACAACTCAAACAGATGTTAACTTGAGACTTGTCGCCACCATTCCAGCAGATCTCCACTTGGTCCCAGATGCATCCCTCGGGTCACAAACTTTGCTAACTCTTCCTTGAATGAACTTCTGAATTGAAGTTTGACTGAGGAATATATGGGGGGCGGGGGGTGGTTCTAAAAATATGGGTTCCTGGACAAACATCTGGCAATTAAAAGCCTTGAAACAGCAATTTGTAAAAAAGGAAACTTCAGAAAAATTTCAGAAATGAAATAAAAGACTCAATAAAGTTCTGTCAAGAAAAGGTGCTGATCATCGTGCAGTTTACCAGCGTGTAAAATAAAAAAATGCACAAAGGGGTGCCATGGCAGCTCTTTGGGATACAACAGTTGTTATGATGCAACTCGAAGCCATGATTCCATCATTGAATGAAACAAAAATGGTTCATTCACGAATATACTACACTTGAGCGACAATTAGTTGGTGGAGCCTCGCTTCCATTCACGGAGGGCCACATGACCAAAGATTGGCATACTTTCAGTGGATAACTGATTCAAAGGGTTATCACTGGGTCAGAATTGAACGCAGATCAGGCAGCTCGATCATAGAATCGCTGGCTCTCCAGCAGCCTATTATGCAATTGTTATTCATCCATCTTGTTTAGTTGTGACTCCTCATCGCTTTAAATCAGCCACAAAAATGTAACGATTGCCATTTTGGTCTTTGGTTCATAAGCTCTACTCAAATTTTTTTTTGATTTCGAATAGCAAACTCTACCTCTTGGTGTTGCTGAGCAACCCATCACATTGTAAATAATAATTATATTTTTTAACTTTTGACCTTACATTAAAAATTACTACAAACTTAAATGAAGCTCATGACTCATTTTTTTATTTACTCGATTTTAACCACTTGAATACAAGCGCAATCAACTTGATCAAATACTGTTGGAACCTGCTATTCGTGGGGGGATATGTTCCTGGAAATTGCCACGAATGTTGAATTGGTGAATGTCGGGGCATTGTTTCAATGGGAAAAAGAGAGATAGGTTCCCAGCGGTTCATGATTCATCAGGGAAAAATCAAAAATCTCGTGAATCTGCCCATGAAAAATTGTAAAAACGCAAAAATAAAAAACCCAAAAAACCATGACTACACGAAGCACAGCCACGAATATCGAAGCAGTTCACATTTCATCAACCGCATCTCGTGAATCCATGAATAGTGGTGTCCAGCAGCAGATAAAGCTCTTTCCCAATCCACTTCATCAATATATAAAGCTTGTACCTTTATCAGCATGTCAGATGCACCCCAGTATCTTCTTGAGTCTGTCTGCCAGACTCTTTGTTCTCCCAAAGCAGTTTCAATTGAGTAAATAAATGTTGGATTATTTACGTGCCCAGGTTAGCAGCCATGAAAATCGAAGGTGTACAGACCAGGACAATGCCACAAGGCTTTACCCACTCATCAACTGGGGGTTTTTTTTGTTAATACGAAGTTCTGGCTTCTGGAAGAGCACGAACGCAGAATGCAAATATCAATCTTCGTGCATTTTTGTTGTGCACATGGGCAGTGTATAGACAAACAAAGGGGTGAAAACATAACTTCCTTCACCTTTGGTGGTGGAGGTAAATATATTAAGTGGTACCTTATTCTCAATCGTGGCTCTCTCCAACCCCCTTCCCATTTTGATGATGAATACTGTAAGTGTCCTTTGTGTGCCATGTGATTAATCGCCTTTCATTGAATCCAATACAAATGAAAATTTGTAATCTGTTTTGCAGGTCCTGGGAATTCACAAGAATTGCATCAAATTCCCCCTTTTTTTTATTATCATTTATTTATTTTTCCTTGGAATAGTTTCAGATTTGTTAGTTGCCTTATTTGTGCTTTTGTGGCATAACCTTAAAATGTCCATTCCAATGTATTGGCATGGCTATTGTAATTATGTTTGAATAGGTTAAAGGTCAAATGTTGTCTGAATGAAAATTAGTTACAAAAAAACATTTTGGGGAAAACCCAATCTTTGTTAATTTGGGGAGTCTACAATAGGTTGGCTTCAACAACTTGTGGGGGAGGAGGTGAATGTTCATTGCAGCTATTAATTTACTTGGAGATGGACCTGAAAAAGGTCATTAAAAAAGGGAATTGAAAACTGATGAGTGATCACTTTATTTAGTAACTTGGGGGGGGGGGGAGGGGAGGTGTATCATGACTGTATGACATACTCTTAATTGATGGACTTTTTGACAGGTTTATTTTTTGTTAATTCAACAATAACATCCTCCCTGCCCCCACCCCTTGCACACATTAACCCCCTCCCCCTCCCCTCTTTGGTTAGCCTTTTGAGCATTAGTCCAGACCTTAATAAGAGTACCGTTGATAACTTAATTCCGGAGCCTTTAGCGATTGGTCATTGCTCATGAAGGCTGCCTCTGGGCAGCACCCTCACTTGGCTCATCCTGGACGGAGCTTGAGTGGCATCCTGGGAGGAGATCAGTGGTGAGGGGCAGAATATGACAATGATGAGCTGGAAAGGACCAGGTTTTTTCGGTGAGGATTTCTTTTGGCTGCATTTAAGTAAAAATTAATTCTTGGCATTTGAGTGAAAGCATTTCTTCATGAGGGTATTGTGGAGGGAGTTGTTTTTTGTTGAAATTGAGATTGGAGTGAAATAGATTGTTCTAAAGTTGGGGTATAGTGTAAAATTGACCTTTATTGTAACTTTTGAAATGCTTGCATTGTGTATTGAAATATATATATATATATATATATATATATATATATATATATATATATATATATATATATATATATATATATATATATATATATATATATATATATATATATATATATATATATATATATATATATATATATATATATATATATATATATATATATATATATAATATATATATATATATATATATATATATATATATATATATATATACACAGCTTTTGGCTTTCCTGGAGTAGGGAAAGTGGCTTCCTGTGTTCAGGAAATCCAAAGATTGAGGAGTAAGGCTGAAAAACGGTAACGGTTCTAAGGGGTTTCTTTCGTTTGTTTCTAGGTTTTTGCTTATTTCATACAAAAAATGCCAAACTGATCCGCTTCCTTCGGATACAGGTGTGATTTTTAGCTCACCTGGAACATGGTTTTGGGGAGCTTATGGGATGGTGTCGTCCGTCTGTCCAGCACTTGCAACTTCTCTGAAACCACAAATGATTTTGATGAAACTTGACCACAAGCTTCATCACCCGGTATGTACCAAAGTTTAATGGCATTTAAAAAAAGTCTACAGGAGGTTGCCCTCAAAATAGGTATTTGCTTTCTTCTTAAACTACGCACACAATTCCAATGAAACTTGACTGCAACCTTCATCACCCGTGATGTTCCAAAGTTTGTTCAGTGTTTAAAAGGAAAAAAATTTTGGGCCCTATGGGAGTTTATTTGGGGAGGGGGAACCCCAAAATAGATGCTTGCTCTCTTCTCAAACTACACACACAATTCTGATGAAACTTCACTTCAACCTTCATCAGCCATGATGGACCAAAGTTTGTTCACGGCATTAATATAAAAATCAGGGTCTCAGTGGGTTTATGGCGTTGCTCTCTAAGATAGGTATTTGCTGTATCATTGGTTCATTGACACATTTTGCTGATTCCTTCTCACATTGACTTCCTTCTCAGTATCATTATTCCATCAGGTGTGCACCTCGGGGTATTGCCCCTATTTCTTATTTGGTTAAAGTATAAATGCTTCTCCACACCATCAATGTTGTAACCATCAATAAGGAGTAGATTATTTGTCTGTGTGGGATCCATTGTATCTCCATATTGATAGGGAGAGTTATGTGGGTCACCACATCAGCCCCCCCAAATCTTACCATGTGCTGAAGACCCTCTCCAGGTTAGGATTAGCATGAGAGCCACAACTTGAAGCGTCAGAGTAGTCCAAAGTAGGATAGCATTGAGTGAAGCCGGCTGTCCACTCTGCTTTTCTGTTCTTGCCGGTTTGCATCAGTATCTGTTGGCTTGTTTACCTGCATTCCCATTCCACCTGCCTTGTCACTGTTCACTTGTTGTGCCATCTTTGTTAATGGGCCGAAGACCTTGTTAACAGGCATGTGAACCCTTTGTGAAATTTTTCCTGACCCTCCAGGCCATTAAAAAAACAACTCGAGTCCTAAAGTGGTCATATGGGCCTTAAGAGAACAATGAACTTTGGGCCAACCGCTGGCTGGGTGGAGGCAGCCTGAAGAAAAGGACTTGCTCAAAAAACAAAACAAACAAAAAAAAAACATTATGAAGGTATATGCTGCCCTCACCCCACAAGATTAGAATATGTGTGGACATATTTTAATTGGACCCTTCAATCCTCTCATCTCTGCTAAACGTTCCTTCAAACCTTTAGTCGTACACGGTCTTCAGCTTGCTAAAGGTGGCAATTGGTGTCTCCACAGGACGTGTAAAAAAAAAAAAAAAAAAAAACCCAAAACATTGGTGCAGGTGCATGAGATCATTGATTGCACACTGCATGGTTATCAAGATCTGCAGCCAGACATAAATTGCTGAAAGACCAAGATAAAGCACTTATTCTTGGTGGATAAAAAGTAGCTGGAGAACACCTATTGACATGAATCAAATTGCTCCCTGGAGCCCTAAGAGTTTTGCGTTCACCTGCGTGCTGCGGAACACACCGAGCTCGCAGAGTGAGCTACTGAGACTCACCTCACTGATGGTGTTTGTCGAGTGGATGGATGGCTATGGTGGGCATGGGGGAATCATTACTGTATGATCTGTATGTAATAAATTATTATTTGGTGCTGAATGTTGATTCTCTAATTGTTATTGAATGTTTTTTCTCTTCAATCTCCCCTCCCACATTTATTAAATCAAATTATTTAAATTGACTTGGTGGCTGCTTTGTGGTTCATCATTTGGTTATTAATCACAATCTTGGGAAATTGGGGTCATTACTTCACAGGAGGCTTTATAAAACTACTTCCGGATCACCCAAGCCATGGCTCAAGCTTCCATCCTGTTCAAAGGGTGATCTGGATCACGGAGCATCAAATTATCGTTCAAGCTATCTGTATTCTGTACCCCCAAAAACCGAAATAAAGATTAATTTGGCTTTCCCGACAGTCAGTGTATGGTCTCTTTTTGACGATCGGTCGCTAAATTGGTGAACGTGCGGGTGGAGGATTTGACCTCGAGTCTACCATAACAATGTAATGGAGGAAATGTATCCATGTCCAGCCACTAAGCCACGTGACTATATCTCAAAAAAAATATGTACTGTTTGAACATCACTTACATCGTGACTAGGTCTATTAATTACATACTATTGGAATGTACCTTTCAAACCTACTTTTGTTTTTGTATACATAGCCTAGGCTCGTGGAAGAGCTCAGCTAGTACACGGAACAGGTCAGAATGTAACAGGACATAAGGAACAGAAAAGAGATGGGTGTAGGGACACCAGCAGAGTTGAAGGTGGAGATAAAGGCTGACTTGGACAATGGGTGTGGGGAGGAATGAGGGGCAGAAAAGGCCAAGATGGATACAGAAAGAAACTCACAGGAGGGAAAACTGGAAGGAGTCACACACTGCCCCAGGATGTCCGGAGTGCCAAACAATGCAGGAACTGGAGAAATGAACACCCCTCCAACTGCCAGAGTATCTGCCCAGCCCAACTCCATAGTCTAAACCCTGAAACATGGCTCAGGCCAAGAGACCTTGGAGCCCATTGCACCCCAGCTGCAATGCTTATAAATAACCAGAGGCGCCAGTGTTTTGTGCCTTCATTTAGTTTCAACCCACGTTTTGCAACCGAAATGCGATCAGCCCCAGAAGCTCTCAACCCGTGCCAAATCTCAAAATGCAAACCCAGCAGCAGCTCCAACCACCAAAAAAGTGCCCATCTGTTTTGCTGACGGGAGTATTGGGGGAGGGGGGGAGCAAGAGAAGAGGTTGGGGAAAGTGAAGAGGGGGTGGGGTAGAAACGGGGGAGAGAGAGAAGAGGGAGGGGAGCAAGGAGAGAGGGAAAGTGAGAGGGGGTGGGAGAAAGGAAGGCAGATGTGCGGTGCAGCATTAATTACGATTCATACTGTCTCATCAAAATGATTCTGCATGGAATAACAGTGAAGATGGAAACAAAATGATGTCTGAAATCCATTATATACCTGCCATACTATAAATACCACTCGGAGACAAACACCACCCGGGCACGTCCTGAGACAAACACTGCTCAGACAAGTCCAGAGACGAACTCCCATCCGGATAAGTCTGGAGCCAAACACTGCCCGGAAGCTTCTGGAGCCGAGCTGTCCAGAGACAAACTCCTGTTGGGACACGTCTGGATATGAACTTCTGTCCAGACATAAATACCGCCCAAATGCATTTGGAGACAAACACCGTCCAGATGCATCTGGAGCTACCCTGTCCAGAGACAAACTCCCATTTTGACATGTCTGGATATAAACTCCTGTCCGGACATAAACACCGCCCAGACGCGTCCCGAGCCAAACACCGCCCGGACGCGTCCCGAGCCAAACACCACCCGGAAGCAGCCATAGACAAACACTGCCCAGACATGTTCGGAGCCAAGCTGTCCAGAGACAAACACAAATGCCATCTGGACATGGCTGGAGACAAGCACCGTCGAGAGAGAGAGAGAGAGAGAGAGAGAGAGAGAGAGAGAGAGAGAGAGAGAGAGAGAGAGAGAGAGAGAGAGAGAGAGAGAGAGAGAGAGAGAGAGAGAGAGAGAGAGAGAGAGAGAGAGAGAGAGAGAGAGAGAGAGAGAGAGAGAGAGAGAGAGAGAGAGAGAGAGAGAGAGAGGTGTAGGAGTATGCTGCACTGTATTGGGAGGGGGTACAGCAAGGATGAGATAGAGATAGATATAGAAAGGGGTGGGGGTAAGGGAGTTGGCAGAGAGAATATGTTATGCTTTATGAACAACACACACACACACACACACACACACACACACACACACACACACACACACACACACACACACACACACACACACACACACACACACACACACACACACACACACACACACACGTGCTTGGCCAATATCGGCAATTTTTCGGGAATCGGCAGGTTGGAGGCAGTGACTACCAACTGCAGTGCGTGCTGTGTACAACCAAAAATTCTTGAGAAGCTTTCACCAAAAATGAACGTTGCATTTTTATACACGTTTCATGGAGATATTCACAAATATTGTCTCATTGTAACACACACACACACACACACACACACACACACACACACACACACACACACACACACACACACACACACACACACACACACACACACACACACACACACACACACACACATTTATTAGTGTGGATATATACTTTAAGTACATCCTTCCATTTAATTGCCACACAAAATACACAAGGAAATCTAACACAGGTGGAGGTCATTCAGCCCGTCATGCTTGCGCGAACACCATACTAATTTATCGACACAAGGTCCAAGGAAGAAAATGCAAAAAAAATGTTTTTAATTAATGAAATAATTGTTTGGATTTTTTCTTTAGTTTTTGTAGTTTTTATACTTATTCATTTTCTTCCCCTCGGAGGAGGGGGCACAGGCTTGTTTATAGAACACACAGACCACACAACCCCCCTTGACAAGACCTCCACCAGCAGCACTCCGTACACATGCACACAATCACCCATCAATGCTGAAACTACCAAAAAGTCCTGTCAACATCCCCATAACTTCCAGGTACCTATCTAGTTCTAATTTAAAATTAACTACTGTTTCTGATGCCACTACCTTTCCTGAGAGACCATTCCATGCATTAACTACTCTCTGAGTAAAAGTCCCCTGCCTTGCTACCATCTTAACCCTCCTCTTCTTCACTCTCAGGCTACAACCCCTGGTCCTATCACTGTGTACTCTGCTGAATAATTCATCTGCACTTATTTTATCTATACCTTTCATTATGTGAAACATCTCTATCATATCTCTTCATAACCGCCTCCTTTCTAGTGTATCAAGCCCCGTCTCCTTCAACCGCCCCTCATAGCTGAGTCTGGCTCGGCCCGGAATCAATCTCGTAGCCTTGCGCTGAACCCTCTCTGTGGCATCTATGTCCAGATGTGGCCCTCAATAAATTCCTGTCCAATGTTAACACCACCTCTTGATTTATAATTGATCCCCCTCTGAATACAACCTAAAACCATATTTGCTTTACCTATCTGTGCTGCCTTGCTTACCTCCCATATCTATACCACCCCCCCCCCCCAGATCCTTCTCCTGTGTGACATGCTCCGAAATTACCCCTTGCATACTGCAATCTCTATTTTAATTGTTCTTCCCCATCCCCAACACCTTACACCTGCTCAGGTTAAATTACATCTGCCAGTCTTTTGCCCAATCTATACAAGTATCAATACTTTCCTGAATCTGATCACCACCCCCTCTGCTACCCACTTCGCCTCCAAGCTTTGTGTCATCTGAAAATTTGGAAAGCTAACTCTTTACTTCATTATCCAAATTGTTGATGTAAATAATGAATAGCAATGGTCCGAGTACTGATCCCTGAGGTACCCCTCCACTTACATCCTCCCAGCAAGACATCCACCCACTCACAGTGACTCTTTGCTTCCTATCACTAAGCCAGTTTGCAATCCAATTAGTTACCTGACCAGCCACTCCACAAGCCCTCACTTTGGCTAACAACCTCCGATGTGATACCTTATCAAATGCCTTCTTCAAGTCGAGATACACTATGTCCACTGCCTTTCCCTCATCCACCCAATCGGGCACTGCTTCATAGAACTCTAAAAGATTTATTAAACAGGAACTACCTTTGGTAAACCCATGCTGACTTTAATTAGTTTTTATTTATTTAAATGGTTCCTCATCTGGTCCTTAATTGATGGCTCCAACACCTTCCCCACAACTGAAGTCAAACGAACAGGTCTATAGTTTCCCAATTCTTCTCTGGATCCTTTCTTAAATAATGGTGTTACATTTGCTACTCTCCAATCCTCCAGTACTTGTCCTGACTCCAGGGAACGATTGAAAATACCCCTTAACATTCACTTACCTGCTCATTCACCTCCCTCAATACTCTTGATTGCATATTATCTGGACCTGGAGATTTATCTACTCTTAGATTACCTAGCTGTTCCTTCACTTCCTCCACTCCAACCTGGATCTTCTGTAAAAGCCCTTCCTCACCTCCTCGATAGATACTCTCAGCTATTGGCAATTCTCCTGACTGTTGTGTAAAAGTTGAAGAAAAATACCTGTTTAATAAGCCTGCCATCTCACTTTCATCACTAACCACTCTCCCGGTGCTATTCCTCAATGGGCCCACACTGGTCCTCACCTGTTCTTTTCCCCTAATTTACTTAAAGAAAGCCTTGCTTATATGTTTAATATTCTTAGCCATGTCCTTCTCATACTCTCTTTTGGGTTGCAGAGTTATTTTCTTAACTTGCCTCTGTTTACTCCAACAGTGATATAAATCGAACTCCAGTCCTGTCATTTTAAACTTAATAAATGCTTTCTGCTTCTCCTTCATAGCGTTCCTTATCTCACTACTCAACCACTTTCTGTTTCTAGTTTTACACCTCATTGGAATGTACTTACTCTGCACTCCACACATTTGGTCCTTGAAGGTTTCCCATTTTTCTGATGCTGATTGTCCTGTTGTTAGAGTCTCCCAATCAACATCACCCAACTCTCTCCTCATACCCTCAAAGTTTGCCTTCCTGAAATTTAATAGCCTTACCCTACTATCCTGAACTCTAATCCTTAACAGAATCTTTGCACACACAATGTTATAGACTTGATCCTAAATTCTCCCCAACCTCCACCTCCTCCACCATATTGGGATCGTTAGTTAAAAGGAGGTCTAACACTGCACTCCCCCTTGTGGGCTTACCTACAAACTGGGTTAAAAAGCAATCTTGGAATAAACTAGGAAATTCTCATCTGCTCTGCCCTTTCCCTGTTCCTGGACCCAATGTATCCCTGGCAAGTTAAAATCCCCCATAATGAATACTCTTTCCTTACCACATCCCTTTTGAATTCTTCATGTACTCCTCCTTCCTCCTTCCTTCACACCCAGAGCCCTATAAAAGCATCCTACCAGTATCTTACTGTTTTTACAATCTCTAATCTCGACCCACACAGAATCCTCAACATTTATTCCTTCCTTAATGCCACTCCTTTCTCTTGATGTAATGCTGTCCTTTACCCAGATTGCTCCTCCTCCTCCTCCTCCTCCTCCTCCTCCTCCTCCTCCTTCTCATCATCACACTGATACACCTTGTGGCCTTCTAATCCTGTCCTCCAGTTACTCTCCTCCTTAAACCATGTCTCACTCACTGTAACTACATCGTCATCTTCGCTATCTGCTTTAGCTTCAAGCTCTTCCATCTTATTATTTAAACTACACCACACAAAACAAGTCCTGCCGAGGGTCTGCCATCTGTGATTGCTCTTTTTAACTTTCTCTTTTCTCGCTCCATTCGCAATGAATCCCTCGTCTCCACCTGCCACGGATTCGAATTTCCTTGTGTGTGATGATGTCCAAGTGAGGGGCGTGGTCTCGAGGAACGAGTGGATGAGAGAGGGGCGTGGTCTCGAGGAACGAGTGGATGGGAGAGGGGCGTGGTCTCGAGGAACGAGCGGTGGGAGAGGGGCGTGGTCTCGAGGACGAGCGGATGGGAGAGGGGCGTGGTCTCGAGGAACGAGCGGTGGGAGAGGGGCGTGGTCTCGAGGAACGAGCGGTGGGAGAGGGGCGTGGTCTCGAGGACGAGCGGATGGTGGTCGAGCTGACGAGTGCGCATGCGCACTGAACTTGTCCGCTGGCAGCGGCCGCGGCGGGAAGGCGATGGCCCTACGGAGAAAGGGCCGAAGTCCCGCGTTCTTTAGCCACGAGTTCTTCATCCAAAACCACGTCGATATGATGTCCGTGCTTATCGCCTGCTTCCTACTGGCCTTCATGTTCGAAGTGAGAAGCGGACGCGAGTTTCTTCATTTCCATTTGTTCGTAAACTTTTTTTTTCCAACTAACAGCTTCTTGTGTGCATGTGGCACGGAGTGTACAGTACGAGCACGAGCCGTGTGTGATATTGTTGGTCACTTTTGGTTTTGCCACGTGGTCACTGAGGGAAAAACTTGCGTTGGGTTTAAATTTGAAACCTTTGAAGAGAGTGACTATTCCGGGTTGTTATCGTTGCACCGGCTTAGTCATCAAACGTTCAACACGATGTTAGTTAAACTCGTTCACTGTGACGATGCTGCACGTTTCAGTTAACTACAGAGTAGTTATGATCTCACGCCAGTTTACCGGTCACGACCAGGTCAACGGTCCGGCTTTCCGGTCATTACCAGGTTAACGGTCCGGCTTTCCGGTCATTACCAGGTTAACGGTCCGGCTTTCCGGTCATTACCAGGTTAACGGTCCGGCTTTCCGGTCATTACCAGGTCAACGGTCCGGCCTGTCGGTCATTACCAGGTTAACAGTCCGGCCTTCCGGTCATTACCAGGTCAACGGTCTGGCTTTCCGGTCATTACCAGGTCAACGGTCCGGCTTTCCGGTCATTACCAGGTCAACGGTCCGGCTTTCCGGTCATTACCAGGTCAACGGTCCGGCCTGCCGGTCATTACCAGGTCAACGGTCCGGCCTGCCGGTCATTACCAGGTTAACAGTCCGGCCTTCCTGTCACTACCAGGTCAACGGTCCGGCTTTCCGGTCATTACCAGGTCAACGGTCCGGCCTGCCGGTCATTACCAGGTTAACGGTCCGGCCTTCCGGTCACTACCAGGTTAACGGTCCGGCTTTCCGGTCACTCAGGTTAACGGTCCGGCCTGCCGGTCACTATCAGGTTAACAGTCCGGCCTTCCGGTCACTACCAGGTTAACGGTCCAGCCTGCCGCTCACTACCAGGTTAACGGTCCGGCCTTCCGGTCACTACCAGGTTAACGGTCCGGCCTTCCGGTCACTACCAGGTTAACGGTCCGGCCTTCCGGTCACTACCAGGTTAACGGTCCGGCTTTCCGGTCACTCAGGTTAACGGTCCGGCCTGCCGGTCACTATCAGGTTAACAGTCCGGCCTTCCGGTCATTACCAGGTTAACGGTCCAGCCTGCCGCTCACTACCAGGTTAACGGTCCGGCCTTCCGGTCACTACCAGGTTAACGGTCCGGCCTTCCGGTCACTACCAGGTTAACGGTCCGGCCTTCCGGTCACTACCAGGTTAACGGTCCGGCCTTCCGGTCACTACCAGGTTAACGGTCCGGCCTGCCGATCACTACCAGGTTAATGGTCCGGCCTGCCGGTCACTCAGGTTAATGGTCCGGCGTGCTGGTCATTACCAGATTAATTGTCTGGCCTGCCAGTCATTACCAGGTTAACGGTCTGGCCTGCCGGTCACTACCAGGTTAATGGTCCTGCCTGCCGGTCACTACCAGGTTAACGGTCCGGCCTGCCGGTCACCGCCAGTTAACGTTACCCTGGATACTACCAACACGTTTGCAAAATTTGGTGGAGTTTGAGCCAGCCCTCGTTATTTATTTATTTATTCCAATTTTTTTAGACACACACACACACACACACACACACACACACACACACACAATTTAGTGTGGTGGGATGCCATCACACTAATTCTATTACACCAAATGTACAGGCCATGCTTTCCTACCTCCATGTATACAAAGTTTAGCATCAGGTGACAGGAGGTGCAAGGAAAGGTCGTGGCAGTGAAGTAACTCGTGGACACAATAGGCTGGTGAACAGCTCGGTGAAGATATAAACGGAAAGGAAGAGGAGCAATCTGAAACTAGATGAGGAGATGTGGGGAGAGGGTTAATGAGGGTAGAAAAGATAATGGTTGGGGGCAGTGTTGGTTATTTGGTTGGTAGGTGTGCATTGCATACAGTCTGGTTGAGGTCTATTCACGTGTGTCGCTTTATTGTTGATTATATAGCAGATTTTTAAATGTAGACCCCATAGTGTGTCTGAACTGGTGGCTTGGCGTTGGTCTGTATCTGAGCATGTGGCTGTGCAATGCTCTGTCTCGAGCATTTGGCTGTTTCATGTTCTGTCCCTCTGGACCATGCGGCTGCTCCATGGTCTGTCCTTTTGGAGCTGGCAGCAGTGCCAGGAAGGGTCTGTACCTCTGCAGCCATGGCCACCCGAGGATCGGTCTCTGGCTATTGTTTCGTTTTATAAAATTCTTCCTCTGTCAGGTGACCCTTCATGGTATAAATTTAAACATGGTCCAGTTTGTGTTAAACTCTTCAGCACTTCCTCCCTCTAAACTCAATGCTTTAGTTCCCTGGCTTCCTCCATGCTTCCCCACTCCCTTCCAGACGTCCCTTCTTCTGAGCTTTACTGTCTCGATTTCGCAGTCTCCGGGATTCCTGGCATTCCTCTCTCACCAGGGGAACCTGAACGGTCCCTCTGATATATATTTTATATATATGTATATATTTACATTGTTTTTCAGCCCTTTCTTTCAACTTATCAGTGCTGGAATGGCTAGGGCCAGGCGGTCTGCCCGCTGGAGTGGCAAGGGGGGATTGTGGGAGGGGAGGGGGTTGGGGCAGGGGGTGGTGTTGAGTTGGAGAGAGAAAAACTAAAAATGCCACGTCAACCTATCATCCTTGATGCCTGAGAGTTGTGAACAGTGCTTTTATAAACACAACTTTGTATTTTGCACTCCATTCTCTTCATTACTGGTCTTTAATCACCGAACACTGTTAACGCACTGCACCCAAATTCAGAAGGCGTTGTGTTACCTTTTGAGATTTCACTGTAGGCTTTGATGTATCATGTTTGTGGATCCTCCAGGAAGACCTCCATGGCAAAGAATGACGATGTGCAGAGCAGATGTTGATTCAGCCGATTAGTTCCCTTCCCTAATCACCTCCATCCTTTTTCTCTTTGATCTTCTGTCTTGCTTTGCTGGCAATCTTCAGTTTCAAAGTCCTGTGTGGTTGAGGGAAGGGGATGTTGGTCGTGTTTTCAGAAATGGAGGTTACTTAACTTAGAATCATGATGCACAACAAATGCCAACCTTTGCGAGTAAAAAAATAAATGACCGTTTTTACAGCCATTTTTCCCTGCTGTGCAGGGGTTTGGCCTTTTCTTGAGGCAATGTTTTATGGCCGGATGCCCTTCCTGACGCCAACCCTGTTCACCTCTTACGACACACAGGGATATGGTACACCTATTCTAACCGGGGCATACACCAGGACCAGTACACTGGTACTCATTTCGCTGACCTCGGAAGGATAACAGGCTGAGTCAACCCCCTGGTGTTAGTTAATTCAGCAGCCAACGGGGCTTGAACTCAGGACCCTGGGATCCCAAGCCACCACCCTAACCACTAAGCCAACACCAGGCTTATAACCTTTGCGAGTGCATCCAACAATTATTGTGACGTTGAATCGTAGTAAAGACGTGCAGGTTATTTGTTCCTTTGAGTCAAAACTTGTTGGCAAGTGGACGATTAAATGCCATGGGTGGTTCATGACCGGTATGCGCCGTTGTTTGCAAAAGGCCACTCGTGATGCCAAATCAAACATTCGGTGGGGTTGATCAGTGGATATTTGTGCTCACATTCGGTTGAAGAAGAGCATCATGATGACCTTGTCATTTGAACAATGAGCTGAACCTAATACTTAAATGCACTGTTTGTACCAAATGATGCCGAGTAGCGATTCGGAACTTGCTTCGGTGATTATATTTGTGCCCCGGTCAGGTACGTGCAACCCGTCGCCAAGTTCAAATTGCACAATATCCGCTAAATCCCGTGTTCGACGTCTGAATCCCGTCCGTCAGGACTTTGAACCTGAGTTTGTTTCTTCCACTCCCCTGCGACTTGAGAGGAGCAACAATTACACAAATCCTGTTTCTGGAGGGGAGTGGAGAAGAAAGAGGAACAATCACTGAATGTGTCGTCGTTCTGCCAAAGTTATGTCTCACCTTTATGAAGCTTCTCCTTCTCCACCTCCACCTCCTCCACCTGCACGAGGGAGATATTTGCTTTGTTCGTCCACTACAGATTTCACCGGAGGGGGACTTTCGGTTTTCTCTCCATCTATCTCTGTCTGTCCCACCATACCAGTGGTTTTTCTGACTTTTTCCCCAAACCCTGTAACATATTAAACTGAAACGTGGTCCATGCCTGTATAATGATGTTACAGAACAAGTTTGAGTTTCAGGGTGTTTTGTCAATTTTTCACAGAGTTATGCCCTTTTTGGACTTGGAAAATATCACATCGGTTGGGGACGTGTATTGCCAAGCAATTTTCACTCTTGTTTCATACTCTTGTACACTGCTCCTTCCCATTGCCATAATCCAGGTGATGCATGACATCATCACCAGGCACCAAAGGAAGGAAGTACTCAGTTTTCACTCTGTTTGTTTGTTACTTGGCAAAAAAAAAAAAATTTCGCCAAGTAGGTTGGCCTGTTTGTCACATGATTTTTGGCCACAGTTTTCAAGCAATCGTTCTGAAATTCTGTCTGTGTGTGTTGGTGACCGGCCAAGGAGAGCAACGCTTAATTTTGGTGAAGATCCGAATCCAGATCTGGATCTGAGACTCCTTTAAGTGATTCTTCACCATTGAGAGATCGGGCCAAAAACGATACAGAGAACGACATCTCAAAAGGTTATGGATGGATTCACACAGAACTTGGTGGGCAGGTTGGGAGTGCCGCGAAGAAGAATTGATTCAGTTTTGGTGAAGATACGAATCCGGATCTGGAGACGAGAGTTATTTAATTTTAAACTGATTCTTCACTGTCGAGAGTTGGGACTAAAAACGACATTGCGTGATATCTTAAAAAGTTTATGACGGATTCGGATGAAACTGTGGTGGTTTAGGTATACTATTAGCCAATTGATCTAGAAATTTAATCATTTTACGATTATCATTTACTTTAATTACGCAGTTGATCACTGACTTGATCAATTATTGCACATCGCTCCTTCCCAATTCCATCTCCACGCGCTGCGTGGCGGCATTGCCGGGCACCGTTGGCTTTGAAGCTTTGAGGCTTGCAGGTACGGTTTGTTGTTTGCTGTTGCAGTTCTAGTGAAAATATGCCCTTTGTAATTTGAGCTGTCGTGTCGGTGGATGTTTGAGCGAGAGTACAGTTTATGTTTGAGATGGCCTGCATTCCAGAGGTGTGTCTGTGTCTGTGTCTGTCTGCGTGTACAAATTGTTATTCATCATGGATTTCTTCCTCATGTCGGATCAGAGCCTGTGGTTTTGTGCTTAAGTGAGCAGGCATGCTGCATATGTTACAAGTGGAATTCTGTTTCATTGTCTTTAACTTCTGAAGTTGTCACCAAATAATTGCAATTCCCTATCGCAGTACTTTTGCTGTGTCGGAGTGGCGACTCATCCAGGATTGTAACGCCAGCTACTGCATCACCCACCTGTGCATGGTTCATGATCTGAACGACCTCCCCCCCCCCTCCCCCTGCTGATTTTATTTCATCAAAAATAAATGAAATGTCTTTGTAAATCTTTTGCAGACGACGGCGAATGGTGCACTCATGTTCTTGACGGTCCAACACAATATCACAATACCGCCAGAAGGTGAGATTGTGTCTGATTATATATTTCCTCTTGGTCTTCTTCTTCTTCTGAAGAGTAATTTTGCTGTGCGGTGGCCGTATGACTCATGCTGCAAATTTATTTGATTGCAGAGGAAGGAGAGGAGTCCATGACTGTGTACGAGTATGGAGCAAGGGACTGCGCCACGGTGTTCTTTTACACGACCGTGGCCATTGTGCTGCACGGCATGGTGCAGGAGCACATCCTCGATGTGAGGAGGACTGCTCGCTGGTTTTTCTACTCATGCCATCTTGTGTTGCTCACCGAGCGTGCTTGTGGTGTGTTTAATGACCGATGTTTCTCCATGTTCCGGTAGAGGATAAACCGGCGGTTGCACCTCTCGAAAGCCAAGCATGGAAAGTTCAATGAATCCGGTCAGCTCGTCATCTTCTTCCTCCTCCTCTTCCTTGGTGGAGTCTACATTCTCGCTTTTGTACGTCATCCTGCTGGTTTTAACAGTAAAAATAATAAAAAAATTTTAGACTGCGTCCGAGTGGTGACCCATTCAGGGTTGTAACCCTAGCCAAGAAACTGCTTCGACAGAACCGACACTATGTGGAGCATCAGTTCATGACTGATTTATATATATATTTTGGAGCTTAGACTAGGAAAAGCTTCTTCTTCTTCTCCTTCTCCTTCTCCTTCTCCTTCTCCTTCTCCTTCTCCTTCTCCTTCTCCTTCTCCTTCTCCTTCTCCTTCTCCTTCTCCTTCTCCTTCTCCTTCTCCTTCTCCTCCTCCTCCTCCTCCTCCTCCTCCTCCTCCTCCTCCTCCTCCTCCTCCTCCTCCTCCTCCTCCTCCTCCTCCTCCTCCTCCTCCGTGCCGCTGATGCAATGCGCCAATTACCAGTACACTGGTACTCATTTTGTCGACCTCGGAAGGATGACAGACTGAGTCAACCCCACCTGGTGTTAACTCTGGACCCTAAAATCCCAAGCCAACACCAGGCTTCCAGTGGAAGCTTAATTCACGACATGGTATAAACCAGGATATTTACCTGTTTTAGATATTTGTGAAAATAATTCTGTCTTCATCACTTCTCATAGTCCTATGAGAGATCTGCTTCCTTAAAGCCAAGTAATCATTCCCGATTCGTCTGTGCTGCTGTAAAAAAAAATCTGTTCTCGGTTTTTGTCGATTTAATTATTCTTTGAATATTGAGGCCTCACTCCGACATTTTTTTTTTGTCATTTGATTTATTTAAATCCTGCATTGCCTGCTCAGATAGTTTTGGGCCAACCCGTTCCTCCCCCTCCCCCCAACTGTTTCACACTCACGATGTGTCTATCATCTCTGTCCAATTATTCACCACCGTCGCTTCAATTCCTTGCTTAGAACCTTCTGTTTTAATACAAAAAACCCAAAACTCCTTACTTTTGTTCTCCTGTCTCTCTCTCTCTCTCTCTCTCTCTCTCTCTCTCTCTCTCTCTCTCTCTCTCTCTCTCTCTCTCTCTCTCTGCCTCTGCCTCTGCCTCTGCCTCTGCCTCTGCCTCTGCCTCTGCCTCTGCCTCTGCCTCTGTCTCTCTGTTTTGCTTTCCCCCTTTTATTTTTTTTTAAAGTGGCAATTTAAAAATGTTCTATTTTCCCACGTACTTGCTTCAAAACACCTTTATTCCAGTCTACTTTCCATTCTTTCCCTCTTCATCTCCAGACAACCCATAAACCCTCATACACCATTGTGTTCAGAAAACGGTCTTTTTTGTGCCTTTAATCATCATTCCCATCCCAATGTGTTTCCTTCACTCTCCACCGCCTTTTTGTTTACTTCACTTCCCGCCCCTCCTTTCTTCCTTCAAACTTCACATCCTCTTTGCTTGCCATGCATTGGGGCTCCTGCCGTCTCCCACACCCGCATCGGGGCTCCTGCCTTCTCCCGCCCCCGCGTCGGGGCCCCTGCCTTCTCCCGCCCCCGCGTCGGGGCCCCTGCCTTCTCCCGCCCCCGCGTCGGGGCCCCTGCCTTCTCCCGCCCCCGCGTCGGGGCCCCTGCCTTCTCCCGCCCACACGTCTGGGGCCCCTGCCTTCTCCCACCCCTGCGTCGGGGCCCCTGCCTACTCTCCCCCTGCATCCCGTCTCTCTCCCCCCTCCCCCACATCCTGTCCCCTTCTCTTTGTTTATCGAGCATCCCTCCACCCCCTCTCTGCTTCCCCAGCGTCCCTCCACCCATCTCTGCTTCCCCAACATCTCTCCACCACTCTCTACTTCCGTATTGTCCCTCCCCCTCTTCTCTGCTTCCCCAGCATCCCTCTTCCCCAGCGTCCCTCCTCCCTCTGCTTCCCCAGCGTCCCTCTCCCCCTCTGCTTCCCCAGCGTCCCTCTCCCCCTCTGCTTCCCCAGCGTCCTTCTCCCCCCTCTGCTTCCCCAGCGTCCCTCTCCCCCTCTGCTTCCCCAGCGTCCCTCTCCCCCTCTGCTTCCCCAGCGTCCCTCTCCCCCTCTGCTTCCCCAGCGTCCGTCCCTCTCCCCCTCTGCTTCCCCAGCGTCCGTCCCTCTTCCCCCTCTGCTTCCCCAGCGTCCGTCCCTCTTCCCCTCTGCTTCCCCAGCGTCCGTCCCTCTTCCCCTCTGCTTCCCCAGCGTCCGTCCCTCTTCCCCCTCTGCTTCCCCAGCGTCTGTCCCTCTCCCCCTCTGCTTCCCCAGCGTCCGTCCCTCTCCCTTCTCTGCTTCCCCAGCGTCCGTCCCTCTCCCCTCTGCTTCCCCAGTGTCCGTCCCTCTCCCCCCTCTTCTTCCCCAGCGTCCGTCCCCCTCCCTCCTCTGCTTCCCCAGCGTCCACCCGTCTCCCACCTCTGCTTCCCCAGCGTTCCTCCCCCTCCTTTTCATGCTCTCCATCCCCTCCCCTCTACTGCTCTACGCTATCACCCCCCCCCCTCATTGCTTATAGCTCCTCCTCTCCCCCATCCATAACTCTATGGATCTCTAGCATCTGAGGTCTTTGCCCCAAGTTGACAGACCCCTCAATCCAAGCTGCCATTGGTAAACCTTACAATTATCTGTCTGCCCAACAATCATTCCCCCCACAGGATGTCCCTGATTCACCGGCGTCTCTCCTAAACAATCCGTTTAGATTTTATTTGTCTCTCCTAAACCTCCCAAGTCCTTCCTTTTCTCCAACGGGCTGAGCTGAGATAATTATTTCAGTTTTAGACCCGGTTAATCTACCTTGGACATGCTGCTGCTGCAGTCCAAACAAAGAGAGGGTCATCTCGCTGGATATGTCTCGAGCATTTGATACAGTCTGGAACCCCACCTTGATCTCCAAACTCTGCTTATTGCATCCACGGCCACCTCCCCTCAATGTATCACTGACTTCCTCCACTACCGTATTCAGTGTGTAGCTCTTTATGGGACCCTCTCATTTCCTCTCCCTGTTGAGGCTGGAGTCCCCCAAGGTAGTGTCTTGAGCCTAGTCATGTCCCTCATCTTCAATCATGTTTATGATTCCGTGGAAAATCCTGTCGATCTCTTAACTGATTATTCCATCCTCTGCTGTATCCTTTCTCGCCCTTTAAACAGGCAGGCAGCAGCCTCTTCCCTCTCTGCAGACCTTTATAGGAAAAGGAGCTGGTCCAACAACTGAAATATATCTTTCAACCCTGACAAATCCCACATACTCCCCTTTTCTCTGCAAAAGTGGCATCTGGCAAACCCTCCCATGTACTTCCTGAACAAACTATTTGAAGAGGGTAAGTCATTCAAACATTTGGGCCTCACCTTCAGCCATTATCTTTCATTGGCAAACTATATTTTCAAGATGGCCCCCAAAGCCAGCTGCCCGACTGGGCATCCTTCGTCATGTAACGTCTTTCATTAGCCAGTCTGAACTTTTGACAACTGAAAAAGTCTTTATTCTTCACTTGATGTAGTACTGCTCTCCCCTTTGGTCTGGCGCCACTGCCTCACACTCTGCTCTTCTTGATGCCGTGGAAAGCAAGGCCTTCAAAATCATTGGGATGTCCTGTGCCAAAACTGAGCGTCTTGGCCTCTTCCTTTATGTATTCTACGACCTCCTTTTTTGGTCTTGCATCATCTGCCCTCTCTTTATTCTGTACCTCCCAGGTTTCTGCAGGGCACACACAGTCTGCTGAACACTCACTCTCTCACCTGTGGAACCAACCTGTTCAGTCCCATTCCTCCCTTCTAGGCTTCAAAATCCTTCCTTTTCTCACAGATGTTCAACACTTCCTCAGCTCATCCCCATCTACACTCATGACCAATCCTACCCCAAATGACCCCCCCTCCCCGTTCCCAAGCACTCCTTTTTCCAGGTTACTGTCACCCCTCCCCCCCAATCTCTCTTCTTTTTTTTAGTTTGTTAGTTGTCGGTTGGTTTGTTATTGTCTGTTTCATTCTGGTTTTCTCCCTTCCTCTTATTGCTGTGTTTCATTCAGATTGTGTGCAGCTTGTTCACCTCCATGTGTCCTCTTCCTCCTTCTACTCCTCCTCCTCCTCCTTCTCCTCCCCCACCCACCCCCAATCCCTCCATGTCACTCACTCTCACTCTCACTTGTTCTCTGCTGTTAGTGTTTCCCCTTCCCATTTAGTTCTCTTCCATTCTGCTCTAGCTATTGTACAATCCTCGACCATACATGCAAATAAAATAATGTAATGGGCATGAGGTTTTAATTTTTTTTTTGAGATTTGAACATTCATCCATATGGTGTCCGATTAGAGTCCTCAGATCTTCGTTCACATGTTATTGTTGTAAATTAAGCGTTGTTAGTTCGAAACGTCATCCATTTTACTTGTCGTCGTGTGACTTGCAGGAGGAGTTCACTACTCAGCCCTCCAGCTTGTGGGAAGGGTACCCCCACAACACAATGTCGTAAGTAATTTGTTTTCGTGGATTTACCTGAAATGTTTTAGTGACGTGTTAAATCTATATTTATCCTTTTGATTTGTAATACAATCAGTCATCTATAACAAAAACATCCCTGGCAAGGACACTGCGTTTGTATGGTGAACTGGAATATACTCGACATATGCAGAATGCCTTTTATCCAGTGTAACAAAGAAGGACCGATACGGAGCATTTGACAATGCAGAGCCTCGCTTGAGCCGAGTCAATTGCGACTTCGGCCTGCAGATAGCATAAATTACTCTGGAACGGAGGGTGGGGGTGGGGGATTGTGACTTTTCCGCTGAAGTAGTGTCCCTTATAGTTTAGGGCAAGACACGGGTGATGACTTGTGGTTTGTTGGATGGGACATCCGGCTTAGCATCCATGCGAGGGTAGGCACACTTTATGGTGCAACACAAACCGACAGTTTATAGTCGGGTCGGGATTCAAACCCAGACTAGACCGCTCAAGAGTAAGTGTACTACCTCTGCACCAACTTGTCAGGAGGTAGAGAGAGTGATGGTGAAGAATATTTTGGGAAAGAGAAAGCATTGCCATGCCATGATCTGCCAATTTGCTTAGAGAGGGAACCACAAACAAAAGAACAATTTCATTTTGATTCGGGATTATTAAAGCAATACAGTGGTACCTCTACTTACGAATGTCTCTACATACGAATGTTTCAGGTTACGAAGCGCCTGAACGGGAAAATATTGCCTCTAGTTACGAAGGCGTTTCAGGATACGAAGTCAAAAATACAGTACAGTACGCGCTGCTTTTCGCTGCTCCCAAAGTTTCCCGAACGTAAACAAACTTGTAGCTGCTCTGCCATTGGCTATCGCCTAAAATCTGTCTGACAGCCCTTTGCGTATGCGTGTATCCCAGCATGCTCTTCGTGTCCCCGTCCCGCTCTGTAAATATAGTTATACAGTATACAGTCTATGGTCCCGCTACGAAGTGCTCGGACAGTGTTACAGTACAGGACGCTTGTGGATTACAGTAACTTTTATTCACAATGGACCCCAAGAAAGCAATGAAGAAAAGTGGACAAGGAGAAAAGAAGAAGAACATAGTTTTTCTGGCCATACAAACAAAGCAAGAGATAATAGAAAGGTATGAAAAGGGGATGCGTTTGATTGATCTCGCAAAAGAATATGGCCGTAATATATCTACGATCGGCACGATAATAAAACAAAAGGAAGCCCTAAAAGCTACGGCTCCTTCCAAAGGCCTCTCTGTCATTTCCAAGAGGAGGTCGGCAGTGAACGATGAGATGGAGAGGTTGTTACTCGTGTGGATAAAGGAGAAAGAGATCGCTGGTGACACAGTGACAGAGGCCATAATTTGCGCAAAGGCAACCGCCATCTTCACTGACCTCGTGAAGGAGGATACAGGCGAGGGAAATTCGGCGCAAGGACTACACCAGGAGTTTAAGGCATCACGTGGGTGGTTCGAGAAGTTTAAAAGGGGGACTGGACTTCACTCTGTTCTTCGCCATGGCGAAATTATTTCGCTGGGAAAGGGCATGGGTCTTGAGGTGGATGACGAGGACATCAACGAGCTGATTCAGGAGCACAACGAGGAGCTTTCGACGAAGGAGCTGCAGGAATTGGAGGTGATGCAACACACCGCGGTGCAGGAGGAGTTCAAAGAGGACGAGGAGGAGGAGGAGGAGAAGGCAGCCATTATTCCATCAGCCCAAATCAAAGACATTTTAGGAAAATTCCATGAAGTCTCGGAATTTGTTGAAAAGAATCACCCGGAAAAAGTGTTCACAAGTCGGGCTATCGCGCACTATGACGATGTCTGCCTCGCGCATTTCCGACGGATTGTTAAAAGCCGGCAAAAGCAGACGTCATTGGATCAATTCTTCACGAAACGCGAGGCAAAAAACACTGCTGATAAGGACCAGTAAACAAAGAGGCCAAAAACTAACGAGAATAGCAGTTAAAAGGTAAATGAATATTTTTATTATTTCCTTTATTCTTTGTTTTTTACATTATGTGCCTCTCGTTTTATGTTTATTGTGCGGTAATCTAATTTTAACATGTATTTGTTTCATGTTCTGATGCATTTTTATGATTTATTAAAAAAAAATGTCCGAATTTTGCGGGGCTTGGAACGGATTAGCGCATTTACATTCAAAAGGCGTCTCTACTTACGAAGGTTTCAGGTTACGAAACTACTCCCAGAACGAATTAAATTCGTAAGTAGAGGTACTACTGTACGTGTTTTAATTTACTTTTGTGTCCGGCTATCGTTTGATTTGCACGTATGCCTTTTTATTTATTTAATTTTCTCACCTTTTTAGTGGTTCTGTGAAGTTTTTCTTCATTTGTCAGCTCGCCTACTGGATCCACGCACTGCCTGAACTGCATTTCCAGAAAACCAAAAAGGTTAATCTTTTTTTTAATTTAATTTTTTATTTATTTTTAACCTCCGCCATCTTCGAAGATGGATGGAGGTTACTGTTTTCACCACTTTCTGTTTGTTTGTTTGTTTGTGAACAGTATTACGGAAAAACTCCTCGACGGATTTCGACGAAACTTGGTGGGGGGGGGGTTAGGTATGGTCCAAGGATCATGCCATTAAATTTTGGACTTGGTCCCCCCCCCCAAAAAAAAATGTTAGAGAAAAAAAAATTTTTTTTTTGCATTTCTACATGTTTTAAGTGATTTCCAACCCCCCCAGAAGAAATTGTTACCCCCCCCCAAAAAATAATTTTTTTTTGCATTTCTACATGTTTTAAGTGATTTCCAACCCCCCCAAAAAAAAAATTTAGAGAAAAAAAATTGTTTTGCATTTCTACATATTTTAAGTGATTTCCAACCTCCCCCCCCCCCCAAAAAAAAGAGAAAAAAAATTTTTTGCAACTTTTTTTTTTGCATTTCTACATGTTTTAAGTGATTTCCAACCCCTCCCCCAAAAAAAATTGTAAGAGAAAAAATTTTTTTTTTTTTGCATTTATACATGTTAAGTGATTTCCAACCCCTCCCCCCAAAAAAAATGTTGGAGAAAAGAACTATAACTGTCAGCACTGTTGACATATTTAATGAATAAGATATAAGGTTCACTTGAGTGACCCAGCAGTATTGGCGGCGGAGGTTTTGCACTCTCCCGAGTGCTCCCCCTCTAGTTTATTGTTATCTTCATGTCATGTCCATGCTTGTTGCTATGCCCACACCTTTCACCAACCAATACCATTTTACTAGCTTTTGTTGATAATGCTAACCTTTTTAAAATTGTCGTTCTATCCCCTCTTGCAGGAAGATTTATCAAGACTGCTCTTACATATCACTTTATACCTGTTGCACATTTCTGCGGCTTACCTCCTCAAGTAAGCACACACATCATTGGTTCATGAAGCTGCCTCATTTGCTTCAGTGTTCTCCAAATGAGCAAAATTGGCAGATTTATGGGATTTTGTTTGCCTCAAAATTGGTCGATTGTAAAGTTCAATAGTTTGCTTCTCTTAAAGAAAAAAACATTTGTAGTAAAAGAAACCAGGGATGCTTTGAAGTGAAGTCATAAGAATCAGCAGGAAATATTTGTCGTGTTTCATGTCACTTTATCTTTCACACGGGTGCATGCAAAATTATTTCGGTATCAGCGGATATAACCCATCAAGGACGAGGTGGGATGGTATGGGATTTCATCGGACGAGAGGGATATAGAAAAACAGCAATCACAATCCCTTGATTAACTAAATGAATAGAGTTGACAACAACAATCATGGGATGGTTGCACTTGACGTCATCCGGCATGGCGAATGTTTTGAGGAAAGATTTGCTTTTGAATGGGCCGAACGGAATAAAAAGAAGAGTTAAAAGTAAATGTTGATGCCATGAGCAGAATTGTAAGATATTGTTAATTATGCTTCCAAGGTTTGATAATTAAGCACAGAGTTGAGAAAGGTATTTCTCAAATGATTCTTTTAGCTCTCGTACGAACCTCGACAAGGTATACAAAACAAAAAAAGGGGGTAGGGAAAGGGACAGATGCTGTCCTTTTATTTTTATTATTGTCTTTTTATTAAATTTTGTAAAATTCTTTTTCTTCTGTTTCATATCACCTCATTTTTGGTCTTGCACCCTCTGCAGTAAGTCAATATTAAAGTACCTTGGTCTATTTAAAAGAACAAGATGTATTGTATGTTGTTCTTGCTTTCGAAGATTTATTAATTGACTAACTTATCTCTGACCCCTCTTCCTATCCAACCCCCCCTCCCCCCATACCCGATTCTTTAGTTTTTGGACACAGACTTGTTTCACTTCTGCAAATCTAAGTATTAATAACCAGTCTTTTGTTTTTGTATACAGGGTCAAACCTTGTGGAAGAGCTAGAATACTGAACAGATCAGGACGTGATGGAACAAAAGGAACAGTAGAGGGGTTGAAGGCCCACCACCAGCAAGGTCGAAGGAGAAAATAGGAGATTTGGACAAATAAAGGGTGTGGGGAGAAATGAGGGGCAGGGAAGTTGGACAAGTTGGATGCAGAAGAAGAACTGAAAATTTATAAAGAGGTGGGGGATGGGAGGGGGGATTGAATTGAAAAGATAATGGTTGAGGATTGTGGAAGATCTGAGATGGTGGTGAACAGCGACCTTGAAGACCTGAAGGGAAGGATGAGAATGAAGAGGATGTGGAAGTTGGTTCCCCAGGTGTGAAAAAAAGAGGAACAAATGAGTGGAGGTGAGCAGTGATCCTGGATTTAGGTAGTTTCACTGGAAGGGGGTTGATGGTGGACCGTATGAACCCTGCAGCAGTATGGGTGACAACATGGAAAGAACACAGGGTGCAAGACCAGAAAGGAGGCGGTAGAAGACAGAGAGACCAGCGACCTGTCTGCAATGGTGATGTGATAGACCCATAAGCTCAGCTTCAGCGCGGGAGATTCCAATGATCTTGAAGGCCTTGGTTTCCATGGCATCAAGCCGAGCAATATGTGAGGCGGGGGAGCAGTAACTCCTTCAAGCTGCGGATGAAGGTATGTAGGTGGATAGGTGTTCAGGTTTGCCAAGGAAGGACTTTGTACAACTGCGGATGCCCAGTCGGCGGCTGGCTTTGGAGACCAATTTTGAAATGGGGTTTCCTCAAGCACGATCATGGCTTCTCGTGAGTCCCAGGAGTTTGAATGACTGAACTTCCTCAAGAGGATTGTTAAGAAAGTAGATAGGAGGGTTTGCCAGACGGTCCTTTCGGAGAGAGATAGTGAGATTTGTTAGGATTTAAAGACAGAATCCAAGTGTTTGACCAGCTTGTGATTAATTTTTTTTTCCAAGGACTGAAGAGAGGGAACAGGCAGCAGCCTGCCTGTCTGAAGGATGAGGGATGTCAGGACAGAGGGTGGAGTCATGAGTAAATAGATGAAGAGAATTTTCCAGTGTCAGAGAAATCATTGATGAAGATCAGGAATAGGATGGTCCCAGAACACTGCGTTGTGGCACTCCAGCCTTGACTGGAGAGGAGATTAAAGGATTCCATTGAGAGCACATGTTGGCTATGAGAGTAGAGGAAGTTGTTAAGCCATGTGTGGAGTGGGCCTTGGATTCCATCTTCTTCTTCTTTTTCCTGCGTATGGCAGCTCAGCTGCCGGGGTAGCTATCATTTATTGGAAGCGCGACTGTGTCACTGATGCAGTGTCCCTCGACCAGTACACACTGGTACTCATTTCGCCGACCTCAGAAGGATGACAGGCTGAGTCAACCCCCTGGTGTATTAATTCAGCGGCTATCGGGGCTTGAACTCAGGACCAAAGGACCCCAAGCCACCACCCTAATCACTAAGCCAACACCAGGCTTTTTCTTGGATTCCATCGGCAGACAGTTTGGAGAGCAAGGCGGGATGCCAGACTGTTGCAATAACACGAGATATGTCCAGAAAGATGGCCCTAATTTCATGTCTGACATTGAGGACCTCCCTCCATTGTTGGGAGAGTGGATGCAGCATGGAAGAGAGTGGAAGGTGGAGTGACCTGGTGGAGTGACCTGGTCTGAAACCAAATTGGTGATGTGAGATGAGTTTGTTGAAGAAAAGGAAGGATTTCATATCAGCAGCGATGATGGATTCCATGATATTGCTGATGATTAGAAGTAAGCTGATAATGATAGGTCTGCAATTGAGGGGATCAGTTTTTGTTCCTTTTTTATGTTGTGCAGTGATGTATGTGGATTTCTAAGCTGATGAAAGATGACCTAGCACAAATGACAGGGTGAAAAGGGCAGAGAGAGAGAGGGTGTTTTAGGACACGTGAGGAAAACAACACAGCAGGTTTTTAGGACACGTGAGCTGATGCTGTCTAGTCCAGTCACGGAGTTCGAGTCGAGGGTTGAAAGAACCTTCTCCACCTTCTTAGGAGTAAAAGATACGGAGTCCAGGGGCATTTGGGTAGGCTCGGGAAGGTACCGAGAGTGGGGGGTTGTGGACACAAGGTTTGGAAGCAAACAGAATTGAGGAGTTCAGCCTTCTCCTGAGCAGAAGTCAGCATTGGATGCATGATGCGGGTGGGGCTTTTTGGGGTCATGGTATTTCAAGATAAAACCTTGTGAGTTTTCATCAAGGTCTGAAGAGAAGGGAGAGGCTGCCGTCGTCTGCCTTTCTGAAGGATGAGGGATCTCACGGCAGAGGTTGGAGTCATCAGCAAATCGATAAAGGGGTTTTTTCCAGCGAGTCAGAAAGATCATTAATGAAAATCAATCGTAGGAGTGGGCCCAGAACCCTGCCTTGGGGGGGACTCGAACCTAAACAGGGATAGGAGATTAAAGGATTCCTTTGAGAGCCACATGTTGGCTACGAGAGTAGAGGAAGTCAGAAGTCAGTAACGCAAGAGGGGAGTTGACCTTGGATTATATCGGCACGGAGTTTGTTTTGCAAGGCAGGATGCCAGACGATATTGAAAGCTCGAGATATGTCCAGAGTGGAGACCTGATCTCATGTTTGACATTGAGAGCTTCTAGCCATTGGTGGGTGAGTGGAAGTAGAATGTTCAAAGTAGATTGGCCCAATCTGAATCTAAATTGGTGATCCGAGATGAGGCTGTTGGAGAAAAGGAATGATTTCATGTCAACTGTGATGATTGATTCCATGCTCTATAGTTTTAAGGTGACCGGTTTTTGCACCTTTTTCTGTAATGCAGTGATGTTGGCAACTTTTAGAACCATCAAACTTTGCTGTGTTCTCTGCTGTATTTGAGAGTTAAGTGTTGTTAGTATGTCTTTGTATTCCCCTTTTTGTTACTGGTTTATATTTCTCACCAAGCTCAACTGGCCTGATTCATTCATTCCTTTGATTTTTTTTTTTTCTCTCAATTTTTGTTTTCCACCTTTCTTCACCCGGAAGCAGTTTGTTGAAACATTGTGAATATTTCTTAATCATTCACGTGAATTGTTCCTGTTGCACATGGTTGGACAGATGGGGAGGTAGGTTGGCGTCATGGTGGGCCACCAGAACCATGACAAGAGGTTAGGGTAAGAATTTGGACATTGGTTCCGGTGCCAACTTTTGATTCCCCGACTCTGTCAAAAAATACTGTGGAATCTCGAACGCGCACCAACCAATACTTAAAGTATCTGGCTCCCTGGTGGTCTTTGGGAATTCACCAAGATGCCGCTGTCTCTGCTCATTTAATCGGGCAGATTGTCCTGGCCTGTAATCCACCATCTCTTGCATCGAATGATCTATAATCTCTTCATGTCCTCGACATAGACATAGTGCCTGGACTCGTTTTTTTTTTCAATAATCTCCAGCTTTGTCTCTCTGCTGTGTGCATGCCTGGCTTTGTTTGTATGTCTGTGTTTTTGTTCCTACATTCATGCCTTCAGATATCTTGCTCAACATATTGTGTTTAAAAAAAAAAATTATTAGTGTGGTGCAGCAATTGTCAGAAAGCAACTTGCCTTTCCTTCCTGGAAAGGCCACCCCCATGAATGGAAACCTGGAGTAGCTCCACGAAACTCGGAACCTTGTGCTTTCGACCTCAGATGCAGCAGAATTCAGCTTCAGTGCTTCTGAGGTTCCAACTCGTGGGTCTTTCAACTTTCACGAAAACTCGGTGATGGTTCAATTCTATCTCTGGAGCATACTCCTCATCTGTTCCTTCCCTTTTGAAGATTGGGATCATGATGGACACTCCTCATGCTGAAGCTGACTGCATTGTCTCTGTATTTGCAAAAGAGACCAAGGTTTCTGACTCACTTGCTTCCTATACATAACATACACCTTCTCACTGAAAATATCCAGTACCATGTGAATGTTCTTCCTGCCAAGGTGGTGAAATTCATAACCTCGCTTCAGTCGTCCACCATGACTGGTCCTGACAGCATAAGTGTCCTAATACACAAAAAACTGTTAATTTGCCTTGTTTACTCCTGTTTCTCTGAGCCTGGTGTTGGCTTAGTGGTTAGGGTGGCGGCTTGGGATCCCAGGGTCCTGAGTTCAAGCCCCATTGGCTGCTGAATTAACATCAGGCGGTTGACTCAGCCTATCATCCATCTGAGGTCGGCGAAGTGAGTACCAGTGTACTGGTCCCGGTGTATGCCCCGGTTAGAATAGGTATACCATATCCCTGTGTGTCGTAAGAGGCGACCAGGGTTGGCGTCAGGAAGGGCATCCGGCCATAAAACATTGCCTCAAGAAAAAGCCTAACCCCTGCACAGCAGGGAAAAATGGCTGTAAAAACGGTCATTTTATACTCCTGTTTCTCTGCTGTCTTCCAGGTTGTTTTTCTGAGGGCTGCCTGCCTGTGTCAAAGAAAATGACCAACACTGCCCAAATTAATAGGAATGATGCCAAAACAGACCATAACTAGACAACTGTCTACAAAGGTGGCCTTCAAAATTGGCCATCACATCGGAATTCTCTACAGGGCCAACTCCTTCCTCTGTTGTCCTCAACTTCTAAGCTTTCATTTGGAGTGTAATGGAATGTGGTTTTCACTGTAGACTGGTGCTGCTGCTTCCCATCTTGCCCACATTGAGCCCCTAGAATCTAAAGATCTAGAGATTCAGCTTCCTGATAAAAGATACCATGTTGGAATCTTGTCAGACAGCTGAATCTCTGGGTCTCTTTCTTGCTTATATGCAGGTTGGTGGCTTTTCAGTTTATTTTCACTATTGCTATTCTGGTCTTTCTCCTGCTCTCTCACCTCTCCATTCAGTCCCTGTGCCTCCAGGTCACACACATCTATCTCCTCATGGCACCCTTTTCTTGTTACCCTCCCCAAGTTTTCATTCAAACACTCATCTCCATTATTTCAAGCCCCTTTATTATTTCCTGTGGAACCATCTTCCCGAGTCTGTTGTCTCGAGCTCTTCTCTTTAGGATTTCCAGTCTGCAGCCCACCGCCACCTCATGGTCTCTGCCATTTCTACTGCTGAGCTTTGCTACATGCACTGAGACCCTGTTCTCATGCTTCTTCTACAATTCGACTTGTGCTGTCATGTATCTGTTTGGTGCTGTTCCACACTTTTCCTTTTGCCCCATTTTGTCTGATGATCTGTTTTGACACTTGTTCTGCTCTCCCATGAGCTTCAATACCAACATAAATCTTTTGTTGCCAAATTAATGTATTTCATTGACCCACTGCTCAGGCTAAAGCTGACTGCATTATCTCTGTACTTGCAAAAGAGACAAAGGTTTCCGACTTGCTCGCTTCCAGTGACCAACCAGTCTCCCCCACCAGATTTCCTGGTGAGGAGGGTGTATGATGTGGACACCCAGCAGGATTAAAAGCAAAACCTGTCTCAGGGCCAAGAAGCTCCTTGTGAACCAACGGCCTTCCATGTCTCGTGCCCAACTGTGTCTGTGGACGTGCTCCTGCAGTTGGGTTACTTTTTTTTTAGGTTGGTGGCAGGATTTGCAGCCCAGCCACCGTAAAGCACAAGAAAAATGCAAAGAAAATTGAAAACCCATTCCATGAGAGTACCTCCTCTTCAGCTGCCCTCCGCAGGGCAGCTCACCGAAAGACGGGATTGGGACAGAGCCTTGGGGACCCTCACTTTTTGATGATGGGAAGAAAACCACGGGGTAACCTTCCCAGGTCAGATTGCGGTAGTGTGTGTCGGGGTGGTGTTGAGGTGTCGTCTACTAGACTGCGGTCTCCTTGGGTTAACCTGAGGCGGTCCCTTCAAGTGGGTTTCTGGAATGTCCTATCCCAAAGAGAGGATCATCCCAACTGACTGGCATCATCCACAACTGACTGACACAACTGACCACAACAGAACCAGAGATCAACACAGGCATCATCCCAACTGACTGGAAGAGGGACCTTGTTGTCCCTCTCTGGAAAGGGAAGGGTGATCGCCAAGACTGCAACAACTACCGAGGGGTGACGCTGCTATCAGTGCCGGGCAAGGTCTTTGCTCGGATAATTCTTGATAGGGTTCGCCACCATCTGCTTGAGCACCAGCGTCCAGAGCAGTCAGGCTTTACACCAAAGAGGTCAACGATTGACCGTATCCTTGCACTTCGTGTCCTCACCGAACGCAGACGAGAGTTTCGGCAGGGGCTGCTTGCAGCCTATGTTGATCTCTGTAAAGCGTTCGATTCAGTGAATCGGGATGTCCTCTGGAGGATTCTTGGTCTTCGTGGGGTGCCACCAAAACTGATCGATCTGATATCTGAACTCTACTCTGGTACTGAGAGTGCTGTGAAGTGTGGTGGTACCATCTCTGACTTATTTCCAGTTGTTACTGGAGTTCGTCAGGGATGTGTACTGGCCCCCACACTTTTCAGCACTTGTATGGACTGGATTTTAGGGAGGATGTCAGAGAGATCAAGTTGCGGTGCATCGTTTGGGAATGTCAAGATCTCGGACCTTGATTTTGCAGATGATGCAGTCATCTTTGCGGAGACTTTAGACATCCTCTTGGGGGCCCTCGAGGTGCTGAATGAGGAGTCGGAGCCGTTGGGATTACGGGTTTCTTGGGTCAAAACTAAGATCCAGGCTTTCGGTGACATCTTGGATGCTGCTGTCCTGTCTGTGTCTGTTTGTGGTGAGGATGTTGAGGTCGTGGAGAGATTCACTTACCTTGGCAGTGATATTCATGTCTCTGCTGGCTGCGAGTCAGAGGTCAATAGACGTCTGGGTCGGGCATGGGGAGTCATGGATTCACTGGATCATGGGGTGTGGCTCTGCCAGTACCTGTGCGGGAGGACGAAAGTCCGAGTCTTCAGGTCCTTGGTACTTCCAGTCTTGCTCTATGGGTGCGAGACTTGGACTCTGACCAAGGATCTGAGACGGAGACTTAATTCCTTTGGTACCAGGTCTCTTCGGAGAATCCTTGGCTATCGCT
This sequence comes from Eptatretus burgeri, assembly GCF_056783735.1. Taxonomy (NCBI): domain Eukaryota; kingdom Metazoa; phylum Chordata; class Myxini; order Myxiniformes; family Myxinidae; genus Eptatretus; species Eptatretus burgeri. The sequence goes on from NC_140971.1 coordinate 76,935,504, forward strand.
GGTCGGATTTTGTGTCCAACGAGCGGTTGCTGAGAGAGACTCGGATGAGATTTGTTACCTGCATAGTCCGTGAGCGTCAGTTGCGGCTGTATGGACATGTGGCTCGTTTTCCTGACGCTGATCCTGCTCACCAGATTCTCTCAGCGAGGGAGTCTCATGAGTGGAGGAGGCCAGTGGGCCGACCACGTGCCTCATGGTTGCAGCAGGTTGACCATCATCTCAAGGAGATGGGGATGGGCCTGGCATCTGCCTGGGGGATGGCCAGACTGAGGCCCCTGGAGTTCCGGCGGAAAGTGGACTCAGCGACGCGCTGTTCTGGCACATGCTCCCATACCTGACCTTACCTGGCTCTGATGGATACCATGCCCAAGGAGTTGCTGCAGCTGTGTCCAATAAGCTGACTCCAATGATAATTGAGGTAACACCTGTCAACGAGCGTATTATGAGACTAAGGATTTGTCACTCCTTTGGTGTCATTTCCCTGGTCTCTGTATATGCTCCAACTGAGGCGAGTGATCTCACCGTGAATGACGTGTTCTATGCAACACTCGAGTCTGTGGTTGATCAGTGCCCCAGGCGAGATACTCTTCTAGTCTTGGGGGATTTCAATGCATCGACTGGAACTGATAGGGATGGTTATGAGACATGTGTTGGTCCCCATGGGTCTGGAACTGTGAACCAGAATCGCACCAAGTTCCTTGACTTTGCCAGAAGTCATAGACTTAGGGTGGCTGGTTCATTGTTTTAGCACCTACAGGCTCATCGCTGGATTTGGTATTCCAACGCTGGTGGTGTGGCAAATGAGATTAACCATGTGCTTGTTGATGGTCGCTGGAGGATGATTCATAACGACCGGAGTGCTTAGTTCTTCACGACCAACCACAGGCTTGTGGTCGCAACTCCTGAAGTTTCAGCTTCAATCCAGGAGAATAGTACTATCCCAGCCTAGGCTGGATGTTGCAAGCTCAAGGATGAGGAGTTAGTTGAGGAGTTTACGAACAGGCTGAGATGGGATTTTGGGGGTTTTTGTGCTTTGGGGGATCCTGAAGAATTGTGGAGTGCCTTCAAGACTGCTGTCTTTGATGTTGCCGGTGGATGTCTTGGAACTCACCGGAGGGCGAAGAAGAATTTTGTCTCGCAAGGGACACTGGATACCGTTGACCAGAGTCGCAGGGCCAGGCTTAAAGGTCCCCTGACATGCAAAACTTTCTGGTTATTTATATATTAACTTGACCTTCCGAGTGAAGAAATCACCCATGTTTTTTTTTTAATCAAAAATGGGATAATTACATCAATATTATACCTGGTGTTGGCTCAATAGTTAGGGTGGTGGCTTGGAATCCTCTGATCCTGAGTTCAAACCCCACTCCACTGTTGAATTCATACCAGGTGGGGTTGACTCTGCCTGTCATCCTTCCGATGTCGGAAAAAATGAGTGCCACCATGCTGGTATACTGTGTCGGAGTGGCGACCCGTCCAGGATTGTGTCCAATAGCCAAGGAGACTGCTTAGGCAGCACCAACGCTCTGCATGGAGTATGGTCCCGATGGATGGATGGACAGCAATATTTTGATCATTTCTGATGCCTTTCACAACTTGCTATGCCCCGCCCCTAAAAAAAGTTGACCTCAGCGAATCGCAGCGTTGACGTCGCATACAGAAACTTGCACAGAGTGGATTGACTCGAGATCTCTAGAGTCTAGACGAGTCCGATAAATCCCTCGTCTGTCCGACTTGTCCGATAAATCCGTCGTCCGTCTGACTTGTCCGATAAATCCGTCGTCCGTCTGACTTGTCTGATAAATCCATCGTCCGTCCGACTAGGCCGATAAATCCGTCGTCCGTCTGACTTGTCTGATAAATCCGTCGTCCGTCCGACTAGGCCGATAAATCCGTCGTCCGTCAGACTAGGCCGATAAATCCGTCGTCCGTCTGACTTGTCTGATAAATCCGTCGTCCGTCCGACTAGGCCGATAAATCCGTCGTCCGTCAGACTAGGCCGATAAATCTGACGTGCTGTCGCTTTCTTTTATTATTCTCTTTTCTTCATTGTTTTCTACTCTCTCTCCATTGAGTGCAACCTGTTGCTGCTGGTTGCATCATTGGTTGGGACGCGGCTATGCCACTGATGCAATGTCCCCCTTACCAGTACACTGGTGCTCATTTTGCCGACCTCGGAAGGATGACAGGCTGAGTCAACCTCCTGGTGTATTTTAATTCAGCGGCAAACGAGGCTTGAACTCAGGACCCTAGGATCCCAAGACGCCACTCTCACCACTAATCCAACACCAGGCTTGTTGTTTTCTACTGGTGCTACATGACAACAGTAGGAATGAAATAAATAAAAATGCAACAGAACGTCAGATTTATCGGACTACTCGAGGCATTTGTGTCACAAAGTGTGTTCTGCACACAAGTTTTCATCGTATCCGAACAGCGAGATTGCTTTGTTTTATGCGCGGAGAGATACGGCCGATGACACGCGCCGGCCTTGCTTGCGATTCATTCGCCGCGGTGCAACATGTCCGCTGCGCTGCGCTGGTCACTTCACCTCACTAAAATATTTCTGATATCGAGCAGTATGCAAGTCGAATTTACATTATTGAATTACGAATAGGATTTAGTCAAACCAGTTGTTATTTCCGAGTCTTCCTTCGATGTCCTCCCGATCATAATGAACGCCGGGAATTTCATCGCCATTTTCCTCTGCTTGTCCTGCTTCGGACTCGAACAGGTAAGGCCGTATTTCATTTCCAGCTGCCTGAACTTCACCTCCCGCGACTACGTTATCCGACAATTCTCCATGTGATTCAGAACAAAATCCTTAATTTCTCTCACACTCACTGTCGTTACCAGACAAGTGAAAGTCCATGTCATCCATTATTCAAAAACAAATGTTCGATTTTTTTTTTAAAGCAGAAATGAACAAAGCGATTGAGTCGACCAATCAAATGTGGAAACACACAGAAAGCCAATAGAATCACGTAGACCACCCACCCGAGTAATTAACGTGCAGCCTTTGACATCCTGTATATGACGTCATGTGGGTTACGCCCTTTTCAGGAGAATTTTTAGGGGCATTCCCGAAGAGGTTTGATTTTTTTTAAATTTTACAGAATGAGTTTTGTGAAAAAACATTGTCAGATCTCAAATCACGATGAAAAACTCCTATAGGACATATATAAATGAAATTTATGTACTTTTGCATGTCAGGGGACCTTTAATGGCAGAGCTGAGCATTTCAGGGAGTTGAGGCGTAAAACTTTACGTGCGCTGAGGGTGGATAAGGAGGCCTATGTATGAGGAATCTATGAAGGGGTAGAGCATCACCTGTGGTCAAGTGATTCTTGTCCTGCGTCCAGGGGAATTTGTGCATTACATTCCTCCAAGGTGTACTGCAGTTATAGAGCAGAGGGTGGTGGACTCTTGACACAGGAGTCCGAAGTGAAAGCATGCTGGGCTGGTTACTTTGAGCGGCTGAACCAGGCTGATCCACCAGCTCTTGAGTTGGATGTCAGGGGTGTTACTATCTCTATTGCTGACCCCCTAATCAACTGTGATCCACCTTCGTTTGTGGAAACACAAGCTGCGTTGAAACGGGGGAAAGCTCCTCGGATCTGTGGCATCCACACTGAACTTCTGAAGGCTGGTGGAAATGCTCTCCTCATGTCGTTGCATGCAGTTCTGTGCTCTGCCTGAAACACAGGCATCATCCCAACTGATTGGAAGAGGGACCTTGTTATCCCTTTCTGGAAAGGAAAGGGTGATCACCAGGAATGCAACAACTACTGAGGGGTGATGCTGCTCTCAGTGCCGGGTAAGGTGTTTTCTCGAATAATTCTTGAAAGGGTTCGCCACCATCTGCTTGAGCACCAGCACACAGAATGTCAGGCCTTACACCAGAGGTCAACGATTGACCGTATCCTTGCCCGTCAGGTCCTCACCAAACGCAGAAGAGTTTCAGCAGGGGCTGCCTGCAGCCTATGTTGATCTCTGCAAAGCGTTCAATTCAGTCAATCAGGATGCCCTCGAGAGGATTCTTGGTCTTTGTGGGATGCCACCAAAACTGATCAGTCTGATGTCTGAACTATACTTTGGTACTAAGAGTGCTGTGAGATGCAGTGATGTAATCTCTGACTTGTTTCCAGTTGTTACTGCAGTTTGTCAGGGGTGTGTACTGGCCCCCACACTTTTCAGTGCTAGTATGGACTGGATTCTGGGGAGGATGTCAGAGAGATCAAGCTGCGGTGCATCATTTGGGATTGTCAAGATCTCTGACCTTGATTTCGCAGATGATGAGTCATCTTTGCGGATACTCTGGATATCCTGTTGGGGGCCCACGCGTTGCTGAATGAGGAGCCTGGGCCACTTAGATTATGGGTTTCCTGGGTCAAAACTGAGATCCAGTCTTTCAATGACACCTTGGATGCAACTATCTTGTCTGTACCTGTTTGTGGTGAGGATGTTGAGGTCAGGGAGAGATTCACTTTCCTTGGCAGTGATATTCATGTCTCTGCTGGATGTGAGCCAGAGGTCAATGGATATCTGGGTCAGGCCGATGGAGTCATGGATTCACCGGATCATGGGGTGTGGCGCTGTGTCTGTACCTGTGCAGGAGGATGAAAGTCCGAGTCTTCAGGTCCTTGGTGCTTCCCATCTTGCTCTCTGGATGTGAGACTTGGACTCTGACCAGGGATCTGAGACAGACTTAATTATTTTGGTACCAGGTCTCTTCAGAGAATCCTTGGCTATCACTGGTCGGACTTTGTGTCCAATGAGCGGTTTTTTGGAGAGTCTCAAATGAGATTTGCTACCTGCATAGTCCGTGAGCATCAGCTGCGGCTGCATAGACATGTAGCCCGTTTTCCTGACGCCGATCCTGTTCACTAGATTCTCTCAACGAGTTAGCCTCTTGAGTTGAGGAAACCAATGGGCTGACCACGTGCCTCGTGGTTACAGCAGGTTGATTAGCATCTCAAGGAGATGTGGATGGGCCAAGCATCTGCATGGGGGATGGGCAGACGGAGGCCCCTGTTGTACCGGTGGAAAGTGGACGCAGCGCCGCTCTGCTCCAGCACATGTTCCCATACCTGACCTGACCTGACCTGACCTGATTTTATTGTTTTTTTTCTTGCAAAATCGAGGATTGTTCAAGTATGTTGGTCAGTCAATTTTGTTACTCTGTCTCTCAGTTTATTGCCTACAGGTCACAATTCTAAACTTTATCAGGTTGAAGAGGTAGTCTCAACTGAGAAGCCTATTGATTTTGTAGTCAAAGTTCATCTTGAGGTCAAATTTCTAAAATCATCAATTTCAATCTGAAAATAATCAATTTTCATCTGATTAATCTGAAAATTGAGCAGCAATTGTATCGTCCATCACTGAATTTAGAAACCAACTATTTTTGAGGAAAAAAGGTTAAAGGTCAACTCAAGGCCAAACTTCTAAAATAATAAATTTCAATCTGAAAAATATTCAATTTTTATCCGATTGACCTGAGCTTTAAGATTGCCAATTTTAATCTGAATGAAATGGGCAATTTGATGTTGATGTATCCATGGCAACTTTTGGAAAGGGGGGGGGGTGATTTTGCAAGTGTCGTGCTCTCCACAACATCTTTTTTACCCTCAATGAAGGAGAGAGTATTGCATTTGGGTCCGTTTGTTTGTTACTGATAAAATCTAAAGCTTTCTTAAGTATATTGATGACTTCCGTTTCTGTTTGTTTGTTTGTGTGTTTGTTTGTGTGTTTGTTTGTTTGTTTGTTTGTAGGCACGATAACTCGAACGGAAGGAGCTACCAATGTCAAATTACACCACGTGATTCAGGAGGGTGATGGCTAGTGCTGATTAGATTTTGGTCAAAATCGGTCAAAGGTCAAGGTCACAGTGAGGTCAAACATCCAAAAAACGATAACTCGAGAACGGAAGGAGCTACCAATGTCAAATTACACCACGTGATTCATGAGGGTGATGGCTCGCGCTGATTAGATTTTGGTCAAAATCGGTCAAAGGTCAAGGTCACAATGAGGTCAAACATAATTCCGTAAATTAATGTGGAGAAGTGGAGTATTTTTGCTTCGCTCGACGTTACGAGTTCGTTTTAACTTCGATTTTAATTTTGTCTTCGGTTTTTGCGATCGCTTAGGACGCTTAAAACTCGGTTGTCGAAATTCTGGTAAAAATCGCATTTTTTGGAGACGTTTTAAGATTGTATAAAAAATATTTCACTCGACGCGTCACGAGTCGTCCCATGATGCAGTGCGCTCGAGCAGACGCGTCGTTGAGTCACGTATGGTTTTGCGTGTGCGCGCTGACGGTGTTTTCAATCAAGATGGTGTTTAAAAGTCATTTTTTATCCCAATAAAGGTTATCGTCGCATGCCTGACTCGCTGAGCCGTGGGATTATGTGAAGATTGTAGGTGGATGGCCGAATATTACGGTTTTGTGACTTTGATAAAATAATATTGAATAATTGCGTGGAGAAATGGAGATTTTTGCTTCGCTCGACGTTACGAGTTCGTTTTAACTTCGATTTTAATTTTGTCTTCGGTTTTTGCGATCACTTAGGATGCTTAAAACTCAGTTGTCGAAATTCTGGTAAAAATCGTATGTTTTGGAGATGTTTTAAGATTGTATAAAAAATATTTCACTCGTGCGTCACGGGTCGTCACGTGGTGCAGTGCACTTGAGCAGAGGCGGCGTTGATCACGTAAAGGTTCTGCGTGTGCGCGCTGACGGTGTTTTCGATAAAGATGGTGTTTAAAAGTCATTTTTTATCCCAATAAAGGTTATCGTCGCATGCCTGACTCGCTAAGCCGTCGGATTATGCAAAGATTGTTGGTGGCTGGCCAAATATTATGGTTTTGTGATTTTGATAAAATAATATTAAATAATTGTGTGGAGATATGGAGATTTTTGCTTCGGTCGACGTTACAATTTTTGATGGTTTGGTGCAGAATCATCGTAGAAACTTCTGGTTTGCGTCGCTACCTTCTCTAGAGACAGCTTTTATTAGACAAGGTCAGAGGTCAAGTTGACGATTTCGTAAGTACCAGTCTATGACTGCTTGTTTGTTTGTTTGTCAACACAGAACTTTTGTGTTTTTTATGTCCCACAACCACGTGTTGGATTGAAGGGAAATTTTCCCAATTGGTGCGACTACAAACATAGAATGTTGTGATGACAATTTATTGAGCCATAGGTCACATGGTGTGGCAGCCATATTGGAAAAATGGAAAAACTTTGGACCTCCATCTCTGGAACCGCACCAAGGAAATAATTGAAACTTGGCACAGAGCAAGAGCTCATCATGGGGAATGAGTGATATATAAATGTTTATAACTTACGAAATCTAAAGATTTCGTAAGTATATTGATTATTCGAATGATATACGAAATTATAGACAATTATATACGAAATCTAAAGATTTCGTAAGTATATTGATGACTTCCGTCTTCTGTTTGTTTGTGTGTTTGTTTGTGTGTTTGTTTGTGTGTTTGTTTGTATGTTTGTTACTTACGAAATCTAAAGATTTCGTAAGTATATTGATGCCTTCCGTTTCTGTTTGTTTGTTTGTTTGTTTGTTTGTAGGCACGATAACTCGAGAACGGAAGAAGCTACCAATGTCAAATTACACCACGTGATTCAGGAGGGTGATGGCTAGTGCTGATGAGATTTTGGTCAAAATCGGTCAAAGGTCAAGGTCACAGTGAGGTCAAACATCCAAAAGAATCGATTTTTGATAGTTTGGTGCAGAATCATCTTAGAAACTCCTGGTTTGCGTCGCAACGTTCTCTCGAGACAGCTTTTATTAGACAAGGTCAGTGGTCAAGTTGACGATTTCGTAAGTACCAGTCTATGACTGCTTGTTTGTTTGTTTGTTTGTATGCACGATAACTCGAGAATGGAAGAAGCTACCAATGTCAAATTACACCACGTGATTCAGGAGGGTGATGGCTGGTGCTGATTAGATTTTGGTCAAAATCGGTCAAAGGTCAAGGTCACGGTGATGTCAAATATTCGATTTTAGATGGTTTGGTACAGATAACTCGAACGGAAGAAGCTACCAATGTCAAATTACACCACGTGATTCAGGAGGCTGATGGCGAGTGCTGATTAGATTTTGGTCAAAGGTCAAGGTCACAGTGAGCTCAAACATCCAAAAAATGATAACTCGAGAACGGAAGAAGCTTCCAATGTCAAATTACACCACGTGATTCAGGAGGGTGGTGTTTAGCGCTGATTAGATTTTGGTCAAAATCGGTCAAAGGTCAAGGTCACAGTGAGGTCAAACATCCAAAACATTCGATTTTTTGATGGTTTGGTACAGAATCATCGTAGAAACTTCTGGTTTGTGTCGCGACCTTCTCAATAGACAGCTTTTATGAGACAAAGTCAGAGGTCAAGTTGACGATTTCGTAAGTACCAGTCTATGACTGCTTATTTGTTTGTTTGTGTTTGTTTGTAGGCACGATAACTCGAACGGAAGAAGCTACTAATGTCAAATTACACCACGTGATTCAGGAGGGTGATGGCTAGCGCTGATTAGATTTTGGTTAAAATCGGTCCAAGGTCAAGGTCACAGTGAGGTCAAACATAATTCCATAAATTCATGTGGAGAAATGGAGTATTTTTGCTTCGGTCAACGTTATGAGTTCGTTTTAACTTCGATTTTAATTTTGTCTTCGGTTTTTGCGATCGCTTAGGACGCTTACAAGTCGGTTGTCGAAATTCTGGTAAAAATCGGATGTTTTGGAGATGTTTTAAGATTGTATTAAAAATATTTCACTTGCCGCGTCACGGCTCGTCACGTGGTGCAGCGCGCTCGAACAGAGGCGTCGTTGATCACGTAAAGGCTTTCCGTGTGCGCGTTGACGGTGTTTTCGATAAAGATGATGTTTAAAATTCATTTTTTATCCCAATGAAGGTTATCGTCGCATGCCTGACTCGCTAAGCCGTCGGATTATGCAAAGATTGTTGGTGGATGGCCGAATATTATGGTTTTGTGACTGATGAAATAATATTAAATAATTGCGTGGAGAAATGGAGATTTTTGCTTCGGTCGACATTACGATTTTTGATGGTTTGGTACAGAATCATCGTAGAAACTTCTGGTTTGCGTCGCTACCTTCTCTAGAGACAGCTTTTATTAGACAAGGTCATAGGTCAAGTTGACGATTTCGTAAGTACCAGTCTATGACTGCTTGTTTATTTATTTATTTATTTTTAAAATGATGCCATAGGTGCCTTCATTATGACATTATAATTGCATATGTAGAACGCTACATCCGATCAGAATGAAAATTTTTGACTGTCGTCTCGGGATAAAACGGTCCACAATTTTTGATGACGTCATCGGTCATGTGATTCGGCCGCCATATATATATATATATATATATATATATATATATATATATATATATATATATATATATATATATATATATATATATATATATATATATATATTGTTTAAACCTTCAAAAATCTCTGAAATGGCTGAACCCGTCATCACTGCCAGCAGTTATATAGTGGCAGTTCTAATTTTGTCTCATTAATGACGTAACACACCAATACACAAAATGCACCACACAAAACGACTCAAACACCACACAACACACCATACAAAACAAGTCCTGATGAGGATCTGGAATCTCTTGATTGCTTTTTTTCTTGTTATTGTTTGTTTGTCTGTGTGCAGAATATCTCTTTTTGAACAGATAAAAAAGGGTCTTTTGGATGGATCAAAAAGTTGAAATTTTGTGGACAGGTTCAGTGTGTGACAAGGACAAACTGATTAGATTTTGGCTACGATAATTTTTTGAGTGATTCTTCACCATTGAGAGATAGGGCCAAAAAGATTATTGTTGCGGTTTTCAGAACCACATGTATCCAACAGATAGTGGCCCCAAGACAGTTATTCCATTAATATACGTGTATATAGTCCTTTCCCTTTTGTCTGGCGGGACAACAGCGCTTGCGTTGCGAGGATCTCATCGCTAGGTTTGCTTATATCATTTCTTCTTCATTTCATTTCTAACTTCATTTCTACTCTTCTTTTCTGATTATTCCTGAGGTAAATCTGAGCCACGTGTGCCCTTCTCTGTGAGATGGGTCCTCAGCAAAGGGCAAGCAGGCATTACACCCACACCCCTCCGTAGAGAACGCAGCCTGCCAAACGCACACGCAGTCGTAATTTCCACTCAATGAACAGGAAACGCACCCAGCACGACGCTTACGCTGCATGGATCGCTTACCGAGGCCAATAATAGAAAGGCAACCCCACGCAATGTTGCGCAGGATGCGAGTGTGCAAGGCGTAAGCGCCGCGTTCCTTTCAACCCATTTCTGGACTAATTATATTGATGGGGTTTCGTCCCACGCACACGACAGCAGAATTGGGCGAGCGCTGGCCATGTGCATAATGGCGGATCGCAATGGAAGATGTTGTACAGAACGTGCTCTCAAAGGCAGACCCGTGCGCCGCTCGCTGCACTTTATCGTGCAGAGCGGGGCACGAATGGACACATCTTACTGTCTGTGCATGGGTTTGCCATAACATCTTACCTTCTCGCTTCTACGGCCAGCGAAGCTGCGATCTGGCGGAGGCATGTTGTACAGCTTGGGCCACGTTGGCGCACACAGAGTGGGCGCATTGACCAGCGCTGGTCGGGGCGGGCGTGCGGCACCGACACCACTCTCGGCCGGTCATCAGGGCATGGCCCGGGGGATCGTGCAAGCCGATTCATGGCGCGGAGTTCGGTATGGGCGATTCGTATCATGTCGTGAGGTCGGAGCAAGACATTTTTATGGCTCGGGGTAACCTTGCCGGAAGTGGAATGCTGCGGTTTCCGGCCATCGCGGCGGGCCGCACCGGGGGTCGGGGCCAAACAGAGCGCCCGATTCGGGTGACGACACCGAGTTTCGGGGTGCCCCCCCCGCCCTGCGTTGCGGGGCCTATGAAGGTCCGAGCGGACTCCTCCTCTCTCTCTGCCCTGCCTCTCCCGCTCAAGCTGGACCTCGACTCCGCCTTCTGTCGTCATCACCTCGACTCCGCCTTCTGTCGTCATCGCTGGACTCCTCCTCCTCCTCCTCCTCTTCTCTGCCCACACGACTCTGACTCCACCCTACCAACTCAAGCCCCTCCTTCACACCCACGGTCTTGACGCGAGCTGCCTGAAGCAAGAACGACGCGCCAGCTGTCAGGGGGGTACCGTGCCACGGAGCATCTCCTCCAAATGTATTGGCGGCGCGTTCGGGTACCGTGTATCAATTATACCAAGGTACCGAGAGACCGTAGCCTCAACTCCTCTCCTGTCTTGCTTCAATCCCTCTTCATTGGGTTTTTTGTGTGTGTGTGTGTGTTCGTGTGTTCGTGTGTGTTCGTGTGTTCGTGTGTTCGTGTGTTCGTGTGTTCGTGTGTGTGTGTGTGTGTGTGTGTGTGTGTGTGTGTGTGTGTGTGTGTGTGTGTGTGTGTGTGTGTGTGTGTGTGTGTGTGTGTGTGTCCTGGCGCCTGTCTATACAAGTAAGCCTGCAGAAGATTGTTGTTATTATTTTCGGGTTCGGTCTGCTTTGCGTCCACTTTTATAAGTTTCTTGTTTATTGCTGCACCACACCTCTCTTCCCTATCTCTGCACAGGTCAGGTCAGGTATGGGAGCATGTGCCAGAACAGCGCGTCGCTGCGTCCACTTTCCGCCGGTACTCCAGGGGCGTCCGTCTGGCCATCCCCCAGGCAGATGCCAGGCCCATCCCCATCTCCTTGAGATGATGGTCAACCTGCTGCAACCACGAGGCACGTGGTCGGCCCACTGGCCTCCTCCACTCATGAGACTCCCTCGCTGAGAGAATCTGGTGAGCAGGATCAGCGTCAGGAAAACGAGCCACATGTCCATACAGCCGCAACTGACGCTCACGGACTATGCAGGTAACAAATCTCATCCGAGTCACTCTCAGCAACCTCTCGTTGGACACAAAATCCGTCCAGCGATGGCCAAGGATTCTCCGAAGAGACCTGGTACCAAAGGAATTAAGTCTCCGTCTCAGATCCTTGGTCAGAGTCCAAGTCTCGCACCCATAGAGCAAGACTGGAAGTACCAAGGACCTGAAGACTCGGACTTTCGTCCTCCCGCACAGGTACTGGCAATGCCTCACCCCATGATCCAGTGAATCCATGACTCCCCAGGCCCAACCCAGACGTCTATTGACCTCTGACTCACACCCGGCAGAGACAGGAATATCACTGCCAAGGTAAGTGAATCTCTCCACGACCTCAACATCCTCACCACAAACAGACACAGACAGGACAGCAGCATCCAAGATGTCACCGAAAGCCTGGATCTTAGTTTTGACCCAAGAAACCCGTAATCCCAGCGGCTCCGACTCCTCATTCAGCACCTCGAGAGCCCCCAAAAGGATATCTAAAGTCTCTGCAAAGATGACTGCATCATCTGCAAAATCAAGGTGCGAGATCTTGACATTCCCAAACGATGCACCGTAGCTTGATCTCTCCAACATCCTCCCTAAAATCCAGTCCATACAAGTGCTGAAAAGTGTGGGGGCCAGTACACACCCCTGACGAACTCCAGTAACAACTGGAAATAAGTCAGAGATGGTACCACCACACTTCACAGCACTCTCAGTACCAGAGTAGAGTTCAGACATCAGATTGATCAGTTTTGGTGGCACCCCACGAAGACCAAGAATCCTCCAGAGGACATCCCGATTCACTGAATCGAACGCTTTACAGAGATCAACATAGGCTGCAAGCAGCCCCTGCAGAAACTCTCGTCTGCGTTCGGTGAGGACATGAAGAGCAAGGATACAGTCAATCGTTGACCTCTTTGGTGTAAAGCCTGACTGCTTTGGACGCTGGTGCTCAAGCAGATGGTGGCGAACCCTATCGAGAATTATCCGAGCAAAGACCTTGCCCGGCACTGAGAGCAGCGTCACCCCTCGGAAGTTGTTGCAGCCTTGGCAATCACCCTTCCCTTTCCAAAGAGAAACAACAAGGCCCCTCTTCCAATCAGTTGGGATGATGCCTGTGTTCCAGGCTGACCACAGAACTGCATGCAACGACACGAGTGCAGCATTTCCACCAGCGTTGAGAAGTTCAGTATGGATGCCACAGATCCCTGGAGCTTTGCCCCGTTTCAACCGGTTCACCGCAGCCCGTGTTTCCACAAGCGAAGGTGGACCACAGTTGATTGGAGGGTCAGCAACAGGGATTGTAACACCCCTGACGTCCAACTCGACAGCTGGGGGATCAGCCTGGTACAACTGCTCAAAGTAACCGGCCCAGCGGGCCTTCACTTCAGACTCCTTTGTCAAGAGCCTACCACTCTCTGCTCTAACTGCAGTGTTCCGAGGGATGGGCTTGGATGAACGCAATGCGCGAATTCCCCTGTAAGTGGGACGAGAATCACCTGTCCACAGGTGATGCTCTACCCCCTCACAGATTCCTCGCACATAGGCCTCCTTGTCCACCCTCAGTGCACGTACAATTTTACGCCTCAGCTCCCTGAACAGCTCAGCTCTGCCATTCAGCCTGGCCCTGCGACTCTGGTCAATGGTATCCAGTGTCCCTTGAGAGACAAAATTCTTCTTTGCCCTGCGGTGAGTTCCAAGACATCCACCGGCAACATCAAGGACGGTGGTCTTGAAGGCACTCCACAACTCTTCAGGACCCCCCAAAGCACCCAGACCCCCCAAGTGTCCACTCAGCCTGTTCGCAAACTCCTCAGCTTGGCAACATCCAGCCTAGCCTGGGATGGTAACATTCTCCAGGATTTTAGGTGCAGCTTTAGAGTTGCAACAACAAGCCTGTGGTCAGTATTGAGGAACTGAGCACTCCGGTAGACCCTGCAGTTCTGGATCATCCTCCAGCGACCGTCAATGAGGACATGGTCAATCTCCTTTGCCGCACCGCCAATGTTGGAATACCAAGTCCAGCGATGAGCTTGTGGGCGCTGACACCATGAACCAGCCACCCTAAGTCCATGACTTCTTGCAAAGTCAAGGAACTTAGTGCTATTCTGGTTCATAGTTCCTGACCCATGGGGACCAACACACATCTCATAACCATCCCTATCAGTTCCAGTCGATGCATTGAAATCCCCCAAGACTAGAAGTGTATCTCGTCTGGGGAACTGATCAACCACAGACTCGAGTGTGGCGTAGAATGCATCCTTCACGGTGAGATCACTCGCCTCAGTCGGATCATAAACAGAGAACAGGGAAATGACACCTAAGGAGTGACGAATCCTTAATCTCATAATACGCTCGTTGACCGGTGTTACCTCAATTATCATTGGGGTCAGCCTATTGGACACAGCTACAGCAACTCCTTGGGTATGGTAACCATCAGAGCGACCAGACCAATAGTAGGTGTAACCACCCACCATTATCTCGCCGCAATCCGGTCTCCGAACCTCAGAGAGAGCTGCAATCCCGATGTCCAAACGCTTGAGCTCAGATGATAACAGAGACAGGTGATCATCCTCTCTTAGGGATAGGACATTCCAGGCACCCACCCGAAGGGACCGCCTCAGGTTAACCCAAGGAGACTGCCGTCTGGTGGACGACACCTCCTTCTGCACAACACACCCCAATAAATCTATTGATCGAACCACATACCTTTCCTCGCCCCATTGTAAATAAATCATTATTAGAAATGTTCCCTGCTCGTTTTTGTCTTTTCCTCCATTGATCCAGCATGGTCCGAATCTGAGCTTAGCCGGCACTTTATTCCCAACAATCCGTTCCTTTTTGCCAGTAAGTCCTTGGCAATGTCGCTCAGCTGCATCCGATCCGGTAAAGTGAACTGGTCCGGTCGAGTGATCCGGTTCAGACAAGGCGTACCGAGGGCGTGTTACCCGGTAATTAAATCATGTGGTTATTTTAGGTAACCAGATGAACTAGACGGAGGACCCAAAGTCACGTGGTTGAGTTATTGGCGTCCACGGTCGGTTAAGCGACCCGCTGCGTCATGGAATTATCCCTTTGCGATGGCCTACAATTCCGAGGAGTCTGGTGGGAGCCGAGATAGCTTTCCCCCCCATAGTGGTCTTTTCACCCAACCCCCGGCCCGCAACAATATGTAGCACGATATCTCAAAAGGTTATAGATGGATTCAGATGAAACTTGGTGGACAGGTTGGGTGTGTGATCATGATAAATTTATTCGATTTTGGTGAAGATCTGATTTTGGATCTGGATACGACAATTATTTAATCTTTCAAGTGATTTTTCACCATTAAGAGATCGAGCCAAAAATGATATATAGCCTGATATTTCAAAAATGTTTATGGCCCGATGTGTTTTCGTGGATCAGGCATTACGTGGCGGAGGTATGCGCTCTTCCGAGTGCCCTTCTAGTTGATATATATATATATATATATATATATATATATATATATATATATATATATATATATATATATATATATATATATATATATATATAATTTTCAAAACTTGGCAGACAGTTCATTTTAATGCGAGTCGACAGTGTAATGTTCTACAAAATACACACGATCTGAGCTTGGTTGTGTGTCTTGTTTCATCTCAGCCTGACACGTTTGGGCTTCATCCTGTTCGTGGTGCATTACTTTGTGGAGCTGATCTTTCACGTATGCCGGATATTCTTCCTCATCGACGAGGATTACCAAAGGGGGTAAGTCTCAAACCCCTTTCCACTCAATGCAGCAGGTTACTACCTCCATCACCAAAGGCGAACGGAGGTTAGTTTTTCACCCCTGTCTGTTTGTCTGTCTGTTTGTCTTTCTGTGAGCAGGATATCTCAAAAAGTCGTGGACGAATTCAGCTGAAACTTAGTGGGCAGTTTGGGTGTTTCAAGGACAAACTTATTCGATATTGGTGAAGATGTGGATGTAGATCTGGATACTAGAGTTGTTTTTAATTGAAGTGATTCTTAACTTCAATTAACTTAACCTTAACTTCAATTAACTTAACCTTAACTTAACCCCCTGAGAGATGGGGCCAAAAATGATATTTCAAACGGTTGTGAATCGATTATGACAAAACTTGGTGGATGAGTTGGTTAGGTGGTGAGAACAAGCCAATTAGATTTTGAATGACAGAGGCCTGGCAGAGGTATGCGCTCTACTGAGTGCTGTTCTAATATTGATACTGTCACCCTCGGGTTCTAAAAGCTAAAGTCATCGTAACTGATTCTTCTGTTTGTTTGATCCTTCAGCTTTGATGTGTGGGCCGTGCTTTTTGTTCTTGGCCGCCTCATGACGCTCACCATGTCTGTGCTCACCATTGGCTTTGGCCTTGCTCGCTCGGACAACCGGCGGTTGGACATTGCGACTGGAAACTTCAACATACTTCCCATCAGGTGTGCCTTTTTAAAACTTTGTCTTGGTACAATCCCTGGATTATGCTTTCTTGTTGCTTGACTTTGGCTCGAATTAATCCAAATCGTAAACCCTGTGTTAAAAAAAAAGATATTGAGATTATTTTGTAAAAAAGTAAAACAGGTTTCTTTTACAAATACCTATTTAATTGAAAATAAAAGGGTGCAAAAGGAAATTAAGAAACTGGTTGCTTGTCATAAGAAAGAATGTGCAGACAAGATTGAACAGAAATTTAGGTCTGGGAATGTCAAACAAGTGGGAATGGTATGAAGAATATAACAAGAAAAATGTCTCGGCATCAAGTTCTGATGAGCCGTTAATTTATTTGTCATTGGCAAAAGTTATTTTCTCAATTTGACAAATATAGCTTTACTCTACTTAGGGATAATCAATCAGGGCAAATAGGGGACTCTTTGAGGACAGAATTAAATATAGTCACTTGAGCTGGAAAATCCTTAAAGAATGTTAAATCTGTTGAGACTGCTAGTAATGTTGCACAAATTTCCATGTTTCTCACGTAGACATGAAAAGAACGGAATGGAATGGATATCACAATTTACTGACATGCTGATAACCAATATTTATGTGACAAAATCATCCAATACCAATACTGATATGTCACGCAACACCATGGAATTTGTGTAAGTTAGCCCATGCAACTTTCATTTTAGGACATGAGCAACAATCGCCAGTCGCGAGCAAAGCAATGACAATCTGCCAGCACTTGGATGTGCATCAACTCTTTATGACGACTGTCTTTGTATTGTTTTCTCTCCATCTTTTGCTGACTCTTCAGCTTTCAGCACCTCCTCGTTTTTCTGGAAGTTTTGCTTGTGTCTGTTTCTCAAATGAAGCATGAAGTTTGTCGTGGTGAAAGTCCTTGTTGTCTTTCATCCGCGTGAAATGGATTGTTGACAAACATTGCAGTTGACAAACAAAAACAATCATATACGTGTTGATCAGCGGGGGATGGAAGAACATGCCTCCCCCCCCCCCATTTTTGGGGGCCAAAAAACACAAAAATGTGTACATTCACAAATGATCACGAAGCAGTTTTCCTTGCAATTGATTTAATATATTTAATGAAAAGTTTTTGAACGAGCGATTAATTGCTTAGCGAGTTTTGTTTGACGCCAATTCTCTATGTAGATGTGAACTGGGTAGTGCCACTCCTGATAGGGAGCGTATGATGACAGACCTTCCAGTTCCATCGCAATGGTTTTCACCTTAATTTTACATTTACAGATGTTATTTTCACTCTATTGTGTTGCCTTGGAGTCGACTGCGAAGTATCTGGAGGAATTCCAGTTGTTTGCTTTTTCCGTCTTGGAAAAACGTTAGCAGTTTGGAGCATCGTTTGTGACATATAGATGTTGTTCTCAACCACTTGCTCACTTAATTGGATTTTTTGGGGTCATTTAGCTGCTGTTCCTATTCCTTTCTTGCCTACCTTGAGTTTTATTTTTTCTTTTGTTCCAATTCTTTTCTCTTTTGGATTGTATGGAACACAAAATAAAGTTGACCCCCCCCCCCATTCCCACCCACCAATCCCCTCTGAAATAATTTCCCTAGAAATGCTACCACATGCAGCCATAAGTGTTCAGAACCCTAAGTTTTCCAGGGTTCATCTGACAGCATCACCGTATTGGCTTCGCGCTACGTACTCACATGCCCCCCCCCCCCGGCAACTTTTCCAGAGCAATCAACTGCCTTGAAGACAATCTTCATTCCTTTGTAAGTTGGAGCAAAGGTCCTTAATGTCAGGAAAAATGAAGGAAATATTTATAGATTTTAGTAAAACGAGGGAGTATTTATCAATCACTTTCTATGAAAATATTGAGATTATCTCAGAATACAAATATTTACGAACCTTTTACTTTATTAATAATTTCAATTGTTTGTGCGTTTGTTTGTTACTCTTTCACCGCAGCACCTAGAGGCACCAAATTTTGGGTGAAGTTACTTCGGAACTGGGCAAGGGTTTAAGCGACCACACGTTGGCCTTGAAGGCCGTTTTGAGCCCACTAAAGGCCATTATAAAGTGTATATTGGGATGTGGGGTCAGGCAGTGCTGTCGCTGGCCTTGCAGGCAAGGAGGAACCACCATGGGGCCAATAAGTCGATTTGATTTTGGTTCAGGTCCAAATAACTCCATAGCTTTTCAAAGTCCAACTTGAGGCATCTGAAGTACATTATTTCAATGTTCATGGGGATATTTTGTTTCTATTTTATCAGGCTGTAATCCAATATGTTGAAGTGTTCAATATGTTGAAGTGAAGGATGTTTAAAACATAGCCGGCGTTAGCTTAGCGGTTAAGGTGGCTGGCTTGGGACCTCGGAGTCCTGAGCTCGAACCCCTGCCGGCTTTTGAATCAACATCAGGTGGGGTTGACTCAGCCTGTCATCCTTCTGAGGTACGGGTTTGCGTCGCTACCTTCTCTAGAAGGTACTTCTGCCAGTGTACGGGGGAAGTAAGCGTTTGTGGGTAACCTGCGTCGGAGTGGTGACATGTCCAGGATGAAACTTCCTCGGTTAGCCCTATGTGCCTTATGGCACGAAAGGAAAGGTGTTATTATTTATTAATCCAATATATTGTTGCTTTTCTGTCGCATTGCTTGGTAGAATGGACTGTGTCAAGGTAGTATGAGGACATTTGGTTGAATAATGAGGACAGAGCTCGTAAGATGATTGGTAATGATGTCAAACAGTTAGAAACTTTGCTTTAAGATGCCAGGGAAACGAAATTCCAGACTATTTATTATTAATGATTGAAATAATCCTCCCCACTCCTGCGTAGTTTTTAATGGGTCAGGAAGAACTCGATTTCAATCGGTTCAAACCAGCCAATTCAGAAACCTTTTTTTTTAACCTTCTGCTTCGAGGCAACACAATGACTCCTTTTTAGGTCATCTCTTCGAGCATGACCTAATAATATGGGTGTAGATGTCCTCCGATCCGTCCGTCCATCCGTTGCGAAAATGACGATTTTCAAATTCTATCTCCTCCGCCATTTCTCAAGCGATCTTGAATTTGATTGTGGCATATGAATCTATGGGACAATATCTAAATTTGGTCAGGCCGGATTTTCGATATTCGCTTTTGTTTTCGCGTCACGTGACTTCAAAGTTTGCAAAAACTGCCCTACTATACCTTCAGGAGGCTATATATTTTCTCGCAGAGATGACCGTCACTCCCGCACGGGGGTAATTTTTTAGATTAGCTGTCACATGTCGTGAATTTATTGGACCTTGCCATAAACCTTTGGAGAAAGTGCTTGCATTCTTGTTGTATTTTGATCGTGTAATGTTGATGGATGTTTGTATTCTGTTTCTATAAAAATAAATGACTGTGAAGATTAATTTAGTGGTTTGACATGATCGATAATTATTTAAGAAGTCACAGTCTAGGAGAGATGGACACATTGATGAAATCATCAAAACAACCCTGGTGTGAGGTTGCGTCAAATGTGCAGAGGTTCCACGTGGATATCGTGAGAAACGTGGCTGTGACATCAACAGCTTTGTAAATTGCCGGCGATTCGAGCGGAGAGTAGAACTGATTACAAGGCAATATTTTTGGCAATACTAGTTAATCATAGCCGATTCCTGTGCATCGTGCACTCGATTGTGAGGCGATTTGAGCAAAGCCCAGGTGACTTGTGAAACCAATCGCTCAGGATTTGCACGGAAGAATTGCTCCAGTGTATGGACGGTTCAGATTACAGTAGGTCGGTTGCCTAGTTATTCTGTTCATTTGCATTATCCATCGATTGTATGCCTCGGGCTGTAGTTTGCAATCAAATAACTCATGCAATCGAGTTGAACTCTTAACGACGACGCATCACCCTTATGCTCATCTACTGTAGGGTCTGCTGCCTGGCGGTGGTGTGTCTCGGCCAGGCGTGGATGATGTGGAAATTCATCAATTTTCAGCTCCGGCGGTGGAGGGAATACATTTTGTGGCATGCAAACAAGAAGAAGCAGCTGGCGCCGAGGCCCAAGCGAGAGCTCGGTATGTGAAAGAGGCACTCGATCTGTCCATCAAGCTCGTAATTTTGTTAAACGGCACGCGCCTTGTGTCGTCATTGATGACACAAACTGGTGCCATTTTGTTTTTGAAGGATGAAAATCTGACCTCTTTCATAGCTTAAATTGGTCACTGTCTCTCTTCCACTCACCACAACCCCCTCCATCCAGGTTGTGAAAACGGATCTCCAAGAATTGGTGGAGCCATTGTCAATGGAAAGCGTGGAAAATCATTGTGATGAAAACGAGCATGGTGCTATAAATATTGGTCATTAGTCGTGCCTAAATTTGGTGTCGTCACGTCACCCTTCCGGTGATTTTAATCCGTCCGTATCCGCGCAGTTTCCCCAAAAGTGAATTGAGACGAAGCACTTTATATCCCACATTCTCAACATTTTTCCTTCCTTTGTATTTCCTCCCGATGGATCTCCTACAGACTGAATGGAGCAATACTTCGGTTAAGTCATGCCAAATTTTTGTCTGCACTCACATCGACTTTTCGGCTTGCAAACATGTTTGCTGACGTGGTCGGTGGAGGTTTAAGGGGTTTTAATATTTTATTCTTTGCATTTCTGGTTTAAACTTAAACTGCCAAAACGATGTAGCCATAATCCATTAAATCGCAATTGGAGATGGATATTATCTGAGCCTAATGTAGTTTAATCTGGTTTTAATTCTCATCCATTTGCGGTGTTTTTTTCCAATAGGTGCAGGTGTTCTTTTTCTGTTTTCCTCTTCCTTCTTCTTGCCATCAGTTTGCTTTTTATTTTTTGACGAGTTGCATGGCACGGACCCTGCTCTCGTATGTCTGCACATCTCCTGTAAGACCGGAGTGTAACGTTCTCATTATTGTTATTATTATTATTATTATTATTATTATTATTATTTTCTCTCCTTGTGTTGTGTCTGAAAATATTCCGTTCATCTTTAGTGTTCAACTTTTCATTTTCAACAGGTCAAGATAGTTTTGGCTGTGGTTAAGCAGATAGGAGTGGTGGATGTTTTAAAAAAAATTTTTTTTTAAATGAGTAAACATTTCATATTTGTCAGAAATGTTCTCTTTTCCTTGAAGGGGAATTGAACTCTTGGTTTTTGTTTTTCCTTCTTGCATCCAGTTGTAAGGGAAAGTGCACCATTGAGCAATGACTGTACCTTCCTTGAATTATTTTCATTAATATCTCGGTTTCCTGCGTTTGTGGGTTCCCGAATTGGCTGCCAGTCCGACAGGATTGTGCAGAGGTAGTGCCATTTGCCTTTGAGTTGTCCGCTCTGGGTTTGAGTCCCGACCCGCCGATAAGCTGTCGGAATGGTGCTTCGCAGGCAGAGCGTTTTATCATCCCTCGGGTGGACGTTAAGCTGCCGGCACTGGTCGTCTGTGGATGTCAAAGATCCAACGGTGTCTTTCACAAAGAATATGTGAGTTATTGCCGGCACAGTGAATAAATTACAAATTTTTGCCAAAATCTCTCTCGCCATCCAGTTGGCAAGCTTGGCGAGTCCACCAATAACCCCCAAGGTGACTTTGTCCTGCAGCGGATTGAAAATGGGCTGATGATGATGATGGTGATGATTGTAATTTACTGCGAAACTTGTGACGTTTTCATCTTGTGGCGAGTCGTGGACCTTCGAAGGCAAGGCATGGCTGTCACCACAGAAATTGCTGGGAAATGCACTGAAGTTGCATTTGCTGCTTAACGGCACATTTTCTTTTTTCAGGGAATGTCGAGGAGGGAAAACTTGTTCAACAATTGAACCCAGTCATTCAAAGTTTGTGAAACACGAGCTTAGTTTCACTTGGAAGTGGCTTTCGTTTGTAAGGGATTTCAAAGTTTCACATTGCTGTACCACCTGATTCTAAGACTCATGTAAATGCCTTCAGGGATATGGATATGGAGTTCAAGTACAAGTGTTTGTTTGCTTCCTGTTGGAGATTCATTTCATGTCACGTCTGTTTCCGTATCCTCCATTCCTGAAATCCGATGATACCGGTTGATGTATTTAGCATGCTTCAGCACACCTTGCTATGCAATTTCATGAACATCATAAAATATGTAACCACACCGTGGCTTATCTCTGGTGTTAACCCTTCTTTTTTTCATTATATGAAAGGGAAAAAGTGCAGTATTACTTAAAAGGGACATTTGAGAACAATTCGAGCTTTTCTTGCACTCAAATAGTTTGGTTGTTATTGTCCAAGGTTTCGTATAAATGTTGTTTTGCTTTTTCTCCTATTGGAAACCATTTTTATGTTTAATTATTTTATAAAGATGCTTCATTCAAGTACGGATGATAAGTTGAGCAAATTTAGTGAAATGGAGAGTTTTCATTTACTTGATGTATCCAATGGAAATGGAATTATATTTGTAAATTCATTGATAAGATTCTCTGTCTGTCTGTCTGTGTCTGTCTGTCTGGGAAGCTTTTATATTCTTTTCTGTTGTGTACCCTTTCTAGTATCCTGTAATAAGGGGATATACGCAAGCTTTCTTGCAGGCCCCCGGAGAAGATGGTGCCCGCAGTGCTGTTAGGGGTTGAGCGTTTAAAATGGCTTTTGAAAAGACCGATAGTTCGAAGTCGCCATTAGAAATTTCAAATCTTCGCCGGAAGACGTGACTTGACGCCTACCGTGCATGATGCCGTTTCACGTCTCGTTACTGAAGCGAGCGTCCACGATGGCGACTGAGAAACCCTCTCCGATGCATCATTCAAAATGGAGTTAACACCTATCTACTTGTGTTTTTTTTATTTTTATTTTTTATTTTCGAAACATTTCCGTTCCGTCATGGAAATCAAAATGTGTTCCTTTTTATTATTATTATTATTTTTGTTTTTAAGTGTAATTTTTTTTTCTTTCTTCAAAATGGAATCTCATTAAACAGAGTCTGTTGCAAAAGGTGTTTTACAATACGATGCAAAAAGTGCCTTTAATATTTTTCACTACCTTTAGAGCAAGTTCACAACTTTGAACTGCCTACCCACCATTGCTGATCGTCGAGAGAAAAAGTACATTCAAAAAGTTTTGTATTTTCTTATCGTTTTGCAATGTTTGTTAACAATGAAATGAGCTGTTCAGCGTTCGGTTTTGTTTTTTGTTTTGTCGTCTGTATCCGTGCTGTTGTTATCAACACTAGTCACTGAGTGGTGCTTTCCAGCGGAATCGATGGTGTTTAAGGCGGTTGAGGTGCGTGTTCAGCCACCTTTGGTATTTTTCTCCCGCCAACATGCATTGATGAACGTTCAACGGAGTCGTGCGTTTCGGTTTTACAAATCGACGGCACAAACGTCACAATTGCTGTGAATATGGAACGTTAAATGTCAAAGATTTTCCGCCTAGAGGTTTTTCTGGGTCTACCTGTCAATGGAGCCAAAAAGGTGTACCGTGTCTTCTGCTGAACAACAGAACTTTTGCCAAAAACAGTGTATTACAGTTTTCACTTGTACCTGCCAAGAGGCACCAAGCAATAAACTTCATAAGAAAGTTTACAAGTGTTTTATTACCACCACCACCTCCTCACTATCTCATGCCACCACCTTTTTAAAAGAAACATCTTCCCCTTTTGGAAGATTCTGGGTATGTACCCTTATAATTATGCAAAATGGGTGTAATTTAACCTCAACCCACCCCTCGTAGCCATTCCCACTCCCTTCTGTCCCCACACTGACTTCCTGATAAAAGATCTTTGATATCGGAGGCCATTTGGTCGATCATGTCTGTGTCATATTGACACCACCTGAATTCCATCTCTCATTTCATGGACTCCCTTTAATACCTCCCTATCTCTAATCATTTTTGTGATTTTATAGTCCCCCTCAATTTATTGCCGGGAATGGAAAAGCGTAAAACTTGAACCGTGGCCAATCTTTGTGGCCTCGTGTGGATAACTGGGTCGACGGTAACTCTGTCGGTAACAGGAATGGGATGAAACGTGATGTGATGAAGAGTTGCACGGTGATCAGGCAGGGGACAGTACGTGTCGACACCAGACACATTCCTCGCATTCCTTCACTAGAATCCAGCTGTCCCACCTACCCCTCCACCCCCTCCCAACACCTCAACCCCCCTCCACCCCCCCAAAACCTCAACCCCCTCCACCCCCCAACACCTCAACCCCCTCCACCACCCCCAACACCTCAACCCCCCCTCCACCCCTCTATTTTCAGATGAAAACGTTTTCTTTGCTTCTAAGTATTTTTCCCTCTCCTGACGAGTAGAACGCACAGCCAGAGGGCAACAAGAGAGAGAGAGATGAGATCACCGTGCTACGAAGCAGGGAAGAAGGGAACAGAACGGACGGCTCGAAGAGGCAGTGACGTAGTAAGGGGGCGGAGCAAAGGGAGGGACTGGGAGCCAAGGAACGAGGGCGGACGGAGCAGGAGTTTCCAGTCCCTGCTTTCGCCTGAGTACAGGTGAGTCCTTTGGGAAGTAGGGGAGGTAAACATGCACGTGGGGCGACAGTGAGGTTGCAGAAGAAAAGGATCGGGGTGAGGAGTTGATGTTAAAACGAGGGTATCGGCGCAGAGACACGGGACGGGGGGCCGATGTGTAAATTAAGAGAAGCTTGTGGCGGCGGGGCCGTCGTGGGTCCGTGCTTTGGTAATTTTTTTTTAAGTTGTTTTTATGCTTTCCTCATCTGTTTAATCCTTCCTCCTCTCGCATCGAAATTCTTAGTCTTGCTACTTGTCGTCGCTTATGAGTGCATTGCTTGAAGACTCGTTGGGCGGTGTAGCGAATGGCGGGTCATTGGGCGATGTAAACGGTGGCGAGTGTTTATGTTGTTTTTTTCCGTTTTGATTGAAAGATACGTTAAAAATATATGTATTTTAGCTCTGATAAAACGATGGCAGGTAATAATTACTACAGGGAGTGGACGAGTTTTTTGAAAGCTTCATTTCAACGAGAGGACACACACCGGGTGGGAGGGGCCACGGCGTCGGGTGGGAGGGGCCACGGCGTCGGGTGGGAGGGGCCACGGCGTCGGGTGGGAGGGGCCACGGCGTCGGGTGGGAGGGGCCACGGCGTCGGGTGGGAGGGGCCACGGCGTCGGGTGGGAGGGGCCACGGCGTCGGGTGGGAGGGGCCACGGCGTCGTGTGGGAGGGGCCACGGCGTCGGGTGGGAGGGGCCACGGCGTCGGGGTGGATCGAGCCGAACGCTGAGCGTGTGAGGTGCTCAGTCTCTACCCCTGTGGAGAAAGTCCCACATGTCGGGTCCTGGCTTTCAGTGCTTGAAGACAAAAGCCAAAATATGTCGATCAAGAAAGAAAAAAAAATTAAAAATCGAACTGTATAAATCCAAGAGGGCGATCTTTTTATGAGCTGTGGTTTCAACCGCAGTGAATCTCCCCCATTGTGACACATAAACGCCTGTTATCAGTGACGAGTCATACACCTTGTTTACTCGTGAACGTCGAGCCTCGATGGGTTCCTGACACGAGTCATCAATCTGTTATAAATCTGAAAATAATCGCATGAGCTCTTCAGTCCCTCCTCCACACAAGGTGGACCGAGGTGTTTTCACCTGTTTGCTTCACTGTGAACATGATGTCTCAAAAAAGCTGTGGATGGATTCGGACTAAACGTTGTGGATGAGTTGGTTCGATGACAAGAACAAGCAGATTCGATCTTGGTTCAGGTCTGGATGTGGATTAGGCCCAACAGTGGGATACAAAATCTAAATTGTTCAGCCTGGTGGAGGGTATGCATTAACATATATATATATATATATTATTCATTCCCTTTTATTGAAGGAACAACCACTTCCACAAGTGCACACAGGTTAGAATTATTTACAGGTCATGAAATCATTTCCACAAGTGCAGACAGGAATAAAACGATGAATATTTACAAAGTCATAAAAATATAAACTTTTTGAAACAGTTCACATTAAACCAATAAGGAAACAATACGTATTGATAAGTTGATCGTCAGTGCTCCGTTGGTTAAACTCCACAATAAGCACCGCACACACCATCGTTTTTGGAAATGCCCACAGTTATCACAGGAGAATTCCAGGTACACCCAGGACGACACCAAGGACCGAAAAAGACCACAGTGTCATCCACTGGAAGCAGACTGTTCTGAAATTTCTCTTCCTGGATACATACGTATGCAGCCAGTTTTGCCTCGAAATTAAAAGTTGGCGAAACAACATTCATCCTTACATCTGTGTTTAATACGAAAACCAAATGTAGAAATACAACGTGTGAAAACCAACCCTCGCCCTTGAATGACGCATGATGAAGCAATCGCCCTACCAGTAAAAAGTGGTGTCAACCTTGGGCACCCAACAAAGGTACCCAACAAATCTTGGGCACCCAACAAAGGTACCCAACAAATCTTGGGCACCCAACAAAGGTACCCAACAAATCTTGGGCACCCAACAAAGGTACCCAACAAATCTTGGGCACCCAACAAAGGTACCCAACAAATCTTGGGCACCCAACAAAGGTACCCAACAAATCTTGGGCACCCAACAAAGGTACCCAACAAATTTTGGGCACCCAACAAAAGTACCCAACAAATCTTGGCACCCAATAAAGGTACCCAACAAATCTTGTCCCCCCAACAAAGGTACCCAACAAATCTTGGACACCCAACAAAGGTACCCAACAAATCTTGGGCACCCAACAAGGGTACCCAACAAATCTTGGCACCCAACAAGGGTACCCAACAAATCTTGGGCACCCAACAAAGGTACCCAACAAATCTTGGGCACCCAACAAAGGTACCCAACAAATCTTGGGCACCCAACAAATTTACCCAACAAATCTTGGGCACCCAACAAAGGTACCCAACAAATCTTGGGCACCCAACAAAGGTACCCAACAAATCTTGGGCACCCAACAAATGTACCCAACAAATCTTGGGCACCCAACAAAGGTACCCAACAAATCTTGGGCACCCAACAAAGGTACCCAACAAATCTTGGGCACCCAACAAAGGTACCCAACAAATTTTGGGCACCCAACAAAAGTACCCAACAAATCTTGGCACCCAATAAAGGTACCCAACAAATCTTGGACACCCAACAAAGGTACCCAACAAATCTTGGACACCCAACAAAGGTACCCAACAAATCTTGGGCACCCAACAAGGGTACCCAACAAATCTTGGACACCCAACAAAGGTACCCAACAAATCTTGGGCACCCAACAAGGGTACCCAACAAATCTTGGCACCCAACAAGGGTACCCAACAAATCTTGGGCACCCAACAAAGGTACCCAACAAATCTTGGGCACCCAACAAAGGTACCCAACAAATCTCGGGCACCCAACAAAGGTACCCAACAAATCTTGGGCACCCAACAAAGGTACCCAACAAATCTTGGGCACCCAACAAAGGTACCCAACAAATCTTGGGCACCCAACAAATGTACCCAACAAATCTTGGGCACCCAACAAAGGTACCCAACAAATCTTGGGCACCCAACAAAGGTACCCAACAAATCTTGGGCACCCAACAAAGGTACCCAACAAATTTTGGGCACCCAACAAAAGTACCCAACAAATCTTGGCACCCAATAAAGGTACCCAACAAATCTTGTCCCCCCAACAAAGGTACCCAACAAATCTTGGACACCCAACAAAGGTACCCAACAAATCTTGGGCACCCAACAAGGGTACCCAACAAATCTTGGCACCCAACAAGGGTACCCAACAAATCTTGGGCACCCAACAAAGGTACCCAACAAATCTCGGGCACCCAACAAAGGTACCCAACAAATCTCGGGCACCCAACAAAGGTACCCAACAAATCTTGGGCACCCAACAAAGGTACCCAACAAATCTTGGGCACCCAACAAAGGTACCCAACAAATCTTGGGCACCCAACAAATGTACCCAACAAATCTTGGGCACCCAACAAAGGTACCCAACAAATTTTGGGCACCCAATAAAGGTACCCAACAAATCTTGGGCACCCAACAAAGGTACCCAACAAATTTTGGGTACCCAACAAATCCGCAGGTTTAACCCTTCAAGCAAAGGCATGAGAAAGAGTTTCCTGAGCATCACAAAAAGGGCACTTTTCAGGGATATGTGGACACAGTCGGTGTATTATATCATTCGAGAGTAAAATGTGATGTGTCAACCGCCACTGTAAGTCTCCGGTACGTTTAACGATGGGTGGTTTGTACATGGTTCACCACTGGATTTCTGCTTGAGGCCAAGCTTGGAGCAACCCACTCCAGTGAAGTTGTGGTTCCACAAGTTTAAGAGAAATGAGTGTCTTGATACGCAATAAATCCATGAAAAGTTTTTTTTTCGATTTTCATAAAATAAGTAAACAAGGAAATTGGGAGCAAGAGGAGAGGGCTGAGGTGAAGGTAAAGTGGCCTCTGTCTGTGGATCCCATTTTAAGCCAATTTTTTTTAATAGACACGAATAATGGCAGAGAATATCTTCTCTACGTAGCGGATGGACCGAATACCGATAGTTACGGTAACGTCGGTAGCTAGTTTCCATCCTTAGGAAGAATCATCTCTAAAATGTTCAACTTTCATGAGCCCGGCATCGATAAAACGCTGTTTGATGGAAGGGCTGCTACAAACCCCCTTAAAAGATGGGATTTAAAAAGATTGGTTCTTTTAAAAATAAGGGGAGGGAACAAACACTGGCATTCCGACGAACGGTGACCACCTGCTCAGCTTCGAGCATGCTTCTGTAAAAAAATGGGGACTGACACCACGTCCACTCTCTCCAGGTTCAGAAGAAACAGTTCTTGGCCATAACCAAGTTTTCTGACTTGCATGAGCATTACGTTGGGAAAGGCCTTCCACGAGGTATCAGCATGTAGTACTTTCTGAAGCGAAAGGAGACGAAAGGCCATCACTTTACAGGTGTCAACCATTCCCTGTCCACCTTCTGCAGTTGACAGGTTGAGAACACTAGGCCGGAGTCAGTGTTTTCCTTCCCAGATAAAATTGACAAAAATGCTTTGAATCTTTTCCTTTGGAATACCAGAAGGGGGTGTTAGTGCCATGAACCTATGTCATAGCATCGATGCGGCCAAATTGTTAATCGCAATCCTTCCACCACAATATGGAAGTTGCCTGAGCAGGCCCTTCCATTTCGAGAGTCGCTGCTCGAGTTTGAAGACCAATGAATCCCAGTTTTGGAAGGTATAATTCTGAGTACCAAGGCAGAGACGTCTTTGTCCGAACCAACAACTGCACACAGATCATTCACCGAAGAAATAGCTTTTCCAGAATCTGCCATCGGATGAGGAAGGAATCCACAAAGCTGCACTCGCAAAGAAATGAGCAAAGGTTTCATGGAAAGAGAGTACAAGAAACTGGATATGGGACACCCTTGTCGAATGCTTCTGCTCACTGCTGAAGGCTGGCATTGACTTTAAGAAGATTACAAGTGTTTGTATACAATATGCAAACATAAGAAATAAACAAGTCTCCAAACCCAATACCCCGTAACATGGAGAAAAGGTACCGATGGTCGATGGTGTCGAAAGCGTCTTCTTGATCTAAAAACACCAAGCCAGCATTCCTCTGTTCGATGTCACAAATGTCTGTGATGTCATGCGCAATAAAAAATACTGTTGTGTTTCATTCTTCAGGGGATGCAATAGGATTGATGCGGATGTATGACTTCTTCGATGACGCGTCCAATGCAATTGGTAAGAGCCTTGGAAAATATTTTATAGTCTGTGCAAAGTAAGGAGATCAGACGCCAATTTTCCACCCGCTGCAGGTCTTCCTTCTTCGGAATTGGGGCGAGTGCTGCTGCTCTACAGCAGCTGAGTGGCAGTTGTCTGGATCGTAAACTGTCAGAAAATATTTCAAGTAGTTCCGTTCCGAAGAGGTTCCTAGAAAGCTTTGTAGAACTCTACAGGGAGTCCGTCGAGGCCAGAGGCTCTGCCGTTCAGCAAGACTTGCTGTCGGGGATATTAGACACGTGGACACCTTTGGGGTTTCCTTCCCTTTGGTGTGCATACGTGGTTCTTGGTGCTGGACTCACGTCTGGAAAAAGAAACAATCACGCCCTCAAACGACTACAATCCAAGCTTTGAGCTTCACGAGTGGACAAACGTACAGGTCAGCTACCACTCAAATGGGGTCTTTGTCAGTTGGTGTCTGTGACTTCTGAGTGGCGATGCAATGACCACATCAACAGTGCAAATAGTAACTTTCTTGAAAGTTGTATTTCAAACAAACAGATCCAAAGTCAAATGAGGAAATTTACCATCACGTACAATGTTCAGCTCTGCTTCCCGCGTTGAGTTATTTCCACTGTCCAGTGTCCCAGTCCTGCCGGCACAACTCAAGCGTGTTCACCTCGTCCTTCGGGGCCGTCGATTCTTTGATTCCCGTCGCGGTGTCCTCTCGTACGATGGCCCGTCCACAAGGTTGATTTAAAGAGCTCAAAGAAATTCTTTCCCAACACACAATCTTAATGAGTTTTAAACAACCTGATTACAATCGGCTCCACGCGTTAACAACTGATATGGACATTAACACCTCGTTCACGCATCGGAGTAAAATTGAGCACGGGTATGATGGAAACGCACAGCTCTTCACATGTCACCCGTCTCTTCGCCTCACTCTCGTAGTTTTATATAGTATCACAGAACAATCCCATGTCTTCCAGCAAGTGTGATTCTCGGCCATACTGGAAGTTTCATCTGAGAATGTTCCAGCACCTTCACGAATCTCACCAGGCAGTTTACAGTACAATACTGTCATCTTCAGTAAAAATTAGCTCATTGCATCAAGCAGTTTATATTACAATTTACCGATCCGTGCGAAACGAAACTTACAACTTGTAACCATCAATTTTAATCGTTCATTTATATGTATTTATGAGTATTTAAGTTTACCACAATATCTCGCTTTTAACTGATACTTGCATTGCAGCGAAGAGTTCATCTGCAGTTATTTCTTTGTCCAGCTGTTGACGTACGGAAGCTGGCAACGTGGGAAAAGATGTGGTCAAAGAATTTATCATTTTGCTATCAATGTCTTTCATGCAATATAGATCAGAAAAGTAATCTTTCACCAAGGTTCCAACGCCCTTCTGATTCTTCATCATGCTACATTGCGCCGTCCGTAGAAAATTTAACTGTTGGGGCTACCTTTCGAAGAGTGTTCCAATCGAAAGAAAAATCTGGAGGGCACATCTCGATGCAAGTTCTCGATACGGAGACGAATCGTGGCACCTCCAGCTTGTTTCACGCATCGCCTATTGAGGATAGCTTTCTTCTTGGCTAATGAAAGATTTGTTTCCATCGTATTTGAGGGTGACGGACTACTTTGTAAAGCTAAAATTTCTTTTTCAGGAACACTTTGAAAGAGAGATTTATCTTTTGTACAGACAGAAAGATCTATACTACTGACAAAACGCTTTGATTTGTGCCTTGGCATTGTTATACAATTGGTTGAGGGGAGAGAAAGAAGATTTCCGCAAAAGCAGTGTGTCCCAGAAGACCCAAAAGGCTTCAAGGAAAGGTTTATCCTCTAAAAGGCCGAGAGGATGAGGATCAGAGGATCCTCTAAAAGAGGATGAGGAAGCGGGTTGTGAAGTCTCAAATGGCATTTTAAATGCAT
>NC_140971.1:76972461-77017461 GCF_056783735.1 Eptatretus burgeri
CACACGCACGCACGCACGCACGCACGCACGCACACGCACACGCACACACGCACACATATGTTTCTCCTTTTACCAATGGATGTAAAAATCCACTGTTATTTCTCTTGCGGCCCCAGAACCAAACAAAAATATATCTTGTTTTAATGGAGCAACTGTCGATCGTTTAGTGTATTTGTGACCAAACGTCTTCAAATTTTTTATTCACAAATTCCACCATGTTCTTCATATACTGCACTGTGTATGTGTAGGTTGTTGTTGTACGTCTTTAGGCTGCCCTCGTAAGGGGGTCGCCACAGCGGATCATCCATTATGATCCGCATACTGGTTTGGCACAGGTTTTACGCCGGATGCCCTTCCTGACGCTACCCTGGTCGCCTCTTACGACACAGGGATAAGGATTGGGTTTCGCCATGATTCCAGGCTGCCCTACACCCTCTCATATCGCGGCCCAGCGTGGGGCTCCCGTCCTCAAGCGATCCTCCAAGTGTATGTGTCCAAGGGAAGCGGTGTGTTGGGAACACGTCTGTTCTGTCAGGTTGGCAGTTGGAATTTTCATTGCAGTTTTTGATAAATTTGTGTTGACTTCCAACTGATAATTTAAAATACATATAAATTTGTGTTCAGTTCCTTTTTATTTATACATGTTGAGTTGTGACTTTTGATTTACAGTATATATTGAGAGCACAAAATATATTTGGCTAACCTCCCCCACCATCCTCCATTCCCCCATTTCCACACAACCACCGATCCACTAACACACTAATCCAAGTCTTTCACTGTACAGAGGCACAGCCCTTTATCTCGGGTTCTTTTCCAAGTATTTTCCCCTCTTTCAGAAGCTTGGTGAGCAATTCCAAGTTAGAATCCTTCTCCCGGACACACAATGCATTTTATTTTGCCTCGAACTCTTCATCTTCCTGGGGTTTCTGCGCGTGCGCACCGAGCATTTTGGGGCTGTTTCGTTATTTTGAAAGTGCCGTATTAATCTTTAGTCAGGAACTAATGGTCGACCAATTTTTTGAAGGGCACCATGGCATCTTTAACGTCAACGAGCAAAATTCAATGGATTGGCCGGATTGATGTTCTCCCTTGCGCCCTACCCCATCCAAAAGGTGGTGTGCTTTGAGATACAACACCCGATGCTGGTAGTGCACCAGGACGGTTGTATTTGTTTGGTTCATTTCCACATTGGAGGGAGACAAATCAATGAATGACCAGGCATTTCAGAGGTGGTCAAGATGCCACCAAACTAAGTTATCTTGCAAACCTTCAGCTGAAATGCGCATCAACTTTCCAGTGCCCCATTTCTTTTTCAGTGATAAATCAATGCAGGATAGTAAACTTTCAGACTGCCATCTGTTACAAATAAAGACAAAAGCAGCCCAGTTTTGAATCTCAGGCCAGCTATAAACTGTGATTCCGGTGTTTCGCAGGCAGGATGATTCATCAATGTGTGTGCCGTTGTGCCGTCCCTCGGATGGACGTTAAACCGGGCGTCCTGTCTGCCGGTATTAGTCGGTGGACGTTAACGATACAACGGTGTCCTTAGCGAAGAGTAGGCGAGCTATTGCCGGCACAGACACGTCCCCAGTAAATGATGCTACCCGCAGCCATGTGCCGCTTACAAAATAATAAGTTATTGCAGAGGCACAGGAATGCCGCTGATGCAGTGCCCCTATAGGTTAGAGAAGGAATTTGTTAAAGGTGCTGGTGATGGTTCGTCGTCTACTTGCCAAGGGTACCGTGGGACCTTTAACCTACACTAACTAATGCTGCCAGATGGGACTCCCAGTTTAGCGTCCATCCGAGGCACGAAATACACATTGATGCCTTGCCCTGCCTGCGAAATACCAGGATGACAGTTTATAAGCTGGGCTGGGATTTAAAGCCAGACTGGACAACTTAGGGGCGAGTGTGCGTATTAAGTGGTGCGCTATGGTTTTATGATGAAAGAGCGAGCCATAGTAAAGCCAGCTTGATGTCTCGCTTTCATATTAATTCACATTGACTCGTAAATAAAAGTTTATATGTTTTGTATTCGGCCGCAGTGCTCGTTTTTTTAACCAAGTCTATCGCCGATGACTGGCAGGCAGCCAGTGCCACGTTGCCTTAAGTGCTGTTGACTTTTTGATCCATCATGCCGGCACGTCGTTACGGTGGAACTGCTCTTGGAGCTCAGAGGGACTTGACCTACTGTTCAGACCGAGATGGTTCATGCTCACTCCCAAATATTCCGAGGACTGCCAAGGTGGTTGTCGAGTGAGAAGTATCGGTTGTTTTTTTTTTCCATCATCGTATGAAAACACAAGTGCCATTAGGTGGTAAAATTGCAACTTCGTTGAATTCCCCAGTAGTTTTTGGCGAGGCAACCACGTCTTGCGTCTTGAGAAACAGTCGTCAACTTAATTTTGTGTACATTTCCACCAATCGGAGGCAAGACATGGGGAACCCTTCAAAATTCCAAGGAAATGCATTGACGTTGTCTTTGCTGCTTGTCATGGTCAGATAATACATTTTTACCATGATATGAAAAATAGTAATTACATTTGCAGAAAAGTAATGTTTGTTTGTTTGTTTGTTTGTTTGTTTGTTTTTCCGTCCATCCATCGGAGAGTTGGAGGAAATGGAGTTCCTTTATGGGAAGACCTGGATTAACACGTTCAGGGGCACAACGAGAGTGCACAGCAAGCTCGAGCCTCCCCCATGGCCATATTAGTGTGTACAATGTCTCTAAATAGACCTTCTGCCCCCTCCCCTCCCCACCTTGCCCTATACCTTTTAATTTATTGTCACTCCGGTTGCTTGACAGGCAATGTGGGACAACCTCTCCCCTATACACCATCCCACCACTTTAGAAAGGTTCTGTTGGTGCCCCTGAACACATCCACCCCTAAACATATTTCAACTGGAGGGGTTAACCCATTCATGCATGCACGAACGGAATATCCACTTCAATGAGAACACCGAACATGTCTCGGGCTTTTTTTTTTTGCCCCAAAACGGAGAAACCTATTTTTATAACTAATCCTGAAAAATAATTAGGTAATCTCAGGACTCGTGTTCCTGGGATGTTCGACTTTTATCACAGATGCTTTGAAACTCGCTCCACTATAGGCTTTGCTGAAATGGTAAGCATAATACTTCGGCCGAGTCGCATGACTTTAGACAAGGTTTTCGACACGGGGCAGCAAGCACCCTTGTGTGAAGTCGATTCTTGTTCTTTGTCAGCCTCTTCGTGGAATTATTTTTCTTCTTTTTCATGTGCAGCACATGGCTGTGGATACCATCATTTGCTGGGGTCGCAGCTGTGCCACTGATGCAGTGAGTGCCCCTTCAGGTTACGGCAGGAATTTAGAATTTGTTCAGGATGCCGATGATAGCTCACTTACTCCTTGTTCAATGGATAAGGACACCGTGGGATGTTCAATGAAGGACACCGTGGGATGTTTAACATCCACCAACTAAAGCTGGCAGACGGGACGCTCGGTTTAACGCCCATGCAAAGGAGGAAGCGCACACACATGGATGCCTTGCTGCCTACCTGCAAAATACCAGTAATACAGCTTAGTGCTGGGCCTGAGATTCAAACACAGGCTCGACAGCTCAGAGGTGAGTGTGGAGTAGGTTCTTGATACTTGCACCTCACGGGTTTCAAACAGGGTCCTCATCTGCCACTTGGCAAAACAATTTGTCTCCGCGGGGGATTTGAACCCAAAACCGACGCGTGTGATTCGGGACTTGGTTAGGCCATCTCGGCGTACCGGTACATGTACTGAATATCAACTTAAAGTTGAACTTGAATATCGACTCAATCGCTCTCCTGTTTTTTTTTTTTTTCCAGGAGCGTATCAACTTAGCGGCATTGTGCATTTGATGAAAATGTTTTAAAATTGATTGAATCGGCCTTGCTTCTTTCGATTGATTGACCTTGATTGACTGTTATCAATTTGAGTGAAATTGCGTAATGTTTGGCTTTTCGTCATATTTGTTTTGACTTTTTGGATGACATTTTCAAAAACTCACAGAAACGAGTGAATGAAAGGTGCGGAAGAAAGTTTTTCATCTTTTGAATGTTTTTTTTTTTGACATTGGTACTTGTCATGTACATTTGTCGTGATCAGAAATGGTGTTGATGTTTCTTCTCTTTGCAACAGCGCAGCCTCCATGTCCATGAAGGCACAATCTGAGAATTTTTGACTCCACAACGTCGAAGACAATTGAGGTCAATCTTAGTTCGTTTAAGGCTTTCAGACCAGGACTGCATCGTGGAGAATCATGCGTTGGATGATGCGAACCTGTTATTATGATAATAACAATAATAATAATAATAATACTT
Source organism: Eptatretus burgeri (assembly GCF_056783735.1). NCBI lineage: Eukaryota > Metazoa > Chordata > Myxini > Myxiniformes > Myxinidae > Eptatretus > Eptatretus burgeri. The sequence goes on from NC_140971.1 coordinate 76,976,798, forward strand.
AATAATAACTGGAGTGAAGTCCATGGTGGGTCATCTCAAATCCCCATGCTCCCCACCTAAAGCAAAGTTGAATTACAACGGGCAGTCAAATATTGCATACATCACCCGGACTTGTTTTTCGTGGTTTTGTAGTACGTATTTTATAGACGTACTCACATTCTAACTGAACATACTTTCTTTCTAGAGGTACTAGGTTGAGAAAAACGAGAACGTGTACTCATGGCTACCACTAGGTGGCGTTTGTGGCCCACGTCAGCACATTTTGTACGGACAAACAAACAAATAGCCAAACGGACCCAAATACAATACCCTCTCCTTTGGTGAGGGTAAAGTTGGCAAAAAGTTCCACCAGGAAAGACACGATATCACATTTTGAGTTAATTTTTTTTTCATGTTTTGACCCCTGTGACCCGAAGTCCCCATCCCTGGGTCATGAAATGGGGTCAAACATAAAAAAAAAAACATGTAAGGTCAGAATCGGACTGTGTTGTTAATGGTTAGAGCGTCTGCTTTGAGTTTGGGATGTCAGAGGGCGATCCCCAAACAATTCATATATTTATTATATTAATACGCGAAGCCATATTTTGTAGGCGTTTCTCCTCCGAAACTGCCTGACGGATTGTCACCACTTTCATCAAGCGGGTGCTTTGTGGTCTGATGTACATCATAGGCTATGTGAGATCGCACCAGATGGACAGGTTTGGAAATTTTTGGCGATTTTCTAATTTTTACATTCGTTTGCACGGTGACGTGTGACGTCACCGCTGAGACGCTTAATGACGTCACGACATCATTGGTCATTCGCTGACGTCATTACGTCTGTCGTCGACAGACCGTCACCGCCGAGAGGCGTAATGCCACTCCGAGAAAACAACGTCTGCCATGTAAAACCCTCTTCTGCACATCCTGACTACCTCAAAAGGTGAATTTTACACAAAAAAATGTAACAAGAAACATTGTATATAAAGAAATTCCATAAATCACACTGTGAACACTGGATATATTGATGTCCTAACGAACCCTCACTTTAGAAACGTCACGCGGAGCGTGGGTTTGGCTCATAAGATTTTAAAAAAGGTACTTGCCGTTTCCTTGCTTGACGATCAGCATTACGTGCTGCTTCCTTGCTCAAGAAAGGAGTTCCACAAGGCTCAGTCTTAGCGCCCCTGCTGTTCAACGTGTACACATCAGTCCTCCCTGAGACAACATGTACTAAATTTGCCTATGTCGATCACCTTGCAATCCTGCATCCGAGCAAGTGTTTTGAGGGAGTCAAGGCCACCGCCAGTCGAGACGTTCCTTCTATGGACCGCTACTACCGCCAATGTCGCCTACGTCTGAATGTCCAGAAGGCAGTCTGCTTCGTTTTCCACCTTCTGAATAGTAACGCAGACAGGCAGCTAAAAGTCCAGTTAATAACATCCGGCTTCCCTTCACATGTGGTCCTATCTACCTTGGCGAGCAAATCTACTCGTCCCTGACCTTCAGGCAGCATCCAAAGAAGGTAGCAGGGAAAACTGCTGCTCAAGTGAACCTTATCCGCAGACTAGGTGGTCACAACTGGGGATCTGATGTCACCATCTTATGCACCTTAACACTTGCCCTGGTGCACATCCTTAAAGGATACTGTGCCTGCATGGGGAAGGAGCCACCACACTAAGAACTTACGTAGATCTACACCTGAACTCTTCCTTAAGGGTCATCAGTGGATGCCTTCATCCTACTCCCACCCATCACATCCCAGTCCTTGTGGGCATCCATCGCCATCACTAGATTAGCAGTCCCCAATGCATCTCAGAACCCTGACCACCCCTTGCATAACAAGTTAAGTGAAGATCTACCTCCCCCCCCCCCCAACTCACCCAACGGTTGAAGAGCCGCAAGCCCTTTACTAGACTACTTCAAAGCTGTATCACAGCAGACGATGACTTGAGCAAACACACATGACAGATGAAGCAACAGTGTACCTCTCAACCCAGCGGCCATCTACAACACCTCTCCTGTTCCACCAAGCTCCCTGGTTGTGGTCTGTCTCAGAAGGAATGGTGTCTCTTTAACCAGCTCAGAACGGGTGTTGGCAGATTCCTTCATATGCTCTCCTTGGACCTTGCTCACTCATCCGATTGTGAGTGTGACCCCCCCAGACTGCAGATCATCTTGTACAAGACTGCCCTATACATCGCCTCAAGGGAGGAAGGATGGCAAGAACTGCAGCACCTGACCACAAGGGCCCGAGGCTGGCTGAAAAAAATTTCAACTTCACATCATCGACCAACAACTCGGATAAAGGTCACACGAAAGAATAAGAGGAAGAAGAAGAAGAAGAAGAAGAAGAAGAAGAAGAAGAAGAAGAAGAAGAAGAAGAAGAAGAAGAAGAAGAAGATCAGCATTTCAAAAGTATAGAGCACAAATAGTGGGGCAACTTAGCTAAATATAGCATAACAATTGTGCATTTTGTGAGGAAAGCACCAAATTTGGCACACTAGTAGCCTATCATATTATGAACAGATTTGGATATTGGACCATGTCAAAATTTTTGATGGCAGTGGAAAATGGCTGCCACAGCCATCAGCGGCTGAATTTGAGATGGCCCAATATCCAAATCTGTTCATAATATGATAGGCTACTAGTGTGCCAAATTTGGTGCTTTCCGCACAAAATGCACAATTGTTATGCTAAGTTGCCCCACTAAAATAGTGTAGTAGATAGTAGAAAAATCGTGCAAATTATGATACAAGCATCAGATTTGTCATTTCTGTTCTGCAGGGCTTTCTGATCAAATCTGCCCGATTGGCCATTTGAAAATCCAAATTTTGAAAAATTTGAAAAAAAAAAAACTTAAAAAAATTTTGAAGTCACAGCTGGCTGAAATTCTTGAAGCGCAAGTGAACATCCCAGACAAAGAACCAAGGGGAGATGCAATCATCATTGATGGCTCAGCACTTATCAATGCCCTACCTCCATGCACTTCAAAGATATTTGATGACTATGCTAAAGAAGACATCATCCCAAAGGTGGAATCCTATGGTCCCAGGTACGAGAGGGTGGACATAGTGTTTGATGTGTACAAGAAGTCAAGTCTGAAGTCCGAGGCAAGGTCGAAAAGGAGGCAAGGAATCAGAAGAAGAGTGACAGGAACCAGTAAGACCACAAGTAACTGGAGAAGCTTTCTTCGAGATGACAGAAACAAGACTGAGCTGTTTCACTTCTTGCGGAAAAGATGTGTGAAGCACAGACGACAAGCACAGTCATTGTCACAAAAGGAGAAGATACCATTAGCAGCACAAGGAAGTCACTGGATGCTGTGTCCCCATGTTGTCATGAAGAAGATGACACTCGAATATTTGTACACACCAGGGATGCAACAACGGATGGTAGCAAGTCCATTATAATTAAGGCTAATGACACGGACGTACTAGTCATAGCAATATCTGTACTGCCATCCTTACAGGAACTAGGTCTTGAGAACATGTGGATTGCCTTTGGCCAAGGAGCCAAGGCACGATGGATTCCAGTCCATGAGGTCGTTTCTGCAATAGGGCCTGAGAAAGCTAGAGGGATCCCATACTTCCATGCGTTCACTGGATGTGACATCGTGTCTGCCTTCCACGGTAAAGGGAAGAAAACTGCATGGCAGACTTGGAACGTCTTTGATGATGTTTCTGAAACATTCACCAATCTCAGCCAGCATCCAACATTGATTCGTGATCCTGACTTTTTTTAAGTTTTTTTTTTTTTCAAATTTTTCGAAATTTGGATTTTCAAATGGCCAATCAGGCAGATTTGATTAGAATCCCCTGGAGAACAAATGTGTCAAATTTGATGCTTGTATCATCATTTGCACGATTCCTCTCAAAAATTGCTGTTATCTGCCCCACTAAAACAAACAAACAGTTTGGCAAGCATTGCGCAGGCTTTGATGGGCCCTATGGCCTCCTGCGTTGAAGTTCCTTGTAAGGGAACGAATAAAATTATCATTATTGATACGCTTTTTGAAAAAAAATGGGGGGATGTTGTAATCTGTTTTGTCTGTCTGTCTGTCTGTCTTTTACACTATCTCCTCCTAAACGGTTGCACAGAAATCCTCCAAACTTGGTAGTTACCATTTGGCAAGAAGATGCGGAAGGAGTATCATTTTGGCCCTGTCCCGAAAGGAGTATCATTTTTGGCAATCACGGGCACATTTTAAATGAAACTTTGGCTATACAATCAACATGGGGGGATGCATTAAATATGTGATGATTTTCTGGGGGTGACCCCAGGGGGTGGGGATTAAGGGTTGCAGGGGGTCAAAACAGGAAGAAATAAAAAATTAAATCAAAATTTGATATCGGATCAATCCTGGCCGAAGTTTCTGCCATCTTTCAACTTTACTTTAGGTAGGAAGTGTGGGGATTTGCGATAGTATGCAATCAACTTCACTGTAGTTTTTTTTACATCTCGGTGTCAAGGGTCATGGAAAAGTACAACGGGACAAATAGTCAAGACAGACAAACAGGACAGATAACACATTGGTACATCACAGCATGAGGAGAGGAGAGGAGAGATGCAGGTGAAAGCAAGGCAAGGCAGGATCTCTCAGTGTAGTAAAGTTGGTGTAGTTATTGTTGCATCGACCCGGACAGTTCTCTCGAACAAGCCCGCCGCACGGAGACAGCTGATCGATCTCCCAGGAGTGATCCAGAGATCCCCCACATCCAGGGTGGTCTAATGCCACCCCCTCCCCCTCTTCACGAAGTTATGGCCATGACAGAGTTAGAGAAAAAAACAGAGAGCAAGGAGGGAAAGGGCTGATCCATAGGGACCGATCGGCACTTTGACCGTGACCTCACTGCCCTGACAAATCCAGGTAGCACGGAAGAATGGGGGAAGATTTGGCCCCCCGACTTGCATTGGGGGTGTACAACCACCCCACCGTGAAGAGGCATCCCCGAGAGTTGCAGTGGATGTCGTAAAGCTCAGAGGTAGAATTGGCAAAGGCGACGAACTGGCGGTGGGTGACAAATTTGAAGTCCTGGAAATAAGAGCACGGGAAAACAGACGCCGTCCGAAGATAGTTCCACGTGTGAGAGAAGACTGGGCTGATTGAATGGAGGTTGTGTTACATTCAGATTTGGGGTGGGTAACATCATCATGAATTCTGGTGGGACGTCTCTGATCTGCAGAGACCGTTGTTAGGCAAAGGGTTTAAATGAACAGAACTAGAATGGAGCCGGTAAATTACTGCAAGGCCACTGACCTGTTTACAGTAAAAAAAAACAAAAAAAAAAACAACAGGCCCCTGATACTGCTTTTTGTCGCAAGATGGCATTGAGTTTTCACCTGAAAAACCACAAGCGTAAACAAGAAGGGAAAGAGCATAATTTCGCAGAAGAATGCCAGATTCCATGACACTTGGAAGGAAAACCTCGCCAACCATGAAAGGCTGAGGACAGCAGAGGAAGGGCATAGATAGCCCTGCAGATAACTCTGATGTGATAGCCAGTTTTGTAAACCAGCTAAGTGATATGATCTGTCGATAGAAAGGTTAACAGATGATGCTGAGGTCCAATAATTCTCGACATTATACTTCTTCCAGAGGCTGACCACAGGACTAAATTTTGGAATTTGCCAGCTGATCTTTACGGAGGGCAAAGTGAGAGTACAGGTCTCTCATTCATTAAAATGCATTGTCCAGATCAATGATAAGTTGCTTATAAATCTCAATATCTGCAGAGAGGGATGCTGCCTCAGCCTGCATAGAGAAGAGTGATCTGCAAAGTAATACACTGAGTTTTCCGCTGATGAGCAGAGGTCATTGATGTTGATCAAGAAGACCACTGGTTCCAGGATGCGATGTTGAGGAACGCCCGCCTCTCGAGATGTCACATGAGAAAGACACCATGGAAACCAACCCTCTGCTTGTGAGCATGCATGGCATCCAGTAACTAGTCTTCGAGAGGACCCTTAATACTCATATTAACTGACAGTTTGGAAATCAGGGAAGGGAACTGGATATAATCAAATTCACAAGAGGTATCCAGGAACATTGGCCTGACTTCTATTTGAGATTGAGGGTCATTAACCACTCCATGTTGGTTTTGAAGCCTTACTTGCCTTTTTTGGAGATTAGCTGTTTTTTCCCCCTTATTGTGTGTGGGAATGATGTTTGCTGTCTTCCAAACAGATGGATGTTGGCCAAGTGTGAAGGGCAGGTTGAAGAGATAAGCAAAGAAGAAGCGAGAACAGAAAAAACAGGATATGAGAGTGCAGGTATTGATGCCTATCTGGGCTATGTCGCCGAGGCAGAGTCGACCCTGGTCAGAACTTTCTCTCCCTTGGTTGAAAAGGTCAGTGTTAAGTAGGCAGTTGGTATGAGGGCGTACATTATGACAGAGAGATATGTGTTGGGTAAAAGAGCTTTGGAGGCAAACATGCGGATGGGTGGGAGGACGCAGGTGTCGGGAAGAGATATGGCTAATCTCATGACGGAGTTTACCAGCCATGAGCTGGCATTCGCTGGAAAGGAGGTTTTGTTTCTGATTTCCAAGCACAACAATTTATAAAGCAAGAGATGTCATGATTATGATTGACAGTATGACAGTTAAAGCGCAAAGAAAAGCAACAGTGCAAGATAAGAAGGATGGAAGGATGGTTTAAAAAGTGGAGGGAAAAAGAGTTGCTAGAAAGAAGAGAGAGCTTATGTAAGGAGAAACATAGAAGGAATGCACCATTTTAAGGGATGAATCGGGAAGTCTGTTGCAATGATGATCCATTTCATTACTTTGCTTATGGCAGAGAGGGTTGCCAGTGTCAGGATGTCAATTTTAGAACGATTCTTTTGAATTGTGGTGCAACCTTCCATGGTGCTGCCAGGCGGCCCTCAAAGAATGACTTGGGAAAAGAGCAGGGAAGGCAGAGTAGACAGAGCAGAGAAAAGTCGAGGATGAATGTGCTAATAACATTAGGGACAGTGACATTGGAGTAGTCAAGTGTGACTCAAATTTTCTCTATGTCTGTGAGAGAGAAGCTCACATGTTCATGATGCATAAAGGAAGAGAGGGATTAGGGACCTTGAACTTTTCCATAAAGACAGAGTTAAGGAACTCAGCCTTAAGGCCCAGTCACACCTTGACGTTTTAGGCAGCAATGGCAACGTATCAAAATGTATGTAAAACGCTGGCTTATGCTGAACTTTTGATGTTTTTTTTAAAGATTCGGACGTATTCATAACGAGTTGGTCGTATGCATAACATATTAGTAACGGACACAGAACGTTTCGTTGTCTTATAGATAACTTATACCAACGAATGCTGAACCTGTTGTCGGCATTCACAACCTATGCCCAACGATCGTCTAACTTATGCATAGCGCGCTGCACGTATCGCCGACAATCACGTGGCGTAGCCTATTAAAAGGCGAATGCACAACGATTTAAATCATAACCGCCGGAGAAATGGAAGTGTCAACATCGCAGTCACACCTTGGCGATCTTGCCAGCGTATGCCGACCTCTGAAAAATGCGTCTAAAAGGCTGGCACATGTCGAATACGGTATGGGTAGGTTTGGTATACGTGAATAGAACGCTAAAGTACGCTATCATACGTCGTATTAAGTGGAGTACGTCTTGTACTTTTAAACGTGTTAAACATTTTATGACGTACTTGCCGTATGCCTCACACATTCCGCATGCGATGGGAATAAGTTGTACGCACGATATGCGATCGTTGGCACACGTCGACAAAAATTACTTAAGTTACTCATAAGTCGAAACACGTCAATGTAATGGTTAGCGTCAGTGTTCCAGACTCCCTGTTTTTGTTTTTTTTTCTTCGGCATGACGGTGATGTTGACACTTCGATTCTGAGTGCGGTTATAATATAATATAATTAATAGGCTGCCGCTCAATGATTTAAATCATAACCGCACTAGAAATCGAAGTGTCAACATCACCGTCATACTGAAGAAGAAAAAAAAAATTTAAAATAAAACCAGGGAGTCTGGAACACTGACGCTAAACATTACATTGACGTGTTTCGACTTATGAGTAACTTACAAGTAACGTGTGTCGACGTGTGTCAACGATCGCGTAACGTGCCTACAACACGTTACTCATAGGTTAGAAATAAGTTTCGGTAACGCTAAACATTACCTCGATGTGTTTCGACTTATGATTAACTTACAATTAACGTGTGTCAACGATCGCTTAACGTGCCTACAACTTATGGCCAGCGTAGCGGAACTTGTGAGTCATACGTTGGCATAAGTCTAATAAATTTCAAGAATGCTAAAATTTGAGGACAACCACCAAGTACAACGATGAAAGCCAGCGTACTACGACGTATGGCAGTGTTTTTCAGTGTGCTCTCAATGTTTCCAAAACTTACCCATAACGTATTCGACGTGTGCCAGCGTTTTAGACAAATTTTTCAAAAATCGGCATAAGCTGGCTAAAACGTCAAGGTGTGACTGGGCCTTTAGCATGAGCAGTCCACTGTGATTCCACCCTTCAAGAGTGAAGGAATGGATGAAGTGCATGGAGTAGAAACGGACCTTACCAATTGCCACCAATACTTTATGGATGGCAAGAGATCTGTGAGTTCAGACCCTGCTCTTGTGCCCGGGCCTTTCTGAAGCCAAACAAAACTAGAGGGGCAGCACTCGGGAGAGTGCAAAACCTCCGCCGCCAATACTGCTGGGTAACTCAAGTGAACCTTATATCTTATTCATTAAATATGACGTCAACAGTGCTGACAGTTATAGTTCTTTTCTCCAACATTTTTTTTCGGGGGGGGGGGGTGGAAATCACTTAAAACATGTAGAAATGCAAAAAAAAAAAAATTCAAATATTTTTTTCAAAATGGCCGCCATAGCGTCCATATTGGATTTTGGACCAAGTCCAAAATTTAATGGCATGATCCTTGGACCATACCTAACCCCCCACCATTTGCGTCGAAATCCGTCGAGGAGTTTTTCCGTAATACTGTTCACTCACTCACAAACAAACAAATAAACAAACGGGTGAAAACAGTAACCTCCATCCATCTTCGAAGATGGCGGAGGTTAATTTTTGTGAGCTTCAAGGAGAGAGACAGGTTCCTTCCTTACTCCCTGATTTTAACATTGACGGGATGTTGCCCTGAAGGTGTTAAGGTATGAATATATAACTTAAGATGTGAAGGTCGAAAGAGAAACAAAAACACACACACACACACACACACACACACACACACACACACACACACACACACACACACACACACACACACACACACACACACACACATACACACACACACGGCAGTGGATACTTTTAGACCTGGTAGGTCTCCGTTCCATCTCCTGAAACCCACCCATGTGTGGAGATAGTAGTCAGCAACGGCAACTTTCATGCACACACACACATTTTCGTGTCTTGGAAGTACCTCCTGTGCAGCTGCCCTCATCAGGGCTGCTCACCAGATGATGGGATTGGGGCGAATCTTTTGGGACCCCCATTATTTGATGATAGGAGGAAAAGCACGGGGGTAACCTTCCTGGGTCGGATTGCAGTGGTGTGTGTTGGGGTGGTATTTTGGTGTCATCCACCAGTAGGCAGTTTCCTCGGGTTAACCCGAGGTGGTCTCTTTGGGTGGGTGTCTGGATTGTCCTGTCCCAAAGAGAAGATGATCACCCATCTCTGCTATCATCTGAGCTCCAGTGGTTGAATATCACTATTGCAGCACTTTGAGTATTGTCGGGCCTGATGAGTCATCTCATCAGTATTGCAGTCTTGCCTGGGGAGTCATCTCTGTGGTTTGGAGTTCAGATGGGGGTGAGATCATTGGGGGTGGCTGGACCTATGACTGGTCTGGTCACTCTGATGGTTACCATTCCCAAGGAGTTGCTGTGGCTGTGTCCAAGAAGCTGACTCCCATGATAATTGAGGTAACATTGGTTAATGAGCGTATTATGAGACTGAGGATTCGTCACTCCTTGGGTGTCATTTCCTTAGTCCCTGTTTATGCTCTGACTGAAGTGAGTGATCCCACTGTGGAGGAGAGATTATATGCCATGCTCGATCGAATCTGTGGTTGATCAGTGACTGCCCCAGGCGAGATAATATTCTAGTCTTGAGGAATTTCACTGCATCGACTGGCACTGATACGGATGGTTATGAGACGTGTTTGTCTCCATGGGTTTGGAACTGTGAACCAGAATAGCACCAAGTTCTTTGACTTTGCAAGAAGTCATGGAATTAGGGTGGCTGGTTCATAGTTTCAGGGCCCACAGCCTCATCGTTAGACTTGGATTTCCAACGCTGGTGGTGCGGCAAAGGAGATTGACCATGTGCTCGTTGATGGTCTCTGGAGGATGATTCAGAAGTGCAGGGTCTACCGGAGTGCTCAATTCTGAAGTAGCGAACACAGGCTAACTACTCAACAGCAAGTTCCATTTTACTATATTCAGGATTTCCCCCAAAGGTCTGGTGAACACTCTCAAAGAGAAAAAAAAATCCCTCGGTGTACTGCAATTAGAGCGGAGGGTGGTGGGCTCTTGCCAGAGGAGTCCGAAGTGAAGGCCCGCTGGGCCGGATACTTTGAGCAGCTGTACCAGGCTGATCCACCAGCTATTGAGTTGGATGTCAGGGGTGTCACTATCCCTATTGCTGACCCTCCAATGAACTGTGATCCTCCTTCATTTGTGGAAACACAAGCTGTGGTGAACTGGTTGAAATGGGGTAAAGCTCTTGCAATTTGTGGAACCCATGCTGAACTTCTCAAGGCTGTTGGAAATGCTGTACTCGTGTCATTACGTGCAGTTTTGTGCTCTATTTGGAACACAGGTGTCATCACAACTGACTTTAAGAGGGGCCTTGTTGTCCCTCTCTGGAAATGGAAGGGTGATCGCTATGACTGCAACAACTACCGAGGAGTGACGCTGCTCTCAGTGCCGGGCAAGGTCTTTGCTCAGATAATTCTTGATATCTGCTTGAGTTTGCCACCATCTGCTTGAGCACCAGTGCCCAGAGCAGTCAGGCTTTACACCAAAGAGGTCAACGATTCACTGTATTCTTTCTCTTCGGGTCCTCACCGAACACAGATGAGAGTTTCGGAAGGGGCTGCTTGCAGCCTATGTTGATCTCTGTAAAGCATTCGATTCAGTCAATCAGGACGCCCTCTGGAGGATTCTTGATCTTCGTGTGGTGCCACCAAAACTGATCGATGTGATGTCTGAACTATATTCTGGTACTGACAGTGCTGTGAGATGTGGCGAAACCATGTCCGATTTATTTCCACTTGTTACTAGAGTTAGTCAGGGGTGTGTCCTGGTCCCCACACTTTTCAGCACTTGTATGGACTTGATTCTGGAGAGGATGTCAGAGTGCTCAAGCTGCGGTGCATCGTTTGGGAATGTCCAGATCTCTGATCTTGATTTTGCAGATGATGCAGTTATTCTTCAGGAGACTCTAGGTATCCTTTTGGGGGCCCTTGAGTTGCTGAATGAGGAGTCGGAGCCGCTGGGATTAGATGAGCTGGGACATTCAGAGATGCAAGCTTTCAATGACATCTTGTCTGTGCCTGTTTGTGGTGAGGATGTTGAGGTCACAGAGAGATTCACTTACCGAGGCAGTGATATTCATGTCTCTGCTGGCTGTGAGCCAGAGGTCAATAGATATCTGGGTCGGGCCTGTGGAGTCATGGATTCACTGGATCATGGGGTGTGGCGCTGTCTGTACCTGTGCAGGAGGATGAAAGTCCGAGTCTTCAGGTCCTTGTTACTTCCAGTCTTGCTCTATGGATGCGAGACTTGGACTCTGACCAAGGATCTGAGACAGAGACTTAATTTCTTTGGTACCAGGTCTCTTCGGAGAATCCTTGGCTATCGCTGGTCGGACTTTGTGTCCAACGAGCGGTTGCTGAGAGAGACTGAAATGAGATTTGTTACCTGCATGGTCCATGAGCGTCAGCTGCGGCTGTTTGGACATGTGGCTCGTTTTCCTGAGGCCGATCCTGCTCATCAGATTCTCTCATCGAGGGAGTCTCGTGAGTGGAGGAGGCCAATGGGCCGACCACGTGCCTCATGGTTGCAGCAGGTTGATCGGCATCTGAAGGAGATGGGGATGGGTCAGGCATTTGCCTGGGGGATGGCTCGACGGAGGCTCCTGGAGTACAGACGGAAAGTGGACACAGCGACGCGCTGCTCTGGCGCACGTTCCCATACCTGACCTGACATCGTGGCACCTTGGTGCCTCCTGGAAGACGACCAGAGTGGCAGGCACTTTCTGAAGAGTTAAGGGGTGCTGAGGAAGAGAAGAAAGGTTTGTAGATGGTGGGGGTTGACGGGGGTGGGGTGGGGCAGCAGTTATGCATGGTCAAGTCGAGTAGAGAGTGGGAAATGGGAGTAGCTCTGTTCCTCTGGTTATGTCCATTATCTTTACTTGTCATGTGATGCTGCTTTTTCCTTTTTCCTTTTTCCTTTTTCATTTTCTTTAAACATTTCCTTGGTTTTATGGAGTAGCACCAGTGTCCCTGCCACGTTTTGGGGGGCGTGGGGGTACTACACCTCGGCAAAGTGACCATACTGAAATGAATGTTGCACTATTTTTAATTTTTTTTTTTTAATTTGTACTTCCTCTTATTCAACCATTTGCTTAGGACTGTGTATTGTTCCTTGTGATTACAACACGGGCATTTCCCCCTGACAGTTTGTCCATGCCTTGAAACACACAGTCCATACTGCTCGGAGGGTTAATGTAGACAAATGATTCCGTCAAGGCACGCATGCATTCTTACTGTAATGTCTTTTGTTTTCTTCTTTCATACGCAGCGCATGGCTGTGGGTGGCATCATTTGCTGAGGGCACTGCTGCTGCTGATGTGATGCCTCCTGTAGGTTACAGCAGGTATTTTTGATTTGTTAAGGGTACCGGCGACGGCTTCCTTACTACTTGCGAAGGGCATCGTGGGATCTTCAACATCCACCAACTAGCACCAGTTTTACATCGATCCAAGGGGACGACCCGTGGGACACCAGCATGACAGTTTGCAGCTCAGTCTGGATTCAAACCCAGGCGAGACATCTCAGACGTGATGCGTTTTGCTTGAACTGGATGTTACCTGCATGCCGCGAACTGCAGTGGTTAAATCTATCCTGATTTTTTTTACTAAGCTACACTTTGTATGCCTCGTCATGTTATTTTTTAATTCGTTAGATTCATGTTTAAGTCAGATTGTTCGTGGAACATGTCTGTTCATCGTAATAAGTCTCCATGCTCACGTTATTTCATTACACACGAGTTCTTGCCTTCAATTTATTCACCTGGTTGTCGGGCCTCGTGCTTAGCAGCGATGGGAAATGTGACATCAGGTGCAAGATGGGAAGGATGGAATGATGAATATAAAATTGGAGGAAGGGAAAAAGAGTTATTAGAGTTTAGGGAAGGGCAAAACGTAGGAGGATGTAACATTTTTAGAGATTAATCTGGAGGTCTGCCGCAAGGGTCCATTTCATTTCTTTGCTTATGGAGGAGAAGGCTTATGTTCGGTTCACATTAAGACATCACTTAGGTATGGTGGATGGAGGAGCAGAACTTGTGCATTACTTACCCTTGTGTAAGTTTGTTGAGGGGGTGTGAGCAGTTTATTTATTTACCACTGGGGCATGTTTTCACACTGCAAGCAACGACTCGGGTGCATCCGACGTGCACACATAATAAATACAAGCTTCATACATTTGATGAAGTGGATTGTGCTTGCATTCTGTAAAAGCAGCTAAATAACCCAAGTAAAATAACTTGAGAATTCGTGATGACAATGGGCTCTTTATTTAAAAGTTTACAGCTGTCATTTTTACTGTGAGTACAACAAAGGTTATAGAATAAGAGGGGCGTGTTAGCATTGCCTAGCAACCAGTTCCATTGTAGGTTCCATTGTCTTGGGTCACGTGACCCACCGTGAGCAGAGTAAGTCTGCATGGGAAAACTTCTTCTCCTTGCGTACGGCAGCTCAGCTGCCGGGGTAGCTATCATTTCTTGGAAGCGTGACTGTGTCGCTGATGCAGTGCCCCTCTACCAGTACACACTGGTACTCATTTTGCCGACCTCGGAAGAATGACAGGCTGAGTCAACCCCCGAGTGTACTTATTCAGCGGCCAACGGGGCTTGAACTCGGGACCCTAGGATCCCAACCTGCCACCCTTACCACTGAACCAACACCATGCTCCATGGGCAAACTATCGTTTGCAGATATTTTCATTTTGGACATTTTCCACCAGTTTTGTGATTTTTTTTTTCTTTTTTTTCTTTGGGATATATTTTTCTTGGGATATTGGCTTCGGGTTCCATCAGTGTGCAAAATTTCAATGTTCTACCCCACCGAGAATGTACTAAGCATTTATATCAATCAATCAGTCAGTGAGTGAGTTCAGTAGTTAGAAAGAGATGTACAGTATATACATATATATATATATATATATATATATATATATATATATATATATATATTGTTGTGGTTACCAGATTCGCAAACCACCATTCAGGTCCCTTAGGTGAGGTATCTCGGCAAGTACATGTGTAGTTAGGCCCAAACCCGTTGTCTAGTGGGAATACATGTCATTTATGCGAGCTGCGACTCTTCAGGATAGCCGTTTTTCTTTTACTATCTTTATTTTGGACCAACCGCCATGATTACCACCACAACCACAACATCAACCACCAACCACAACGCCGCTTCACCACAACCGCCACGACCTTCACGTCACACCTCGCAACCGTAGCATCGCCACCGTTCTTGCCCCGCTGTGGGTACCGGTGTTGGACTCGTGCAGAGCGCGCGTCGAACAGCGTGTACAAAATCACGGATTTTGTGCTTCAAAAACGGATCAAAAACGACACACGCCCACTTTTTGCCGTCCAATCGGTGAGCGAGGGGCGAATTTGGCCCCGCCTCCAGGACGGTCCATATATGCAAATTTGTGGATCAAAAAGCCTTCACGCCCACTTTTTCTCGGGCCAATGGGGAGCGAGGTGAAAGGTCAAAGGGAGGGGGTCAAAGGCGAAGCTACGGGGGGATAAAAGGACCGTGTTCGTCAGTCAGAGCAGTGTGGAAGTCTGGAGCCCGAAGCCTGCAGTAGCTGGAGAAGCTGAAGAGAGTCGAACGAGGAGAGCCCAAAGAAGAGTCCAGGGTGGAGAGTCCAGAGGCGGAGAGGCGGCAGCGGCGAAGGCAGACGAGGGGGTGCTCGCGACGGTGCCGGGAGCTGCACGCCCGAGGAAGGCCGGCAGCGCGACCTGGCCGAGGTGGAGACGCACACCAGGGATAATAAAGATCCTCTATACCCCGAGCATCAGCAACCCCCTCCTGTTTCCCCCCGCGCTGAGATAGTGCGACCAAGGGGGCCCCTTTCCCACCCCCTGCCAGGCACTGTCCGCTAGGCCCGCGGAGTGAGGCGCCATCGCCGCTCCGCGTCTCATCACCAGACGGGTAGGCGCGACCCGGTCTCGGCCTCAGGCCCGCCTCATTCTTGAGGGTATTCTTTCCTTGGTTTTGGGTATGTGTTGTCGGCGCCGTCTGTGAAGTAGAATTGTATAAGTGTTGCCGTGTGCTCGGTAGTCGGTATTAGCTCTGCACTGTGTTTTCACTTTTATATTTGCTTTTTGTGTAAATGGAATTGTGTTTTCTTTTTTTGTGTGCATTTGGTGGAATTGTATTTGTGTGCTTCCCGTGTGCCGCGAATAAATGTGCTTTATTGTTGAACTGTTCTCCCGCTTCGCTTCGTCTTTTCCTCCATTGAATCCTCATCTTGCTTCACGTAAAGGGTTGGTAGTGGGCTGAATACGCCCGATAATTAATCGAACCGTCGAGGTCGACGATAACACCGCTCGGTTATTCTGATAGTACGGAACGGGTCGCTTAAGTGGCCCGTGTCCGAAGTCGACCTGCGGCGAGGTGCGATCGCCCGGTCTACCCTCCGCGTGGGTACTTAGGTAGGTCGAATTTGGCGAGCAACCCTATCCCACGCGGGGGCTGATTGGCTCGATCGCGGTGAGACCGAAAGGTCCACCCGTGAATGGTTCACGGCGTAAGTCCGAGAGGGTCACAACAGGATTGTCCGTCCGGTGGGCGACGTGCCGCGATTCGAGTTACGTGGCCGTCAGCACGCCGGCGGGCGCGAATACCGCAACAATATATATATATATATGTATATATATATATTGTTACGTTTGAGGGGGGCGTATGCATTCAAAGGGTAATTAGGATGTTTAATTAGGTATGCCATGCTGTTCGAGTGTACCAGGATCTCGATGTAATAAGTAGCAATTCAGTGGTGATAAGTTGTCTAGAAAATGTCCATTTCTTCAAGGGGGAAATGATAATTGTCACGTAATTAGATAGGGATACGGGATAGGGTAAGTGTGTCTGTGTAAACCCCTTTTAGTATTCTCTGGAAGCTTGCCGTGACGTCACAGGACAGTGCTGCGGATGGCTCCGCCCCGTGATCACGATTGGCGGAAGGCGACGGCACAGGGCCAATAAAACGGCTCGATTGGAAGTGACGAGGACGGGAGGATAAAAAGGTTCTGTTCGGGGTCAAAAAGGAAGAAGAAGAAGATCGGGACAGAAAAACTGTTCTGGTGGAGGTTGTTGTGCTGGGAGCGTGCTTTTTGTTGGGCTGTTTTCGATCCTGGTTTCATCGTGTCTTGGAGCCTTGCTGAGCCTCATGCCTCACCTTGGTTGGCTCTGGGGTTCTGTTGGCTCGGAGTACGGGGTCGAACGGCAGGCGGACCTGCCTCCCTCTCCTGCTCGCAATTTGGCGCCAGAACTGGTTCACTGGCGGCTGTGAGCGGACTTGGGCCAGGACCAGGAGGTCGACAGCACCACGGTTTCTCCTGCCCCCCTGACGAGAGCAAGGCCAGCTCGTCCGACGCCAATCCAGGGACTGTTGCGTCCACACCACGGTCCAGCCTGACCACCAGGAATAGCTATGTTGTGTGTGTGTGTGTGTGTGTGTGTGTGTGTGTGTGTGTGTGTGTGTGTGTGTGTGTGTGTGTGTGTGTGTGTGTGTGTGTGTGTGTACCTGGCGCCTTAGAGGGTTTGAGATTTGTATATTCATTGGAATTGTCTTTGTTCTCCCCACGCCCGATCCCACACCATCCCGTCGAATCGCCCCGGATCCCTCTTCTTGCCGAGTCTTGTTATTTCTGGTTAGAGGAATAAACGTTATCAACTCAGTGAAAAGCGACTCGTGCCACCTTCGTCGTCCCGTTTGCGGTAGAGCGATTAGAACCGCCACCTTTGGGTTATAAATAAATAAACCGCCTCCATCGTTTCGGCTCATTCTATGTTGGCGGGACTGTTCAAGTCCTGTGGACATCACAATATATATATATATAAGATATATAGATACAGCTTCTGTCTGTTTGCTTTTTTTAACCCATGTGTGAAGTGAAAAGAGGGATAAGCAATATGGCACTTTCAAAATGACGTATGGATGCTAAATGAGGCCTTTTGCGCACGTGTTGTGTGTGTTTACATTGATTCGGCTTGCAGGGCACTTTTACCTGCTGTTGTTCACGTGAAATCTATAAATTCAACTTATCTTTCAAACATAATTTTCAGCTTTTGGACGAGAGAGTGGCAATTTCAAAATTGTTAATCGCAATTGTTTTGTTCCGAAATGTAAATCGGATTGGCGGAGATTTCGGAACACGAGAAATATCCATGGAAGAGAGGAGTTGGGTTTGTACCATTTGCTGTTCACACAATTATCTAGTGGTGGCAGTGGTTTTATAACACACACACACACACACACACACACACACACACACACACACACACACACACACACACACATCTCGTGTTTTTTCACACGCAACTGTTCCTAACAATTCTATCACTCACACTGAAACAAACGAATAAATGCACACACACAAAAATAAAATAAAATAAATAATAAAATTAATAGAAATAAAAAACAAACAGTTACACAAATACACAAACACTCGTACAAACATTCACAAACACAAAACCATACAACCACACACACACACACACACACACACACACACACACACACACACACACACACACACACACACACACACACACACACACACACACACACACACACACTGATATATCTCATTTCACCAACAGATGCAAAAATGTCATATAATTTCTCTTGTGACCCCAGAATCAACCAAAAAAGATATATTTATATTGGCCCTCACAGCTATCACTCCCACCCTCCCCCCTCGCAAACATGATGAATATAATGAATATCATTTTAAACTTACCTTGTGCATCGACAAGACCCACATATGACATTGCCATTGGTGTTAAGAGGCATTAAGGTTTGGGTAGAACGCCCTCGTCTATAAACCTTTGAGCCTTTCACGGGCCCACAATGTTGGGAGTTTTTGTAATACAGAGAGCAAGATATCAACTTTTTGGACGTTTATCAGGAAGTTCTCCAACTGTTTCATTGTGTAGAGGCACATCACGTAAGTTTGCAAGAAATTTTGGCTTCTTTTAAAGTTTTTTTTTTCAGTCGTTCCATGCTACAATCCTTATCTGGCAAACATGAAATGCGTCCAGCGCCTCCCCGATGAACTTCGTTAATTTAGGTTTCTGCACGTGTGTGCCGAGCAATGTGGGGCGGATTACGTCATTTTGAAAGTGCATTATTGGTTCACTCTTTCTGTCTGCATACCTACAGACGTCGGTTCATGATCAAGGAATAACTTGATTTTAATTGAATATCATGTTTTGATCACTGCAGAACATGAATCTGAACATTAATCGGAACACGAACCTGCAGTTTAGTAGTAGTTTGGCTCTGAATTTGGCAAATTGTACAGAATCTCGTCCCGATTGTGCATGTGTAGAGGAGTGAGATAATTCTTCTCGTCTGTTTGGCAATCCAACAGTTGAAAATCATTCCAAACAGGTAACTTGCTCTTTTTAGGGATGTCATAAAGGGCAAAAATAACTCATTTAACGTGTTAAATAAGGTGGCGTAAAAGACGGTGCATCAACGTACTTCCGAAAAAAAAAATCTGGTTTTCTATTTATTTTTTTCTACAGCCTTTAAAACCTTTTTTCCAATTGCATGATATACTTTAACTCGAGAACACAATTTGCCTTCTTGGAACTTTGAAAAGCCTTCACTTTAGCAGAACTTGGACAAAATATTATGCCATTTTATGCCATCTTGACCAATCAAATGTGCCGCTCGTGCTCTCAGCGTTGGGGAATACCGAAATTCAGACAAAATGGTGACTCATGGTAAATGTAGATCGTGCTCGGAAATGCAATGCAAGAGTTTAAAAGACCCTTCCCGTGTCCTTTTCTCAACATTGCATGGGGTAAGGTGTTCTATGAACTCTTGAGCTTTTAATCGGATTGCTTCTTCATGACCCGAATGTTTTCAATATCATTAGCATTTCACCAAAAATGCCTGCATAGTACGCCGCTTCGGGATGGTGAATACTCTTAGAGTGTTGAGTTTTAGAGACCACGCGACAGTAAAGGTAAAAATAGTTTTTCAAAAATATTTCCACATAAGATTGAAAATCAGTCAAAGG
Source organism: Eptatretus burgeri (assembly GCF_056783735.1). Classification (NCBI taxonomy): domain Eukaryota; kingdom Metazoa; phylum Chordata; class Myxini; order Myxiniformes; family Myxinidae; genus Eptatretus; species Eptatretus burgeri. The sequence goes on from NC_140971.1 coordinate 76,996,340, forward strand.
TGAATGAGTTAAGGAAGTTTCTCCATCCATTATTAGTTTGTATAAGCCTCATGTTGGCTTAACGGTTAAAGTGGCTGGTTTGAGATCTTAGGGTGTTGAGTTTGAGCCCCCTGTCGTGTTGTTGAAATAACACCAGGTCGGTTGACTAACAGCCTGTAATCTTTCCGAGGTCGGCAAAATGAGTACCAGCTTCCTGGTAATGGGTCATCCAAGTACCATTTGGATGTACACTTTTTCATACACACTTTTTCGAAGTAAGTAAGTAAGTTACCATTTGAGGTGGCTTTGAGCTTGCGCTGAAACAGAGATTGTTAAACGTAATGCAAGGAAGTGTTCTGGGTTGGACAGTGCCATTTGTAATGCAAAGTGATTGTCATACATTTTCAGGAAACGGGACCACTCTGTTCGAACAACTCATTTATCAGAAGGTCTCATGGTCTTACTTTTTTTTTCCATAAAAGTTGTTTTAAAAATAAAACTTTCTGAGCATCTTGAAACTCGGTTTGAAGAGCAGTGGTGGGTCTGACTGAGTCTTTCCCGTAAACAAACTGTGTATTAACGTCCGATAAACCACCGGCGAACTGTATTTGTCTTGTAAGAGTATTTGGCCTGGAATGTTTCTGGAAGTAGAAAATACATTGGATACAAGTAGAGGAAGTGAGCCTTGAGCTTGAGCAGGTGCAGTATTTGGGTTTTACCTTCGGTAGAATAGAGATTAGTGTTACATACAGGAAAGGTAAAGTAAAACACATGCTTCCGTTTCAGGGAGAATCAAATTGAAGGATAAATATTTCTAAGAGATAAGCCTGGTGTTGGCTTGGCGGTTAGGGTGGCTGGCTTGGGAGTCTGTGGTCCTGAGTTCAAGCTCCATTGGCGGTTGAATTAACACCAGGTGTGGTTGACTCAGCCTGTCATCCTTCTGAGGTCAGCAAAATGAGTACCAGCTTGCTGGGAGGATCGAGCCATTCGAGTATCCTGCGTCGGAGTGGTGACCCGTCCAGGATTGTGCCCAATAGCCCAGGAGACTGATTTGGCAGCACCGATGCTCTGTACAGACTATGGATTTGGATTTAGATCTTTGTACGAGGGTAGTTCAAGGTTGACATAGATTTAAAAATGTGTTTGTTTTTTAAGAAAACAAAAGCACAGAGAAGTTGATGAACCTTCACCTATTTCTTCAGCTATTCCCTTGCAACATTATAACACTTGTCCCAAAATGTGCTAGCACCTCGATGCCATCTGCGTACAAACCCTTGGGATGAGAACGTAGTCATTGTCGAGGCACGTGCTTTGCCGTCTTCATCAAACGTAAAGTTATTGCCACCACGATGTTCAATGATTGATCCAAATGAATGAAAATTACAAGATGACAGGTCTGGACTGTTTAGGGGATTAAGAACTTACCTATCCATCTCTGCTCGAGTTGTGTTGGTCAGATTTTCCATGAGATGGTGAACATTGTCATACAGCAAAGTCACGTCCGACCCCGAATACTGCATACTTGGCCCTTGTTTGCCTGCTGCTCATCTTGCTCATTTTGTAGGCAGTCACTGCATTTACTGTGCGTTGTTGGTTTTCCCACGTTCAGTAAATTCCATATGAATTGAACTATTAATTCCTCAAAACAGTATCGCTGTAAGATTTCTGGCTTCGTAGCTATCTCGACTATTGCCATAACCTTGAACTGCCCTCGTAGTAGCATTTTGTACAATGATAAGCATACAAAGGACACTTGTACCGAAGATGAATCCATTTAGCCAATTGTGCCTGCGTCATATCCATGCCCCATTAAATCCATTTATATATCTACTTATCTACATACTCATCACCATTCTTTATATATTTTTTAACATTAACATAACCTAACTTAACATCTACATCCATTTATTATGAACTGGCATATCCCATTATATTTCTCGAGAATGGAATTATCTGGTGCACCTCCACATAATGGCCTATTTGTTTTGAGCGATATACCATGGGACCTTTAAAATCGGCTCTGTTCGGGGATGGCAATTTTGGTTGGAAGCGAATAAATCCAGGACCAGACAACTGGGAAGCAAACTCGCTGCCAACTGAGCTATTCTGCCATCTCTCAGACTGTAACACCCAACTGATCTTCTACTGAGGCCACCCGTACAAGTAATAACTGCTTCCCATTTGAAATGTGATGGGATCAGGCAAATTTTAATCGATATCTAGACTTGGCAGTTGTGGTAGCGACAATAGGATTGATTCCTGAGGTAAGCCTTGATGAGTTTCTATATTTACCAAAGACTGGCAATCATGATGAGTCCTGGATGGTTAACATTTAATTACCATTGGACACGATAGAATATGAAACGCTTGTGGCATCAACACCATCAAGCAGTCAAAGTGTCCTATTTCAGAGCAATCGTTAAGGCCATTGCGATTTATGTCGGTCCTTTTTTATCTGCATTTATCTAAGGCTCGTGGTGGAGCTTGTACATATATCCCATCCAGAAGAATGACGTGTACTGTTGCGGACCTGGCACCATGGGGGAACCATGAGGGAGGGACTATCTCGGGTTCCTCTCTGGACTCACCGTGAATCGCAGACCATCACACACAAAAATAACTTCATACCACGGCGGGTCGCGAACCGACCGTGAACGCCAATAACTTGACCACGTGACTTCGGGTCCTCCATCTAACAATTGTTTACCTGAGGACACTTGACCTCCTTATCGGGGAAACACGCCCTTGGTACGTCCTTACGTTATTTTGATTACCTACCTGATCAGGTGCAGCCGAGTGGAGCTACCATGGAACAGATTCTTGGGGAATAACGTCTCGGCTCAGCGAGACCAATAGAGGGAAAGACAAAACGAGCTGAGAACATTTCTAACAAGCACGTTTATTTAAACCAGGATGTGAGGAAAGCTATGTGGCACGGCAATGGGATATATTGCAAATGTACAGCAGGGAAAGGAAGGAATTTGTGGTGTGCGGGAAAAGGCAAACAATACTTACAAAAGAAGGCACAGTACAGAGTTATCCCAAATATTCTTAGGCAGTCTTGACTTTGGACAGACAAAACAAATTTGCCGTTTCACTGTACTTTGGCTCTGAATTAGTTCCGATCGCATGTGCGAATAAAGTGGAGAGATACTTTTTTTTTCCTCAATCTGCCTGTCTGGCAGTCAAACAAAATTGAAAGTCATTTCAAGCAGGAAACTTACAGTTTGTCGAGACGTCACAAAGGACACAGACAACAGATACAAATAACTAATGTAACATGTTAGACAAGGTGGTGTAATAGATACTGCGTCAACGGTGGTAAAACGTGGAACTAATTTATTTATACGACCTTTACCATCTTTATTTTATTTTTATTGAATTATATACTTGAACACTGTCGAATACAAATTGCTTTCTTATAACTTCCAAGAACCTCCAGTTTTTCAGGACTTGGACATGTTAAATATGTTGGTGTGTAAGGTTGGTGTATAAGACTGCTTCAATGAAGTATATACCTGAACACTGCGTGGGGTAACATGTTCTATGAACTCTCTAGTTGGTCAAGTAACTTAATCACCCTCTCAGCCCCCTGGAACAATGAGGAAGACAAAAGAGTGGAAACCGTGAGGACCTTGGTTTGCCGTACTTTTTGAGAATGAAGAGTTGCTGGAACTTTGGGAAGAAGAGAATATTGAGGTTGAATTGGCATGGAGTTCGAGCAATTAAAAGGTGTTCAGTCGTATTTTGGTGCAGATTTTATCCACCGGCATTCATCATTCTGTGAAGGAATATCAGGATAAAATGTCAAAGAAAGCTGAAATTTGCATACAAGCAAACGAAAGACTGTCATTGGAAAAGTGGAGTCACACCGAAAACAATGCGTTATTGCGAGCAACTTGATGCTATACTTGGGAACAGGCCAACAATGGCTTATTTTGCCTACATACGGTTGCACAACTGCATCACACGCAGCCCATGAGGAAGTAGAAATGCTCAGCTTTGCTCATTCCTCAAAACACCTCCGAATGGGTATACCCCTTGGAATGGAATACTTTGAGGGGCGAATGAGGAAGAAGTGCCAAAAATGAGACTGGTGTCCAAAAAGATTCTCAGGCTTGGGTACGCTTTGGCAAGCCCTCCTGACGTCAGATGTTTACTTATTTACACGAAGCAGATATAATGATATTTCTGCCTACTGTTATGTCAGATGCAATGTAATTATCTCATGCTACACACGATATAATCAAAATTGTGCTTTGCAATGATCATAAGGTCCATCTCGCACTTGAGGAAAACAACTGGTGGGGAGACGTGGTGGGGGCGGAAGGAGTAATAATCAAACTGAAGATGTTAAAAAATTCCAATGTCATTCTGGCTCACTAAAACAAATTCCTTCACTCACAAGTTATTATTATTTTTTGAATCCTTCAGGTTTTTTATTTTATTTTATTGTTACTTGACTGAGAACAAGAGCATTTGGGATGTTATTCAAAAAGAATAGTGATGTCATTGTTAATATAAACGATAACTATTATTATTAATATCAGTTATTGCTGTTATGATCAGCGGGGACAAGAGAGGGCGGGGGGGGGGGTGGGGGAGAATCTTCAAACGATATTTCTTTTTGACCTTTGGAAGGGAAAGTGTGTGCTTAAATGGCGCATGCCCACTGCATTTTCCGCCACGTTTTGTGGAAAGGGTTGCTCAGGCCGAGTATTCAGCCTTGACAGGGTAAGCCAGGTGGCCGCCTCTGACTTGAACCGGCTTTGGCCCAGGAAGATCAGGCTGCCGTTTGGCGGGGCACGTCTGTGAAGGTTGCCGGCCTCGCGGAGTCTGGCCTCATTGTCCGGCCGGCCTGCTCTAAGCCATAATTTACGGAGCTGAAAGGAAGGCTTTGTGACTTTGGCTCTTTATGGCGCGTGGCGGGCAAGAAAAAATCGGAAGGAGAGAAGTGTGATGAGGAGGCTTTCTTGTGCACTGCTCACTGCTTGGCCAGAGCTACCCAACAGCCGTGCTGCGAAAACTCGCTTTCACTTTCACCTTAAAGCGCAAGTGTGCCTTTTGAAAGTTGAAAGTTGAAGAAATTCTCAAAATAATACCACTCATCTTCGTGGTGATACTATCTAAACGTTCCTCTTCGTAGTTTCAAATTTTGTTGGCGAGCAAGGTGGGATCCATGAAAGTATATGGGGAATTGCATGACGGGCAGGTTGTTAATTCCAAGTAACCAAGTCTTTAAATATTACAGTGCATAATAATTTACAAACGGTCTGTTCACTACATGAGTATGGCCTGGTTATTTGTCGAAACACTTGATTAAATACTGTTATAGCAACCGTGGAATTAATTGGAACACACACATACACACACACACACACACACACACACACACACACACACACACACACACACACACACACACACACACACACACACACACACACACACACCTGGGGAATGTGCTTCGATATGCAAGTTGAGATGGTGTAGCTCCAAGAAGGTGGTTACAACTTATTTTTCTTTCTCCCCTCATTAATTGCTTTTATCACATTTGGAGATTTCCACCAAGTAGAGGGAATAATAGTTTGACTCGAAGCTCGTCAAAGCCAGAGTGCAGATGATTCAGGTCAGTTCGTAATTGTTTTCAATCAGCGTATTTGATACCTCACAGTACCTATAAGTTAAGGTTACGATGGCATCCAAACTAAGTCAAACTAGTGATGAATCGGTTAATGTTTAGTCAGGAAATATGACGTTGAGATAGGATATCATTATTGAATTTTGTCTTTAAAATCATTTATTTATGTGCCCTTCTATCCCCGCTGCCTGTTTTTATTTTCTTTGTGGTGTGATAAATTGGCTGGGTGCCTTTTGACAGTTTACACCAAAAATTATTAAAGAATCAAATAAAAATTAGAACAATCTGTTCTCCAATGGATGCTGTGGTCAGGGGGCTGAATGGGATGACCACAGCGGTTACAGATCAGGAAGGGACGTAATGAGGCTAAGTTTGTTCCAGCTAAAGTAATTTCAAAAAACAAATAAATATACGACAGTTGTAAATAAAATACATTGCGATTCTTCATATTGCTCAGTTGCTTTATTATCGGTTAATTGCTTAGACTTCGCCAGGTGTGAGCCTTTATTGGTACATTATAGCTGGATACTGATTTAATCATTAAATAAATTGATAACTAATTAACTTTACAGTTCACGAGCAAGAATACTACATTTGGGCCATCCTGTTGACTGACATTAATAATAATAATAATATTCGCACTAAAAACACACACTCATGGCTTTTCATGAGATTTGATAGAAATCCTGATCAAAATCTCAGCAGATCTCGTGAGAAATTTTTGTTCGTAGTACGTTGTTGAGTTGTTGATCGAGGCTGAGATGTGACCTTTAACAAAATGGCAATGACATTTCATCACCCCCTGTGAATTATGTTACCAATACGGTAAAGTGCATCATTAAATGTAAACCCTGTGTGACGATAGACTATTGTCATTGAAGAATTTATGCATGTTTATTTTATTTCATTTAGTTTTTATATCGGTTCAAACGGAGAGGTGTGTGTGTGTGTGTACTTGTGCTCCAGGTTGACACTTGTACTACATTAAGGCGTGCTTTTGAATGTTTGTATGACACTCAAGGACGCATGGAAATCTCAGAACCATCCCCTGACTTTTTCACTACAATGGAGAAATGGCCCATCAAGTGTCTGGGAGAGGTCTTGCATGGTCCGCAAGTACTTCCAGAAGGATAATTTTATCTTTAATCCAAGTATTTAATTTTCCTACTTTTTTGGGGGGGGGTGGAGGGTGGGAGGGGAGATCATACCTTATTGTGGCACCTTTTTATTTTGATGTTTCTGACAATGTAATCGATATTAACCAATTAAAAAAGAAAAATCAAGTTCACCTGTACTTGTGTTTTGCAAATGTACCACGACAAACAGTTTATTAAGCCTTCTTCTATAACATAGGGGGAGGCTTATAGCTGTTGAGCTGTTGTAGGATTTGTTTCTACAATTTGTGCCCCCAATTGTTTTACCACATGGGAGTACAGAGTTTCTTTGATCAATCGGAGTACTAAACCACCACTTCGGTTTTTTTTGTTTGTTTGTTTTGTTTTTTCTTTTCCTGTATCTGTATCTCCTGGTGTTGAATATATTTAGATGATAGTTAGCCTAGTGTTGGCTTAGTGGTTAGGGTGGTGGCTTGGGATCCTAGAGCCCTGAGTTAAGCCCCATTTTCCACTGAATTAGCACCAGGGGGTTGACTCAGCCTGTCATCCTTCCGAGATCGGCGAAATGAGTACCAGTGTAGCAGCCAAAAGGCTGCACATGAAGGGAAGGGGTATCGATGGATTGATTAAATCTGGTTTGGTGTGGTGCAGGCATGATGGGCCGAATGGCCTCCTCCTGCACCTTAATTCCTTGTAAATGCTTGTAAAATCTCGGAGCCGGCTGGACCTTTCGGAATGAAATTTTGCAACAATAACAGGAATAGAAAGTAAACGGGGTTTACATTTTTTTGACCTTCACCTAATTTTAAGGTCATGACCTAATTATAGACATTTGAACATTTTTCACCATAACGTTACTGAGGTTTGTCTGATCAGAACAAAATTGCCCTCTCGAGATAGCCTCGCGCAAGGTGCATTTACGCTTGATTTACATCATACCCCTCCAGGTTAAAAGTCAAGGTTTTACACCCCTAGGAATATTAAACCACCATTTAGGTTTTTCTCCAATTTTTTCTGCCAATGTACGAGGACTTTCACAATTAAATTTTGCATTAATAATGTGAATTAGATGTATGTGGGGTTGACATGTTTTTTGACCTTGACATCATTTTTAAGGTCATCGCCCAATTACAGACATTAACATTTTCACCATAACTCGACGAAGGTTTGTCCAATCGGAACGAAATGAACGTCTCCATTTAGTTTAGAGTAAGGTACATTTACGCTTAATGTACATCATACCCCTCCAGGTTATTGGTCAGAGTCAGATGGTGGTCTGAAAAAAACAAATTCGCTTTTTTACCAATCCGGAATCTCAAAGACCGCTTGGCCTTCCAATATGTTTTTGCATCATTATAGTGGACCTGCATTGAAGTTGTGCACCTGATATTTGATTAGTGTCCTTGACCTACTTTTTTGGATTGTGACCGAATTGACAAAAAACACCTTTTGATCATAATTTCAATAATTTTCCTCCAATTGAGTTTTATGGATAGATTGTAGATGGGGACACATTTTCTTAATTTACACCCTATCCCTAAATGTTGACGGTCAATGTCAAATGGTTACTCCAAAAAAATATGGCCATCATTGGATCGCAGGTCAAGGGTAAGTCACAGGCAGTTGCCAAAGATAAGCCAGGGGACATGGGGGGCTTACCCTTGGTGATTATTTTGTGATCACAGATGTCTAGTTACCCTCGCTCGTTTAAGGAGACAGTATTGCATTTGGGTCCGTTTGTTTGTTTGTCCACACAGAGCTTTCATTTTTTTTTCCGCAACCACTTGTCGGACTAAGACGAAATTTATACCATCGGAGCGACTACTCATTTAGAATGTGTTCATGATAATTATGTCATAGGTCGAATTAACCGTGATATATATATATATATATATATATATATATATATATATATATATATATATATATATATATATATATATATATATATTGTTACGTTTGAGGGGGGGGTATGCATTCAAAGGGTAATTAGGATGTTTAATTAGGTATGCCATGCTGTTCGAGTTTACCAGGATCTCGATGTAATAAGTAGCAATTCAGTGGTGATAAGTTGTCTAGTAAATGTTCATTTCTTCAAGGGGGGAAATGATAAATGTCACGTAATTAGATAGGGACACGGGATAGGGTAAGTGTGTCTGCGTAAACCCCTTTTTGGTATTCTCTGGAGACTGGCCGTGACGTCACAGGACAGTGCAGCGGATGGCTCCGCCCCGTGATCACGATTGGCAGAAGGCGACGGCGGTGGGCCAATAAACGGCTCGATTGGAGGTGACGACGGCAGGAGGATAAAAAGGTTCTGTTCGGGGTCGAAAAGGAAGAGGAAGAAGATTACAACCAATCATGTTTTTTGTGGTGGGGAGGCTGTTGCGCGGGGAGCATCCTTGTTGTGCTGATTCGATCGTGTTCTTGATGCCTCGTGCCTCACCTTGGTTGGCTCTGGGGTTCTGCTGACTCGGAGTACGGGGTCGAACGGCGGGCGGACCTGCCTCCCTCTACTGCTCGCAACTTGGCGCCAGAACTGGTTCCCTGGCGGCGGTGAGCGGACTTGGGCCAAGACCAGGAGGTCGACAGCACCACGGTTTCTCCTGCCCCCCTGACGAGAGCAAGGCCAGCTCGTCCGACGCCGATCCAGGGACAGTTGCGTCCACACCACGGTCCAGCCTGACCACCAGAAATAGCTACGTTTTGTGTGTGTGTGTGTGTGTGTGTGTGTGTGTGTGTGTGTGTGTGTGTGTGTGTGTGTGTGTGTGTGTGTGTGTGTGTGTGTGTGTGTGTGTGTACTTGGCGCCTTAGAGGGATTGAGAACTGTATATTCATTGGAATTGTCTGTGTTTTTCCCTACGCCCGATCTCACACCATCCTGTCGAATCACCCCGGATCCCTCTTCTTGCCGAGTCTTGTTATTTCTGGTCAATAATAAAAACAAATAAACATCATCAACTCAGTGAAAAGTGACTCGTGCCACCTTCCTCGTCCCGTTTGCGGTAGAGCGATTAGAACCGCCATGTTTGGGTTATAAACAAATAAACCGCCTCCATCGTTTCGGCTCATTCTACGTTGGCGGGACTGTTCAAGTCCCGTGGACGTCACAATATATATATATATATATATATATATATATATATATATATATATATATATATATATATATATATATATATATATATATATATATATATATATATATATATATATATATATATATATATATATATATATAAATATATATATATATATATATATATATATGTGTGGGTGTGTGTGTGTGTGTGTGTGTGTGTGTGTGTGTGTGTGTGTGTATACAGTATATATATATATATATATATATATATATATATATATATATATATATATATATATATATATTATTACGGCTGTGGAAATTCGCAAACCACCATCCATGTCCCATAGGTGAGATATCTCTTAAGTACATGTGTAGTTAGCCCCAAACTAGTTGTTTGGAGGGAATAAATGTGATTCATTCGGACTGCGACGCTTTGAGTCAGTCGTTTTTCTTTCTCTATCTTTTATTTCAAATAAAAACCAACGAGGATGCTCGGTGGGCTTTTCACGCCATTCTTCTCCGCGCTTGGTGTGAGGGGAGAGAAGCGAGGGGAGGGCAGCTGGCGCTCGATTGGTGGATATGCGGCGTGACGTGGCCATGGAGGAGGAACGCCCCTCTTCGAGACCTTTCTCGAAGCACCTCGAAGGGGGGTGGAGCAAAGAACGGGGCGGAGCAACAGGACAGAGCTCCGAGGATATAAAATTCGGAGACGGGGGAAGCAGTTGTGTGGATGCTCTTGCTCGGTGGATATACTTGCTTCGTGGTTGCTATCGTCTTCCAGCTCGCTCGTCCTGGTGGCTGCTAGCGGGGTCTTTTGTGGGGCAGTTGCAAGACCCCGCTGGCGGGAAGGAGCGTCCGCCATTTCCCTCTCCCGACTTCGGGCATCCACGTTTCCCCCCCCCCCCTCTATCCGCGGTGGGGAAAGCGCCGAACACTCGGTCCGTGGCGTTGAGTGGCCAACACGTGCAGGCGCGAGGCACGCCGGAGAGGCCTCGCCTACCACTCTCGGGCACGGAGCCGCGGCCAGGCGGGAGCACGTCGACGGACGTCAGAGAGGGACTCGACACGCTCAGGGAAGTCGCACGTCCATTTTCTTTTGGGGTTTGGTGTAAATGTCTGTGGGTGGTGCCGTCCGTCAAGCAGTATTGTTTTAAGTGTTGCCGTGTGTTCATGTATTTGGTCGTCGCTCTGCATTGTTGTTGTTGTTTTAAATTGATATATGTGCATTTCTGATTCTGTTGGCTGTATATGTGTGCTCTGTGTCTGTGTGAATAAAGTGCTTGTGTGAACTTGTTCCCCGTTTCGCTGCATCCTTTCCTTCATTTTAATCTCTATCTTGCTTCACGTAAAGGGTTCGTAGTGGGATTAATACGCCCGATAAGTAATCGGAACCGTCGAGGCCGACGATAACACCGCTCGGTTATCCCGATAGTACAGAACGGACCGCTTAAGCGGCCCGTGTCCGGAGTCAACCTGCGGAGACGTGCGATCGCCCGGTTTACCATCCGCATGGGTACTTAGGTAGGTCGAGTTTGGCGAACAACCCTATCCCACGCGGGTGGCCGATTGGCACGATCGTGGTGAGGCCGAAAGGCCCACCCATGACTAGCTCCCGGCGTTAGTCCGAGAGGGTCACGACAGAATTGTCCGTCCGGTGGGCGACGTTCCGCGATTCGAGTCACGTGGCTGATCGCACGCCGGCGGGCACGAATTCGCAACAATATATATATATATATATATATATATATATATATGTGTGTGTGTGTGTGTGTGTGTGTGTGTGTGTGTGTGTATACAGTATATATATATATATATATATATATATATATATATATATATATATATATATATATATATTTATATGTGTGTGTGTGTATACAGTATATATATATATATATATATATATATATATATATATATATATATATATATATATATATATATACATACATATATACATATATATATATATATATATATATATATATATATATATATATATGCGTGTGTGTGTGTGTATACAGTGTATATATATATATATATATATACATATATATATATATATATATATATATATATATATATATATATATATATATATATATATATATATATATATATATATACATATATATATATATATATATATATATACATATATATATACATATATATATATATATATATATATATATATATATATATATATATATTGTCTCAGTTTGGCTACTGCAAGGCTGAGTGTTATTGTTGTGGTCGTCTCAGTTGCCTGGTTCAAATCTGGTGAGTTGCTTTGATGTGACTGCAATGGTCAGATCATGGCGCCTAATGTCACGATACCATGTGGATTGGAAGTCTAATCAACCCAACATTACGCCAATTGGGTGTTCACACGTCACATGAAAATTATGTCACGATCCGCAGTCAATATGGGACTTTTGAAATGATGCATGAATGCCAAACGAGGCCTTTTGCACGTGCACTGTATATGTGTTTACACTGACTCGATTCTGCTGGCCGGGCACTTTTAGCCTTCCGTTACTAGCACGAATTGTGCAATTCAAATCGTCTTTTCAACATAATCTTCAGCATTTGGACGAAAGAGTGGGAATTTAGAAATGGCTAACCTTAATTGTTCTGTTCCAAAATGTAAATGGGACTTACAAGAATATATGATATTCGAGAAATATCGATGGATGATAGGTGTCAGGTTTGTACCACCATTGGATGTGGACTGGTCTGATGCGCCAGACCACCCCTCCCTGACCTCCCATCCCAAAGCTCTGAACCATTATGGCCCGGTTGATAGTGTCTGCCACTGAAACTTACGCAGCAAGGCCGAGCGAAAGCTAAAAGAAGTCATTTAGGACAGATTACAGAGAGCAGAATAGTAAAAATATACTGGTCAAAACATTTAGTAATTTTCGGCCCAGATATTGGGATGGGTGGACGTTGCCTAGCTCGATTTTAAAGTGACAAATCTAACATCCAATTAATCAAAGGGTACAATAATGCTCCACGTAGTCAGGTTCCTTATGTAATTTCGTTATAATTTTTGAGAGATTATGAAAACGATATATTTTTGATAACCTTTTCGCCTAACAAATCAGAAAATGTTTGATGCCATTTTCTCAGATATCATTATGGCGGCCATCTTGGATTTTTAAAACTGGCGACCCTCAAACACTAGTTTCTCAATATCTCGCCTCCTAGATGACCTAGAAACAAGATTCCAGTGGCCAAATCTACATTTTTTGGGGGCAAGGAATCCAATGGTGATAATTACAAATGTCAATGACACATGTATAGGTGTCTATCTTGCATATTAATATGCATAGCTAAACAGAACAGAAAAGGAAAAAAGATATTCGGAATTTGACACCCAAATTTTACACACAAGCAAACACAAGCAAACTGTCATGTCTGTCTGCACATCTCCATCGTCCTCACTATCATCATCACTGTCACTAGCAAATGTGATATCCCGAGAGTCTTCATCATTCTGGCAGTCAGTGCTACACTGACGTAGCTCCGTGCAGGGTTGCACGAACATCTGTGTGAAGAACAGTCTGCTTTGCATTGACATCTGACCATCTCAATGATGGCCTCTGGTGCTGGGAGGGACTCAGTTGTCATTGGTTTCAGCTGGCCATCCTCGTCCTTGTAGTAGCCATTCTGTAGTGGGTCAAGGAACTCCTGCTGGGCGATGTCTGCCTGACCCCACACTCTGGCCTGGATATGGGCTCGTAGGACATGCTGCTTGAGAGCACCAATTGTGGGTGAAAGCTTGTCACTTTCTGCTATGTGCTTGCAGAAAAGATACCATCTCAGTTCAGGGATTTTGTCGATTTGGATCCCCTAAGGTAAGTATACAGTGCATACAAACTCAGCCAAAGTAGATAGCAGATCCTCTGTCCCTTCACTGGTTTGAGACAACATTTGCAGAGCCTTGACAACATGATCATCTGCTTTACGTCGATGTTCAGCCAGGTAGCTTTGCCTATTCTAGAAAACCGCCCAGTGTTGTCTGCTCCTGTAAATGCATGAAATGCCCGCAAAGCCTTTGCTCGATCTGCACCCAGAGCTTTCCATATTGGTTTCACTTCCCAAATCCCAAATGCCATTGAAACACAAGTATTTTTCAGCAGGATTTCATAATTTGCAACAGCCAGCACCAGTACATCTGTGTCTGGGGAGAAGAACATGAGCTGTGCATCGGATGGGTTGCGACGTGAAGTCAGAACTGCATGGTGGATCAACAAGGTGTCTGCTTCTTCATGGTTGTTGCCTTCAAAGTCCAATTGACTGTTGCTCTCGGTGTGTCCTGCAGCAGAAGCAATGACAAGCTTTGGGGATTCTTTGCTGTATTCAACCGTCTTTGATGCCAGATACTCCGTCAGATCAGCCTGAGTACAAGAGTACAAGACTGCTGGCTTTCTTCTGTTCTTCTGCAGGACAGACTTCACACTGGGCAGTTCACTAAGGGTCTTCTCCTTCAGCCACCATCTGGTGAATGCCGGGAAATGGTTTTCCATACCGTCTGGTCCAAGCATTCTCGTGTATGTAGTTTCAATGTCATCAATTGAGAGGTAGGTTTGGTTTTGAGTTTACACATCAATAAGGTTGATCAGCTCAATCAGACATGCATTTTGTAGCGGATGGACTTTTGATGAACTATTTGTGTCACCTTGATCTCACGTGGCATGGAATACATGTTTTGTCCAACAAGATTTGTGATATTTAACATCTACTGCATGGGCATCTGTTGGTGAGATACATGTGTTCAGTCTCGTTTTGAATGCTGGATTTTGGGACTTATTTACAGCTGATTTGAGAGTTTCTCCAGCATTTTGTGTTCAGACTTTGAACAACTGTTCATCAGTGTCTTCTTGACAGAAGAAACACAGGTCCTTGTCCACCGGCACCGTACATGACCGTGTGAATGGGGAAGACTAACCAGATGGGCTTGGTTCATCCATATCAGTGCTTCCTCTGTTCTGTCCATGTCTTTTGGCAGGGTATGACCCAGTGGAAAATGCATGTTCATAGCGGTCTCGGGCTCGCTGAATGTGGTCCTTGTTAGTCGCGACCAGGTAACAGCTGCGATGCCAAAATGCATGCTCTTCTCATAGTGTTTCTATTTTGATGTCCGTGAGCCACTTTTGCATTTCAACATAGTTTCCATCTTTCAAGCTGGCTCTCTCCTTCACTGTATCTAGTATCTTCTGGTTGGAATCCAGTCTAGGATGTAATATCAAGTGTCCTTTACTTCAGTCATCAGACTGACAGAGTATGCACAGCTTCCAGTTCATTATTTCCTGACCCTGTCTCTCTGCTCCAAGCTGACGAAGCTGAGACATCTTGCTCATTTGCTCTAATACAGGTCTGCAAAAAGAAAGCTAAACATCACCCATTAACATGCAACACCCAATACTACACATACAATATGTAAGGTATAATGTACACACAAAAAATAGTCAGAGGGGCTTCGCAGTTGACACACCTGGAAACACAGCTAACATGTGCTAACTGGCGTTAGCTTGGACATTCTGCATACACACCAGCCACGTAGAAACATCAACATACCTGGATTCGTCTGAATTATTTTGATGTTCCTCTAATACCTGCAGATACTGACGTAATAACTGCAATTACAATCACCACAGATAAACCAACAAATGCCAGCACTAGATTATGTACCTGTACACTGACTTGTTGCACTCAAGACACTTTTGTTCAGATGCCCACTCGGATCAGGTTCCGATGTCACCTTGGAGCCAGGATAAGGAGATTATCATAAACTTCAGTTAAGTGCATTAAAAATCCAAGATGGTGACCTAAACCTGTGCCATTGATCATCTGTACTGATTTCTAATTATCACCATTGGATTTATTTCCCCCAAAAATGTGGATTAGCCACTGGAATCATGATTCTAGGTAATCTCGAAGTCAAGATATTGAAAAAATAGTTTTGGAAGGTCGTCATTTTAAAAATCCAAGATGGCCGCCATATTGACTTCTGGGAAAATGGAATCATGCATTTTCTGATTCGTTATTCTATGAAGTTTCCAATTAATGTATAGTTTTCCTAATCTCCAAAAAATATATAACGACCTCATATTTCTGGACATAGTGAACTGGACTAATATGTTGGGATGGCATGGGGGGGGGGGGAAATGGCCATCCATTCAAATGTGTACAAAATGCAGCTTTATGTTTATGCTCAACATTCATTTAACTGTTCTATTCTATGCATTATTAACCCGGGGAGGAGTTTCCACAACATTATCACACTGTAATTTGAGAAGTGTGTGTTTGTTGGTTTGTGGATTTGCTCGACTTCTATGCACTTCTGAACTACTGGAAAAAAAAAAATGAGTTGTAAAATGGTGGTTATTCTCGGGATGTGCCCAGGAAGGTTTTTGGAGTCCCTCGTTTTAAAGAAGAACAAAAACCATCGTCCCCGGAGTTCTGGGGGGGGGGGGGGAGGATCCCAAATTTCTGTATGTAAATTTGTATGGCATGGTGCCACTTCATGTTGTATCACGTATTAAAAATCATAAGAAAATACCTGATTCTGGGAGGATGAACACATCCATATTCTTCGCTCGTGTGTATATATATATATATATATATATATATATATATATATATATATATATATATATATATATATATATATATATATATATAAAAATAAAAAATGACCGTTTTTACAGCCATTTTTCCCTGCTGTGCAGGGGTTTGGCTTTTTGTGAGGCAATGTTTTATGGCCGGATGCCCTTCCTGACGCCAACCCTGGTCGCCTCTTACGACACACAGGGATATGGTACACCTATTCTAACCGGGGCATACACCGGGACCAGTACACTGGCACTCATTTCGCCGACCTCGGAAGGATGACAGGCTGAGTCAACCCCCTGGTGTTAATTCAGCAGCCAACGGGGCTTGAACTCAGGACACTGGGATCCCAAGCCGCCACCCTAACCACTAAGCCAACACCAGGCGCATATATATATATATATATATATATATATATATATATATATATATATATATATATATATATATATATATATATATATATATATATATATATATATATATATATATATATATATATATATATATATATATATATATATATATATATATATATATATATATATATATATATATATATATATATATATATATATATATATATATATATATATATATATATATATATATATATATATATATATATATATATATATATATATATATATATATATATATATATATATATATATATATATATACAGCTCTGGAAAAAAATAAGAGACCACTCCAAAAATAATTTAAATAAGCATCTCCACATGTATAGCAGCCATTCCATTCCAGTGTCTGTTGAATTCCAACACAGGCAAACCTCATTCTACTTCGTGAGGTACTGATTGGGTGATCACCTGAACCTAATCTTACTTAACAAGGAAAAGTATAAAAACCACTGCTGTGGTCATCACTATCCTCTTGCAATAGGACCAGCTGGATGGCAAAAACACTGCTGGTAGTCCCTCAAAAGTAATTGGAATAAAAAAAATAACTATTGACCATGTCAAAAGAGTTGAAAAGAAAAGTTTTGAGTGAGGAAAAGAAGGGTTCAATTCTGGCTTTACTGGCAGAGGGATACAGTGAGCGTCACGTTGCTTCCATCCTTAAAATTTCAAAGATGGCGGTTCATTAGAACAAGGTCAAGCCGCAGACATTGGGGACAACAAAGCTACAGACTGGCAGAGGGCGAAAACGACTTTCCACTGACCGGGATGACCGCCAACTCTTTTGAATGTCACTCAACAACCGAAGGATGACATCAAGTGACCTACAAAAAGAATGGCAAACGGCAGCTGGGGTGAAGTGCACGGCGAGGACGGTTCGAAACAGGCTCCTTGGGGCAGGGCTGAAGTCGTGCAAAACTAGAAAAAAGCCCTTCATCAATAAGAAGCAAAGAAGAGCCAGGCTGAGGTTTTCAAAAGACCATAAGGATTGGACCATGGAGGACTGGAGTAAGGTCATCTCTGATGAGTCCAATTTTCAGCTTTGCCCAACACCTGGTCGTCTAATGGTTAGACGGATGGAGACCTGGAGAGGCCTACAAGCCACAGTGTCTCGCACCCACTGTGAAATTTGGTGGAGGATCGGTGATGATCTTGGGGTGCTTCAGCAAGGCTGGAATCGGGCAGATTTGTCTTTGTGAAGGACTCATGAATCAAGCCACGTACAAGGTTGTCCTGGAAGAACACTTGCTTCCTTCTGCTCTGACAATGTTCCCCAACTCTGAGGATTGTTTTTTTTTCCAGTAGGACAATGCTCCATGCCACACAGCCATGTCAATCAAGGTGTGGATGGAAGACCATCAGATCAAGACCCTGTCATGGCCAGCCCAATCTCCAGACCTGAACCCCATTGAAAACCTCTGGAATGTGATCAAGAGGAAGATGGATGGTCACAAGCCATCAAACAAAGCCGAGCTGCTCGAATTTTTTGCGCCAGGAGTGGCATAAAGTCACCGAACAGCAATGTGAAAGACTGGTGGAGAGCATGCCAAGACGCATGAAAACTGTGATTGAAAATCAGGGTTATTCCATAAAATATTGATTTCTGAACTCCTCCTAAGTTAAAACATTAGTATTGTGTTGTTTAAAAATGAATATGAACTTGTTTTGTTTGTATTATTTGAGGTCTGAAAACACTGAATCTTTGTTGTTATTTTGACCAGTTGTCATTTTCTGTAAATAAATGCTCTAAATGACAATATTTTTATTCCGAATTTGGGAGAAATGTTGTCAGTAGTTTATAGAATAAAACAAATATGTTCATTTTACTCAAACACATAACTAAAAATAGTAAAACCAGAAAAACTGATAATTTTGCAGTGGTCTCTTTTTTTCCAGAGCTGTATGTATGTATGTGTGTGTGTGTGTGTATATATATATATATATATATATATATATATATATATATATATATATATATATATATATATATATATATATATATATATATATATATATATATATATATATATATATATATATATTTATATATATATATATATATATATATATATATATATATATATATGTCTCATACTATTTGTTTTTAACCAATTATGTATCTTTGTGCCATTGAAGAACAAAATAGAAAACCGTGGCGCATCTTGGACTATTATGAATATCTTGTCCGCAGACCCTTTTGTTGGCCACATGTGTATATGGACCAATATTCTATCGAGCTTAACTGCTGCTTTGCGTGAAGGGGGTTCCACAGTCATCGAGTTGTACAAAGAGCAAATTATAAAAAGCAATTAAATTCCATACTTTGTCTGGTTATTGTATAACAGTCAACAGGAAATGACTTTCCTCAGAAGAAAGGGGTTTTCAGAGTGCGGAAGGGGATAGAGTGGGGGAGGGGGGAAGAGTGGGTGGGACATAAGATTGGGATGGAGTGGTGTGTGTGTGTGTGTGTCACACGGGTTTAGCTCCTCAGAGAATATGAATTGAAGAAATTGACTCCGTGCACAACTGCCCACGTCCCCCATGTCCAATCAGTGGCACAATGCTAAAACTGGAATTGTGAGCCAGAAAATTACTTTTCTATTGTATTCTCGATGATGGTGAATCCACTAGACCTGGTTACTTACACCAAGAGAAACTGTGACCTCAGCCTTTTAATGCAGGTACTTCGTTCGTATGGATATTGAGTAACAGGACTTGCTGCTCATGTTAATGAACTCACCATTAGACACATCTTCCTGAAAGCAATTACAAGCACAGGATAGGACGTGTCTTCAGTGTCTGCCTCTTGGCGTCGTTAGGCATCCATTACCTCAATTTACCAGTGGTTGAGAAGCTTCACCACCGGAAAGCTTTGACTCCAACCATATTGCTTCTCACACCAGTGATTGATAAGCACAACCAACTGGTTGTGTAACTGTTGCAGCAGGGATTCAGAGGCCATATTGCCCTGCCTGGAGTTGTCCACTGCTGAGCCTTTCAAAGCTGATGATGCATTTTTCTGCAACAGCTGTAATTTAAGTAATTTTGCCTCCTCATGGGTATCTACTTATTGCATACACAAAATGGAGGAATTTTCGACCCATCCCCCTTTTCATTACATCCTGTCCCCTCTGCTTGCTTCAATCTCCTGCCATCAAACTTTTTTTTTTCACCCAATCTCCTCTAACCCTCCCCTCCTTGCTTCAATTTATTTTCTCAATTCATCCCACCTTCACCCACCTCAGTTGTATTTAATAAGTAGATAACCCCATATCTGGAGCTGCTCACCGTTCCTAGCACGTCGATCTTGAATTTTGTGGAGTGAAACGCTCACCGATATGCCATTGGGCACCATGATGTGTTGATTCTCAAGAAGTGTAATGCTTCAGTCACATTTGGCTCGGCGGCCGTAGGGTCTAAAAAATCTTCGGCCACTGGCAATTATAGGGCGGCCGCAGTATTTCCACGGTCACACAATGTAGCAGTCACATATGTTTTTATTTTTTGGGTAGCTGCACGGGGTATTTAGAAATTCTGGAGACCGAAAACGTGGGGGTGCCGTACGGTCTTTGATTTGATGTCGCACGGTGACCTGAGGGCGTCCCTGCGGCGGCCATAGAATTTTCAAGGCAGATGCAAGGTAGCCTCAAGGTGACCCCAAGGCGACTGCAGGGGGGCCCTAAGGCGAACGTGGAAATAGTGCGGCCGCCGTAATTTTTTGGGAGTTGGCAAAATTCATTTTTCATTGATAAGAGCCTATGGAAAACGCACGAATAACGCAAGCCCACCGTACGGCCTACGTACGGTTGACGTGGAACACATCTACGTCATGGCTACGGCTTGTCGAATTGCTACGGCCAACCTAGAAATGAAAAAAGTTATAACTCCGTGCTTTAATTCCATGGAGACCCCTACAGCCTGTAAAAGATAGCCATACGGCGTAGGGCCACCCTGAGGCCACCTCAGAAACTCTGCGGCCGCCGCACGTTTCTGTCAATTCAGGGGGGGGGGGTACGGCTGCCGTATCCTAGCCGTAGACAAATGTGACTCGTATGTAAGGTAATGTAAAAGGTGAACAAGTCTTCACGCGTCAATGCTGGTGTGGACTTGCACTCTAATTATTTTTGAGTTACAATGACGTACAGTAAGCGTTCACTTCCACCATGCATCATCTCTGAAATATTCACCAAAGTTCAAAACATGGAATGGACTGAGCCTACTGTAAAAATGCAGACAAATGTGGCTTGTTCCTGGTTTGCCTG
>NC_140971.1:77027461-77032461 GCF_056783735.1 Eptatretus burgeri
AACTACAGACCATTCAGCTTACTTCCAATCATCAACAAGGTTATGGAATCCATCATCACAGTTAACGTGAAATCCTTCCTTTTCTCCAACAGCCTCATCTCAGATTATCAATTTGGATTCAGACCTGGCAATTCTACCTTGGACATGCTGCCTCTACTCATCCAACAATGGATGGAGGCCCTCAATGTCAGACATGAGATCAGGGCCGTCTCATTGGACGTATCTCGTGCTTTTGATACAGTCTGACATCCTGCCCTACTCTCCAAACTATCTGCTCATGGAATCAAGGCCAACTGCACACATGGCTGACTGACTTCCTCGACTCTCATTGCCAACGTGTGGTCTCAATGGAATCCTGTCTCCTCTCCCTGTCAAGGCTGGAGTGCCCCAAGGCAATATTCTGGGCCTAGTCTTATTCCTAATCTTCATCAATGATCTCCCTGACTCTGGAAAATCCTCTTTATTTATTTGCTGATGACTCCACCATCTGCCATGACATCCCTCATCCTCCAGACAGGTAGGTTGCAGTCTATTCCCTCTCTTCAAGCCTTGAAAAAAATCACAACCTCAAAAATCATAATCAAACACCTGGAATATTTCTTTCAGTCCTGACAAATCTCACACTCTCACTATCTCTCTCTCCAAAAGGAGCATCTAGCAACCCCCTCCCCCCAACCCTCCATCTCCTTTCTGGACAATCCTCCTGAGGAGGTTGTCAGTCAATCTCCTTGGTGTCACTCACTATCATCCATTATCCTTTTTGGACAAAGCCAGCCACCGACTGGGCATCGTCCGTCATAGAAAGCCCTTCCTTGGCACACCTGAACTCCTATCCATCAATAAGGCTTTCATCCACAGCCTGATGGAGTACTCCTCTCCCCTCTATGCTGGTTACCCTGCCTCACATCTTGCTCACCTTGATGCTGTGGAAACCAGGCCCTTCAAGATCATGGGAATCTCCCGCAATGAAGCGGAGTCTACGGGCTCATCACTTCACTATCGCAAACAGGTCAGTGGTCTGTCTGGCTTCTATCGCCTCCCTTCTGGTCTTGCTCCCTCTGCTCTTTCCATCCCCCACCCCCAGGTGTCTGCAGGGCTCAACGCGGTTCACCATCAACCTTCTTCTGATAAAACTACCCAAACCCAGATCCACTGATCACCTCCACTCATTTGTTCCTGTTTTTTTTACACCTGTGGAACCAACTTCCACATCCTCTTCAATCTTATTCTTCCCTTCAGGTCTCCAAGACAGCTGTTCACCACCATCTCAGATCACCCCCAGTCCAAAACCATGATCCTTTTAACCTCGTTAACCCCACCCAAATCCCTCCTAATATTCCAATTTTTCTCCTTGGAGTTTCCTTCTCCATGCATGTGTGTATTGTGTCCTGTTTTTTGTGTTATGTCCTGATCCATTCAGTGTACTAGCTCGACCACGAGCCTCAACTATGTGCACATAAAAAAGGGTGAATGATTTTCAATTTTTCTTTCACTATTATTTTCCCCCTTTTTTCAATCTCCCTTTCAGCCTGGTGTTGGCTCAGTGGTTAGGGTGGCGGTTTGGGATCCTAGGGTCCTGAGTTCGAGCCTGGTGTTGGCTCAGTGGTTAGGGTGGCGGTTTGGGATCCTCGGGTCCTGAGTTCGAGCCTGGTGTTGGCTCAGTGGTTAGGGTGGCGGCTTGGGGTCCTAGTGTCCTGAGTTCAAGCCTGGTCTTGGCTCAGTGGTTAGGGTGGGGGCTTGGGGTCCTAGGGTCCTGAGTTCGAGCTTGGTGTTGGCTCAGTGGTTAGGGTGGCGGCTTGGGATCCTAGGATCCTGAGTTCGAGCCTGGTGTTGGCTCAGTGGTTAGGGTGGCGGCTTGGGATCCTCGGGTCCTGAGTTTGAGCCTGGTGTTTCCTTAGTGGTTAGGGTGGGGGCTTGGGATCCTAGGGTCCTGAGTTCAAGCCTGGTGTTGGCTCAGTGGTTAGGGTGGCGGCTTGGGGTCCTAGGGTCCTGAGTTCGAGCCTGGTGTTGGCTCAGTGGTTAAGGTGGCGGCTTGGGATCCTCGGGTCCTGAGTTTGAGCCTGGTGTTTACTTAGTGGTTAGGGTGGGGGCTTGGGATCCTAGGGTCCTGAGTTCAAGCCTGGTGTTGGCTCAGTGGTAAGGGTGGCGGCTTGGGATCCAAGGGTCCTGAGTTCAAGCCTGGTGTTGGCTCAGTGGTTAGGGTGGCTGCTTGGGATCCTAGGGTCCTGAGTTTGAGCCTGGTGTTGGCTCAGTGGTTAGGGTGGCGGCTTGGGGTCCTAGTGTCCTGACTTCGAGCCTGGTGTTGGCTCAGTGGTTAGGGTGGCGGCTTGGGATCCTAGGGTCCTGAGTTCGAGCCTGGTGTTGGCTCAGTGGTTAGGGTGGCGGCTTGGGATCCTAGGGTCCTGAGTTCGAGCCTGGTGTTGGCTCAGTGGTTAGGGTGGCGGCTTGGGATCCTAGGGTCCTGAGTTCGAGCCCCGTTGGCCGTTGAATGAATACACCGGGGGGTTGACTCAGCCTGTCATCCTTCCGCGGTTGGTGAAATGAGTACCAGTTCCAGTTTGTGTACTGGTAGAGGGGCACTGCATCAGCCACACAGTCGTGCTTCAATAAATGATAGTTACCCCGGCAGCTAAGCTGCCATACGACCACCAATCTCCCTATGTCATTGTATTTTATTAATCCTCATGGAAGAGCTTGAACAGACAAATTATGTGCACATATGCAGACAGTGATACTCGACAGCATGGGACTTGACTTTTTACATGAGCCAAACAAAAATAGCCAATGACCTTGGGGGAGGTTACTTCCTGGAGCACTCTGGGTGCTGGTGGCGCATTCTAATGGCGTCTGTTTTCTCTTAAGGAGAAATAGGAACTGTGTTCATTTTGAAGAGAAATCCCCCCTCCCTCCCCCAAACCCACGGTTTATCAATGCTCTATCCTCTGAATGCTGAGCATCAAGCGAGGAAGCAGCTCGTACCATTTTTGAAGTCTTTAGTGTGACTCGGCCAGATTCGAATTGAAATTGCTGACCTTCCAGACTCGGAGCAGATCTACCAGGTCTGGCAGATCTTCTATGAATCAATCAGAGTGCAGAAGACCCTTTTCCGTATTCCTGTGGTATATTCAAGAAGTATAAAATGTGCGTTACACTTTACACTGACATGATCATTTTTAAACTTCTCTCAATACTTAAATGATGGAGAACTTAATTTACTGCCTTAAAATTACTTGTTGATACAAAATTTTTAAACATAACTAAATAATACGTAAGATGCACCCAAGGCCAGTCCAACGGTCTTGAAAATTCATTGTCTCCAAATGACATTCCATTGGTTGATTAAATTTTATTTTCCCCCTAAATCCAGGAAGGTTTGCACTGTACATCGAGATGACCACAGAAATCTTCAGCCAATGAAATGGTAATCCGTGACCGAAGTGGGATTGAAAATACTCCATGTTGTGCTTTTAAATTCTGAATGATGACGTCATCTTTTGCTTGTGAAATGTAGTCTGCTCGTTCTACTTTTGTAACGGATGCCGTTTAGATCTAGTTATCTGGAATGCATCGTGTTCCACGTATTTTGTTTTCAGGAATCGGTTTAGTACAACCAGGACTTCGACGGTCCCAATAATTCCGACTTTCTTGTGAAGTTGGCCGGGGATTGTCTTCGACTCCGGTCTTACACAAACATGCTGGCAAGTCCTGACGTTCAATTGTAGAAAGACAGGGATTTGTGATTTGTTTGTGGTGCCGGCGATAGCTCGGCTACTCTTCATGAAGGACACCGTTGGATCTTTATCGTTCACCAACTGATGTGGGCAGACTGGTCCTCCAGCTTTACGTCCATCCTAGGGAGGGGACACACACATCGCAAAACACCAGGGTGATGGTTTATAACTGGGCCGAGATTAAAACCCAGGCTCTACAGCTCAAAGGAGAGTGTGTGTACCTTCTCGGCCATCCTTCCAGTCCACATACATTTGTTTAGGAAACGGTGGTTAATTTTTTTTTTAAAGTAACAATGTAATTACCTGTTTTACATCATTACTCTGTTACAGGAAGGTGTTGAGTCGTTCAGAGAGAGAGGATTTTTCTTTAAAACCTGAAGTGGCTTTACGCCGCTCCATTTAATGGGGGGTACTGCCTCAACCACTCGGCCATTCCCCATCCAGGGACATATAGCTACAACCCAAAAAACCTGATTCCTCATCAAATACTGTCCAGATTTATGCATTTGCTCAACATGTATTTCAGGAAACAACTCGCAATTTATGTTCTTTTGTCGAACCCTTAATGGCCAGCCACAATATTGCGTTGGATTTATCTCGAAGGAAACATTGCCACATTTTTATTCCAACAAAACTTTACTGTCTGTTAAAAAGGCAACGGTGATACTTGGCACAAGAGAGGAAAGTGCGACGGAAAGCAGGGGCTGTGGTGCGGAACAGCTGGCAGCCGGCCTGTATTACAGTGCTGAGCCCCGCGTGCCCAGGCAGGCCGAGGATGGAGCATCGAATCGCGGCGGCCATGGCACTCCAACGTGGGCAAAAGGGTGTTCTTGCCTTCGACGGCGTTCAGTTCATTTGTCGTTTATTAATAGGATTGCTTATTGGCATGGTGGAGCGCACACAAGATTTTGAGAAGCTACCCCAAGGGGAATGAATACTTGTTGTCTACGAAGACCAAAGAAAATGGAGGGGGGAAATCGGATGTGTGTTGAAAGAAAATAAACCGACCAGGTTCGAACGAGGAAAACTACTTTGGAAATTAAATCCGGTTGCACGACAACTCGAATGATGGCAATAGTTGTGGTTGTGATAAAAAAAAAAATTTGCATGGGTATCAGTAAATTGAACAATTGATCATGTATTATCTCTTCAAGGAAGACGGGTGTTGTGGTTATGTATCGTTGGGCAATTTATGAGAGACACTCCGTCTTTTACACTTCATCGACGGTGAAACCAAAAATCCCAACGGAAGCTTTGCCAAAGCTGTTC
>NC_140971.1:77037461-77069961 GCF_056783735.1 Eptatretus burgeri
TGTAAATAAAGGTGGGAAAAGTCTCATTTAATGCAGTTTAATTCCAGGCTATAAGGCAACAAAAGGTGAAAAATTTGAAAGGGGGTGTACACTTTCTACAGGCTCTGTACCTGTAAGCTGTGCAGAACGGGCTTGATTTCAGAACCGACTATCAACTGACCGATTGTTGATTCACAGGCAGGGTGTTGCATCAAAGATTGTGCCGACCCTCTTTTGAACTTTAAGCTGGGTGTCTTGTCTGCTGGTATTATTTGTTTTGTTCGTGTCTTTTACATTCGTCGGTGTCATTCTTGGAGAGTTGGCGAAAGCAGATAAAGCTTTGGGGCCAGATAAACATCCGAGAATATTGAGGGGATGGAAGAGCAGATAAGCCCGATGGCGTTCTCGAGAGAGGGAGTGAGATTGACAGAGAGACGGAAGGTTCGGGAATGAGACTGTCAGGAATATGGTGGGTAAAAACATAAATGTGTGAGGAAATGGAATGTGTAAAATTTTGTGAACATCAGTAAACATGTATTTCATTGCAAATCAATGTGTGTTTGTTTGTCTTTTTATGGATATTACAAAAAATGCATGACTTTTTGACACCCCACTCCCCCCCCCATGACTCATCACATGATGCCCCTCCCCCTAAAAGAATACATGACTCCAACAAAATTCCTTGCTCCCCCCCTTCCTCCAACGCCTCCCCCAAAATACCTCTATTCAGAATAGCTTTCCCTCTCACAATAACGCAAAACATCTCCGAAATGATTTTTCGGTGCACAATCATGATATCTTGTTCGGTACTGTAGTGTCGTGGCAGAGGTGCGAACAGGCAGACACGAGCCGGAGGGTAACACAACTCCGCTTTATTGTCTCGAGCGAGAGGGTAGGCGTAGGATGCCCGTAACTCCGCTTTAATACGCACTCGATGCACTCTACAGGCACACGACCTCCAAGACACTGCTAATGATACCACATGCCGCTACTGATGCTACAAGTCCCTAGCGGACGCGAACACCTATATGCATTGCAGACACGTGACGACCATCACAACTCCTCCACGCCCCCACAACGCTCTACGCATTGTGCTTTGCACGCATATGCCAATACGCAACACTCCTCCCTCCTAAAAGTATGATTATAAAATGACAAGCATAATTGGCAAAGAATACTACGACATAAAAAAGCAAAGAGGAACAAAATGACATTAATCAAGTAAAATCCTCCCAGTACCACGTCACTTGATCTAACCCTGGGGTGATGGTCAGCTGCGAATCGAACCCAGATGAGACGGCTCAAAAGAAAAACGTGCTTCATCCGCACAACCTGTAACAATAATGCCGTTGTTTTAACCTGGCACATAATACACCCGTCTATCCCCATCACATCATATACTGCGCCGGTGCGAGTGAGTTGCACTCCAAATGCAGTAGACTGTAGAAGCGCCCCCAGGCGGCCCATGCTTACACGCCTCCCGGCGAGGTCAAGGTGACACCCCAAGCGAACCTCCCCCGGCACCATAAAATGCCCCCGGTCGACAAGTTGGCACATCTCCCTCAGACAGGACCGAATCAGGTAAACACCCCGAGCCTGCAAGCCCCGCAGGCGCCAGTGCGGCTGACCTTGGCGAGACCAGAGGTTTGCGCTCCATGGCGCCTGGCATGTCTGACCTTGGCGATATCAGGGGTGGGGGTGACGCTGGACAGCGAACCGGCTCCGGGTCCCGCCATCAACTCAAACCAGGCACTTAGCTGGCTCCATTACCAGCTGTCCCACACCAACACCGCGCACCACCGCCGGGCGCAACATCGCCCCTGCCACCGACCCCTTAGGTCATAGCAAATCCAGCCGAGACTTCAACGCACGTCCATACAGACAATCAGCCTAGACTGGAAGCATAGCAATGTCATAAAGCAGCAGAAACATCATTGGCGCAGATGCAAACTTCTCTTTACGTACAGTGCGTTCCCACAGTATAATTCTAACACATGCGGCTGCAGCGAACTGTGGACTGTCATCGAAGACCGGGATCTGGAAGACCTCTTTATTAGCAACGCTCGTCCGCAAGTTCTTCACATCAGAGAAAGCATGATTCCAATCAAACACATTTTGCTCACACGCGGACCATCGGCATTTGCTTTTATAATGCCAAGCTTAATCACTCGTGCCGCGAGAATCAAAAACACAACGATTAACAAATCATGAACCACGCTGCACGCAAGCCTCTTGGTTGTCACGACGTCAAGGCGACTTGCGTGCAGGTCCTCATCTGAACGTCGAAGAGGACACCGTCGATGGTCGCGTTCCGCGAACTTCTTGAATGCGGCCGGTTCGCTCCAATCCCCCGTTGAAATCGCCTGAACGACACGGGCGTGCACTGTATCATGAGCGCAACGCAAGAGTGAGAGTCCGTCGCAGCTGGCATGCTCCCCGTTGCTCCGGAACTGTATATCGTAGTTGCAGGAAGCAATGAACGGAAACCCATGTTGTATCGCCGCGGCCCCTGCCGCCGTTACCTCGCCCTTGGGTCTCGAGGGAGGCCCGGGCCCAAACGGAGGTACAGGGCCCGAAGGAGACACAGGCGCACCTGGAGGTACGAACTCCGAAACAGGAACCTCCTCACACTGACCCTCTAATCGGCTCGGCACGGGACGTCCAAGGCCACTGGCTGGTGCCGTCCCATCTAGTTGAATGCGGGCCA
The DNA here is from genome assembly GCF_056783735.1 of Eptatretus burgeri. Lineage (NCBI taxonomy): Eukaryota > Metazoa > Chordata > Myxini > Myxiniformes > Myxinidae > Eptatretus > Eptatretus burgeri. The sequence continues at coordinate 77,040,148 of NC_140971.1, forward strand.
ACCAGCTCCGACCCAAAAGGGCGAGCCCCTCCCCTCGCACCACGAACAGCGAGAGCGCGACCCGCTGACCTTGATGGGCGACCAAGACGTGTGCCCTGCCAACCGCTGGCAGCGCTTCACCGGTATACGTGTGCAATGCAAGGGTAGACCTGAAAAGGCGTAGACCGGGGAGTGCACGAGCGGTGCGCTCGCTTATGATCGACACCGCCGCTCCGGTACCAACTTGAAACACAATCGGCGTTCCATCCACAAAACCTTGCCCAGGCTGCAGGACTCGACCCGCACTGAAGACTGTGTGTGCAGCCGCGGACGCGTGGTACACCGCGCGGACCTCCGGATCACCTGTCGTGCTCTGGCCATCGAGGCCCCGGACATCCCTCATAGTCTGTGCGACGGCCGACGCCACTTCTGAGTTGAATGTAATGCCCTCGTCCTTTAGCCGTGGTATTGCAGAAACCATTTCTGAGGCTTGCCAACCAGAAATAAAACGATCTTCGAGCCCGGCCCGCCGTTCACTCGACGTGAATTCGCAGGCGACGGCGAGATGTCTCACCCGTGCAGTGAAACTCGCGATGCGCTTCCCTGGGCTCCTCGCCAGGTGATCGAACTCGTACCGTGTGAGCTGCACTGATTTTCCTGGCGCTCCGTGCGCCCTACAATCCAATTGCTCCTGCAACGACTCAAAGCCAATGCCGAGGAAAACAGGCACTCTGCACACGTCGATCCGAAACAGCCTCGTCGCCAAACTGTAGTGTCGTGGCAGAGGTGCGAACAGGCAGACACGAGCCGGAGGGTAACACAACTCCGCTTTATTGCCTCGAGCGAGAGGGTGGGCGTAGGATGCCCGTAACTCCGCTTTAATACGCACTCGATGCACTCTACAGGCACACGACCTCCAAGACACTGCTAATGATACCACATGCCGCTACTGATGCTACTGGTGCTACAAGTCCCTAGCGGGCGCGAACAGCTATATGCATTGCCGACACGTGACTTCCATCACAACTCCTCCACGCCCCCACAACGCTCTACGCATTGTGCTTTGCACGCGTATGCCAATAAGCCACAGGTACAAGATAATTTTGAAACGATTACAATGCATAATACCGTATTTATTCCGAATGAAAGTCATTTTTGACTGGAAATATGGCAAACAAAATACGGGTAAAGTCCAATTCATACTCAGATATTCTCCCAGAATGTTCCTTGATCTCCCCAAGTGTAAATGGGAGTTCTCTCATGGACACTGTTTTGATGGCGTCACGTGACTGTGGCACCCTTCCCCTTCCCCTCTCCCCTCCTCGCGCTGTGACACCTGTGATGGTCCGGGAAACACCCATCAACCCCTCAAAGCATCACGTATTTTGTGTTTGACCCCTTATCCAACTAGTAAGAGGTATCCACAACCATTCCTGACCATGTTGTGAAATGTCAGCCAAGACTTTCACTTTTTTTCTTGTTTATTTTTTTTAATTTATTCCACCCTCACTTTTTCACCTTCATTTGCTTTCAAGTTTGTTTTCTCTGCAACCGTTTGGGTGATTGACACAAAACTTTCAACATAGCAAGGACTATACCCATGGAGAATTTTATATATTTTTTTTAATCAAAGTTGCACAATTATTGGATGGAAAATGTGGCTGGCATTCCAAAAAGTCTGTTTTCTGAAGGCATGGTTTGAAGGGTGTTTCACAAATTATTGAAATAGGGGTTATACATGTATTGTGGCTTTTCAGACTCCGTTTTGGACTAAATTTGAAAAAATGGCTCTTCTTGTTATTTTGGTTGCAAATGTAACGGCCCCTGACCAAGAGGTATGCATACTTGGCTCTCAGCTGTCGAGCCTGGGTTCGAATTTCAGCTTAGCTATACACTGTCATCCTGATGTTTCACAAACGGGGTGATTCCACAATGTGTGTGCCGTCCCTCAGATGGACATTAAACCTGGTGGCCCATCTACCATTCAAGGTGTTAGTTGGTGGAGGATAAAGATCCCATAGTGTCCATCGCAAAGAGATGGCGAGATATCGCCGGCATCATGGCCAAGTTACAAATTCCTGCCCTTCCTGTGTCAGTGGTGTTACCCGTCCAGGATTGGAAACCTCGTCAAGAAAATTTATTTGGCAAAACTGACACTCTCTATGGAGTGGTAGGTCTGGGCGATATCTCAATATCATTAGCTCGATAAGGTATTGAAAAGATATCGTCAAAGTGATGCCACATATTTCAAACTGTCGATATGTCGGCACATTTGCGGTGAAAGTTGTGTGCAGTACCGTAAACTGAAGATTTAGAGATGTATTTTCATTGATTTAGTAAGAATATCAACATGAATGACTCATTTTATCATAACACGATCGTCACAGTAAATAAAACGATATCTGCAACACCATTCTCTCTCGCCTTTCATGCGAATGGTGAGAAAACTTTGTCCCGTCTCAGTTGCCAGTTCTGCTGCCTCGTCATCAGGGTCTTCCGTCGAGGATCCTGAGCCTGTGCTTGAGGAGGAGGGGGACTATTTGCACCAGTACAGTCACTACCTCTGAATTCTGACCCAGACCCTGTGCAGGATAGCTTTTTTTTATCAAGATGGCAATGCGCGCCTCCAAAAAACGTTGCCACCAGGGCAGCTCACAAACATGCTGCTCTCAGAGTGACAAACACCATCGTCAAACACAACACTCAGTCATTCATTCCCCCTTTACCACAATCACTATGCATTTCACCCCTCCCCCATCCACCCCTCCTCCCCCAATTTGCCCACCGTCAACAAATAAATAAACTTCTTTAAAGAAGCAGATAATGGATGGGTGGAATGCTGGATGTCAGGATGACATGCACACAAGTGGAGGTCTAACCGAGTGCGAGACTTAATGCCTTCATGACGTCCCAGTGCAAATAACATGACAGGCAGAGGGACGGATGGATAAATCCAGTGACTTTAACAGACAGTATAGATGAAGTCCACTTACAAAGTTCCCTCACTCAGAGAATCTGGTGAGCAAGATCAGCGTCAGAAAAATGAGCCACATGTCCATACAGCCAGAGTTGACGCTCACGGACTATACAGGTAAATCTCATCTGAGTCTCTCTCAGCAAACGCTTGTTAGACAAAGTCCAGCGAGCGTTGGCCAAGGATTCTCTGAAGAGACTCAGATCCTTGGTCAGAGTCCAAGTGTCACATCCGGAGACTAAGACTGGAAGCGGCAAGGACTTAAAGATTCGGACTTTTGTCCTGCATCAGCACAGACAATGCCACACTTCAGGGTCCAGTGACTCTATTACTCCCCAGGCCCGACCGAGACATCTATCGACTTCTAGCTCACAACATGCAGAGACGTGAATATGACATCCAAGGGAAGTGAATCTCTCCTTGACCTCAACATCCTGCCACAGAGAGGTACAGACGAGATAGCAGCATCCAAGATGTCATTGAAAGCCTGGATCTTAGTCTTGACACATGAGACCTGTAATCCCAGTGGCTCCAACTCCTCATTCAGCACCTTGAGTGCCCCATAAGGATATCCACGGTCTCTGCAAAGATGACCATCATCTGTGAAATCAAGGTCAAAGACCTTGATATTCCCAATCGATCACCGCAGCTCGATCTCTCTGATATCCTCCCTCAAATCCAGTCCATGCAAGCCCTGAAAAGCGTAGGGGCCAGTTCACAACTGTTACAACCTCCAGTAACAACTGGAAATAAGACAGGGATGTAACCACCACACCTCACAGCATTCTCAGTACCAGAGAGTAGTTTACACATCAGATCGGTCAGCTTTCATGGCACCTCACAATGACCTCACAATAATCCTCCGGAGAGCATCCCGATTCGCTGAATCGATGCTTTGGGAGATCGACAAAGGCTGCTTGGCAGCCTCCGCTGAAACTCTCGCCTGTGTTCAGTGAGGACATGAAGAGCAAGGATACGGTCAAGCGTTGATCTCCGGTGTAAAGCCTGACTGCTCCGGACGCTGGTGCTCAAGCAGATGGTGGTGAACCCTGTCAAGAATTATCTGAGCAAAGACCTGGCCCGGCACCTGAGAGCAGCGTCACCCTTCGGTAGTTATTGCAGTCCTGGTGATCACCCTTTCCTTTCCAGAGAGGAACAACGAGGCCCCTCTTCTAGTCAGTAGGGGTGATGCCTGTGCTCAAAACAGCAGAACTGCGTGCACCAACACGAATACAGCATTTCCACCAGCCTTGAAGTTTCCACAACTGAAGGTGGTTCACAGTTGATTGTATGGTCAGGAATGGGGAAAGTAACACCCCTGACATCCAACACAACAACTGGTTGGTCAGCTTGGTGAGGCTGCTCAAAGTAACCAGCCCAAGGGCTTTCACATCAGACTTCTCTGTCAAGAGGTGAACACCCGACGATAATAATCGACTCGCAGAAATATCGATATCTCCCAGCCTTAAAGCATGGCACATGATGATGATATATATTCCATGTATATATATAAATAAAAGGACTGCATCTGTATATTTTATTGTCCTTCCTCTCTCACCACTTCATAATTATCCCTACACTTTTTGAAAAATATGGGGCATATTGCAGTCTGTCTGTCTGTCTGTCTGTCCGTCATGCTATCTCCTCCGAAATGCCTGTGCAGAAATTCACCAAGCTTGGAAGTTATGAGCACCACATATACATGGCAAGAAGATGCAAGAGCAGTATCATTTTTGCCTCGCCCCTCCCCCCCCCCATTCTGGCATCCCTGGGGTAGGGTCAAAAGGTCAAATACCAAAAAATGCAATTATGGACATGTTTTTAAACGTTTTTAATGAACTTTGTTTCTGCAATCAATATTGGGGGACACATGAAATACGTAACTCTTTTTTTTGGATTTGATCCCCGGTTCATACCCCACGGGGTAAGGAGTTAGGATCAAAGGGGTCAAAAATAGAAAAAGAAAATTAACTCAAAATTTGATATTGGGTCATTCCTGGTGGAACCTTTTGCCATCTTTCAACTTTGCTTTCGGTGGGAAGCGTGGGGATTTGTGACGGCATGCCATCAACTTCACTGTATCTTCACAGGAGATCAACTTCACGAGCAATGTCTTGCAGTTGTACTTAACGGCATCAAAATTTACTTCCTTTTATTCCTTTTGTCCCAGTGGAAAGTCGAGTTTTCTCAGTATTCACCATGCTGGATGTCGTCACTGCATTCCGGTGAGCAGAGCTTCAATCCAACCCATCACAGGGTTGTTGTTGTTCTATGGCCGTCCCATACGCACGACCTTGATCCCATGCGCACGACCTTCTACGACCCTGACGGGTACATGCACGAGCTGTACTGATTTTTGGCATTTATTGGACAATTGTGAGCATCACGTTTGTATGACTTTTTGAACACCTTTTGTATGACTTATTAACATGTATAAGACGTGTGTGTGAACAAGGGCAATTCTTCACACAAGTCATATACATCTAATAGAAGGGAGGATGAAGAAGGGCAAGAATAAGGGCATGAAGAAGGGCAATTTCCAGTGGTATTTTGGCCATGTTAATAACCTGTCAGACCGTCACGCTGTCATGATGATTTGTGCCACACGGTATATGTATGCATGATTACCATGTGATTTACACTTCACCAGCAGTTCTCTAAACCATCTATCGTTTGGAGTACAATCGTAGTTGAATAATTTGATCTGATTTGTTCTGCCGAGTAATTGGTTAATTCACTCACTTCATTTGAACCAAAGATATACGAGGCTGTTAAAGGAATTTGCTTTGCCTCGCTTTTCTGCTTCTGCTCATCCTCTTCCGCTTACGTCTTTGCTTGCATTCTGACTTTGTCTTCCTCTTTCTAACCCTATTATTATCTCCAATTCCAGCCCTACTCACAAGTAAAGTATCTCAGTTTTTTGTTACTTTTGTTGTCATTTCAGCCTGGACTAGCTTGCCTCGAATTTGCCTTGTACGAACTGATGGTTTGAGAAAGTGTCCAAAAGTTGGAGGTAGACCTCCATACATTGAGTTTTCTTTTTATTTATTGAGAATTTATTTGCTATATAAATATGATGAAAGCAAGTCTAAAACCACCAGCCTAGATTATAATTGGTGATGTAAAATAATGAGACGCCCATATTCTTTACGAGTTGAAAAACTGTTCAAGACGAGAACCAATCCTGGACAAATTGCCACTCGATCACAGGATACTCGACTGAAGGTGGCAGGAACATGTAGTTTGTTCAGGGTGCTGGCAATAGTTCGCTTACCTTTCGCTAAAGACACGTTGGGATCTTTAACATCCACCAACTGTGACTGGTGGCAGATGGTTCCTCCCGCTTAACGTCTATCCGTTTGATGGCACACACTTTGATGCCTCGACATGCATGTGAAACACCAGGGTGGCATTTTATAGCTGGCTTGAGATTCTAACTCTGGTGAGAAAGCTAAAAAGTGAGTGTGCAGACTTTGAAGTGATTCTGTCGGCCTTAAGGCCCGGTCACACCTTGACGTTTTAGCCAGCGATGGCAACGTATTAAAATGTATGTAAAACGCTGGCTTACGTTGAACTTTTGATGTTTTTTTTTAAAGATTCAGACGTATTCATAGCGATTTGGTCTTATGTATAACGCATTGGTAACGGACACAGAACGTTTTGTTGTGTTATAGATAACTTATACCAACGAATGCTGAACCTGTTGTCGGCCTACACAACCGATACCCAACGATAGTCTAACTCAGGCATAGCGCATTGCACGCATCGCCGACGATGTCGTGACGTAGCCTATTAAAAGGCTGAGGCACAACGATTCGAATCATAACTGCCGTAGAAATGGAAGTGACAACATCGCGGTCACACCTTGGCGATCTTGCCAGCGTATGCCGACCTAAGAAAAATGTGTCTAAAACGTTGGGGCACGTCAAATACGGTATGAGTAAGTTTGGTATACGTGAGTAGAACGCTAAAGCACGCTATCATATGTCGTAGTAAGTAGAGTACGTCAAGAAATTTTAAACATGTTCAAAATTTTACGACATACTCGGCGTATGACACACGTTCCGCATGCGATGGGGATAAGTTTTACACACGATATGTGGACGCTTACACACGTCCACTAAGGCTACTTATAAGCTACTCATAAGTCGAAACACGTCGCGGTAATGTCTTTTTTACGCGAAACTTATTTCTAACTTATGTTTGACGTGCTTTGAACCAATTCTTTACGTAGTCCCAACACACATCGATGTATGTAGACGTATTCCAATGACGTCTTCCGGTCGAAAAAAAAAATAAATGAACGTGTTTCTAGCTTACAACTGCCATATAAAGACGTGTTCCCAGCGGTTTTGGGAATTGGTATATAAAAATGCTGCTCATAAAAGGGGAACCCAACAGTGTTTTCGAGTCCTTTTTGAGTCGATGTCCATGTCAGCAGTAACAGTATCAGTATCAGTATCAGTATCAGTATTAGTATTAGTATTAGTTTGTTCATGTTGGCAGTAGTAGGTGAGTGTGAGGGGGAGGGTGTGGGTTATGATGGATCGTCCTTGCGTCCGCGTGTCCACGCGTAGGAGACATCTTTTCACCATTGTTCGAAGTTCTTCGCGGCTAATTTTTTATGGGGCTTTTTCAACAATGAGCTATAGCTTGTTTTTACGATTTAGGTCTATTCATAACGGGTTGGACAAATGCACAATGAACTAATAATGTGCATAGAGCGCTTTGATTACTTATAGATACGATATAACAACGAATAATTATCGTGAAGCCGGCGTTCACAAACTATGCCCAACGATAGCCTAACTTATCCATATCGTGCGGCAGTTTATCTTTGCCGGTGACGTGGGGTTTGCTATTCATAGGCTGCCACTCAACGATTTAAATGGCTGCATCTCCACTATTGAAAGTAGACGCTTGCGCTCAACAATTGGATTTTTTTTACACTCAACGACTTTTAAACGGTACCACTCAGCTATTTTCATTGTTTACAATGAATGATTTAAATTGCTGTCACTCGCCTTTGTTTTTTGACGCTGGGGTTTTGAAATTTGAAGCGTTTCTTCTGAACGTGTTAAAACGCTCAAACTCGACTATTTTAAATAGACGCTGCTGATGGACAATTGGAATAATAGCCAAGCTAGACATCGAAGTGTGAACATCCTCGTCATGCCGAATAAAAGTTTGAAGAATGCTGCAAATAAGTGTCCTGGCCGTGGCCGTGGACGCTGACGCAAGGACGATCCATTATACCGACGTCTTTCAGCCTATGAGTAACTTAAAAGTAATGTCTGTCGACGTGTGGCAACGATCGCGTAACGTGCCAACAACACGTTAATCATAGGTTAGAAATAAGTTTCGGGTACGCTAAACATTACCTCGGCGTGTCTCAACTTATGATTAACTTACAAGTAGCATGTGTTGACGTCTGTCAACGATCGCAGACCGTGCATACAACTTGTGGCCAGCGTAGCGGAACGTGTGAGTCATACGCCGGCATACGTCGTGAAATTTCAAGCATGAAAAAAATTGAGGACAACCGAAAAGTACAACGTTTAAAGCCAACGTACAACGACGTATGGCAGTGTTTTTCAGCGTGCTCTCAATGTTATCAAAACTTACCCATAACGTATTCAACGTGTGCCAGCGTTTTAGAAAAAAAATTCAAAAATCGGCATACGTTGGCTAAAACGTCAAGGTGTGACCGGGCCTTTAGGTGTTGATGCAAACTTTTGCATATATTCGTTAACAATTGCAAACATTATTACCCTGCATGAAGCAAAGAGCAGGGTTAAGCAATTGGATCACTCTGTCCATCGACAGACGTCAGTCTATGATCGAGTGACGTCATTTGAAATGATTTTTTTTAACACGAACCTGCAGTTTCGCAGTACTTTGACTGAATTTGGCAAATTGTACGGAACCTCGTCACGATCGTGCATGTGCAGAAAGGAGTAAGGTAGTTGCTTTTACTCTATCTGCTTGTCTGGCAGTGAAACAAAATAGAAAATCATTCCAAACAGGAAACTTGCTGTTTGTAGGGACGTCATAAAGGACAAACAACAGGCACGAAGAACTGATTTAACGTCTCAGATAAGGTGGTGTAAAAGACGCTGCATCAATGGCAGTCAATCAATTTCCCCCCTTCAGCTTTAAAAACTTCATTTTATTTCAATTGAATTATATACTTTGAACACGAGAACACAAATCACCTTGTTGTCACTTCCAAAAACCTCCAGGTTAAGCCGCTGTCATACCTCGACGTTTTAGCCAGCGTATGGCAATGTATCAAAATGTATGTAAAATGCTGGCATACGCTGAACTATTGATGTTTATTTTCCAGTTTTGGGCATATTCATAACGAGTTGGACGTATGCATAATGTATTAGTAATGTACACAGAACGTTTCGATAACATATAGATAACTTATACCAAGGAATGCTTAGCGTGTTGTCGGCGTTCACAACCTATGCCCAGTGATAGTCTAACTTATGCATAGCGCGGCAGCGTATCGCTGACGATCACGTGGCATAACCTATTAAAAGGCTGCGGCTCGACGATTCAAATCATAACCGCACTAGACATCGAAGTGTCAAGCCGCTGTCACACCTTGACGTTTTAGCCAGCGTATGCCGACGTATGAAAAATTTGGTGAATACGCTGGCACACGTCGAATACATTATGGATAAGTTTTGTATACGTTAAGAGCACGCTGAAGCACACTGGTATACGTCGTAGTACGCCAAGCACGTTGACAAATTTTAAGCATGCTGAAAATTTTTGACGTATGCCAGCGTATGACGCACATGTTCCGCATACGCTGGCCATACGTTGTAGGCACGTTATGCGATCGTTGACACACGTCGACACACATTACTTGTAAGTTACCCATTCGTCGAAACACGTCGAGGTAATCTTTAGCGTACCCGAAACTTATTTCTAACCTATGAGTAACGTGCTTTGAACCTATGAGTAACGTATCTCCAACGCACATTGACGTATGTAGACGTATTTGACATCTTCCGGACGACCACAGAACTTACTGAACGTGTTTCTAACTTACAGATACCATATAATGGCGTATTGGCAGCGTTTAGGGGAATTGGTATATAAAAATGGGGTTCACACGAGGAACCCGTCAGTGTTTCAGACTCCATGGTTTATTTATTTATTTATTTGTTTTTTTCTTCGGCATGACGGTGATGTTGACACTTCGATTTCTAGTGCGGTTGTGATTTAAATTGTTGAGCGGCAGCCTATTATTTATAGTGAACGCAGTGAGCTTCATACTTATCGTGTGCATGTGAGAGAATAGGAAACAACAACAACAACAACAATACAATACCCCTGGCTATTTGGAATCCGTGTTGTGAGCTATCACCTTTTGCTTCCAGTTGTTAAACGCTGTGCTGTGCATAAACACGATTGGGTTTTATTTCTATCTTGTGAATATTACTTAACGCGTGCACATGAGAGAATAGGAAACAACAAAAACAACACATTACCATGGCAATTGTGAATCCGTGTCGTTGGCTATGACCCTTTTGCTTCCGTTTTTTTTTGCTTCTGGTTTTTTTTTTTTGCTTCTGGTTTTTTTTGTTTCCGGTTTTTTTTTCATGGGGAATGATGCATGCCGGGAGATCATGACGGGAAGTGTTTATTTATTTATTCAATTATTTTTTTTCCCAAAGTTAATTTTATACTTCCGAAAGTGATTTTTTCATGACAGGAAGTGTTTATTTTGTATTTAACATTACCGGGAGTGATTTTGAAACTCTTTCCGGAACTTTTAATTTCTTTTATTCATGACCAGAAGTGGTCGTTTATTTATTTATTTATTCAATTATTTTTTTTCCCAAAGTTAATTTTAATAAAGATATCTCCCGCATCATCAAAAAGTATTTTTTAATTGTGATTTACATTATTTGATCGCTGATCCTGAATCCAGACCGAAGTAACCGGAAATTGCGTCAAAATCATCAGCTGTGCAGCGCTTACATGTACCACGGTATAGTTGGCAAGTATACAGTTGTGAACAAGTTTTATGTAAAGTCAAAAGCGAATGTAAGAAGAATTCTACGTTCGCGTCTCAGCTTTGCCTATTCCATATTATTATATTATTATAACCGCACTAGAAATCGAAGTGTCAACATCACCGTCATACCGAAGAAAAAAAAAAAACATGGAGTCTGAAACACTGACGGGTTCCTCCTGTGTGAACCCCATTTTTATATACCAATTCCCCTAAACGCTGCCAATACGCCATTATACGGTAGTTGTAAGTTAGTAACACATTCAGTAAGTTCTGTGGTCGTCCGGAAGACGTCAAATACGTCTACATACGTCAATGTGCGTTGGAGCTACGTTACTCATAGGTTCAAAGCACGTTACACATAGGTTCAAAGCACGTTACTCATAGGTTAGAAATAAGTTTCGGGTACGCTAAACATTACCTCGACATCTTTAGACTTATGAGTAACTTACAAGTAACGTGTGTCAACGATCGCGTAACGTGACTACAACTTATGGCCAGCGTATGCGGAACGTGTGAGTCATACGCTGGCATACGTCAAAAAATTTTGAGCATGTTAAAATATGTCGACGAGCTCGGCAAACTACGACGTATGCCAGCGTGCTCTTAACGTATACAAAACTTACCCATAACGTATTCGACGTGTGCCAGCGATTTAGACAAATTTTTCATACGTCGGCATAGGCTGGCTAAATCGTCAAGGTGTGACAGCGGCTTTAGCAGAATTTGGACAAAATATTACACCAGCGATGGGGAATATCAAGATTCAGACAAAATGGTGGCTCGTAGGAAATATAGATTGTGCTCGGTTACACAAAGCAAGAGTTGGAAAGAGCTTTCCAATGTCCTTTTTCTCAAGACTCTGTCACGGCTTCTATTTTTTAACATGCATCATTTTCTACATGAACAGAAGACAGGCGCAGGCAGAATTATTCCACCAAGCTTGTTCCTTACAAGCTGAAGCTCTGCGAGCACACGTTTGGATAGCTGGGCGGGGTGTAGAACCAGGAACAACCAATCATCTCCGAGTACTTTTCCATGCGAGGGCAGAAATGTATTTAATAAGAGAATAAGAATCACAGCAGAGTGAAGAGGCATGCTATTGTGGAGCCTTAATAAATACGAGCAGTTCTCTGTTCTTTTTGCTTCGTGGTTCTCTCCGTTTTCCCTCGTGACTATCAGCAGTTCCTACCTTGCTTCCCACGGACTACTTCCATTGACCGGATTGAATTTGCCTATTTCACAGGCCTTTGTATTTTCATCTGCTGAGAATAAACATTTTGCGGAATGTTTCCTGCTGGGGCTTTCGACCGGGTTCCGAGGAGCATCGGCTGCATCTACGGGGAACTTCCACCAGTACTGCCATCTTGCTACATTCACTGAGTGTTATGGAGAATGGGGGGGGGGGGACCACCTGCATTCATCTCACCACCTACTAACCTCGACAATATATACACACACACACACACACAAAAAAAATCAGTTTGGTTTGTTAGTGGATGTAAAACATCATCGGCTTATTGACACCACGACCAACTTCACCATGAGAGGGATAGTTTCGCAAGCATCCACCATTCGTCTGATGTACGTGAAGAGTACCAACACCTCACAATTTCGGACCCTCCTTCATGAATACCCAAGCATAACTCAACCAGTGTACAGTGATGCAGCAGTCAAACACTCCATCACCCATCACATCGAGACTCGAGGCCCACCTGCAGCAGCGAGACCTCGCTGCCTTGCATTCGATTGCCAGGGCAGAGTTCGATCATATGCTTGAGCTCGGTATCATCCGCCAACGTCGTGGTAACATATGGTACTCCCCCTTACACATGGTCTTGAAGAAGACACCCGGAGACTGGCGGCCTTGTGGAGATTATCGGGCACTCAACAAGGCCACTGTACCTGGATCGATATCTGGTGCTGCACCTCCAAGACTTCTCTTCTTCTCAGCAAGGTGCTACAGTTTTCTTGAAAGTAGATCTGGTCAGAGCGCGCCATCAGATACCTTCCGAGTCTGATGAGATCTGTAAGGTAGCCGTAACGACGTCATTTTGACTCCTTTAATTTGTCCCTATGCCATTCGGTCTACGTAACACGGCGCGGACATTTCATTGTTTCATCGACGATGTCACACGAGGATTGCCTTTCATCTACACCTTTCTCAATGACCTCTTAGTGGCCAGCTCTACACAAGACGAGCATGCAACACATCTGAGATAGCTATTCGACCGATTGGCGAAGTATGGTGTGGTGATCAAGCCAGCTGAGTGTCAGTTGGGAGTATCTACACTCACTTTCCTGAGCCACGTAGTGGATAAGCAAGGAATACATCCTCTACTGGATAAAGTGAAGAGCGTCCATGACTTCCCAGCACCAACATCGCTTCATGGTTTGAGAGAATTTATAGGACTGGTAAACTTCTACCACAGTTTCTTTCCCAACTGTGCTGACATGCTTCAACCTCTCACTGACGTTCTTCGACATAAGAAGAGGAAAAACCAGTCTGTCACCCTTGGTGAGCGAGAGCTTTCAGCCCTTGGAAATGTGAAAGTTAAATTGGCTAAAGCTGCCCTCCTTGTCCATCCCAAGTCAGACACTATGTTATGCCTCATGACCGACGCATCGGACGTGGGTGTCGGTGGCGTACTGCAACAGTTGGCCGATGGAAAATGGCAGCCACTTTCATTCTTCTCAAAGCGACTGCAGCTGGCTGAGACTCACTACAGTACTTTTGGTCGGGAGTTATTAGCCATGTAACTCAGCGTCAAGCACTTCAGACATTCACTGGAAGGAAGAACTTACATCATCTACACCGACCACAAACCTTTGGTATATGCCTTACACTCAAAGACCAATCTTCACTCCCCAAGGAAGAGTTGTCATCTCGACTACGTATCCCAGTTCACGACAAACATCAGGCACGTGAAGGGACTTGATAATGTGGTAATTCATGCACTCTCACGTTCACACATTGATGCACTTCATATTTCTTCCTCCATCGATTACAAACAGTTAGTCGTTGATCAGGAGAATGATGAGGAGCTTCATGAGCTACGAGATTCATTTTCCTCACTGTCGTTTCGGCACTCCCTGTTTCAGATGGATACATCTGCTATGATGTCTCAACAAGCCACGAACAACCTTTTGTGCCAAAAAACACCATCATGGAACTTCGACGCACTCCACTGTTTGTCGCATCCGGGCATCAGATCCACTCTAAAGTTGATATCGGCACATTTAATTTGGCCAGGATACTCGTGAGTGGGCAAGGAATTGTGTTTCATGTCAGAAAGCTAAGGTCCATTGACATGTCAAATCTCCTTTTGGTACTTTTGCTACGCCAGATCTGAGATTCGAGCACATTCACATCAATCTCGTAGGACCACTACCTCCATCAAATGGGTACAGTTATAGGCTCACCTGTATTGCTCGTAAGATCAGGTGGCCTGATGCTATTCCTCTACATGACATCACAGCAGAGACGGTCGCGAGAGCATTAATACACCTTTGGATTTCGATGTCCGGGCAAGTATGGCACACCATCTAACATCACTGCAGATAGTGGTCGGCAATTTGAATTCCACCTGTTCACCAAGTTGACGAGACTGTTGGGATGCAACTGTACTCATACAACTGCTTATCACCCAGCAGCCAATGACATGGTTGAACATTTCCATCGGCAATTGAAGGCAGCTTTGAAAGCTCAATCAGACCCAAGTCGTTGGTATGAATATCTCCCTCTTGTTCTACTGGGCATTCACACTCCCATTAAGGATGATCTAGGATGTACTCCAGCGGAACTTGCTTGTGGTACTACCCTTAAATTACCGGGACAATTGGTTGCACTTGGTCACCCTACTACATTACTGAACCCATCCATTTATGCACATTGACTGCAAGAGCACATGACCAGTACTTCACCAGTTACATGATCAAAATGAACCACAACTCAAGTTCCAAGAGGACTTATGAATTGTTTGCATGTTTTTCCTTGTGATGCAGTCCACAAACCACTTCAACCGCCCTATTCAGGACATTTAAGAGTGATATTCAGAACTCTCAAGTATTTCATTATTGACATACAGGGCGAATGGGAGTCTGTCAACATTGATCACCTGAAAGAAGCCCACCCTAGAGGGTGATTATTTCACCAAGCCAAAATCAGATGGAGAGAAGCACCAGTCCTCAACTCCAGGATATGCCGCACCTATTTCTGTGACTCAACCTACTTCGACAGCAGTCAGACAAACTAGGTCTGGGAGACATGCACACTGGCCAGCTAGATTTGTTCAAGTCTTCCAACGGGTTGAATGATTGATCTCCATGATTTGGGCTTATTTTTCATCGCATGTAGTTATTTCATGCACTACAAGTACAAGATTATCGATCGCTGTTTTCATCCTTCTCCAGAAATCCAGAAAGGGGTTAATGTAGTGGCTTCTATTTTTTTTTACATGTATCATTTTCAACATGAACAGATGTTGCAGGCAGAATTAATTCACCAAGCATGTTCCTTACATGCTGACGCTCTGCAAGAAAACGTTTCGATGGCTGGGCATGGTTTAAAACCAGGAACAACCAATCGACCCCAATTACTTTACCATGTGAGGGTGGAAATGTGTTTCAAAAGAGAAGAAGAATCACAGGAGAGCATGGAGGCACGTTATCGTGGAGCTTTAAGAAATATCAGCGCTTCTCGATTCTTTTTGCTTCCTGCTTTTCTTTATTTTCCCTTGTCACGATCAGTAGTTCCTAACTTACTTCCCGCGAACTACTCGCATTGACCAGACGAACTTTCCTATTTCACAGGCCTTTATATTTTCATCTGCTGAAAATAAACATTTCATGGCTTGTTTCCTGCTTGGGCTTTCGATCGAGTTTCGAGAAGCACCGGCTGCATCTTCGGGGAACTTTCGTTGAGCATTATGGAGAATGGGGGGCCCCGCCAGCATTGATCTAACGACCATATGACCACACGTGCGTGGAAATTCTCAAACACATACTTTCTATAACTATGTGGGGTAATGTGTTCTATGAACTCTTTAGTTTGGGTTTGTGGTCCATGGTAGTGGCTTCTCCCTTTTGAATTTCATTCGTAGTTCTCAAACAATGTGTTAAATTCCAATTTCCTCCTGCCCCCCCCCACCCCCTTTTTTCCCTGCTATAGTGTTTTCTCCTTTCTCACTGCCTTCTTGTATGAGTAGGATCAAAGAAATTGGGGAAGAGTTATGGGTGTGGCACACATATGATTTGTCAAGTGGGCTCTTTCAAGTGTCTGTAAGTTCACATCCAATTCAGATTAACTCAATTAGCACACAATTTGAATCCTGGATCCACCAAACATTATTGGATAACTTCAACTTGAAAACACTCACAACCTGAGGAACATCTGCTTGCCTTGCACACATTGAGTGAGCACTTTGTGCTATTATGTACCAAACGAAATGTCATGGTAATTTTCACTCTTAGGTCAGCAACACGGTCTCTTCCCACAGTGCAGCGGATTACAATTACTGCTGGATTTTGGCAGCACCAAGTATATACGTGTGTGTGTGTGTGTGTGTGTGTGTGTGTGTGTGTGTGTGTGTGTGTGTGTGTGTGTGTGTGTGTGTGTGTGTGTGTGTACTGTATATATATATATATATATATATATATATATATATATATATATATATATGTATATGCATATATACAGTGCCTTTCGAAAGTGTACACCCCCTTTCAAATTTTTTACCTTTTGCTGCCTTAAAACTTGGAATTAAATTGTGTTAAATCAGGATGTTTCCACCTTTATTTACACATCATAACGCACAACTTCCAAGTGAAAAACAAATTCGACAAACTTCGGAAAATTAAATTACAATACAAAACTAGAATATCTTGGTTGGATAAGTGTCCACCCCTCCCCCCCCTTAGAATAGCAATTGTAAATGAGAAAAGGGCACTTCGGTCGAGCACATACCTCTGCCATATAATGCCTGATCCACGAGAACATATCGGGCCCAATACATTTTTGAAATATGCTAAACAGAACGATATCGTTTTGGGCCCAAAACAGAAGATTCATCCGAATCCATCCACAACTTTTTTGAAATATCCTGCACGCAATTCTCTCTCTGAGCATCTCAAACATACACAAAATTGGAACATAGAATGTAAAGTTCATGAATCGTCAAAAGTATGATGTGATAAAGATAGAGATGGAGAGGGCAATAACTGAAATGTTGGGGAGAAGTGAACTTGGATGGACTGGTTTGGGGAAGGTACAATCTGACGAATACAAAGTGTTCGTTTCTGGTCAGAAAACCTTTAACAGAAATGGAATGGCAGTAATGTGCAATAAGAAGACAGCAGAATCAGTGCTGGGATACAGCCCAGTCAATGATAGGTTAATATCGGTGAGGTTTAAAAGACATCCAGTGAACACCACCATCATTCAGATGTGTTTTAATTTTTTTTTTGTATACCTTGTCGAGGCTCGTATGAGAGTTAACATACAACGCACATCAAGGGGGCATGAGACAAGAGGGGCGGGAGGGGAAGGACAAAACAGTTGGGAACAGAGACATTAGGAGATCTGTGGAAGGGAGAGGGATAGGGTGGGGAACATGGGGAATACAAGATGCACATTACAGGGAATTTGAAGGAGGTGGGCTTGGTTGGATTATCGGGGGAAGAAAATATCGAGGATTTGTGTTGGGGATGATAAGAGGTGGTGGTGAACAGCTGTTTTGAAGGCCTGGGGGGAAGAGTGGGATTGAATTGAGTGAGGGAGTTTATTCCAAAGGTGGGAAAAAAGAGGAATGAAAGGGTGAAGGTGAGCAGTGATTCGTGATTTTGGTAGTTTTACCAGAAGGGGGTTGTTGGCGGACCTTGAGCACCCAGCGGAAATATGGTGGGGACAAATCGCAGACAGAGGGGGGCGAGACCGGAGAAAAGATGGTTGAAGACAGAAAGACCACCAACATGCCTGCGGTGAGAGAGTAAGAGGCCCAAAGACTCAGCCTCATTGCGGGAGATGCCGATGATCCGAAAGGCCTTGGTTTCCACAGCGTGAAGCTGAGAAAGGTGGGAGGCAAGAGCACCAGCCGAGAGGGGAGAGCAGAACTCCATCAGGCTGCGGATGAAAGCTTTGTATGTGGTCAGGAGCTCCGGTGGGCCGAGGAAGGACTTTGCACGATGGAAGATTCCCAGTCGGCGACTGGCTTTTGAGGCCAGGTTGGAAATGTGGCTTTCCCAGGAAAGGTCATGTCAGATAGTGAGACCCAGAAGCTTGAATGAAAGGACTTCTTTCAGAGGATTGTTGAGAAAGTAGATGGGGGGGGGTGGTCCAAACGGTCCTTTCGGAGAGACAAAGTGAGAGTGTGAGATTTGTCCGGATTGAAAGACATGTTCCACGTGTTAGATCAGTTTGTGATTTTACCCAGATCTTTGGAGAGAGAAGAAGCTGCTGCTTGCCAGTCTGAGGGATGACAGATGGTACGGCAGAGGGTGGAGTCATCAGCATAGAGATACAGAGGATTTTCCAGAGAGTCGGAGAGATCATTGATGAAAACCACAAAAAGAACAGGGCCAAGAACACTACCTTGAGGGACTCCAGCCTGGACAGGAAGAGGGGATGAAATAACTCCATTCAGGGCCACACGTTAGCTGTGACAGGATAGGACGTCTGTGAGCCATGAGTGGAAATGGCCTTGGTTACCATAGAAAGAGACTTTGGTGAGCAGGGCAAGTTGCCAGACCGTGTCAAAAGCACGCGATATGTCCAGGGATACGGCTCAGATTTCATGTCCGGCATTGAGGACCTCCTTCCATTGTTGGGAGAGCAGAAGCAGCATATCCAGGATAGAGTGACCTGGTGTGAAACCCAATTGATGATCGGAAATCAAACCATTGGAGAAGAGGAAAGATTCAATGTCTGAAGTGATGATGGATTCCATAACCTTGCTGATGATTGGGAGAAGCCTGATTGGTCTGTAGTTGCAGGGATCTGTTTTTGCACCTTTTTATGCAGGGCAGTAATGTTTGCTGATTTCCAAGCAGATGGCAGATGACGTTGAGCAAATAAGAGGGTGAATAGAACAGAGAGAGGGTGAGCAAGAGCAGAGGAGCACGTTTTTAGGACACGTAGGCTGATGCCGTCTGGACCGGTTGCAGGATCTGAGTCGAGGTTTGACAGCAAGCTCTCCACTTTGTGAGACGAAAAAGACACAGAGTCCAGGGACAGTTGTGTATGACTGGGTAAGGTTGGTACAGAAGCGATGGGTTTCGGACACAAGATTTCGATGCAAACACCGAGTTTAGGCATTCAGCCTTTTCATGTGCGGTATCAGCAGTGCGGTCATTTGAGGTAAGGGAGGGGATGGAGGGGGAACATACACCAGAAACAGATTTTATTAGATGGATGACACCAGGATTTTGAGGAGGGAGAGAGGTTTGAGAGTTCAGACTTGAGATTAGAAAGATGTTGTTTTCTGGCTCTCCTGAGGGTAGATACACACTTGTTCCGAGCTTTATGGAAGGAACTGAGATTGCCCTCAGTTGGGTTTCCTATTCATAAGGCAAAGGCAAGTTGTTTCAGGACAACTGCCTCGGCACAAGCTTCAGTGAACCAAGGGCGGTAAGAAGGGTTGGATAACTGAAGACAACAGGGGATAAATCTGTGCATCAGGGAGAGCAAGTTTCTTTGAAAGAAATTCCAGGATGAGTTGATGTTGGAGAAAGTAGCGATGGGAGACCAGTCTAGAAGTTTGATGGCTGCTTGGAGACCCTGCCAGTCGGCTTGAGTGAAATGCCAGACTCGACGGCGTTGATGGGATTCTGTGATAACTATGCTGCAATTTTGTGCAGCAGGTGAAGAAAATGTGGAGGAGTTTTATGGAAAGTTGCAGGAACTGATAGAAAAGGTTCCTAAAGAAGATGTTTTGATTGTTATGGGATACTGCAACACAAAAATTGGAGAAGCAGGAGCACCAGGGATTGTGTAGGAAAGCATTGACTTGGTATCTGAAATGAGCCAGGGAGTGAATGCTGGATTATTTGTGAAAATGATCTTGTAATTGCAAATGCATGGTTCAACCAACCCAAGCGTAGACTGTGCACCTGGAGTTCACCTGATGGGCAACATAAAAATCAGATTGACGACATTCTAATCAACAGAAGATGGAAAAGTGCTGTGAAATCTGCCAATACTCTGCCAGGTGCAGATTGTGGGATAGATCACAAACTTGTGGCAAAACTACGAGTCAAACTGAGAAAGGTTTAAAAAATCGACAACTCCAACCAAAAATGACATTGAAAACATATCTAAACGAGAAGGGCACTCGGTGGAGCACATAGCTCCACCAAGGTGATTCGTTTACGTTTTGTATCCCACTGATAGGCTGGATCTGGATTCAACCATGAACTAAAATATAATGTGCTTGCTGTTGTCACCAAATCAACTCATCCACCAAGTTTTGTCCGAATCCATCTCTAACTTTTTCAGATATCGTGCTATGTATCATTTCAGCTCTATCCCTCAATGCTGAAGAAGCACTTCAAAAATTCTCGGACCCAGATCCGGATCCGGACCTTCACCAAAATCTAATCATTTCCTCCGTGTCACATACCCAATTTCGTACGAATTCTTCCACAACTTTTTGAGATATCCTGTTGACAAGCAGGCAGACAGACGGGTGAAAACATAACCTCCATCCACCTTCGGTGGCAGAGGTAACAACATGCAATGAAGCTTTAAAAAAAAACCTGTTTTGCAGAGCTGGGCTTGGTTGACAGAATGCCAAATTGTGACAAGAGGTTGAATGCATTATATTGTAAACAAAGAGGTCAAAAACAACATCCCAAAAGCAAGCAGAAAGAAGAAGTCTAAATGGCTGTCAGAAGAGGCAATAAATATTGCAGAGAGAAGAAGAGAAATTAAAACCAAAAGCGCATCAAGAGAGGATGTTAAGCGGTTAAATGCCAATTTTTAACGACAACATCAGAAAGTTAAAGACATATATTCTAAAGACGGATGCACAGAGATGGAAAGTGACAACAGAGTGGGAAAAACAAGATATCTTTTTAAAAAGAACAGGGAGGTAGGTCTAGGATTGGGGTCCTTAAGAGTAGAACAGAAAAAAAGATCAGACAGAAGAAACACAGGTGAAAGAAAGATGGAAGGATTACACTGAAACTCGATACAAACAAGATAGCAATATGATGGAAACCTTTAAAGAAAGAGAATACGAGTAAGAACCAATATAGTGATGTAATGTGAGGTGCGTAGAGGCCTGAAAGAGCTGGCATATGGAAAACCACCGATGCCGATGAAATTCTAATAGAATTCTTGAAGGTAGTTGTGGAGGAGGCAATCAATTTTTTAACGGCCATCTGCATGCAGATCTGAAGCAGGATTGTGTGGCCGAAAAGGTGGAAACAGTCAGTCTACAAATGATTGCCAAAGAAAGGGGATCCAAGAGAATGTCAAAATATCTGAACTATTACCTTGATGTCACATGCAAGATGCAAAGAAAGCTCATTCAACGACTTCATTAAACGAGAAATTCCTGTTGAGCAAGCAGGTTTCCAAAGAGTAAGAGGTACTGAAGATCAAACTGCAAACCTGAGGGGCATCATCGAGGAGAGGTCAGGTAGGTCAGGAAGGGGAGGATGTGCCAGAGCAACGCATCACTGCGTCCACTTTCCGCCGATACTTCAGGGGCTTCCATCTTGCCATCCCCCAGGCAGACGCTTGGCCGATCCCCATCTCCTTGAGATGCCAATCAACCTGCTGCAACCACGAGGCACGTGGTCGGCCCGTTGATCTCCTCCACTCATGAAGCTCCCACGTTGAGAGAATCTGGTGAGCTGTATCAGCATCAGGAAAACGAGCCACATGTCCATACAACCGCAGCTGAAGCTCACGGACTATGCAGGTAACAAATTTCATCTGAGTTTCTCTCACCAACCACTTGTTGGACACAAAGTCTGACCAGCGATAGCCAAGGATTCTCCAAAGAGACCTGGTTCTGAAGTAGCTAATTCTTTGTCTTATATCCTTTGTCAGAGTCCAAGTCGAACATCCGTAGAGTAAGACTGGAAGCACCAAGGACCTGAAAATTCAGACTTTCGTCCTCCTGCACAGCTACCAACAGCACCACACCGCATGATCCAGTGAATCCATGACTCCCCAGGCCAAAGCCAGATGTCTTTTGAACTCTGGCTGATAGCCAGCAGAGACATGAATATCACTGCCAAGGTAAATGAATCTCTCTGTGACCTCAACATCCTCACCACAAACAGGTGCAGTCAAAATTGCAGCATCCAATATTTCATGAAAAGCCTGGATCTTAGTTTTGACCCAGGAAACCCATAATTTGAATGGCTCCGACTTCTCATTCAGAACCTCGAGGGCCCGAAAAAGGATATCTAGCGTCTCCGCAAAGATGGCTGCATTGTCTGCAAAATCAATGTCAGAGATCTTGACACTTCCAAATGATGCAACGCTGCTTGATGTCTCCGACATCCTCCCCAGAATCCAGTCCATACAAGCATTGAAAAATGTAGGGGCCAGTGCACACCCCTGACGAACACCAGGAACAACTGGAAATAAGTCAGAGATAGAACCACCATATCTCACAGCACTCTCAGTACCAGAGTAGAGTTCAGACATCAGATCGATCAGTTTTGGTGGCACCCCAGGAAGACCGACAATCCTCCAGAGGACATCCTGATTCACTGAATCGAACGCTTTGCAGAGATCAACATAGGCTGCAAGCAGCCCCTGCTGAAACTCTTGTCTGCATTCGGTGAGGAAACGAAGAGCAAGGATACGGTCAATCTTTGACATCTTTGGTGTAAAGCCTGACTGCTCTGGGCGCTGGTGCTCGTGCAGATGGTGGCGAACTCCATCAATAATTATCCAAGCAACGACCTTGCTCGGCACTGAGAGTAGCGTCACCCCTTGGTAGTTGTTGCAGTCCTGGCGATCACCCTTCCCTTTCTAGAGTGGGACAACAAGGCGCCTCTTCCAGTGAGTTGGGATGATGCCTGTGTTCCAAAAAGATCACAGAACTGCATGCAGCGACATGAGTACAGCATTCCCACCAGCCTTGAGAAGTTCAGCATGGATGCCACAGATCCCAGGAGCTGTACCCCCATTTCAACTGGTTTACCGCAGCCTGCATTTCCACAGACGAGGTGGATCACAGTTGATTGAAGGGTCAGCAGTAGGGATATTGACACCCCTGACATCTAACTCAACAGCTGGCGGTTCATTCTGGTACAGCCGCTCAAAGTTACTGGCCGAGCAGGCCATCACTTCGGACTCCTCTGTCAAGAGCCTACCCCTCCGCTCTAACTTCAATTCACCGAAGAATGGGCTTGGAGGAACGCAATGCATGAATTCCCCTGGAAGCAGAATGAGCATCACTTGACCACAGGTGATGCCTTATCCCCTCACAGATTCCTCGCACATAGGCCTCCTTGTCCACCCACAGTGCATGCACAGTTTTATGCTTTAACTCCTTAAACAACTCAGCTTTGCCATTCAATCTGGCCCTGTGACTGGTCAATTGTGTCCAGTGTCCCTTGCGAGACAAAATTCTTCTTCACCCGATGGTGAGGTCCAAGATGTCCACCGGCAACATCAAGGATGGTAGTCTTGAAGGCACTTCACAACTCTTCAGGATTCCCCAATGTACCCAGACCCCCCCAAATCCCCACTCAGCCTTTTTGCAAATTCTTCAGCTACGCACTCAGCCTTGAGCTTGCCATCATTCAGCCAAGGCTGGGAGGGTACCATTCTCCCAGAATTTATCTGCAATTTCAGAGTTGCTACAACAAGCCTGTCGTCAGTATTGAGGAACTGAGTATGCCGGTGGACCCTGCAGTTCTGGATCATCACCCAGCGAGCATCAACATGCACATGGTCAATCTCCTTTGCCACATCACCAGCAATAGAATCCTAAGTCCAGCGATGAGCCTATGGGTGCTGAAACATAAACCAGCCACCCTAAGTCCATGACTTCTTGCAAAGTCAAGGAACTTGGTGCTCTTCTGGTTCACAGTTCCAGACCCATGGGAAGGAGATTGCCGTCTGTTGGACGACACCTCAGCACCACTCGTCACACACCACGGCAATCTGACCCAGAAAGTTTACCCCATGTTTTTTCTCCTATCAAAGAATGGGAGTCCTGAAGGCTTTTCCCCAATCCTGCCATCCGATGAGCTGCCCTGTGAAAGGCAACAGCACAACAGGTACTCCTACAGAGTGGGTTTTCAGCTTTCTTTTGAAAATGCAAGGGAATATCAAAAGAAGGTTCATCTCCATTTTCTAGATAATGACAAAGCTATTGTTGCGGATCCGGAGTTCGAGACTCGCCACGAGTGAAAGTACTTGGGTCCCTTCCGAATGCCCGGAGCTGTGGCCACCGGGCACAAATAACTCCATGTACCTACAGTTTACTAAGCAACCACGAATGCTGATTGGTGCTGCCATTCCTGGCAGGGTTACACAACTTCCCGTGATACCTTTCCTGTGGATAGCCTCACCGAGGGGGGGGGGGGGTCTCGTGCCCAGAGCACACACCTAGATTATTGCCGAGTAATACAGTGAGTGTGCACTGGCTAACAAGAGCAAATCACTCGGGGATAGAACTTCCAAGCTAATACTGGTGTGTAGACTTCGCTGGACCAATGGAGGAAAAGACAGCATGAGCTGTGTACATTTACAGCCTAACCAATTTATTGCAACATATTAGGTAAAGAGAATGCAAATATTTACAAAGACACAATAAAGGACACAGTACAGACTTATACCAATTATATAGAAGTTCTGCAATCTTAACTTTACACTATACAAGACAGGCGCCATCAGAAACATACCCCGAGGAAAGTTAGAGAGCAAGAAAGAGAGAGAAAGTATGAGGTGTTGGTGACCTCTATTGTACCTGGCGCAACTGACGGGCCCACACTTCCCAGTCATTTAGGAGGGGGAGGAGGGAAGAAAACTGGGGTGTCTAAGGTGTGTGATTTGAGGCGTGATGGGGAGCAATGGAATGCAGATGAGGTGCAGAGAAGGAAAAGTGGGAAGAGGTACGTGTCTCCGGGGTCGCTCTGAAAAGAACTGTTGTCAGGACTTGCCCTCGCCGATTGCTCTTTGGCATCCACAGCATATGAAACAGAAGATAAGAGATAGAAGGTGTGAGAAGATAGCTTACTAATGAAGTGTAAGAAAGTCTGATCGGTCTGGCACTTGGTTCGCTCGCCCACCCGGCGCTTTGCTCCGCCTGCTCAACTCCGCCTTCCACCCCGTACTGCCGACCAAGCCAAAAGTGTCTCTCTTTCCAGTCACCCAGAACTCAGCACTACTACAACTCCCTAGCAGGGCATTTTATAGACGTCTGACAAGGGAGGAGCCCAGTCACATCAGGATGGTCAGTGGGCATTCCCTTGCATTCCATAGCATCCCCATTGGTGCACGGACACTTTTCCAAGGCAATGTTGAATGGATTCTAGCGCATACTTCCGCTTCGATCTACACGCCAGAAGGTTCCAAACACAAGTATCTGTAATGCTAGGTTGCATCCATGGTTCCCTGGTATCTTCAAAGGACAGTGGTATGCATCCGTGGTGGTGACAGCGTTCATAGCGGTTGTGGTGAGGTGGTTGAAGCATTGTATCGGTTATGGTGAGATGGTGGAAGTGTTGTGGCATTAATGATGAGGTAAGTGAACTTGAATGGATGTAGGGATTTTTACAAGACCGTTGTGATGGTTATACGAATGTTGTAGCATTGTGGTTCGAGTCTGGAGAAGATCTGAGGTGATGGTCGGTTCGGGAATGGTGCAAAGTTTGAATGAGGCTTTGGCAGGATATATTAATGAGCTGTCTCTTGTTACGATGCGGCTGTAGCATGCATGCATGCTTGTGTGAAGAGAAGATTATGTATGCAGCAAAGTAAATAAAATCAATAAAGGAAAGAAATAGAGACCTGCCGAAGAGCCATCACAACACATTTTTCCCAATAAACCCACTAGACATAAGGGAAGGGCTATCTAAAACAAATACTAATGAAATAACTTCCTCAGGACCGCTATTTGTTGTAGGCCATAGCCTTGGGGAGTGCTGGCTTTGCAGAACCGCAACACTTGATTGTCATGATCATGAATTGATGTGGATTCTGCTCCGAAAAAATTGGGGATGTCGGAGCACCTGATGTGTCTGATAAGAGGCTTGTACACTAAACAAGAAGCTACAGTAAGAACAGAGTATGGAGAGACAGAACAGTTTGGTATTGGAAAAGGGGTTACACAGGGGAGCATCCTCTCCTCTTTCTTGTTCAATCTGTATAGTGAGTACATCAAGAGGAAATCAAACTTCGATGATAGAGACTGGAGTCAGGACTGGAGGAAGATGTATCAACAACCTCATGTATGCTGATGAGACTACTCTGTTGTGAGAAAGTGAAGATAACTTGATGGAACTGCTGTAGACAATGAAGAAGGAAAGTGGAAAATTTGGTCTTTATTTAAACCTCAAAAGATAAAACTTGTCAACTGAGAACATCGACGTGTTTAGATTGAGAGACGTCCATCCATTGGGACCATACTCTACACAGAGCGTTGGTGCTGCCAAAGCAGTCTCCTGGACTATTGGGCACAATCCTGGACGGGTCGATGGAGAGACCATCGTGTGGAAATCGTGGAAAGTTTCATCTTCCTGGGTTCCAAGACTGAAGTTAGTGTAAAATGTGAAGGATAAATTAATAGACGGTTATCATTGGTGGGAGCAGCAATGGCACGATGGACAAAGATCTGGAAAGATAAAGATGTGACAAAACAAACCAGGAGGAGGCTGGTGAATGATCTGGTATTTCCAGTTGTAATTTATGAATGTGAGTCATGGACAGTGAAGAAGAAAGAAAGGAAGATGATTGACAGTTTTGAAATGTGGTGTTGGAGACGAATGTTAAAAATTCCATCGACTCCAAGAAGAACAAACAAATCAGTGCTTGAAGAAATTAAACCACCATGTACGTTAGAAGCACTGATGCAAAAAAACAGAAACGGTCATATTTGGACACATCATGCATGCAGAAAAGGAAAGTCTGGAGAAGTCTACCATGCTGGCTGTGATTGAGGGAAAAAGAGGAAGAGTACGTGCTGGATGGATGTGGTGAAGGATGCAACCAAGCCGTCTCTGCCAGAGCTTCGTGAAGCGGTGCAGGATTGCGATGTTTGGAGAAATCTGATGAGTGTCACCTGAAGTCGAGCACGACTTGATGGAACTAGATAATGATGATGATAATAACTAGAAGGGCACTCGGTAGAGCGCATACCTCCGCCACATAATGCCTGATCCACGAGAACATATCGGGCCCAATCATTACGTTTTTGAGATATCGTGCTATATATCGTTTTTGGTCCCGTCTTTCAATGGTGAAGTATCATTAAAAAAAAAAAATTCTCACATCCAGATCCGCATTCGGATCTTCACCGAAATCAAAACAATTTATCCTTGCCACACACCCAACATATCGACCAAGTTTTGGCTGACTCTCCCAACTTTTCGAGATATTGTGCTATATATCGTGTTCTCTCCTCTCCTCTCTCCTCTCCTCTTTCCCGGATCTTTACCAAAATCTCATCAGTTCATCCTTGTCACACACACAACCTGTCCACAAAATTTCATCCAGATCCATGCGCAACTTTTTTGAGAAATCCTGTACACAAACAAACAAACAGACAGAAAGGGCTGAAAACATAACCTCCTTCACCTTCGGTGGCGGAGGTAACAAGGTTAATCATGGTGGAAAACACAGAAACAAAATGTATGCCTTTTCAGTCACGGCATCATTTGTTTGATCAATCTTGCAGGAGAACTCTAATCTTCTATGTAAATAAAGGACAGTATCTCTCCCTTTGTCTGTCCATGTCTGATTCAGTTTGTTATCTCCTTTGTCTCTCAACGCTTCGTACATCATCACCAAACATTGTAAGCATAATTAACATTGTCTTGCATTTCTACCTCCGTCATCTTCGTCCTTTAATTTCCATTTGGCGCAGTGGAGCTTTTCTGTAACCATTCTCCATGCCGGATGACATCATAATCTTTCACTTGATTGTTGTTGTACTTGTAGTTGTCACCATTTTCTACTGTTTTTCACTAAGGATTGGCGTTCTCTTGTCCTCCTATCCTATCCGTTATGCACTACTTTACCGTAGATTGAGCTTTCTTTATCTTCATCCATTTTTCCTCTTTCTCTATTATTTTAATAGATTTTACTTTTCGTCTCTCTGTCTGCTTTTCCTTTCCGAAGAGTGGAAAGCAACTCTTTCCCCAGCACCCTGGCCTTTAAACTTATCTTTTAAAGCAACTTATCTTTAAACTTATCTTTAAACTTATCTTAAATCTTATCAACTTATCTTTAAAGCAACTTATCCCCAGCACCCTGGCCAAATTATAAATTTCTGCATCGGAGTGGCGACCCATCCAGGATTCTAACCCATCCAGGATTCTAACCCATAGACAATGAAACTGCTTTGGTAGGACCGACGCTCTGCTTCTTTCGCTCTTGTCTGCTGCCTCATGTTCGTTGCTTCTTCCACTATTTTGAGATGCCATTGAATTGCCACTTTACTTTTAGCGAACGCCAGTTGTCAGAACCTTATGCCATCGGTATTTTACATCACTCTAGAAATGGCACTTTATTATTGTCCTCAATTCACGATGAAAAAGGAAAAGGTTGGAAATGCATTATAAAATGTAAAAAAAAACCCAAAAACAATGTAGGTTGGGGTCATGAGGTCACAATGTATAACGTGGATAGAAAATTAATGTTTGGGTTTTGCGTAAAGTTTTATTTATTTATTTCTTTATTAATTTTTCAATGGGTTTGTGCTATTTGCTTTGTGTGTACTGAGGACTGACAAATTGTTCACAGGTAACCCATTTGCTTTTGAGTTGTCATCGTGGTTCAGTCCCTGATCAAATCAGACGATACGAGAACGGCACTCGGTGGAGCGCATACCTCCGCCAGGCTGAACAGTTTAGGTTTTGTATCCCACTGATAGGTGGATCCCAATCCGGGTCTTCACCGGAATCGAACCAATTTGTCCTTGTCACACACCCAACATGTCCACCAAGTTTCGTCCGAATCCGTCCGAAACTTTTTTGAGATGTCTTGCTCACAAACAGACAGACAGTCAAACAGGGATGAAAACATAACCTCTGTGCACCTAAGGTGGTGGAGGTACCACCTAAGGTGGTGTGCACCTAAGGTGGTGGAATCATTGCCATCCTGGTGCTTCCCATACAAAGTGTTGCATCGTAAGGTACACCGTCTTTTTAAACTTGATGTTACGTTTGCTGTCTCACCTGCTGATATTCACCTGTGTAAGTCAAAGGATCCTGGGGGTTCTTTTTGAAAGAGTAGGCCGTTGTGTGTGAGCATCCTGGCAAAATTCTGAATTCCTTCCCTGAGCTTGAGCTGGGAAGGCAAAGCCACCCGAGCTCTGCCTTGCTGCTTGCTGCGGAATCTCCTCGCCAATTTTGGTTCAAACTGCTTAGATCAGATCTTGTTATGTAACGTGTTTTTAAGTCAACAGGTAACCCTTCATCAGTTATCCAAACTTTTTGTTTTTTAAAACCCACGAGCAGATCCAAATGAGGTAAATGAGTGGGGGTTAAAGCGCTGGAGCTTTTAGTACTTGGAGGCTCACAATGGTTAAAAAAGAAAACCACCGCGTGGAGGCCAACAGAGCAGCACGAAGCTTATCCAAGTCCAACACACATCCTCAAAACGCTTTGAGTACGAGTTTCGGGTGTTGCTTGGTGC
>NC_140971.1:77074961-77177461 GCF_056783735.1 Eptatretus burgeri
ACGTGGGTGCAAAAAAAAAAAATACTCCACAGGGAATTTAATTGCCATGGACCGCTATGCGTAAAGTGGATTCGGAGCGAGGATTGGGAAATGGTCACAAGGCAGCAAAGGGCAGGAGGAGCTGAGGGCTGGACACTGATTGGAGACGAGAGGGGCGGGAAGGTGGAGGTGAAGGGGCGGAGACAAGATAGGAAGAAGGCAAAAGGGGGCGGAGACTATGAGGGAGGACTCGGGAGATGAGGCGGGGACGGAGAGGGAGGGCAAAGGAAGAAGTGGAAGAGGAAGAAGAATAAGTGCGTGCGTTCGTGTGTCGTAGTTGCTGGTTGGAAGAGAAAGCTGTCGTTTTGGAAAGGGGGAAATTGAATGATGGGGAATCGGCAATTATGGAAATGAGGCGGGAACGGTACTGAAAGTTCAGAGTTCGTCGGGGGCTGTTCATTCGTACGATTAGAAAACCTCCCACTTCTCCCCCCTCAGCTTCCACCTTGTATTCTTCCTCTTCCCCCCCCCACTTTTTTTTTTTTTTTTTTTTTTTTTTAACTCTGCCATCTCCCTCTCCTCTTCCACCCCTTACCCATCCCCCTGTACTTCGTCTCTCTGTCTCTCCATCTGTGGGTCTTCCCGAAGCAGAAAAGCCTTGGAGAGAGGCCGGACGGAGGCTGCGCAGTGTACGGTGAGCGAACCGCACTCGTGTGTGCGTATGTGTGTGTGTGTGTGTGTGTGTGTGTGTGTGTATGTATGTATGTGTGTATGTGTATGTATGTGTGTGTATGTATGTGTGTTTTTTTTTTTCTCTCTCGGATGACCAGATACGTGACACAGATCACTCGGCGTGCGTCCCCGTACGGAACACGAGCACGGTTTTATCATGAAGCTCCGTGTGTTAAAGTGTTACAATAAAACGACGTTTCACTTCTGTGTTGTGGATACTCCTGACTGTGTTCTTCGCCCTCTGATCGCCCGTAACGCTGGTGGTGGTTGCACGAAACTGTTGCCTCTGATGTTAATGGTGGTTGCGTGAAAATACCCCTCGTAATGGTAGTTGCGTAACGGGGATGATGGTGGGTAGTAGTAGCATGAGTAGTGGTGGTTGCTGCTACGTTTGGTTGCTGCAGATGCTGTTCCTACTTGTGGTGGTATCTGTGCGTTGCTGCTGTTACTGATGGTTGTGGGGTTTACTGCGTGCTGCTGTTGCTGCTGCTTGTTAATAGCGGTGGTAGTTTTTTGTAACTGCTGCTGGTCCCCGGTGCTTGTGGTGGCTGCACGGACCTGTTGTTCATGCTACTTCTACTGTTGCTGCTGCTGCAACTCTTGCTTCTGCTGCGATTGTTGCTGCTGCTCATAGATGGTTGCTGGAGCCCACCCGTGGAGGTGGTCGTTGCGGGGGATTTGCCTGGGGTGGTTGTGGAGGATCACCAGTAGTGTGGTTGTGGGAGGCTCCTGGGGACTTGCCTGCAGAGGTCGTGTGGGGCCCGCCAGCTTCGATCATGGTAGCCCACTGGTGGCAGTGACGGGGTCCGCTGACACTCCGTGTGTGTGTGTGTGTGTGTGTGTGTGTGTGTGTGTGTGTGTGTGTGTGTGTGTGTGTGTGTGTGTGTGTGTGTGTGTGTGTGTGTGTGTGTGTGGCCTCACCAGTGAAATCTGCTCGCGGCAGTAGCGCTCTGTTGTGGGGGGCCCTCCAGCGGCGGTTGCGTCTGATCGCGGGGACCTGCCGGTGGGGATGTTGGGAATTCACTGACCGTATGCGAGCAACCGCTCTGGGTCTTTAGGTGGTGGCTTCCCGGGGTCTGCCGATAACGGTGGTACACAAGCATACTTGGACGCAGGCATTGGCAAAAACAAACACAGATACAATTTGATGACCATTTGTGTGGCTGTTTGGTCTGCCCATCTGTGATGGTTGGTGTTGACGGCACATGTTTTTATCTTAAATTTCAGCAGTTGTACTTTTTCCTCCTGATTTATTTTCCTCTGTTTGTTTGTTTGTTGTTTGTCATATTTTTTTTTCAAATTGTTGGATAACACTGCACATTCAGTGCCCAGGATGATATCGACGTGTCGGCCTTGTGCTTCAGGGGGAAGAAAGCCGTCTTGGCTTCCTTGAAAGGGAGGAATTCATTATTTTGTAACGGTTGTGTACCCCATGTTGGTATGCACTCGTGTACCCGTGTTGTGCGCACATTTTAGACGAAGAGCTTTCACACATGGTCGATAAACACAGCAGCGTTGAAAATTTTTGATATATCAGTTTTAATTTCAATTACCAATTACTGTGGTCTCGTGCAACCAACTTCTTGTTCCGCCCTAAAATCTCCACACTTCCTGCCACCACTCCATTGGAACCTGGTCTGGTGCCCATTAACACAAAGCACTCTGAGCCGGAGGTCTCATAAAGGCCTCCGCTGATCCGTGTTTAAATTTACTACACTGTGTTCAATTTCTTACTACAATCCCCAAGTTGAACCCAAGGATTATCCAAAATAAAGCTGAACCTGCCGGTGTTCACGCAGGAAGGCAGGAAAACAGTAAAATGCTTCATTCGATTAAAAGGAGTTTATTTACAAAATATTTGGGGGAAATGGTAGGCAAGAAGCTCAATAAGGGGTACAGATCTGGCGGCCAACAGACAAAAGTATAGATGAGGGAACGTGCGATATTTTGTACAATGAAAATGACGGTCGAACCCGTTAATGGCGCCACAATATACCGGATTTAGACGATGCAGGGGAGCAGGCGAGGACTTGTGCATGCACGAGCTGGTTGTGGCTGCAGGATGGTGTGGCAGAAGGCAAAGTGCGCTCGGGGTGTGAAGAATGGCGATGATGAGGGACGGGTGACAAGATGGCGGCCAAGCAGAGGGAAGGATCTCTCTAACACGTCCTCGGGTAGCTCCAAAAGTAAAGGGAGAGACGAGACAGATATTACTCCCTTTAATATACAACGCCAACTGCCACACGCAGCACGGCCACATCCTCGTAATATCTGTGACCGCTTTCATGGGCGGCGTGTCCCATTGTTGGCTCCCGCCGCTCGTGAGTGATGCCAGTGTTTTAGGCCGTCCTGAGACGTCCCTGAACTGAAGCGTTCTGCCCCTCCCCCACCCCTCGATATCTATGATCTTGCAACCGAACTTGCCGCCATGGCTTACTCCACTGGCCAAGCAGTTTGTTATCGTAGTTTTTTTTGCTTTTTTGCTCAAGCCCCCCACCTGGCCTCACCTTTTATATGAGGTGTTGCATGATCAAATCTTACTCTGTCTGCTTTCAAGTTTCCATTCATTGCCTCCTTGGTGCACATTTTTCAACGTGACTGACTTCTGACAAATATCTTTTCACGCAGGGGGAATCTAACCTGCGCAATCACACATCTCCATGTTTGCTATGGCTAGAATGCAGTTGCATTGGGTTCACACTCCCTCAACAACATGGACATGTTGGCAAAGGGTTAACCATCCCCTCTGCTTCTGTTGACCAACCCAGCTTTGTGGAGAGCTTGACCTCTTCCTGACATTTTGAAGAATTGTAAGAATTGGTGTCCTGGCATTGGCTGACATCTTTATTACCTCCCCTACCAAAGGTGGATGGAGGTTATGTTTTTGTCTGTCTGTCTGTCTGTCTGTGTCTGAGCAGGATATCTCAAAATGTTATGAACGCATTCAGACAATTTGGTGGACAGGGTGGGTGTGTGACAGGAACTAATTGATTATATTTTGGTGAAGATCCAGACCAGGATGCAATAATTTTTATAGTGATATGTATGTATATATATATATATATCTTAAAAAGTTGTGCATGGATTATGACAAAACTTGGTGAATGAGTTGGGTAAATGACAAGAACAAGCTGATTTAGAGTTTGGTGAAAGTCAGGATCCAAATCCAGACTATCAGTGCGATACAAAACGTAAACTGTTCAGCCTGGTGAAGTTATGCTCTCTCCTGATTGCTGTTCTAGTGTCCAATGTATCATTGTGTGAAAACATGGCTGAAGCACACACATTTGGTGAATATATTAATGTATTGTTTGGCCAGTGGATTAAACGTACATAATTTTGCAAAGCAGTGTGTACAGATTATATACACACTGCTCTGCAAAAGTCTTGGCCATTTTGCATTTTTCAACTCGTAGAAGGAAACGAAAACTCAGTGTTCAATGCAAATGCACCTTTTACAATCACAGGCCCGTGGGTGTAACATGTGACTCCAAGTCCTCAACTCTTCTCTCAACCCACCCTCACAAACCCAAATTCCTCTCCCTCCCCTCTCTGTTCCAATGCTTCAAACCCCCCACACTCCCCCCCCCACACACCCTTCAAAGCCTCACCCTCCCCATGCCAACCCTTAGGTGTCAATTCCCTTCTTGCTTCAAACCTCCAAACCCCTCCGTACCTAAACTCCTCAACCCGCCTCCCCAACCGAAAGTCTTCAACCTCTCAACACTGTCCCATATTTGTACTCCCCCCTCCCAACCCCTATTCTGTCCTCCCCTCCTTACACTCCCGCTCAGAAAAGCAAACAGGTATTCCAACATCAAAACAGCAGAATATGCAATGCTTTTCTCTCCCCATCATGCTATCATGGAAACCATGATTGAAACGGCTGCTACATGTCATGGCCTGTCATGGCAGAGATGGTGACTCGAGTCGGTGACTTGGACTCGAGTTGCAAATTTTGTGACTTGAGCTTGTAGATTAGTTGTCAATGACGACGAATGAATGAACACTTTATCAAAAGAAATATATCTTAGTGATGTGTTTGTGACTAATTTTCATTCAGTGTCTTGTGGGATGTGATTAGATTTATAAACGAAGACCGCCAGAGTCGCACGTCAAAGGGAGCACAAACTCGGTGAATAGATTGCACCGAGCTTAGAAAAGGTATTGGTTATACACCGCCCAAAGTGCTGCTGAGCTCCAAGCCTCAGATTGCACATCCATGTGTCTAGTGGAGTAAAGGGAGGTAAATTATGGAGAAAAGCAAGCGGAGCTATAGTATCTTTCATGGCACGGATTCTACGTCCTTGAATTCAGGAGGCATGTATGTTGTACCTTGTACGTATGGAATTGTTATTGCTGCTGCTCAGTTCATACCCATCCAGCTTCTTCCATGTTTTTAATTTTATTTCATTTGTTTTTTGAGTCTCCAGGTTTTGATGGCTCTTGGAACTAAAATACACACACACACACACACACACACACACACACACACACACACACACACACACACACACACACACACACACACACACACACACACACACACACACACACACACACACACACACACACACACACACACACACACACACACACACACACACACACACACAC
Organism: Eptatretus burgeri; assembly: GCF_056783735.1. Classification (NCBI taxonomy): domain Eukaryota; kingdom Metazoa; phylum Chordata; class Myxini; order Myxiniformes; family Myxinidae; genus Eptatretus; species Eptatretus burgeri. The sequence continues at coordinate 77,080,290 of NC_140971.1, forward strand.
ATTATTAGATTGAGCGGACGTTCTTCCCATGCCACTGTTGAGACTGAGCGTCACTGCAGATCCTGCTGCGACTCTCTGCGCTTGCGCACTTCACTGCATTTCCGGTAGCATGGTGGAGATTCCGAGGGTGATCTTATTTGCTTATAAACATTTTGAAGGTGCATTGAATTTATGGAATGCTGTATGTTAAATGTGTGGTGTAAAAATTTCAGATGGACCATCCACAACATCGAATTTCATTCGTCATCGAAAAACCCACCTGCAGAACTAAGTTTTCCTTTCCATGAGACATTCTAACACAGTTTGTTTCTATCTTTCTAACGTTTACACTGCATTAACACTGGCGAACACAGTAAGTCAGTAACACTGGGCCTATACTCGTGCTGGTTCATGGTTGCGTGTGGGATGTAGGACGAGTCCTTCCCTCCTCTCCATAGATACGATTCTATGGGGATTGTCTGCTGTACTCTAACCTTTGAAATGCTGAATGTCGAGCAACAGAGCAGCAAAGTACAATTTGTAAAGTCTTTGGTATGACTTAGCCGGGGTTTGACTCACCAACCTTCCATATTCAGAACGGAATCACCAAGATTAGCAACATGCAAAAGAGTAGTGAGTCTGGTCACTGATTGTAACCATTTTGGACACCAATGTAACCATTACACCACCGAGTATGGTCAACTAGTTCAATTAAAACAATTAACCTTTGTCGGTTTTATTTTTTCCATGTCATTTATTTTACAGAGTAAACATGCCCCCCTCCCCCCCAAAAAATCGAGCTCTTAAAAAACAACCAGCTCATAACTCGTGTAAACCTTTTGCATATTAATGGCTTGCATGTAATCGAGGTCTGTGATAATGACATTATGATGTCCCACTTGACTTGAAACTTCCTTGAGACTTGGCAAAGGTGATTTGTTTACATCTTTGTGTCGCAGTCACCCGTCCAACTTGCATTCCCGTGAGATATGCGGAAAAGATGTGACCATGAGCAGTTGTGCCAAGAAACAACCAACCAGAGAGTTGGTGTCAAAGCCACCCAATGCTCACCTGTTTATACATTTATCGTTTTTAAAAGACGTCTAATAATATTTTTTATAAAGCATTGCAGGGAAGTCTGATCCAAATTATTTTAAAGCAATATATTGTTATGGATCTCCGCCCACCGGTGTGCGAACAACCGCGTTTTACCAATAGCGGCCGCTTCGCCCACCGAACAGACAATCCAGTCGCGGCTTTCCGGATCAACGCCGAAAACCAGCCACAGGTGTGTTTTAAGCACACCACAGCCTAGTCAACACTCTACCCGCGCTTCAGGGTCAATCGCCGAATTGTCGATATACCTAATTAATTGCGCGGGCAGACTACCGAGAGACTGTACCTCAACGGGGCCGCTTGGAAACGAGCCGCTTAAGCAGCTCGCTTCGTTTCGGGATAACCGAGCGGGGTATTATCGTGCAGCCCCGTTGGACCCGATCACTTTATCAGCTATTTAAAAACCAACTATATTCCGAATGCAGAATGGCAGCTCAATTAAGGAAAAGGACGCAACGAACGGGTGACATTTAAACAAGCACATTTATTCCACAACCAAACATGCACGTATATGGTCAAAGATGCGGTTATGCAGTCATGCAGTCATGCAGTCATGCATGCAAACAATGCACGTATTCAATCATGCAATGAATGGGGGTAGGGACAAGACGCGAGCAAGACAAAGAGCTACCACCGTCTATTTATTATGCACAGTCACTTATCGACAGTTCTCCTTAAAGACATGGCGCCACAATGTTCATGCAAAAGAAACAAAGGAAAAACCCCAGGACAGACGAGGGGTAGACTGGACCTCTTGGGGTCTTTATAGGCACGGAGCCATGTAGAGACCGGGCTGGCTACCTTCACCCTCGTGGTGACTTGCTAAGGGCGACCCTCGACGTCCCCTCTCCAGTGACCAGGTATGGTACGGTACGACAGGCCACGCGCCTTGGCTCCGCTCTCTCCAGTCCCCCACCGCCGCTCCACACACTGCCCACAACTCCGACACGACACTTTTCTCTCCTCCACACACCTCACAACCTCCAGCGACCGACTCCCTGACTTGCGTTCAGCGCGCCCTTTTATCTCCACGGCGCCTCGCCCCTTCCTTTCACCCCCCCCTCTTCCAACACGCGTCAGAAACTTCCAGAAGAGGTGCGTTTTCCTCACAGAATCGGGGCCTTTCTCATTCTTTTCCTTTCTTCATAGCTAGTATCGCTTTATAACTCTTGGTGTTGGGTTATTCTCCTGCTGCGTTGGCCGGCGCAGATGTTATTCGTTGGGGGGTGGGGCCGTCGTCTGCTTTCCCCCGATGAATGCCAGGCTTCTCGCAACCGTGTGCCAAGGTGGCAATGCGGTGGGATTACGGTGGTTGTTGTAATGGTGGCGTGGCTGGCGTTTTGTGGTGGTGGTGTGGTTTGGCGGTTGTGGTTAAGGTGGTTGTTCTGAAGGCGGCTGTTCATTGTCTGTGGGGATGTTGGCGGTTGACGAGAAGGTGGTTGTGGTGATCGTGGTTGTTGTGGAGCGGTTGATGAGAGCGATGTTGGTGGTTTTGGTGGTTGTTGTGAACGGTTGATGAGAGCGATGTTGGCGGTGGAGGTGGTTGTTGTGAACGGTTGGTCCAAAATAACGATAGCAAAAGAAAAACGGCTAACTGAAGATTCACAGCCCGGTTACACGAATTAAGCTGGACATCGGTGGGGAAATCTATCTGAACACACACTTATCGATATAACTGATCTAAGGACCTATATGGTGCTCTGCGAATTTCCATAGCCGTAACACGATGTATTTGTATATTGTAATCAATAAAAATAGTGCGGTAGATAAAAACATTAGAAAAGAAATAACATGCACCACAAACTTTAACATTTTCACGCTCACGCCGGGGTATCGCTACAGCTCTTTGTTCTTCGAACAGGCGAGCGAAAAACCAATTATCTTCTTCCTGAAGCATATATACGCATCGTTAAAAGTAAATAATGACCTTGGACAAAGACCTGTAGAATGACACATGGGTTTAATCCCTGCCCGAGAGAATGTCACATTGTTGTTTGGGTGGTGTATAAGACAACAGACCGCTGCCTCGATCGCTAAGGCCTGTCTTCACATGAGCCACGCCTATCTGTATCCTTTTGACTATCGCTTTGGTTGTTTTACAATGAATGGGAAACTTGTAGTGAGGGAATGGCGATTGTGAATATGACAGTTCCGAAAATATATTTGGCTTCGCATGGCAGCCAGCACCAACGTGGCTGCCATATGATTTTTCATCAGGTTGAAATGAAATTGTGGGTGGAGTCGGGCAAGCTGTCCAACCAATGGGTGAAACGGAATTACGCACACTGCATTCAAATAACCAAATTTATACACAATACTGTATTGATAAATTTTATAAACCTATCGTGAGTATTTCCACTCTTTTCTTTCACAACCATTGGAATTATTCTCAGAACCATTTCAAATAGTTGAATAACCTCTTATGAAATTGTGTTCTGTGCTTCTTCCAAGACCTTCCAAAGGTCATCTAAGTTACTGGGATTCATTTTTATCTTTTATATGTCCAAATGGTCCCTTACAGCTTTAATTGTATAGAGATCTGAGCTTTGAGGGGGCCATTCCATGTGTTGAAGGACTCCAGCTTCTTTCTTTTGTAATTATGTTAAAATTATTCCAGCTGAGTGTTTTATATTATCATCTTGCTGTAGGATGAAGTTCGGTCCAGTAAGTCTATTGGGGGTTAGCATGGTAGATTACAATTTGTTTGTACCTTGCTACAGTCAAAATACCTACAATTTTCGAACACCACTTGGGGATACAGTACTTAACCCCAAACTTGAATTGAACATCCTCCATGCTTAATTGTTGACTTCAAGGAAGGCTCTTTATAAATTCCAGTTTGCCCTTGTCTTCCATACTGTCTTCGATTATATTGAAAATAACAAACTTTATAAGCCTGGTATTGGCTGAACAGTTAAGGTGGCTGGCTTAAGATCTTAAATGGTCTTGAGTTTGAGCCCCTCTGTGCTGTTGAAATAATGCCAGGTGGGTTTCCTCAGCCTGTCATTTTTCCTGAGGTTTGGCAAAATGAGTACCAGCGTGACTGGTATTATTTTTAAATCCTCGTGGAGGATCTCTAAGTCGTACTCACGTTGTTGTTCTTCATCTTCTTCTTGTGGACTTTTTTGTTTCACAGTCTACAGTTTTCATCGAAACTTGCTGAAACTTGGCATATACAGGGTCTCCCAAAAAATATATACAACTTTCCATCTGCAAAGAGGATGGTCATAACATATGTTTTAAAAAAAGATATATGGCTGGATAGAAAGCTGAAAGGTTGAAGTTTATTGTACCAATGTCAAAATTGCCACCAAAATTTAAATTTTGGTATAGAATCGTCGTTTTCTTTTAGACCACATGTTCGACGTAGGCTCCACGTTGTCCGATCACTGCCTGCAAACGCGTTATGTTCTGCATCACTTTGGGAAACGTTTCCTGAGGAATGTTCTGGATTTCTCGGTGGATGTTTTCCTTCAGCTGATCAAGAGTCTGAGCCTGAGGGTTTCCATAGATCCTGTTCTTGAGATACCCCCACAAGAAGAAGTTTGGAGGAGTAAGGTCAGTGGAATACGGTGGCCACTCAACGTCTTCGTAGAGGGAGATAAAGCGGCCCTCAAAATGTTGGTTGAGAAAACGCCTTGTTTCCCTGGCTGTATGTGGCGGTGCCACATCCTGCTGGAACCACTGGGTTCTTATCTGGATCAGGTTGTTTCTCCTACGGGCCTCAGTATGTAGCTCAGGCAGATAGAATTCCTGAATCATTTCTCGATAGTTCCTCTGGTTTACCGTGCAAGTGCGTCCCTGGTCATCTTCAAAGAAGTATGGACCAATTAGCCCATACCAACCAACCACCCCACCCACATGGTGACTTTGAGAACAGATCGAGGCACCAGTTCAGTTGATGCATTACCAGGATTTTCACTTCCCCAGTACCGAAAGTTTTGCTTGTTTACCTCCCCGGCAAGTGAGCATGGCATTCGTCCATCATGTGAAGTTTTTTAGGAAGTCTGCATCCTCCTCCAACTTTCCTGAGAACCAATTTGCAAAGTCTCGTCGTTTGTGTTTCTGTTTATCAATAACCACCGTTTCCATTTGAATTTTGTATGGAAAGGTATGAATGTCTTGGCGAAGGATCCTCTGAACGGTGCTCTTATGAATGTTTGTCTCGGCAGAAAGTCATCGAATCGATTTTTTTGGACTCTGAACGACCGCCTGTCTCACCATTTCCACATTTTCTTCACGACGACCTGTCCTCTTCCGACCACTGTGACCCTTGTGAAGGTCACGGATGGTTCCCACATTGGTAAACTTTCCGATGGTGCACTTTATTGTCCGAAACTTTGATGCATGGTGCAAGTGGATACCGAAATGTCTCGAGTAAAGACGTTGCACCTGTATGACTTTTCGTCTGGTGCCAAAGTTCAACGATTTTCGTCCGTTGTTGTACGGTCAGTCTTGGCATTTTTCTGGCCCTTGCTTGGTATCAAAATAAACTTCAGGGTCTCTGCAACAAGAAATGAAGCATTAGTGACAAAATTACTGCTTTTTAGGATCAAACGCAGCATTTTAAAAGTTGTATATTTTTTGGGACACCCTGTATATGTAAAAATACCCTGCGCAGACAGTAACCATCTCTGATTTTGAAAATTCCTCCTGGAAAAATAGTTATGACTTCAAAATATCTCCGCTAATGGAAATCGCCTAAAAAAATTATCTCCGAAACTAGGCAAGCTTTTTGAATTCTGTTTGCGGGAATCGAATAGGGCATTAGCAGAGATGAATTGCCGCACATATGATACATCACTATGACGTCGTATCAATTTTTATGACGTCATTCCTATTTTTTGACATTTTTTTGTTTCACAACCCAGAGTTTTAATCGGATCTTCGTGAAACTTGCCATGTATATGCAGAAAGCCCATGCACAGCCAGCAACCATCTCCGATTTTGGAAATTCTTCCTAGAAAAAAGTTGACGTCATAATATCACCGCTAATGGAAATCGCTTATACCATTATCTCCGAAACTAGGCAAGCTGTTTGAATTTTGTTTGCGCGAATCAAGCCGAGCATTAGCACAGATAATTTATCGCAAACCTGATACATCACAATGGGGTCATATTCGTTTTTATGACGTCATCATTAAGAGGACGGGGATCTTAGCTCATTTGAGCTTGTTCAATGGGTTATTGCCTTTTAAAATGACAGTAATGCAGTTCGAGTTTAATTGTTTCCCTTTCACCATATCATAATTCATTAAACTGCTTGCCAGGTCATGTGATCTGACCCAGACGTCACGTGATCTGGACTTCCGCTCAGACTTTTGCGACAACATACGACAACTGTCTGCTCAATTGGTCGATTAAACAGGAAAAACGTGTGTCTGTCATTTTTGTTGGACAATGATTGTTGCCTGGGTATATTTCCCAATAAAAGAACAATGGAGAAAGGACTCTTTATTCTCCATTACACCAGCTTACTGGTAACTGATACTGCATCAGAAGCACAGCCATGCTTCTAGCAATGATGTAACCAGCAGCCATAGGCTGCATACGAAACAACTGAAACTTTGATTCATTTGTCCAAAGCACCTTTGGCCATTGTTCCATAGTCTAATGTTTGTGCTCTTGTGCATGTTTTAGCCTTGTAGTCTTGTTCTCCTTTCTTAACAGAGGTGTATATATATATATATATATATATATATATATATATATATATATATATATATATATATATATATATATATATATATATATATATATATATATATATGTTTTTTAGAATTTACCACCCCAAAAAATTAATTAACAACCACGTTCAGTTCCTTATTACGTAAAAATCAATATAATTACATTAAAAATTAGAAGGGCACTCAGTAGAGTGCATACCTCCGCCACGCAATGTCTGATCCATGAGAACATATTGGGCTCAATATATTTTTGAAATATCATGCCATATATCGCTTTTGGCTCCATCTTTCAATGGTGAAGAATTGCTTTAAAAATTAAATAATTCTCGTATCCAGATCCAGATTCGGATCTTCACCAAAATTGAATCGGTTCTTCCTTGTAACACACCCTACCTCCAAATCCTAATTTCATCTGTATCCGTTCATAACTTTATGAGATACCCTGCACACAAAGTCACAGTCAAATAACATAGTTGGCAAAAAAAATTTTCCCATGAAGTAACAACAGACAGGGGTGACAATATAACCACCTTCCACCTTCGGTAGCGGAGGTAAAATATATATATATATATATATATATATATATATATATATATATATATATATATATATATATATATATATATATATATATATATATATTTCTAATTCTGAGGACTTTTAAGTCTTGATTTCACAAGTGACCTTTGTGCTGTTGATGGATTGACAATGACAGCTGAGCCTTCTGCCAGTTCTGTTGTCCATTCAATGCTCATTTTTCTATTCCTTAAGGATATTATCTTCAAGTATTGTTCATCTTTGTTAGACAGCTTTTTGGGTCTTCCATTCCTGGGTTTGAAAATTACAGTTGATGTTTCTCTGTTCTTGTTGATTGTGCTTTTCATGTACCACACCTTGAAAATCGAGTGATTCAAGATAGTTCACTGAACGTTTTTCCTTCTTTATCCATAAACACAATTCCATGATCTTCTACTGACATTTTAGCCATTTTGTTTTAGGCTAACAGTTAATCATGATATATCTGTATTCTACAGAACAAAAAATTGGCTTTTAGCTTTATGGATGTGCAGAGAGAAACACCTGGTGTTAATTACTAGGAACACCTGGCAATGAGTCATCAATTAGATTTGAGTGGTAAATGTGATGGATTAACTGCAACCACACTTCACATTAGCTGCTCATGTATAGTTTACTTTTGAGCTGTTGTGATCACAAATTTTTGGAGATTCTGATCAATGTGAATTAAAGATTTTGAAATAATAAGCTTGGTTTCTTCTCATCCAAACTAAGTTAATAACGGTGAACATTTTTATAATAGTAGAAAACATTAGTGGAGGCTTTGAGCATATTGTTGATGTTTATAAGATGTAGATATTGTAAATGCTGTTAGGGTTTCAGATCTTTTCATAGTAGTGTGTTTGTTTATATGTATAATGTATGTGTATTGTTGCGGTCGTGGGATTTGGAACACAGTCCTGATCCAAATCCTGACTTCCAATGTTACGGTGGAACTTGGGGAGACATTTGGTCAAATCTTCCACCTGAATGGTTACCAATTGAGCAACGGATGGTCCTCGGAGACGGTCCGTCAGGAAAATCAAACTGTTTCCGGTGTGCAAAACCTCATGAGATCTGTTGCCGATTGTCAGTTCATCTGTCTAAAAGGATGGGGGCCGAGCAATTTCCCACGACGAACCATTGCAGTTTTAAACCTCCTAACGAGGGTTTGGCACCAATTTCCATCGGCCATGAGTTTTGACTCGCATCATGGGTATATTATTCCAAATCTGAACCATGCACCAGACCGACATGACAGGGGTGAATAAAACAGGGTTTATTGCAAGACAAAGAGGTGGGAATCACAAAGAAGTAAAGGCACTAATCAGTAATTATTTATAATAGCTTCCCTCGTGCCCTTGAGACTTTGACAGCTTAAAGCGCTACCTTATCCATTCATACCATGAAGAGCAAGACAGAAAGATATCAAGACTTAGAACCTGCTCCCCACAGGATGATTGCTTCAGTTGGTGATATGATGTCCAGCGAAGCTGGTCTGAGAGAACGAGAGAGAATGAATAGATCCATTGGCATTCAGGCTTGTGGCCCTCAGCCAACACACACACACCTGCTTGACCCTGCAACACATTCGGACTGCCGTCCTCAAGGCTTGTCCATTCATCTCTCGCTTGCAGCCCTCTCCATCGTCCAGCTTGTTGTGTGGGACTGGAGCTGTGCTCCCGATTGTGGAACTGACAAACTGACTGAACTCGCATAGCTTCCGACTTGACTGTCGAACTGCTCAACTCTCATCTGTTGACTTTGTTTCCCCTGCTATTTGGCCATTTCTTTTCCCCATGACCATATGTCACTGCGTGCCAGTTGGTCACCACCCAGCTTCTTATCACTTCTAGTAGCTTCCAAAGTTTCTCGCAGCTTTGAGACCCTGACACTTCCAGTCTCGTTGTGGCTCTTACTTTGCACATGGTTGCAGGATCTTGCTTTTCACCTTCCTCGAGGGGGAGAATTTGGTGGTATGCGGAGCTGGTAAAATGATTTATTCAAAAGAAACGCATGGACAGATTACGAAGGGAACGATTTGAAGGACTTTTTTTGGGGGGAGTGGGGGGGGGTAGTGGGAGGCCTTTCAGCACATTACGGAGGTGATGAGTCACATTCATCTGCCTCTGAGTATACTTAGACACATGTCGTATAATTTTACACGGAAACCGCACACTTGTACTCGACATTTATTCATGTCATAAGTAGTCTATCTTACACCCATTTCCCCTATGACAGTCTCTGTGATGTGTAGTCTATTGTTCTGTGTCCTGGGTCGCCATGCTGTGAGTCGCAAGAGAGAGAATTTCGAGAATGTCACAAAACTCAAATTTTCAGCAAGCACATATCACGCTGCGAGTAATTGGACTTGGGAGACACGAGAAGTGATCTTTATCGTCATCTGTTTGATCACTGCGATTGTTGATCTAATGAGAAACAGACTCGTGGAATGAATTTCTGACATCATGGTTGCCAGATTAAACCCAATTTACCCACACATGGATGAATGGAAGTGAGTCAATCAGAGCAGAATAAAACCAAATGGAAACACGTTTATTTACAGGAAAAGAAAAATGGATCAGGTTAAGCCCAGGTAACGTAAAATAAATAAACCGGAAGAACGACGTGCTTTTTCTGATTCACTTCCCTACCTTGGAATTTTGCCCATCTTCTCACTTGCTAGCGAGATGCCCGTGTTACGCACGGGAAGGAGCCCAAGTGCAAACAGACAATTGGAAACGGTGAATGCCAAACCATGAACCAATAAATTCCACAATTTTATTGCACCTTCAGTCGAACGTCAGGAATGGATACCCAGTTCGGGAAGCACTTGGGCAAAAAAACTTCCTGCATCTGACCCCAACAGAAGTAAGGCAGGTAATATTTCAATGATGTCACGATGGCAAATCTACGAATGTCATCGGTGGAAACCCTCGCTTCATTTCCTTCTCCTGTCAACTCGATCTCTCTTTATTTTCATTCCAACTAGCATCAGTCAAATCACAAATTGAAACTATATCATTAATATAACAAAATACGACGTTACAAATGTCGTTCTCACTTTACATCTGGGTAGGAAGCAGCTTCGTATGGATCGAAACTCAAAATCATCATTGTATTGAGAAATTTGTGAAACCTCCCACTGACCATAGGCACCAGCTGGCACCCTAAAAGGTTCCACAGGTTTGGTGGCGCTAGCCCCAAAACTAGGAGTAGTCTGGGGATGGACAGATGGACAGACACTCCTGCTTTTTTTTTTGTAATATTGAGTAAGTACATAAACTATATAAAGGGGAGATTAGCAATGATGATGTTGTGGAGTGGACAGATAAGGCATCCCTTTCTCCAGGCATCGTCGGGCAGTTTTGGCTCCGACGTGCCAGCTGCCCTTTTTTTCAGATGCCGGGCTCGAGGTGAGTTGCTGAGGCCTGGTTGCAGCATGACTTGCGATCCAGACAACTTGACTACCTTTTGGATAGGCACAAGTAATTCTGTCTTCCCAGGCTGAAAAGCTTGTTGAAGGACTTCACTGAACCTCGTGCGGAGTCTGGCGGAGTATCTGGTGCAAAATGTCAGGCAGATTGCTTGAGGATCTGGTACAGAATCGACCACAACCATCCTAGTGGAATGCCATTCCCCAGGGTCAGATCTGAGTCTCATGCATTCACTGCAGTGATGCTGCTAGATATGGACATACCAAGTGTTGAGATTGTTACGTGTTTGTGTTTGTGTTTGTGTTTGTGTTTGTGCACATGTACACGTGTTTTTTTTGAAATCCGAAGTGTCCAAGTTCAGTGCAATTTTTTTATTGCCATCACTTTTGCCAATCAGTAATAGTCACCTCTCCAGAAATGCTAGGTGCAACTACAGCCTCTTCTCCATCTGAGAGAACGCTGGTTGTACAGGACTGGAGTGTTTTTTTCCAACTTGGTACTTGACCTGGAAGAGTTGGTTTATTCATTGCGGCGTCCAAGTTACCATTTGAAGAACAGCAGATCGTGCTGGACAGGCAGTGAAACCCTGAAAACCTGTAACCTCTCCATCACGCCCTGCCATCTTTGGGTTACAATGTGTAAATAAAGGGCATTAAGTCTGATTTAATGCAATTTAATTCCAGGCTATAAGACAACAAAAGGTGAAAACTTTGAAAAGGGGGTGTAGATTTTCTATAGGCACTGTATATTCATTTGATCAATCGGTCTATCTACTTGATGTAACTTTGTCAGAGTGGAAGTCAGAATCAGGTGAAGAATAGTGGTGCAAGCACAGGGACCTCACCAGGGGCAGAGGGTGTTGTGAAATGGGTTGTAGACTGAGAAATGAATATTCACCAACAGCATCTTGACTTTTTGATGAGACCCTCTCACAGTCATCATAATCCATCCATTCCTCGACTCTAACCTACCAATCCTGCCAATGTTAATGTACCCCTCTATCCCCAATGTTCTCGGTGCATATTTAAAACCAATTTATATGTATTTACTGCATTTATGCATTTATTGGAGAGTTCATAGAACACCTTACCCCGTGCATTCTTGAGAAAATAGGACATGGGGTGGGGTCTGCGAGCAGCAAATGTGATTGGTCGAGATGATGTAAAATGCCGTAATATCTAATTTTTTTCCAAGTGCTGCGAAACGAAAAGATTTTGAGTGCCAATGTGATTTGTGTTCCACCGTGTTCAAGTATATACTACTTAAATGGAAATAAAATAGATTTTAAAGGCTGTAGAAAAAAAAAAACAATTTCGGAAGTTTACTGCCATTGATGCAGTATCTTTTACACCACCTTATTTACCACATTAGATTACTTATTAATATCTGTTGTTTGTCCTTTATGATATCCCTAAAAGTAGTAGGTTTCCCATTTAGAATGATTTTCAATTTTGTTTGACAGTCAGTCAATTAAAAAAAATAATAATCTCGCTCCTGTACGTGCGTGCGTGATCGGGATAAATTCCGAGGCAAAGTACTGCTAAACTACAAGTTCGTGTTCAAAATTAACATCAATTCAAATCAAGTAGTTCCTCAATCATAAACTTGCATTTGTAGACAAACAAAGTGAACCAATTGCTTAACTCCACTTGTTACCGCAGACGTGGGGTAACCACTCTTGAGTGAAACCCCTGCCTTACTACCATCCTATCTCTTTTTCTTTATTTTTTTTTACGCTGAAACTTTGGTCCCTGGGACGATCACTGTTCATTCAGCTGAAAAGTTCTTCTGCTTTTAATTTAGTTTTATTTTTTGTCCATACTCTTAATTTCTCTAAACATCTCTATTAGACCCCCCCACCCTTGTATGAGTAATCTCCTTTCTAATGTGTAAAGTCCCGTCTCATTGAGCTGTTCCTCACATCTTATTCGAGCTAGCCCCGGAATCAATAGTGTTGCTGTATGCTGAATGCTCTATGAATTATGTCCGTCCTCGAATGTGGTGACCAAAACTACACACAATATTCCAGATGAGGCCTCACGAAATTCCTTCACAATATTAACACTACCTGTTTTGATTTATAATTGATCCCCCCTGTGAATACAACCTAAAACCCTGTTAGCTTTACCTGGAGATGGCTGGCATTGTCCTGTCTGCCTACCTCTCCCATATCTATTACCACCCCTAGATCCTTCTCCTGTGTGACACACTCCAAGACTGCCCCTTGCATCATGTAATCTCTATTTTCATTGTTCCTACTCATCCCCAGCACCTTCCATTTCTTTATGTTCAACTACATCTGCCAATATTTTGCCCAATCCTTTCTTGGCATTTCCATTAATCCTTATCCAAAATGTGAGGTCTGGATACATGGAGAGCTGTTAACATCTTCCATTCATTTTTAGCTCACTTGGACTTTAGGCAGGTGAGCTTATGCGATTGAGCAGTGTCCGTATGAGTGAGTGAGTGAGTCCGTAAACACTTCAGTCATTATCGCTTGAACCAAACACACAACTTTGATGAAACTTGGCCACAACCTTCATCATTTATGATGTACCAAAGTTTAGTGATCGCACCAGAATCTACGCTCATTAAGGGGGTCTACAGTGTGGGGTTGACCCCCAAAATAGGTATTTGCTCTCTTCTCCAAAACTCCACATACAATTTTGATGAAACTTTACCACAACCTTCATCACCCACGATGTACCAAAGTTTGTTCTCAGCATTAAAAAATACAATAAAATAAAAAATCAAGGTTGAGTGACTTGTTCCTGATCCAGGTGAGCTTCAGGACATGCAGTCTTGTTTAAATATATTTTTTATAGAGCCTGAAATTTTACGGGAAATAATTGGTGATCCTGCATTGCTGTACTGCTTTGTCGGCTCATTGTTGCATCATAAAGTGTGCCATTCCTTGGATTAATGTTAAGCTGGATGTCCCATCTGGCAGAGTTTGTGGTTGGATGTTGAAGATCCCATGGTGTCTTTCTTGAAGAGTCGGTGAGTTATTGCTGGCACCCTGAGCAACTTCCAAATTAATTTGCCTTCAGTAAAACATCAGGCCTGGCCATCGAGTTCATGAAAGGCAGGCCAAAAACGTTCCCCAGTCAACACCACAAGAAAGTGGGAATAATTGCGGCCGTTAAAGAAGAGGTGGTAGTAGTAGTTGAGTAATCGTGTGCTGCTCTCCATGTACATTATGTTGTAATAAACAATTTAAATATATTTTAGCATCTTGAAACAACTTCCCAAGATTGTTTATTTAATTTTTTTTTGGTTCGATGCATCCGTGTGATAATGAATAACCTTCAGACTTCACCGGAAATGCTGTACAGAGTTCAACCTCCTGTTTTCATGAATGCATAGTATTAAATGGTATTGATGAACCTCTGTGCCATCAACTTGGAAAGGCATGTTGGCTTGTGCTGTGTTGCTGGAAAGCTTCCTCATTGACACTGCGTAGTCAAGTAATTGTGAAATGGTTCGATGTCCAAAGAGTTAAGTTTATCCTTCATGGATATGATTAGGTGCTGCCGATGCCGGCAAAAACACTCACGCCATGATAAACCCCTGCCGATTCTTGACAGATCATACAGCTAGTGAGACTACGGTACACTCCCATTCCGCTTGGGAAGGTCAAAATACCGAAGGCAAAATACTATTTGCATTATTTTGATTACCTCTGTGCTTGCACACCATATATCCGTAACAGCATCCGCAAACCCCATAGTGATACATCCTTATGCATGAACTAAATATTGTGAAATGACAGTAGAGGGCGGGGCGTCTTGGTGATCTGGCTTCCAGTCTAATCCCATTTGGTGGTTGAGTTAGGATACAAATTGCTTACATCGCCCATACATAATTTGCCGGTAGCTTGCCTGCATACCACTATACTATATCTTCAACCACAATTAAACGAGTTTTCAACCAAAGGGAAATGGAGCTACCTGTATAGGCAAGAAAGAATGCCAATCTAATGACTGTTGAGGCCGAGAATACCTACCGCCTTAGCATTATGGCTTTGCCAAAGGGTTTCACTTCTGTTTTGAATTTATTTATTTTGTTTTGACTTTTATCTCTGCTTCAGTACGATGACAAGAATGCCACGTGTCTTCCTCTTCAAGCAAATGGTAATGTGCATACTTCTGCTTCTTTTTCGAATTGTGTGCTGATTGTTCTTGCGTCACTTGAAAGTCACATTACTTGTGCTTTCTCCTCCCTTTGGTGTTTTTTTAAATCTATGTTGCATCTAATCGTACTCTCCCAGCAAGGGTTAATATTATTGTACGCTTCATTATTATTATTTTTGCTATTTTATTAATTTGTCAGATAAAATTGTGGGAGGGGTCTCTGATATGCTGCCACGATATAAAGTGATCATTGCAGGTGATGAGGGTGTCATCAGTGATGCGGGAAGAATAGTCTTGGACCATTGCAGAGAAGCCGTATTTGTTATTTCATTCAAAATGCAAATTATTACCCCATGTGCCAAGCACATGGCGGGATTAAGCAATTGGTTCAATCTGTCTGTCTGTCTACAGACGTCGGTCTACGACCGAGGAACGACTTGATTTCAGTTGAATTTTGTATTTTGATCACTGTAATACACAAATCGGAACACAAACCTGCAGTTTAGCGGTACTTTGGCTCTGAACCTGGCAAATTGTACAGCGTCTTGTCTTGTCCATAGCGTGCATCCGCACAGAGGAGTAAGGTAGTTGTTTTAGTCTGCCTGTCTGGCGGTCAAACAAAATTGAAAATCATTCCAAACAGAAAACTTACTGTTTTTATGGGCGTCATAAAGGACATCAGCAGCAGGCACAAATATCAAATATAACGTGTTCAATAAGGTGGTGTAAAAGACGGTGCATCAACGGCGGTAGACTTCCGAAAAAAGTTTGTTTGTTTTTTCTCCGGCTTTTAAAACCTTTATATTATTTTGATTGAATTATATACTTGAACACTGTACAGTTTAACACAAATCGCCTTGTTGTCACTTCCAAAAACCCTCGGTTTCGCAATACGTACTTGCACAAAATATTACGCCATCTCGACCAATCAAATGTACTGCTCGCGCTGTCAGCATTGTGGAATATCAAAGTTCAGACAAAATGGCGACTCGTAGGAAAAATGGATTGTGATCAGAAATGCAAATTATGAGTTGAAAGGGCCATTCCCATGTCCGTTTTTCTCAAGACTGCGTGGGATCAGGTGTTCTATGAACTTCTAGTATTGGTAATGTATTCCTGTCGATCTGGTAGAATTTGGGTCAGTTGATGTTTTTTTACTTCATATTACTGTACCTACAA
Organism: Eptatretus burgeri; assembly: GCF_056783735.1. Lineage (NCBI taxonomy): Eukaryota > Metazoa > Chordata > Myxini > Myxiniformes > Myxinidae > Eptatretus > Eptatretus burgeri. Next base: position 77,096,376 of record NC_140971.1, read on the forward strand.
AGTCAAAGGTCACGAGGGATCTTTATGCACCACGTGCAGGTCAGTGACATTCAGAGACTGTATATCTTCTTCCTGAAAGATTATAGAGAAGTCAAGAACACACTGTAATTGATTGAACCTGGGGTTATGGTAAGATGAGCAAGTGCTGAGATGGGAACACCAAACTGGTTAAACTAGTCCATCACAAGTTTCCTAGGCACGTCTACAAGTGGCACCGTTCTCCAGACTCAAACGTGAGTTGCTTATTGGGAATTATATTGACCTCTGACCCATTGCTTTGATTGCACTGTATCACTGTACATTACACTGCCTTCACTGTAATCTCTGTTGTTACACAATGTTTCTCCTATCAAATTGTGTTGATAGTCTTGAAGTTTAAGTAGCTCGTCCATGAAGTGTTACCATCTATCGCTACGAAAGCCAGCACCCGGATGGTGTGGGCCACTGAAACCTTTTCAAACCAGAATCTTGTACTTTTGAGGAGCTAGATCATCTTTTTATCTTGCCTGGAGCCGAACAGCATTTGGCCAATTTTTATGATTTGTCGTCGTGTGCACCTGAGTATCCAGACTGTGAATGGAGTTGGTAATTAGCAGCCAAAGATCAGAAACTGGACCTCATGTGTGGACAGTCATGTTGTTTTTTGTTTTGTTTTGTTTTCATTGCACCAGAGGTTAAAAAATATTTATTTATTTGATTTATAAAGCGTAATCGAAGGCTTGTGGTCGAGGTTAGTACTTAATTAGTGGTGGTGCTTGAGTGCTTTTATTTAAGAAATTTTCTTTCTTACAACATCGAGCAACCATGCACTTGTTGCAATGTTTCCTCCAAGAAGTGAAGGCATAACTTCCTGATAAGTTCACCAGAGAATGCTTCGTCCTGCGTTCCTCCTCCGCATCTTGCTGTGAAGTTTTGAATGTTGTCTTAATTAGCACTTGACAATTATACATGAATGCATTTCCCCTTCTTTCCATATGTTCTGGTCAATTATGTTTTGAACATTTCTATTTTGTACATCCGACACATTATCAAAATATGCCATGATGCATCATTGACCCCATTCTTCTTTTCCGTCGTCCCTTGCATTTATTTGGCAGTCTTCATGCAAATTTGAATCCGCCATTTGCTTTGGGTTGGTACCACCAGATGATCATTGGTTCAAATCCATTTGCTGTCACTGAACACTACACTTCATAGTTAAGTTGTCTGTCTCATAGTCATTGTGATCTCTCTTCAAATGCCTTGTAGTTTTTTTCCTGCCCTTTTCCACATTTCTGCTTGTTCCCATCTTCCAACCTCTTTTCTCTCCCTCCTGGCATTCACCACCCTTTTCCACTTCTTCAACTAACTCCACCCATCTCCCTCCTTTTCCGTGTATGTAATATGTAGATATCCCACTATGGTCTTTTCCAACTTCTTCTGCAAGCAAACTGCTCTATTTATGACCACAAAAGTTGATCGCAATTCAAACAATCACGGTCTACATTTGCTTCAACCAGTCTGTCGACAGTCACTTTCACTGTTTGTTTTCACTGTTTGGTGTTGCCCCTTGTGTCTACCAGACACAAGGAAACCTGGAATGCTACTTCATTCCTGGAGCAGGCTTCACACTCATCTTTTACTCGCAAGGGTTCACCATGGTCAGGTTTTGTAATTTTTACCTTCAGTCCAGAGTGATCGAAAGGAGTTGTCAGAAACTTTGAAGCTCTGCTTCAAATATTCTGCGAGTGCTTCATGCACCATAAGAGCAGTGCTTGCAAAATGATTACAGCCAATATGCTGCTGCAGATGACCATATGGGATAAGAGGGTGTCAGAAACGTCAGCATTGGTGGCAAAGTGTAGTCAGTCCTGATGGTCAAAAAAAAGTGCTAACGGCCACCATTTTATATGGCTTAACCACATGTCTCTTGTAGTCAAGATGCCCTTGTGTTTTTTTTTGTTTGTTTGTTTGTTTGTTTTTGTATACGTGTGTGGGGCTGATGCCTCATTTCCAGGCCAGTTGGACTGGTTAACTTCTTTGAAGGACAGCAGGACTGTCGTATACACATGAGTACCACATCCTGATAGGTTGCTGGATTTGAACCACTTGAGAGTGACTGGCCCCCACTGCTGTTTCTGTTTAGGGCAGGAATTTGGAGTTTGGCCAGGGTGCTGGTAATAAAAGCCAACTCTTGCAAAAGACATCAAGGGATTTTTCAATTTTTCCTGCAACCAATGCTGGCAAGCGAGTACCCAGATAATCATCCTGTTTGAATGACTGCGCACTCCTTGATTCGACACTCTGCCTGTGAAATGGAAGGGCGATAGTTTATAAACGAGTTAGGAATTACACTAGAAAAGACAGCTCAAAGTTGCATTTGGAGTGACCTCAGCTATCAGGTTGTTGCTGCTGCTGCTGCTGTAGTTCCTTTTTTTTTTTTTCTTTGTGTATTAATGGGTTGGTTGGTCCATTGGACCAAATTTTCATTTGCCTTCAGGGCCTTGTTGTATACCTGCCTGCTGTGCTGCTTGACCATTAGCTTGCCTTTTCACCAAGCACAGATGTGCTTGGCCCAGGTTGGAGATTATATGCTCATTTTTATTATTGCCAAATGACACCACCATTATTATTGTTGTAAACACTATTTAGTATATATTTATCTTGTAATGAGAATGCCATGGTGTGAAAGGACATTTGCAGAGATCAACATAGGCTGCAAGCAGCCCCTGCCGAAACTCTCGTCTACGTTCGGTAAGGACCTGAAGAGCAAGGATACGGTCAATCGTTGACCTCTTTGGTGTAAAGCCTGACTGCTCAAGCAGATGGTGGCGAACCCTATCAATAATTATCTGAGCAAAGACCTTGCCCGGCACTGAGAGCAGCGTCACCCCTTGGTAGTTGTTGCAGTCCTGGCGATCACCCTTCCCTTTCCAGAGAGGGACAACAAGGCCCCTCTTCCAGTCAGTTGGGATGATGCCTGTGTTCCAAGCAGAGCACAAAACTGCAGGCAATGACACGAGTACAGCATTTCCACCAGCCTTGAGAAGTTCAGCATGGATGCCACCGATCCCAGGATCTTTACCCCATTTCAAGCGGTTCACTGCAGCCTGTGTTTCCACAAACGAAGGTGGAACACAGTTGATTGGAGGGTTAACTATAGAGATAGTAACACCCATGACATCCAACTCAACAGCTGGTGGATCAGCCTGATACAGCCGCTCAAAGTATCCGGCCCAGCAGAATTTCACTTCGGAGTCCTCTGTCAGGAGCCCGTGACCCTCCAATCTAACTGCAGTACACCAAGGGATGGGCTTGGAGGAACGCAATGCACAAATTCCCCTGTAAGCAGGATGAGAATCACTTTGCCATAGGTGATGCTCGACCCCCTCACAGATTCCTCACACATAGGCCTCCTTGTCCACCCTCAGTGCACATACAGTTTTATGCCTCAACCTCATGAACAGCTCAGCTCTGCCATTAATCCTTGCCCTGCGACTGATCAATGGTCTCCAGCGTCCCTTGAGAGACAAAATTATTCTTCGCCCCCACGGTGAGTTCCAAGACATCCACCGGCAACATCAAGGATGGTGGTCGTGAAGGCAATCCACAACTTTTCAGGATTCCCCAAAGCACCCAGACCCCACAAATCCCCACTCAGCCTGTTCGCAAACTCCTCAGCTACCCTCTCATCCTTGAGCTTGCCAACATCCAGCCTAAACTGGGATGGTACTATTCTCCTGGATTTAATCTGCAACTTCAGAGTTGCTACAACAAGCCTGTGGTCGGTATTGAGGAACTGAGCACTCCGGTAGACCCTGCAGTTCTGGATCATCATCATCCAGCGACAATGAACGAGCACATGGTCAATCTCCTTTGCCACACCACCAGTGTTGGAATACTAAGTCCAGTGATGAGCCTGTGGGTGCTGAAACTATGAACTATCCACTCTAGGTCCATAACTTCTTGCAAAGTCAAGGAACTTGGTGCTATTCTGGTTCACATTTCCAGACCCATGGGGACCAACACTTGTCTCGTTACCATCCCTTTCAGGTCACGTATGGGAGCATGCGCCAGAGCATCCCTATCAGTTCCAGTCAATGCATTGAAATCCCCCAAGACTAGATTATCTCACCTGGGGCATTGATGAACCACAGACTCGAGCGTGGCGTCAAATGCATCCTTCATGGTGAGATCACTCGCCTCATTCGGAGCATACACAGAGATCAGGGAAATGACACCCAAGGAGTGACGAATCCTGAGTGACGAAAGTCATTTACACCGTCGTTTATTGTCTCACCATGGCTTACAAACACCGGTTTTGTCCATCCAATCATTCCCTCCATTCATCCTTTCCCGCCATCCATCCGTTGATGAGGAATGGGAGGCTTGGCACCGCATGGTATACAACACAGGCAGGTGATCGATCGATTGCTGCGTATCGCCATGGCTGCATAACTAACATCCAAGCAACATGCAGAGCACTTGCCAAGTGGCTTGAGCACTCGAGCAAGCACTCCAACAAAATGGTTGATAAGGAATGGCTGGCTTTGGCTAGCGATTAGCGATCGCTGATTGGTCATATTAAGCACCTCTCAGAGATGCCCAGAATGTCAAACAATGTCCGAGTTGGACAAATGAACACATAAAAGATAAAAATAAAAATTTCAATGCTATAATATGAGATCAAGCATTCAATGATATGAGTGAGGAAAGTGGGGTGGGGGGGGGGGTGGGGGAGGGAAGCTATCGTTAAGAAACCATTGCGGCCTGTCCCAAGTCAAGGCATTGTTGAGCAGGCCAAAAAAAATGGCGAATTAAGACCCCAGCGATGGACAGTGAGTGAAGTGACCACCGATGAGGCCTTGATTATGGATACTTAAATAAGGCCATTAATTATCTTTAAAAGAGGTGTTTTAATGAACCCAAACACCCAATTTTCATTCATGCACTTTTTTTGTTTGTTTGTTTGTTTGTTTGTTTTTTTGTACGCCTTGTCAAGCCTCGTGTGAGAGCTAACACACAAGGCATAGCAAGGGGTGTGGGGGGGGGAGTGGGCATGAGTCAAGAGGGGCTGGAGTGGGAAATACAAAACAGTGGGGAACAGAGACATGAGGAGATCTGTGGAAGTAGGAGGGATGGGGTGGGGAACATGGGGAATACAAGACGGACATTACAGGGACTCTCAGGAAGGAAAGCAGGGAATTTGAAGGAGGTGGGCTTGGGTGGATTAGAAAATAGAAAATATCGAGGATTTGGATGGGGGATGATAAGAGATGGTGGTGAACAGCTGTTTTGAAGGCCTTGAGGGAAGAATGGGATTGAATAGAGTGAGGGAGTTTATTCCAAAGGCAGGAAATAAGAGGAATGAAAGGGTGAAGGTGAACAGTGATTCGTGATTTTGGTAGTTTTACCAGAAGGGCGTTGTTGGCGGACCTTGAGTGCCCTGCGGAAATGTGGGGGGGACAAATCGCAGAGAGCAGGGGGGGGGGTGAGGCTGGAGAGGAGACTGTAGAAGACAAAGACCACCGACCAGCCTGCGGTGATTGAGTGAGAGGCCCAAAGACTCAGCCTCATTGCGGGAGATGCCAATGATCCGAAATGCCTTGGTTTCTACAGCGTGAAGCTGAGAAAGGTGGGAGGCAGGAGCACCAGCCCAGAGGGGAGAGCAGTACTCCATCAGGCTGCGGACGAAAGCTTTGTAAGTGGTCAGGAGCTCAGGTGGGCCGAGGAAGGACTTTGCACGACGGAGGATTCCAAGTCGGCGACTGTCTTTGGAGGCGAGGTTTGAAATGTGGCTTTCCCAGGAAAGGTCATGGCAGATAGTGAGACCCAGAAGCTTGAAAGAAAGAACTTCTTCCAGAGGAATGTTGAGAAAGTGGATGGGGGAGGGGGAGGTTCGAAACGGTCCTTTCGGAGAGACATAGTGAGAGTGTGAGATTTGTCCGGATTGAAAGACATGTTCCAGGTGTTGGACCAGTTTGTGATTTTATTCAGATCTGCAGTGAGCGAGGAAGCTGCTGCTTGCCGGTCTGAGGGATGACCGATGGTACGCCAGAGGGTGAAGTCATCAGCAAAAAGATATAGAGGATTTCCAGAGAGTCGGAGAGATCATTGATGAAAACCAGAAAAGAACAGGTCCAGAATGCGACCTTGAGGAACTCTAGCCTGGACAGGAAGATGGGATGAAAGAATTCCATTTAGGGCCACACGTCGACCGACAGGAGAGGAAGTCTGCGAGCCATGAGTGGAGATGGCCTTGGATACCATAGGAAGAGAGTTTGGTGAGCAGGGCAGGGTGCCAGACCGTGTCAAAAGCACGTGATATGTCCAGGGATACCGCTCGTATTTCCTGTCTGGCATTGAGGACCTCCATCCATTGTTTGTTAGAGCAGAAGCAACATATCCAGGGTAGAGTGACCTGGTCTGAAACCAAATTGATGATTGGAAATCAAGCCATTGGAGAAGAGGAAGGATTTCATGTCTGAAGCGTTGATGGATTCCATAACCTTTGCTGTTGATTGGGAGAAGGCTGATTGGTCTGTCGTTGCAGGGATCTGTTTTTGCACCTTTTTATGCAGGGCAGTAATGTTTGCTGATTTCCAAGCAGATGGCAGATGACCTTGAGCAAATGAGAGGGTGAATAGAACAGAGAGAGGGTGAGGAAGAGCAGAAGAGCAGGTTTTTCGGATACGTGGGCTGATGCCGTCTGGACCGGTTGCAGAATCTGAGTCGAGGTTTGACAGCAAGCTCTCCATCTTGTCAGAATTAAAGGACACAGAGTGCAGGGACAGTTGGGTGCAACTGGGTAAGGTGGGTAGAGAAAGTGATGGGTTTTGGACACAAGATTTAGCTACAAACACAGAGTTTAGGCATTCAGCTTTTTCACGTGCGGTATCAGCAGTGTGGCCATTTGAGGTAAGGGAGGGGGAACATACACCAGAAACAGATTTTATTGGATGCCACCAGGATTTTGAGGAGGGAGAGAGGTTTGAAAGTTCAGACTTGAGCTTCGAAAGATGTTGTTTTCTGGCTCTCCTGAGGGTAGATACACACTTGTTCCGAGCTTTATGGAAGGAACTGGGATTACCCTCAGTTGGGTTTGCTTTCCATGAGGCAAAGGCAAGTTGTTTCAGGACAACTGCCTCGCCACAAGCTTCAGTGAACCATGGCGGGAGGAAGGGAAGGACAACTGAAGACGAGAGGGGATAAATCTGTGCATGAGGGAGAGCAAGTTTCTTTGAAAGAATTCCCAAGATGAGTTGATGTTGGAGAAACTAGTGATGGGAGACCAGGCTAGAAGTTTGATGGCTGCTTGGAGATCCTGCCAGTCAGCTTGACTGAAATGCCAGACTCGATGGCGGTGAGGTGGTTCTCTGATAATAGCCAGAGAGATGTCCACTTTGACAAGGACATGGTCAGAAGAACCGATTGGAGCGGAGGAAGAGCAGCAGATAGTCAGGGAAATTTGTCAAAATCAGATCTAGAAGAGATGGAGTACCATTGGTTGAGATCCGGGTCGGGAAGTTGACCGATTGAGTTAGAACCAATGAGTCGCATAAAGCTTTTGCTGAAGTGCCATGACAGGTGAGAGAGGTACCCACACCCAGCCAACTGGCATGATGACAATTTAAGTCGCCACATATGAGGAAGAGAGAGTTTGGATGAGAAGATAGAAGTTGGTCCATGTTTTTGGATAGTGAGGTGTAGATGGAGTCATCACTGTTCGGTGGACGGTACAGTCTACATATAAACATGAGGTGGGAGTGGAGGGGAAGCCGTAGCCAGAGGTATTCCTGGGGGTGTGGGGGAGTGAGGGCAGTGCATGGAGAGTGAGGTATAGAGTCTTTGAAAAGAGCAACTCCTCCACCAGGACGAGGCTCAGGTCTGTCATACCGGAGGAGGGAGTAACCAGGGAGAGATACTTGGGGGAGGAAAGTTTCTGTGAGGCAGATTATGTCTGGTTTGTCGGTGGCAACCTGTATGTAAAGATCTGAAAAGTTTGAGCGAAGGCCCCGGATATTTGAGGTCCACACTGTTAATGAAGAGGGAGGGGAGGAGGCTTTGGGTGCAGGGGGTGGGAGGGGGAGGGGAGGACGAGGGATGAGGGGGGAGGTAAGGAAGGTTGTAGAAAGGGGGGGGGGGATTGCAGAATAGGTTGGGGAGGGGGCCGAATGAGGAGGCGAAAAGGCTCTGTGGTGCTGGGGGAGAGGGTGGACAAGAGTGAGGGGAAGAAGGCATTTGAGGAGGTGGAGTGAAGAGATGGAGGTGAGAGGGCAGTGGAAGGAGGGAGCTTTGTGGATGAGGGGGGCTGAATGGTTGGAGAAAGGTGAGTGGGGAGTTTTTGAGAGGTGAGACGGAGGTTTGGAGGGAGAAGAGTGGGATGGTTGCTTTGAGAGAGAGGGGTGAGTTGGCACTGAAATTGGAAAAAAAGAATGGTTGATGGAAAGCGAACATTCATAGCAAACTGCGGTTTTAAAAAGTTTTAGCTCAGAGATGCGATTAAACACATCTCTTGATGGATGCAATAAATGCGAACTCAGAGAATGGAGAGAAGAAACGCTGTAACAGTTGGATTTTTTTCGGCAAAGTATGAAGGAAAGGTCGAATTGAGAGCAGTCTGTTTAAATAGCAGAAGAGTCATGCATTATGATACAGTAAAGAGTACCACATGTGTGAAAGAGGAAGATGAAGCATTATAAGAGATCGTTTTTTAGGATGATCATTTTTATTGTTTGAGAAAGTTTTCATCAGATTAGGTCATGGAAGTGTTGTGGAAAAAATCGTGAGGTGAATGGTGAAATAGGATTGGTAAATGGAGGGGGTGTAAACGGATCACGTGTTTACGGGAGAAGCACTTGGCTATGGGAGGTGTATAGTCAAAAGTGAAGTTATTTATTTTAAATAAGGACTGTGTAACATTCGGAAAAGGGAAGGTTGAAGTGGAAGTGTGTGGTGAATTTGGACGATAAACGCAGTGTGAAGCTGCTGGGTCGATGATATGAGAGACAGAGACAGAGACAGAGACAGAGACAGAGACAGAGACACGTGGTTACAGGAGGTGTCGAGATCGAAAGGATACAAGGAAGATTATTATTTTTTGATGTATTTTTGAAGAACAGGTAAGATTCGGGAATGGAAGATTGTAGATCGGAAGAAATCGTGAAGGTAATGGCGAGAATGGGTCAGCTCAGTAGAATAAAGATGGTGTGCCGGTAGGAGGAAGAAGAAGAAGAGGAGGATGAAGGAGAAGAAGAAGAATTGAGACTTGTGAGTGTGCAAGGAGAAAGGTAGTTTTTTGTTGTTTTTATTTAAGACAAGAAATAGTGTTTAGTTGGGAGGGATGGGGGACGTTGGGAAAGTGGGGAAGATAAAAATTGCAGGTAATGGGGAGAAAATACAAATAAACACGATCGTACACCGAGGGGAACGATGGGTTGGCCTCAAGCACTCGGTAAGACAAGTTCGACGAAAACTCACAAAATAGCACGATTTTTGAAACAAAACTGAACGAGGAACACACAGTAACATGCAGGTAATAAAATATACAGTTAAAATGGGACAGATAATGACGGAAACTTAACTTTGAGATCGACAGCAGAGAGCCGTGAAGGAGGCCTGCCAACGCTCCAAACGCAGAACCGGAAGTCCAACTTCCTTCCCATTCCCTCTGCATGCATGCCAAATTTCAGGCTGATAGGTTTCATGGTTTTGAAGTTATGGAGCCGTGCACACTTACCTTTATTATACAGATATCTGAGTTGTCTTCATTTATTTTCTTGTTTTGTTCAATTTAGTTTTGTTCCAACTTTTTTATTGCTTTTTTCATTTTGAAGTTTCTTTATTGATGTCAGTTCAAAAATGATGATCACTTTTCATTGTTATTATCAGGCTGACAGGATGGCCGAGAGGTACGCCCACTTACCTCTGAGCCGTCGATCCTGGGTTTGAATCTCAACTCTGCTATAAACTGTCATCCTGGTGTTTTTATCCCCAACACCCTGAACAAATTACAAATTTCTACCACCTTCAGTTGTACGTCGGGCCGAGGTGGCCGGTTCGTGAAAGATGGGCCAAAAACATTCCTAGGACAACCCCACAAGAAGGTGGGAATCATTGGGTCCATTAAATTTCGTAGTCATCATATTTGTTTCATCATTCTGTTCTGATGGCTCAATATCATAATAAACCTATTTATTCATTGCTGGACTCTTCAAAATTTTGCACCCCAACTTGTCCTCTTTTACATTAACCTTCTGTGTAGCTGTAATAGTCAACAATGGAGATGTTCTTTTGTTCTATGTATTGTCCCCGCCCCTCTGGCAAGGTCGGAGATGGGGGACATTAAAATGAGCTCCGTCCGACCGATCATCTGTCCATTTATTTTTGCGTACGCGATATTTCAAAAACTGTTGAACATTTAGCTTTCATATTGCTGATATCTATTCTTCATGACATTATCTCAACCTGATTAGATCACGGCTGTGATTGGCTGAATTTGTGTTGCCCTGCAACCATCTGTACCTCTGCTTGTGCATGCGATATATTTCAAAAAGCATTCAAGATTTAGCTTTCATATTACACATATCTATTCCTCATACCACCCGAATGGTGAGGGACCAAGAGTATCAAGCTCCTTGTTTATTTTGGAAGGAACCAGCCATCATTATCAGTCAAAGTAGTCACATGTTTGGCAGTGTAATGTAGCTGAAATCCAAGTCGTTTGTTCCTCAGAGTTTTGAAACCATAAAATGCAAGCAAGTGCTCCATGTAGCTCAACCTTGTGATAACTCGGTTTTTAGGCTTTGATTCTGCCCAAATCCACATGAACAATTCCATCTTTACTCAAAATTGCCCTTTGGCCTTGAGAAAGCTCGGTCTGTTGTGCAGAAGAAAGGCTCAGAATGGACAGGGTGATGAATGGCTGTTTATAGTACCTTATGAGGTCCTGTTTAGCTGTTTTTTTGCACTATCAATAAAATACAACAGAAATGATGAATCTGCTGCACCATACACCAAATTTGCACGTGCAAACGCAGTGATGTAAATGTCAAGTTCACGTCAGTTAATGCAATAAATAAGTTTTTGAAACTTGTTTTTATCTCTCTTTCATCTTGCCCCTATCCCTGCCGCTGGGTCCCTCTTTCTCTCATAATGCCTTTATAAGCGCTTACCTTTGGAATAAATTCAGTTAAATGGTTGAGGCGTCTCCTGATTTCATGCACCCTTCCATTTTAGTGCTTGATGCACTAATGGTTGCTAATGATGTGCTTTCTGTATAATCCTTTCCTTTCTATCGTCCTCTTCTTCTTTCTGTTCTCTTTTCTTCTTTATTTTTCTGCCTTAATTACCTCTGCCACCAAAGGTGGACGGAGGTTCTGTTTTCACCCCTGTCTGTCTGTCTGTCTGTCTGTTTGTCTGTGAGCAGGACATCTCAAAGTTGTGGATGGATTCGGACGAAATTTGGTGGATAGGTTGCGCATGTGACAAGGATGAATTGATTAGATTTTGATGAAGATCTGAATCCGGATCCTGGAATTTTAAAAATGATTCTTCACTGTTGAGATGGCTAAAAATTACATATATAACACAATATTTCAACAAGTTATGGACAGATTTGGACAAAATTTGGTGGACGGGTTCAGCGTATGACAAGGCAGAATTGATTCGATTGTGATGACGATCTGGATCCGATAATTTTTTTTCAATGATTCTTCACCATTCAGAGATGTGGCCAAAAAACAATAAACAAGCAGTGATAGACTGGTACTTGTGAAATTGTCAACTTGACCTCTGACCTTGTCTCATAAAAGCTGTCTCTAGAGAAGTAGCGACGCAAACCAGAAGTTTTTACGATGATTCTGTACCAAACCATCAAAAATCGTAACGTCGACCGAAGCAAAAATCTCCATTTCTCCACACAATTATTTTACATTATTTTATAAAAGTCACAAAACCATAATATTTGGCCATCCACCAACAATCTTTACATAATCCAACGGCTTAGCAAGTCAGGCATGTGACGATAACCTTTATTGGGATAAAATGACTTTTAAACACCATCTTTATCGAAAACACCGTCAGTGCGCACGCAAAACCTTTACGTGACTCAACGATGTCTCTGCTCGAGCGCGCTGCACCACGTGACGAGCCGTGATGTGGCGAGTGAAATATTTTTTATACAATCTTAAAACGTCTCCAAAACATCCGATTTTTACCAGGATTTCGACAACCGAGTTTTAAGCGTCCTAAGCGATCGCAAAAACCGAAGACAAAATTAAAATCGAAGTTAAAACGAACTCTTAACGTCGACCGAAGCAAAAATACTCCATTTCTCCACATGAATTTACGGAATTATGTTTGACCTCACTGTGACCTTGACCTTTGACCGATTTTGACCAAAATCTAATCAGCACTCGCCATCACCCTCCTGAATCACGTGGTGTAATTTGACATTGGTAGCTTCTTCCGTTCTCGAGTTATCGTGCATACAAACAAACAAACACACAAACAAACAGAGGACGGAAGTCATCAATATACTTACGAAATCTTTAGATCTCGTAAGTAATAACAACCTAGAACGGCACTCGGTAGGGCGCATACCTCTGCCAGGCTGAACAGTTTATGTTTTGTATCCCAAGACCGGATCTGAACCAAATTTAAATCTGATTGTTCTTGCCACCTAACCAACTCATTCACCTAGTTTTATCACAACTTGTCCACAATTTTTTGAGATATCGTGTTATTACTTACGAAATCTAAAGATTTCGTAAGTATATTGATGACTTCCATCCTCTGTTTGTATGTTTTTGTGTTTGTTTGTAGGCATGATAACTCGAGAACTGAAGAAGCTACCAATGTCAAATTACACCACGTGATTCAGGAATGTGATGGCTAGCTCTGATTAGATTTTGGTCAAAATCGGTCAAGGTCACAGTGAGGTCAAACATTTGATTTTTGATGGTTTGGTACAGAATCACCGTATAAACTTCTGGTTTGCGTCGCTACCTTCTCTACAGACAGCTTTTATTAGACAAGGTCAGAGGTCAAGTTGATGATTTCGTAAGTACCAGTCTATGACTGCTTGTTTGTGAAATTGAAGATTCACAAGTATATTGGTTTGTCTGGTCTGTTATTCGCCACCTACCGGTTTCACCGGAGGGGACTACAGGTTTGATCTCAGTCTGTCCATCCCACCTGTGGTTTTTCAGACTCCCCCTCCCCACCCCCCCATTCCCTATAACATATCCAACTGAAACTTGGTACATGGCTTTATTATATTGAGTTTCATGTCATGTCATGTCATGTCATATCAATTTTTCACAGAGTTATGCCCCTTTTAGACATATGTTTATCTGCCCTGACTCCACCCCACTGCTTTCCACCCATTGGCTGGACAGCTGGCCTGACTCCACCCCATTAATATCATGTGCTGCTATTACATGAAAACGGCACACGATCGGCAGGCCTTAGACCTAGGCGCTAGTCCAGGCAGGGCCCAGTGCAATTGGAATGATTCCAGGTGTATGACCATGATGTATTATATATGCACACAAGCCACATGCATGTTTTGCTTCATGTATGTGCATCGGGGTATTTTTTATTATTTTTGGCACCGAACATGCCATTGTACACTGCTCAAATAAAGGGATGTGTTTACTGGTGCAAAAAGTCTGGTTGAAACTGAAATTACACACACAAAAAAAACTTCATTTATTTCGATTTTGTGTGAATAGTAACATTAAAGAATGTCAGTGGATCGCCTACAGTTATGCACACTCTACTCTCTGTCTCGCCGGAGTATGAATCCCGATCCAGCTATGAACTGTCACCCCGGTCACATGCATGTTTTTGCTTCATCTATGTACGTCGGGTTATTTAAAATATCGCATCAGTTGGGGACATGTTTTGCAAAGCAATTCTCACTCTTGTTCTGTCTGTCTGTCTATGTCTATCGCCTCCAGGCCACAATTTCAAACCGATCTTCATGGAATGGTAAAGTTGGTCATAAGCAAGAGGCCTATTGATTTTGAAGTCAAAAGGTTAACAACATATGTCGAGTTACTGAAATCCTCAATTTTCATCCGATTGACTTGAAATTTGAACAGGATTTGCATGTCAGGTTCCTGAATTCAACCACCAATTAGTTTTATGGTCAAGTATGACGTCTTTATTACCTTCGCCACCACAGGTGAAGGTAGTTATGTTTTTACCCCTTTCTGTCGTCGTTTGTTGGGTCGCCGAAATAGGTGACCCTTATTGTCAATAATTCTGTCTGTGTGTTTGGATGTTTGTTCGTTTGTCATCAGCATAATTGGTAGTAAACGTGGGCCGATTTTGACCAAACTCGGGTGGTAGGTACATCTTATGACCGAGTGCTTTGGAAATTGTGATGGTTGCTAGGGACACTTTGGTACCCTAGCAACAATCAAAAAACCTTCAAAATCGGTACCGTTCACGCGAAATCAATTCCAAAAGCCCTTATCCCACGTAGGGTTATGAAATTTGGCACGAATGATCTACAGGTGATGCTCTATCAAATATATTCCGGTTTTTGTGATATATGGAATACTTTACCTGCAGCGCCCCCTACAATTAGGGTACGTGCGAAAATTGGTGAAATTGAAGGCCCCCTAGCGACCAGGTGAGTGCATCGATACGAATGACACTTTGCAGGTTCATGGTACTCAATGAGTACCACAACTTTGCCTCAGGACATATTGACCGATTTCGCTTAGGTCAGGGGTCAAAGGTCAATTGGTGCAAAAATCGATAATGTGCGAGAGCTGGAGGTGCCTTTGTGCCAAATGCTACTCCTCCTAGGGTTATGGTCGGATGGTCATGAAAATTCACACTAATCATCTGGAATACATTGTGCACAAACAATCGAGCCGGATTTTCGATTTTGATCTTTGTTCACCCACAGCACCTCCTCGAACTTTGGGGATTTCCGATTTCAGACCGCATTTTCGGTACTTTTCATTCAAATGGATACCGAGTAGTTATCAGGAGATGGAACTGGATGAGATTTGACATGCATAATCTTAAGGTGATTCCCTATCCGCTATATGACATCCATTTTGCTCTATATCTTATAGTTTCCATGCTCGGCGACCCATCGCCACCTACCGGCTTGTCTGTTTGTTTGTGTACAGGATATCTCAAAAAGTTGTGGATGGATCCGGATGAAATTTTGTGGACAGGTTCGGTGTGTGACAAGGACGAACTGATTAAATTTTGGTGACTATCCGGATCTGGATCCGACTACTGGAATTTTTAAGTGATTCTTCACCATTGAGAGATGGGGCGAAACCGATGTTTGGCGCGATATCGCAACAATGTATTGGCCAGAAAAGTTCCAGTGGATCAGGCATTACGGGGCAGAGATATGCGCTCTACCGAGTGCCCTTCTAGTTTGTTTGTTTTGTCTGTCTGTCTGTCTCTCTGTCTGTCTCTGAGCAAGATATCTCAAGGAGTTGTGAACGGATTTGGATGAAACTTGGTGGACAGTTTTGGGTGTGTAACAAGGACATATTGATTTGATTTTGTTGAAGATCCCAATCTGGATATGATAAAAAAATTTAATGTGATTCTTCACTGAGATGGGACCAAAAGGGATATTTAGCTTCTTTCAAAAAGTTGTGGACGGATTATGGCAAAACTAGGTTGAGTTGGTTGGGTTACAAGAACAAGCCAATTGGATTTTGGTTCAGGTTCGGATCCAGATACGGACTATCATTGGGATACAAAACGTAAACTGTTCAGCCTGGCAGAAGTGTGTGCTCGACTAAGTGCTGGTCTAGTTTGTGATGTAATATCCTCTTTCTATTTTCAGCTTTATTTTTTCTTAAGAGAGAGTGTGTGCGTGCGTGCGTGCGTGCGTGCGCCCCGATATCTGTGCTGTTATGGTGTAAAACAGCTGTTAAATTTCGCTCTGGAAAAAGACTTGTGTCGGTGAAAGTATTTTTCAGGCTTCACGCATATCCTTGTGCCTGGACCCTTTGTGCCATGTTTACTGACATAGTCTTGTTTGTGCATCATTGTGGTTTTCCTTTGTCGGAAATGAAGCTGAACTGCATGCATGCCCCTCTCGCCCACTCTTCCCTACTCGACTCGGGAGCTCGGAGTGTATGTAGCGTGTCCGTGGGTGGGCCGCTTTGGTTCAACTTAGCCCATGTGCTAACGAATGGCAGTCCAAACTTGGCATGCTCGATGATATTTTGTCAAATTGGAGAATAGATTCGACGTTTTTCTTCCATAATGTAGGAGTACCGCTCCTCCTCCTTCCTGCCACCTACTTTATGGAATTGTCAGTGACGCATGTCGGTCAACAAATTTGGAACTCCTGAAACTCAAATACTTGTCGTATGAAGTCTGTCATCACCAACTAATGGTAAGCCTTACTTATTTTTTTTTCTCTCTCTAATTGTGATCTAGATGTTTCAGTTTGTTTGTAGATTCATACTGAATCGGTTTCGAGCTGAATACAGAAAAACACACAAGTGTAGTTCTGAAGTCATCAAAAGTTTAGCGCTTTGTCGGACTGCTAAAACTGAGGCCAACTATGACCTGCTGAGGTGGCACATCCGGGCTCTCGGCACAGGTTGTGGTTTCACCATCACAGTGGGACTTGACCAAGCATGCAATTTTTACTTTGACCTGTTCGGAACACTGCACCAGGCCAAAGCCTGCTACCGCCACAGTGAATGCACATACAAATGGAGACGGATCATTTGTACCAGAAAGCAACCTCTGTGACGAAATTTGAAATTTATGCCAAAGGTACTATATGCCAATTTGACATAAGATAATGGCTGACCTTTAACGGTGATGATGGGATTGTGATATGTCACTCTGAGGATGTAACTGGTAATATTCATCCCAGGTTGAGTGATCAGCGTCTGGCTAGTGAGGTTACTTTTTGGAGGTGGAATGAGCTCTCACCCACCTTCCTCCCTCCTCTCACCCCAGAGGGACAAGGAAAGGATTCTGGTGCTCTGTTTGGTAAAGATGAGCAGCATGAGTTTCCACTGGAATACTGGCACGCTCCTTTCTTCTTTATTTTTATTGTTTTTTTGTTTTTTTTACCATCACAGTATTGCTAACCACGCACTTGATCTCTAAGATCTCTCGTCAGCCCAGAGGGGGTGGGGTCTTGAAGATTAATTATATTTGTAATACTGAGTGAAAATGTATTCTTCCACTTTTTTATGCAGTAAATTCGAACAAACTGGAATGTTTGACTTTGAGAAGTGTCGTGTGCGTGAGTTCCATAAGTTTGTAATGGGGTACAGACTCAAAAGTAAGTTTGAAGACGAAACACTCGTCTTTGGACTCTTTAGAGGATTGATGATATGGCCTAACCTGAACTTGCCTATCTACAGCAATAAGGAGACTGGCAGGGACCCCAGCAAATTGTTCCCCCAAAGAAAAGGGCAAGCTCCCATTGGACATGGACACTGCCCATCATCGATCCCCGTGTTGGTCGAGTCTTGGTCTCGGCACTTTTTTCTCATGGCTCTCGGGTGTGCCACGACGTTGTCCAGGCGTTTGGAACAAGTGCGAGGAAGAACAAAAGGGAATAGCCTTGTTCTGCATTGCACGGCAAAAATTGCCATCCGAACAACCTTGGATCTTTCATTGTAACTTTGTGCATGCCGAGGGGAGCGAATTATCAGCGAGTTCAGTGTGAGCCTCTGACAGGCGAATAATTAAAGACAGCTGCAAGAAAGTGTTGGCAGAAAAAGGTTCCAATACTTTTGCAGCCTTAATGAGGTTCCATAATTTCAGGACAAAATGCTAAGGGGGAGGGGGGGGGAGTTGTTCTATTTGAGGGATTTTGACAGCACTGCCTTTTCATAGCTCCCATTTTGCTCCTCATTTCACAGGTTTCCCGAGGGCGTTAAGAGTTGAGAGTCGTCCATCTCGTGGATACCAGACCAGGCGGAGCAAAAGCATTACTCCCTCCCTGAACCTCGTTAATAAGCCAGCTGGGTTTTTATTTATTTATTTATTATTGTTTAACCAACAGTCACTTCACGACGTGATGATTCGTTTAAGACCATCTTCGTTTCTGGAATCGTAGAACCCACGTGCTTAACACCGCTGCCTTCACCTGGTTTGGAATTGAAAACCCTCTGCAAAGCCAGTCCATTATCCTCACCAAACTAGGATGCACTGTTATGAGATAAAATCCTGCACATATATATATATATATATATATATATATATATATATATATATATATATATATATATATATATATATATATATATATATATATATAATTTGGTTCATTTCATCTTATCTGGCTTACCATTGCATTTCTTCCAGCTGTTGTTGGTTTTCAGTTCGTTGTTGTGTACTCGTTTATTGGTAACTTATGAACTGCTGACTTCAGCAAGCATTCAAATATTTGTGTTTGCTTACTCCAGCTAGATTCCTTCATACGAAGGCAAGCAGTGTGCAGCCGTGTAGCAAGCTATCGGTGTCTCACTGTGTGCATATCGCATACGACTCTGTCTCCTCCCTCCTTTACCCGTCATGTGACTTTTTTTTCCCTTTCAAACTCGATCATAACCATCCAGATCACTATTTTTGTTTACCTGCGATGTGCATTGTTATTGCAAGATGGCTCGGAAACGGTGAGCTTTGATTTTTGGAGCTGTGCAAGCAGGTGGAACGATTGCACGTGGCAGAAAATGTTCGAAAGCTTGACATGTTACATTCGTATTGAACGACCAGTGAATTGTTGAAAAAGTTTTGAAATCCTTTTTTCGTTCGTTCGTTTTTTTTTGTTTTTTTTTTCTGAAGATTGTGTAGACACACTTTCCTGGTCCACTCGTCTGCTTTGTCATCACCGGCAAGCTTTTGAAGTAGTTCAACTCAAAAACAAGGCACAAGCAAACTGTGTGTTTTTTCACATTAGTCGCCAACAGCAGGCTTAATTTGTTGGTGGAGATGGGTTTGTGTCTGGTTTATGACTTCCAAGTTACTTTAGATTATTTTCATGCATCGGTTTATCAACGGGCTTGTGTCTGAGGCCTCAATTGTTGGACTTGGTTCTTGAGCGTTGGCCGCATTTTATTAACTAGGCAATTGCAACTAATTTTTTGAGCTCAAACGTCCCAATTTCGATCAAGTTCAAATTAACTCTCCATCACGTTGATCGACTGATAGCTCATTTAAATCTCTCTTCTGACTTGCAGCTCGATTGGCGTTGTCCGACGCCATACTTGCCGAGAGATTTTGTTGTAAACATGTGCTAATGCGGGCTATGGTCTCAATTATGATTTTTCTCTCATGGTGCTCGGTGCTTTTCTTGTAGAAATGCCACGGAGTAATTTAATTAGCTGTCTATTTTATATAGGGCAAGTCTGTGAGGAATTCATCATCATCATGGGATAGTGCTGCCGGTGTTCACCATTGTCATCAAAATATGAAACTATTGGTGATTTTTTTTTCTTTCTTTCTTTCTTGCTTCTCTCTTATTAGGTAGGGTGAAGAATATTTTTTTTGGCAAAAGGGTAAAAAATCACTCCAGCTGTCATTTCTGTCAAATTTAGCAAGAAATTTGTCCTCAATTAGAACGCATCTCATAATTTACTTTTCTAAGTGTTCCAACACGATGTCATGCTAATGCCAACCAGAGGTAAAGTAGGCCCGAGGAATAGTCGATGAATGCGCCCTGTCAAAATAAGTCCGGTGCTGAAGTTGTTTTTTGGGGATTGGGATTTTGGGATGGGATTTTGGGATTGGGATGGGAATAAAGCATGGGATTTTGTTTTTTGGACCTACATTGTGAGTTCATGTGATCTGAATTTATAAAATGGATTCCTAATTGATAAATGGAACGTGCTTTTTACTAAAAGTGTGCTCATGTATATGTGCCTGGTGTTAGCTTAACAGTTAGGGTGGTTGGCTTAAGATCTATAGTATTGCAGCATAGCAAACCAGTTGTTCGACTTTTCATAAAAGCACCAAAATTGGTACATATGTTGACTAATGTATTCTGAACAATTCTGGATATGGAGCCACTCGAGATTTTGCCTCGGTCAGCTTTGACCAGCTGACCTTGCAGAAGATGACCAGCCTCCCGAGGACTTCGAAGACCGGTGCCATGAGAAAGAGAATGGCTCTCCCCAGTTTTTGTACTGGGCAACAGTCCTGGATCTGGAGCTCTCCATCCTAATCTACGTGTGATCTCTGAGTGAGGGAGATTTCATCATGTATCTGGATGCTCTCACTGAGATAGTCCCATGGTTCTTTGCGCTGGACCATATAAACTATGCCCGGTGGATACCGGTCCATCTGCGTGACATGGCAGAACTTCCACAACAGCACCCAGAGATCTACAATGAGTTCAAGGCAGGCCACTTCACAGTGCAAAAGACCAAGAGGGCATTCTCAGCAATTCCTCTTGACCAAGTGCATGAACAAAACAATGCCCGTGTCAAGGGTGACGGAGGTGCCGTTGGCCTGACGAACAATCCCAGTGCTCTGAGGCGCTGGATGGTCGCCGGACCCGAGGTGGCCAGAGTGATCATGGAGTTTGAGGAGGCGAACATGCATCTAAATGCCAATGAGGAGACTCGTCACCATGAAGAAAATACTGGCTCATAATATTTGAATACGCCTTTTCATGGTCAGTTTACTGAATTTTACACTTTCTTTATATCTACCACCAATACAATAAGAAAATAAGAGCATATAGCCAATTTCGCTAAAGTAGAATGGTGGCCTTTTTGGAAAATGGTCGCCGAAGCTGATCAAGGCACAATCTCGGGTGGCTCCAGATCGAGAATTGTTCAGAATACATTATTCTACATGTGTACCAATTTTGGTGCTTTTATGCAAATTTGAACAATTGATCTGAAAAATCAGACTACGCTGCAGGACTACTAAGGGTATTGAGTTCAAGCCCCTGTCAACTCGTTGAATTAACACCAGGCGGGTTGACTCGGCATTCCATCCTTCCGAGGTCGGCAAGATGAGTACCAGTGTGCTGGTAACGGGGGCATTGCATCAGCAGCACAGCGACACCCCCAGAAAAGGATTCAGCCAAGCAGCCACAGGCTGCATTCGAACAAATGTGTACGAAAGAGAAAGACGATTGACACGTCATTACAGTGGGTGTTCCTTCCGTCGACATTCTGGAGAGTTGTCATACATTGGTTCCCCCTTCCTGAGACCATTTTGAGCCATAGGTAATCTAAAGAGAGAGTACGAGACAGTTTTTTTAATGAGATGATTAAAAATGGAAAAGTTAATAGTCAAACTTAGCATCCAGAAATAACTGACTGAGAACCTCCAAGAATGAGGCAAATGGCTCGCCTACTAATTACTGACCGGGAAGGACATCTGGCCAACCGACACTAATATGTACTCGGCTAAGCTTGTTCTGTTTGACCCGGAGCATCCCTTTGGTCCATTTATGTTGTTTTTTTTGTAGCACCCCTCAAACCAATATTATTGCTTTTAATTGCATCATTTTTGGAAGGTATCACCGTCCATGCTTGAGTTTCCAAGGTCCACGCCACGTTGTGTTTGTGATTTGTTAGTGGTTTGTGCCTCACGGCGATTGGGTTACATAAGTTTAAATCCAACAATCATCTGTTGGGGTGGGTTCGTTTACTGTATACTGATGACTTTAAGCAGCCGTCAGGTTCTCGGTCGACTCCCACATCCAGAAAGGCCAACTTCCTCTCCTTTTCAAACTCCCAGTGAAATTGATACTGGGAAGGACTCTGTCTAGTCCAAGGGAAGTTGGTGTCCCTTAAATCTCTTCGATGCCCATTGGTGAAAGTGTCACCCAAGTTCCTATTCCAGTGCTGTGGGAGCCAGTTCTCAGTAGACTCGAATATCGTTTGTTCAAGTTCCTCCATGGCATGGTTAGCCACAACCACAATATTGGTCGATGGTGTGTACCATTGTCAGTGAAGATCGTGCTATTTCGACACATTTGTTTAATTAATCAGAAATATGCCATAAGACTGGAAAATGCTGCTCCAGGGTCTATTTAACTGCATTCCATGTGACAGCATTTGTACCATGATGGATTTTGTTTGTTTGTTTATTTCACTAATTACCCTCGCCGAAGGAGAGGGTATTGCATTTGGTTCCGTTTGTTTGTAATATAAAAAAATATTTTTGGCCACAGTTTTCAAGCAATTGTTTTGAATTTTTTGGTGCGTGTAGGTGACCGGCCAAGGACTGCAACGCTAAATTTTGGTGAAGATCCGAATCCGGATCCGGATGTGAGAATTTTTCAAGTGATTCTTCACCGTTGAGATGGTGCCAAAAACTATGTATGGCGCGTTATCTTCAAAAAAGTTGTAAGACTACTTGTGACAAAACGAGGTGGAAGACAAACCAATTTGATTTTGGTTAAGGTCCGGATTCAGATCTGACCTATCAGTGGGATACAAAATTTAAACTGTTCAGCCTGGCGGAGGTGTGCGCTCTACCGAGTGCGTTCCTTTTCACCAAGTTGTCACTCTGAGTGATGTTTTTTATTTGTCTCTTTGTCTTCACAGAACTTTCGTGTTTTTCTCCGCAACCACTTGTCGGATTGAGACAAAATGTTCACCATTGGTGCAACTACTCATGTAGAATGTTTTACTGATAATTATAACGTCATAGGTCACGTGGTGTGGCAGCCATGTTGGAAAAACGGAAAAAAAACCTTAGACCTCTGTATCTGAAACCGCACCAAGGCTAAAATTGAAACTGGGCACATAGCAAGTACTCCTCATAGGGAATGTTTAATGATGCCATAGGTGCCTTTGTTATGATGTCATTGCATATGCAGAACACTACGTCTGATCAGTATGAACATTTTTGAGGGTCATCTCGGGATAAAATGGTCCACAAAAATTTTCACGTCATTCTGCAGCCATATTTTTTGTTTTTGTTTTTGTTACACCTTCAAAAATCGTCTTCTCTGAAATAGCTGAACCAGTCATCACTGCCAGCATTGAGATTTATAAAGTGGCAGTTCTAATTATGTCTCTTAATTATGTAACACATCAGGACACACACGCGACTCAACTAACCACACAAAACAAGTCCTGGTGAGGGTCTGCAATCTTTGATTGCTCTTTTTCTCGTTTTTGTATTGAAATCCCAATTTCCTTCCCGTTTCTCCATCTTGATTGTTCTGAGGATGCTAGTGTGTTGTTTGGCTTTAAAGAGCGTCGGTGATGGAACATGGCCCTATATGGTCTGTTTAATTTAAATATATATATATATATATATATATATATATATATATATATATATATATATATATATATATATATATATATATATATATATATATATATATATATATATTGTTTTGTAAATGTGGCACCTCTCATCACCCAGTGCACTAATTATCAGTATTTCACTGGAAGGTGTTGTTGGTGGGATTACTTTTGTGTTTGGTTCCTGTTTCATGAGTTGTAACCCTCCCTAATTGGACAAGATCATACCCTCTTTTTTTTAGGATTTAAACATTTGGAGACTGAAGATGTCATCTGTTACTAAGGTGTGTGCGTGCATCCCTGAAGTGGTGGTGATGTAGATCCTTGATGGGATAGAGTCGGCCAAACCCAACAAGCCGCAAGGCAAGGCCCGGATGCTAGGTCGCATCCCAAACGCATGTCGATCACCGCAACTCCTGGCACCACTTGCATGGCCCTCGACCTCTCTCGTCCTCAATGGGTGAAACTTTTCAAGAGGGAGTTGCCAAAGTTCAGGCCTTCTCTCCGAGGAGCAAGGGGTCGACAAGTCCCATTAAGCTGTAGGGCCAGGCCACGTCACAAACGCATGTCGAACAACGTGATACCGGGCGCCTTGTGCACGGTCATTATTCACATCAAAACTGCCGTTTTAGGCTCAGTCTTCACTGCCTTTGAAACAGTTGAATTTGACGTGGTCCTCGATCCCTTTTGTCCCAGGAGGTGACAGTGCGTGCATGCATGCGTGCGCGCGGCTATAGAGTATGGACGGATGGATGTAGCCAAAACCTTTGTAAACAGGCCCTTCAGCTCCTAGTATTAAATATGGCGCGTGTGTGCACACGTCTGAAAATTACAGAATTTTTTTTAAAACGCAGCTGGACTTAACACCACCAAAATTTGCATATGTGCTGGTTGTACCCATGGTCAGGTCATGGATGCAACTCCTCCCTCCCCCTCCTCCCACAACCCTGCAAAGGGGGGGGGGAGATGACTTACGATTTTCACCTTTACATGTTCCTCAGTGCAAGTGGTTTACTGACTGCAGATATGGGGGATTATTAGCCAGGGCACAAAATACTGTTGCGGTTGTGGAAATTCGCAAACCACCATTCAGGTCCCGTAGGTGAGATATCTCTGTAAGTACATGTGTAGTTAGCCCCAAACCCGTTGTTTAGAGGGAATAAATGTGATTCATTCGGGTTGCGACGCTTTGAGATAGCCGTTTTTCTGTTCTATCTCTATGTTGAACCAACCATGCTCCAACCATTACACAACAACCACCAACCACAACTCCGCTTCACAAGAACAACAACGCCAACAGCCACGATCTTTACCTTCACAACTCGCTCCCGCAAACATCACATCACCGCCATTCCAAATGGCACCATGGCCATAAACCACCACCATAAACCCTCCACCACCTTCACCTCTCTCCTTCTGCGGAGATTCCCGCACCACCTGTGAGCACTGAGCGTCGGGCTGTCCTGGGCTCGTACAAGATGCGCGCCGAGCCGCGAGTGCAAAATGCGGCCTTTCCGAGGAGAATTCGGATCAGGAATGCTACACGCCCACTTCTGATCCGTCCAATCAGCAAGCGCGGGGCGGTTTGGCCCCGCCTCCAGGCGCGTCTGTGTGGAATCGAGATATGCAAATTCTAGGATCAGGGGAGATCACGCCCCTTTTTCTCCGTCCAATGGGCGAGCGTGGCTCCGCCCCCGAGCTCGTTCTGATCCAGAAATTTCCATATGGGTTCTGCCGGCCTATAAAGCGCCGAGCGTGGGGCGAATCTGGGCAGAGTCGGCCTTGGAAGAGCGGAGAGTGTTTTGGGCAGAGTCATTTTGGAGCGCGGAGTGGAGTCGGGAGGAGAGGGCGTCCCGGTAGTTTTCAGCAGTCGGCTGAGGAGAATTGGGGGAAGAGACCGAGGAGTTCGGGTCCGAGGCAAGGAAGACGGCGGTCGGCGACGAGGTCGCGGTGGAATCGCTCGTCACGGGACCCAAGCAAGCCAGCTATACTCTTTCCCCAGAGCATCAACAATTCCCCCCCTTTTTTTCCCCCCGCGCTGAGATAGTGCGAAAAGGGGGCCCCGTTCCCACCCCACTCCAAGCAGTGCCAACGAAACCCGCGAAGGAGCACGAAGTCGGGGCACCGCCACGCTGCCACATTTGCGGCTCATCACAAAGACACGGGTAGGACCCACCCGGTCTCACGGACCTGACCGCTCTTTCAGGTCCCGCGCAAATATTGGCCCACAGGCCCCGTCTGCCCCCTTGTCTTTGAGGGTGGCCTTTTCTTTTGTTTCTGTGTAAACGTGTGCGTGTGTGTGTGTGTGTGGCGCCAGTCTGGTGAAGTAAAACTGTTAAGTGTTGCCGTGTGTCGGTCTTAGTCGGTAGTATCTCTGCGTCATTGTTTCTTTTGTTACATCTGCTTTTTGTGCATAATTGTTTTAATTTTCTATGTGTGCTCTCCGTGTGCCGCGGAATAAATGTGCATCATGTTGAACTGTTTTCCCGTTTCGCTTCGTCCTTTCTTTAATTGAATCTCCATCTTGCTTCACGTAAAGGGTTGGTCGTGGGCTTAATACACCCGATAATTAATCGGAACTGTCGAGGCCGACGATAACACCGCTCAGTTATCCCGATAGTACGGAACGGTTCGCTTAAGCGGCCCGTGTCCGGGGTCGACCTGCGGCGAGGTGCGATCGCCCGGTCTACCCTCCGCGTGGGTACTTAGGTAGGTCGAGTTTGGCGAACAACCCTATCCCATGCGGGTGGCCGATTGGCACGATCGTGGTGATGCCGAAAGGCCCACCCGTGACTAGCTCCCGGCGTTAGTCCGAGAGGGTCACGACAGAATTGTCCGTCCGGTGGGCGACGTGCCGCGATTAGAGTCACATGGCCGTTTGCACGCCGGCGGGTGCGAATTCGCAACAATACATTTGCCCTAACACACACACACACACACACACACACACACACACACACACACACACACACACACACACACACACACACACACACACACACACACACACACACACACACACACACACACACGTGCACACACTTATTTTATCAATAGATGCAAAAATCAAGTATTTGTCTTGCAGCTCTCGAACCAAACAAAAAATATATATATATATAACTGCACTCTCAGTCCATACAGCTTCCAACCTTCGTCCCCACTCCCATCCCAACATGATTAATAGCAAATATCATAATTTTAATCTTACCCTGGACATGCACATGCCCCAGATATGTCCTTCTCACCGGTGTTCAGAAGAATCTAATCCAGATACACAGTCCGTTCATGAGTAGCGATCCATTTGCGGGGGGGGGGGGGGTTGTGTAACACACGTCCGTCACTCTCGGGCCATGCACTGGCCCACATGGTCGGGAGTTTGTACTATGAGCAGGTGCTCTTTTGGCGAGCTGAGGATGTTCTCCAAGTCTTTTGTTGTATGAGGCACAACCCTTTCTCTCTAGTACTTTTCCAACTATTTTCAGCTTCTGTCAGAAGCATGGTGAGTCATTCCAAGTAACGATCCTTACTGTAGACGCACGATATTTTATCTCACCCCAAACTCCTTCAGTTTCCTGGGGTTTCTGTGCATGTGCACCGACCTTTTGTGGCGGATCACATCATTTTTAAAGTGTCATGTTTGTTCAACAACTGAATCTGTTCTTCCCCAATTGTCCTTTTTGAAAGAGGTTGTCACGTTTGACGTTTTTGTCTCTTTAACCCTTTGAGCGCTGAGCTCCTTGGACTTTCGGCTCCCCACCCTGGGCTCCCTGGAGAAAAATCCGGCTGCTCGGGTATATGGAGGTTTGAATAGCGGCCGGTAATATGTCTGCTCAGGTTCAAAGGGTTAAAATCATCCAAGACTTTGGCCTGTTTCCTTTTGTCTTGTATTTTTAAGCTTACTAACCTTTCTGTAACATGCTTATGAGATGGCACCTATGGCAGATCCATCAAAGCTGCCATTCTACCTGTATACCAAAGCTGCCATTCTGCCAGGGTACTTGTATGCTGGTACCCTGGCCAAATTACCAATTGCTGCCCTGACAAGCAAAGAGGAGATGAGCATTCCAGCTGGCATTATCTCCTGTCAAAACGTTTGGATGGCTCGATGTCAATTGGCATCACGTCGACGTGGTGCTCCAGCTACACTACGGTGGAGGAATATGACAAGATTGGGCACAAATTAATTATCAGATTTCCCCCATTTATCAATGCTGCTGCATGTTTTTACCAATTTTATTGTCTCGTAGGTTATTCCTGGTATGCTTTCCCTGACATTTGCTGGAGGCATAATATTTTTGGGTCGTCTGTACGTACGTGATAGGTTTCCGTTGCCGCAATAACTTGAAAAAGGCCTGAAGGGATCCAAGTCAAAGTTGGTGCAAGTACATGTCATGATGTAATCATGTGGCAGGAGGAATATCGGTCGACGTGGAAGAGTGCTCTTCTTGTTACTTTTCAGCTGAACGAGTCATTTTATCTGCACACTCGTACTGAAGGCCGTTTTTTTTTTGTTTTTTTTTAAAGAGAAACCTGAAAACAAGAAAATTTTAATTTTTTTCATGATGGATTCACTTTCGATAAACTACACAAATAGCCAATCTCGTGATGTCACTGTCATCGATTTTTGTTTTTGTTTTTGCTAAAAGAGACATTATGTAGCCAATCCTCTTGTGTATGCAAAACCTGGCAGCTCGTTGCATTACTTTGAAGGCATTGTGAATCCCTATATGTCTGCAGGAATTTGGAATTTGGCCACGGAACTGGACCACGGTGCCCTATTCTTCACAGAAACGTACCGTGGGATTTTTGAATGCTCGCAGATGGAACAGCCAGATGCATACTTCTTGCCACGCATTGGTCTTCCTGCAAAATCACCAGGATGATAGTTTATAGCTGGCTGGCCTGAACATAAAACTTGGAAAACGCCGTTAAATGATAAGTATGCTACCTCTGAACTATGCTTTTTGGGCCTCCGGTACTCAGGTGGGTACCGCCAAGGAGTACCAAGCAGGCCAGCCATACCAAACTTTGAATTGCCGTGTTCTCCACGCTGCCCGTGCACTTTCAAAGAATGATCATGAATGGTTTTAAGAAGTCTGGTGATGATGCGTGGTGCAGAAACACCTCAAACTCTTCAGTGTGCAAAGATCCAGATGACCCGGGCTTGAGGTGATAGTCCATTGTACTTTTGTCACCACACAGTGCATCACAGACAAAGCCAGGTACACAGAAGAAAATTGCTGAAGAGGTATCGGGAACAAAGCAGCAAACGGTGCCCCCATATAATACAGTCTCGGTGCCAGACTTTTGCCAATTAACAGATTTGTGTTTTTCAATAGCTTCAAAACTAGTCCGTTATGTGAACGGTTCGATGAGTATTCATTCATTCATTTATTTATTTGTTTGTACTTTTTATTAATTTTTATTTACTTTTCTTGTCTCCTGTTACAACTTGAAATGCAAAAAAAAAAAAAATGAAACGTCACAAAACCTCACCTATTGCTTCACCTGTTTAGCGTTATCATAGATCTGAACAGGTGGCAATAATCAGAATCCAAGTTCATAATCCTGCATTGTGAGTTTGGCCATTTTGTAGACATGCACGTGTTCGTGTCATTCACATTTAAGGATATTGCTGTCTACAAATGTCTGTCCTGCATGTGATTTATGTATCAGATCGATCCTAATATTTGTTTTAATTTTACTTTACGTATTCACTGTTATGTGTTTTTGCAGCGATGTGTTTGGAAGACTGGTACATAATTTTTTTGGGGCGTGGGGGGTTGAGGTTATGGCACAAGCCGTTGAAGCACACGAGATGTAGTGTTTCTTTGTGGTTTCTGCGGCAGTCTTTGTTTTCCTTGTTAATTGTTCATGTGGGATTGCAGTTCCTGATGAGTAGGCCGCATATGCCTATGTGATTTCGGTGCCGTTTGGGGAGTGTATTTGGTTTCGTGCGACACCATTATTGTTTCTCTATTTCACCCCTCCCCTCCCTCTCCCTCCTCACCACCCTCCTTCCCTCACTCCTTCCCTCGTGAAACCTCACGGGAAGCGTCTGCGATAAGTATATCTCATTTTGCTGGATCTTTGTGCAAATTGTGTGTGGCCTAAATTTGCAGCATTTTTTTGTTGTTGAAGTAAAACGTTATATGTGTTTGGATAATTTTTTTTTTTGTCCTTGGTCAATCAAATAAACCAACAATTTCTTGTCCTTTTTTATTTTTTAACCTCGTCTTCTGTATCCCTCTTTGTTTTTCTTTGTTTCCTCTTTTTCTCTCATCTTTTCCAAACAGTAAAATGGAGGTTTGTTGTTGCTGCTGTTTGTTATACCCCTCCGACACCCACATTTATGATCGGTTCTAAACATCATCGGAGTTTAAAATTTACAAGTCAGGTTGCACGAGGCAAAAACTTTACTTACCATGCAGAATTTGCCTTAAAATCCAGGGAGATTAATGCAAACTGCTCCCTGTTCCTTGTTTTGTTTTTGTTTTTTACCCCGCACACATGTACTGAAAAACGGCCTTAAGCAATACATAAGCTTCACTTCTGTCTGTCTGTCTGTCTGCAAACGTCAGTTCACAATCGACGAACAACATATTTAAATTGAATGTTATTTTTTACCTCCAGCCACCGAAGGAGGATGGAGGTTATTATGTTTCACCCCTGTTTGTCTGTGTCTGTTGGGTCATCGATCCAGTCGGAAAAAAAAAAAAAAAAATTTTCAAAAATTTTTTTTTTTGAAATTTGTTCTACCCTTATTATCACTTTTTCCGTCGATATGTTTGCCTGTCCCTTTGTTCGATCCAGTGCTCCGTTGACACAATGGCGATTTCGATTAAACTTGGTTGGTAGGTTCATACCATGACCTAGTTGTGTGCAAATGAGAACCGTTGCTATGGACACCACCGTCGCCTAGCAACGGGACTTTGAAATTTTTGAAAAATCATTAAAAAAATTATTTTTTCGAAAATCAAAAATCGGGCCACGAGAGACTGTGGGCAGTACATTCAGCCATATTGTCAAAAATTTCCAGCCGGATCCTATGAAAACTGTTGGAGAAGATAGACTGAATGAACCCTGGTCGAAAACAATAAAAAAACGAAGTTCATTATATCTCAGAGACTATGATTCAGATATACATGAAACTGGTATGATAGGTTCATGGTATGTCCTAGTTATGTACTAGAAAGAACCGTTGCTCTGGACCCCTCCATTGCCTTGCAACGGCCGAAAAACCTCTAAATGTGGGGGTATTTTAACGAAAAAAACAATCTGCAGCATTAACCCTTGAAGCTGGAATCATGCATTTTCTTGTGCTTAATCCTCAGGTCATTCCCATCGAACAGGCCCATCGCGTCAGGTTCTATTGGGTAGGCGACTACCCATGTCTGACTACCGGCTTGTCTGTCTGTCTGTTCGGTCCAGTGCTCTGTTAATACAATGGCGATTTTGATGAAACTTGGTTGGTAGGTTCATACCATGACATAGTTGTGTGCAAATGAGAAACGTTGCTTCGGACACCACCGTTGCCTAGCAACGGGACTTTGAAATTTTTGAAAAATCATTAAAAAAAATTTTTTTTCGAAAATCAAAAACTAGGCCACGAGCGACTGTGGGCAGTACATTCAGCCATATTGTCAAAAATTTCCAGCCGGATCCTATGAAAACTGTCGGAGAAGATAGACTTTGAATGAACCCTGGTCGAAAACAATAAAAAAATACGAAGTTCGTTATATCTCAGAAACTATGAGTCAGATATACATGAAACTGGTATGGTAGGTTCATGGTATGTACTAGTTATGTGTGAGAAAGAACCGTTCCTATGGATCCCTCCGTTGCCTAGCAACAGCCAAAAAACCTCTAAATGTGGGGGGTATTTTAATGAAAAAACAATCTGCAGCATTAACCCTTGAAGCTAGAATCATGAATTTTCTTGTGCTTAATCCTCAGGTCATTCCCCATCGAACGAGCCCATCACGTCAGGTTCTATTGGGTAGTCGACTACCCATGTCTGCCTACCAGCTTGTTTTTTTGTTTGTGAACAAAATATCTCAAAAAGTTATTGACGGATTCGGACGAAATTTGGTGGAGAGCTTGGGTATGTGATGAGGACTAAACGATTAGATTTTGTTGAAGATCCGAATTCGGATCCAACAATTTTTTTTTGGTGATTAGTCACCATTGAGTGATGAGGCTAAAACGACATATAGCAGGATATCTGAAAAAAAGTTATGGACGGATTCAGACGAACCTTGATGGGTGAGTTGGTCAGGTGACAAGAACAAGCCGATTAGATTTTAGTTCAGGTCCAAATTCAGATCCGGCCTATCTGTGGGATTCAAAATGTAAACTAATCAGCCTGGTGGAGGGATTCGCTCCACTGAGTGCCCTTCTAGTTAGAACATGAATCGAAAACAAACCTGTAGTTTTACAGTACTTTGGCTCTGAATTTGTCGCAATCGCACATGCACAGAGAGGAGTGAGATTTATTTTTATATTTATTTTTTATTTTTTTAACTCTGCCTGTCTGGCAGTCAAGCAAAATTGAAAATAATTCCAAACAGGAAACTCACTGTTTTTAAGGACATCATAAAGGCCACAAACAACAAGCATGAAGAACTATTGTCACGTGTTGGACATGGTGGTGTATAAGACGCTGCATAAACGGCGGTAAACTTCCGGAATCCATTTTTTATACGAATTTTAACATCTTTATTTTATTTCAATTGAATTATAACTTTAGTTAAACACTCAATGGGGTAAAGTGTTCTATGAACTCTATTATTGAACAGTAATTTGTTTGTAGAAATGTTTGGGCATCATGTATGACATGCAGAACAAGGTCATTAGTGCTTAGCCATTGGGAAGCTATGCCTGGTGCTGGCTTAATGGTTAGGATGGTGGGCTTTGGATCCTAGGGTCCTGAGTTTGAATCCCACTCACCTGTTGAATTAATACCAGGTGGGGTAAACTCGATCTGTCATCCTTCCGAGGTCGGCAGAATGAGTGCCAGCCAGCATGCTGGTATGCTGGTATACTGTGTCGGAGTGGCGATCCGTCCAAGATTTTACCCACTAGCCAAGGAGACTGCTTAAGGAGCACCAACGCTCTGCACAGAGTATGGTCCCAATCTCCTCATCCTCCTCCTCCTCATTGGGAAGCTATGAATTGCAAAGAAATTTGTAGAAGCCTTACACAATGGTTTGAAGATGACCAATGAACAGTGAATGATGGATGCTGTTTACAAGTGTCACAGAGAGATACACTCAAAGGAAATGGTTGGTTTTTTATTTTATTTTTTATTTTGTATTCCAAGTCGAGGCTCGTGTAGGAGCTAATACACACAAACATGTACCGAGGCAGGAGACAAGGGGCGTGAAAGAGAAACGCAGAATAATGGGGTACAAAGACACAGGAGATCTGTGAAAGGGAGAGGGATGGACGTGGTACACGGGGTAAACAGGATGGTACTACAGGGACTTTGAGGAAAGAAAGCAGGAAATTTGAAGGAAGTGGGTTTTGAGTGGATTAACGGGGGTAGAAAAGAATGAGGTTTTGGATGAGGGAAGATAAGAGATGGTGGTGAACAGCTGTTTTGAAGACCTAGAGGGAAGAATGGGATTGAAGAGAGAGTGGGAGTTTGTTCCAAAGGTGGGGGAAAAAAAAGAGGAATGAAAGGGTGAAAGAAGGTGTGATTTCAACAGAAATTATTCTTCTTTTCATCACACCTTGTTTCGAAAGAATGTGTGATTAAAACAAAGATGGATGAATAAACAAAGATTTGTATTTCTGTTTGCAAAAGACATAATGCTGTGTACCATCCAGGAACCTTCCAAACAGATCTGCATGGGGTACAATAGCAAGAAACTTCATCAGAAAGGTTCATCCACCAGCATGTCATGTAATTCTGTTAACAGAGGGGAAAAAATGATTTCCCTGAAAGATAAGGAGCTATTGGGGTTCTATGCTTATAGCATCAACAGAGAGAGGAAGGGAAATTAAAATGTCTTTCTCGCTCTCTCCAGCGCGTGTGTGTCTGTCTGTCTGTCTGTCTGTCTGTCTGTCTGTCTGCGTGCGCGTGCGCGCCCAATCTCTTGCATACTCCCTACGAGACTCATGGGTGCCCTTCGTAGCCGAAGGCAGTTGTTCACATGTGGCAGGTGAACAGCTTGGGAACGTTAATTTGTTTATAGTTTAGGAGATGCTAAATCAGACCACAACCACAATCTGGGACAGCAAGTAGTGCAACCTGATGTTGAGGGATAGGCCTATCCCAGAAGACCAGACCACTTGCTGTCTGCTTCCAGTTTTAGGCAGGCAATTATAATTCAGCCATGGGGCATGTGATAATTCACCTACTCTTCGTGAAAGGCACCATTCAATGTCCACCAACTTGTCGTATAGCAGTACTCATAGCAGACATGTCCTCCGGCTTGAATGTTCATCAAACTCGGGCAATCCTGCCATCCCTCACCAAGCATCTATATATTAACACTGAAGGACCAATTTTGTGCTCCTCCTGGTGGTCGCGTCACGTTTTTCTCGGTACTGTGACCTGCACTGAAAGAAACTTCGTACCTGTAAGAGTGCATCGCACATAGTGGCAATAGTCAAACTTCAATTCTGAAGCAGAATAAACACTTTTCGTTTTACATTCGTTTACATGGCGACATGTGACGTCACCGCTGAGAGGCGTCAGGACGTCATGACATCATCGGTCATTCGCTGACGTCATTGCATATGTCGTCGACAGACCGTCACCGTTGTGAGGTGTAATTCCACTCCTCGAAAATAGCGACTGCAATGTAAAATCCTCTTCTGCACATGCTGACTACCTCGGAATGTGAATTTGGCACAAAAAATGTAACAAGAAACATTGTATCTATATATTAATACTGAAGGACCAATTTTGTGCTCCTCGCAGTCGCGTCACGTTTTTTCTCGGAACTGTGACCTGGACTGAAAGAAACTTCGTACCTGTAAGAGTGCATCGCACATCGTGGCAATAGTCAACTTTCAACTCTGAAGCAGAATAAACACTTTTCGTTGAGACGGGGCGAGGAGTGAAGAGGCGGGGGCGGGGGATGAAGAGATGAGGGCAGGGAGTAAAGAGGCGGGGGGCAAGGTAAGCAAATTGAAAGCGGGAGACGGGGGGGGAAATGGGGCGGGGGGTGAGTGGGCGGGGCTGCGGTGAATTAGGCGGGGTTGAGTATGAGGGGGCGGGGAATCAAGAGACGGGACGGGGAGTGAAGAGGCGGGGGCAGGGCCAGGGTAATTAAATTTTTGGGCGGGGATAAGCAAATTGAAGGCGGGGGGTGGGAGGCGGGGGGGAATGGGGCAGGGGCGGGGAATGAGTAGGCAGGGGCAAGCACGCCCTGTCCAGTCCATGTCCCTCGAGTGTGGTTGAGCTGGTGAGGGTGGTTGAATGAACGGAATCCGTCTGTCACAGGGTTTCGGCTAGTCTATATATTAACACTGAAGGACCAATTTTGTGCTCCTCCTAGCGGTCGCGTCACGTTTTTCTCGGTACTGTGACCTGGACTGAAAGAAACTTCGTACCTGTAAGAGTGCATCGCACATAGTGGCAATAGTCAAACTTCAACTCTGAAGCAGAATAAACACCGTTTTACATTCGTTTACATGGCGATGTGTGCGTCATCGCTGAGAGGCGTCAGGACGTCATGACATCATCAGTCATTCACTGACGTCATTCCGTCTGTCGTCGACAGACCGTCACTGCTTAGAGGTGTAATTCCACTCCTCGAAAATAGCGTCTGCAATGTAAAACCCTCTTCTGCACATGCTGACTACCTCAGAATGTGAATTTGACACAAAAAATGTTACAAGAAACATTGTATCTTCTATCTATATATTAATACTGAAGGACCAATTTTGTGCTCCTCCTCGCGGTCGCGTCACGTTTTTCTCGGTACTGTGACCTGAGAAGTTTTGACACGGTGTTTGTACGTTAAAGTAGACACATGCACAAATCAGGGGACTTCTTCACAAAGAGTAGTGTACACCAAAAATGTCGTGTACAAAAACGTTTTGTAGGCCTCATTAGGTAAGACCATGGAGTACATCGACTGGGATCCGGCTCTTACAAGAGACGCCACTGGTTGTCATATTGAACTCATGGAACGGAATCCGTCTGTGATTGGGTTTCGGCTAGTCAATAATAATGGATGTTGTGCGAGAAATAAAATTTCTCATTTAAAAGCCCCCTCCCAATATGAATTATATTCAAGGGAACAACTTCCGGATGCACGTGTTCTTCCATTCATCCCTTCCTGGTTAAACTTCCAAAATCCACGCTGACTGCACACCTCAACTCTTTTATTCCCCACTTCTCCCGTCTGTGGAACCACCTTCCTGAATCTGTTCTTCCCCCGTCTTCCCAACATGGCTTCAAGCAGGCAGTGCACAACCACATCATGTCATCCCCCATCCTGAGCCATGATCTTGCATTACGCCGTTTAACCATTCCTAACCCAAACCCGATCACTTGCTGATTTCAGTGTTTCTTTTCTCTCCACCTCTCTCCTTCTCCCTCTCCCCTCCCCCTCTCTCCTTCTCCCTCTCCCCTCCCTCTTTCTCCTTCTCCCTCCCCCTCCCCCTTTCGCCTTCTCCCTCCCCCTCCCCCTTGCTCTTGGTATGCACTCATGACACTCTCTCTCTCTCTCTCTCTCTCTCTCTCTCTCTCTCTCTCTCTCTCTCTCTCTCTCTCTCTCTCTCTCTCTCTCTCTCTCTCTCTCTCTCTCTCTCTCTCTCTCTCTCTCTCTCTCTCACTTCCCATCGTGCAATTTCAGAGCACTGTTGCTCAGCATCTTTCATGTGACTGTTTGCTTTCTTTACCTTTGTGTCCCTTTATCTTTCTGTATGTAACCCTATCTTTCACCTCGCCCAGAGAAACCGACAGACAGACACGGAGCTCACAGCTTTTGGTGAACAGATTTTCGTCGGTGCACAGCCGGGCTGCTGTGTCTTTGGCTTTCCTCATGATAAGGAGAACGAGTTATTGTCCTAACTGATTCTACCACTGCGAGTCACTTTTATTTAGTACTCTTTTCTGCCCATGACGTCATTGATGATCACTTAGTTTCCTTTGAATTTGTCAATAACAATATCAAATTTACCTTATTATCCCACACATGTGAAGCAAAAAGCGGGGTTAAGCAATTGGTTCATGTCCGTCCGTCTGTCTGTGAACGTCAGTTTTTGATCGAGGGACAACTTGATTTAAATTAAATGTAATATTATATTTTGAACACGATTCAGAAGACAAACCTGCCGTTTAACAGGACAGTACTCTGGTGCTAATTTTGTCCTGATCACACATGCACAGAAAGGAGTGAGATAATATCTTTCGACCGACTCTGTCTGCCTGGCTGGCAGTCGAACAAAATTGAAAATCATTCCAAACAGGAAACTTACTGTTTTCAGGACGTCATAAAGGACACAAACAACAGGCATGAGTAACTAATGTAACTAGTTCGATAGGGTGGTGTAATAGACTAGACTGCATCAACGGCGATAAAATGCGGAATTAATTAATTTATACAACCTTTACAATCTTTCTTTTATTGATATTGAATTGTATATTTGAACATAGTAGAACACAAATTGCTTTCTTTGCACTTCCCAAACCTTCCATTGAGCATCCTAAGATCTGTGAAATAAGATGGTGTACAAAACTGCTTCAATAACGCTAAACTTCGGGCTTTTTTTGATTTTTTTTTTCAACGAACTTCAAAAATCATTATTTTATTGAAGTTGAATTATGTATAGTACTTGAACACTGCGTGGGTAGTCGTCCTTTTCTATGAACGCTCTAGTTTAAATGTCTGTACCCCTTCATACGGTATGGATCAATGTGTCTTCTCTTGGACTGGAGTTTTATCTCAAACAAATTGACTCGCATAGTTGTATTATCGGAAAGGGATTTCAATTTTACATCACGATTGTAAGGGTTCAGAACCCTATCCTGGACCTGCCAAACTGCTAGGTCACTGAGTGAGGAATTTTGGTCTCTTGGTAACTAAATGGCCCATCGGCCACGTCTACGCAGCAAAGTGATGTCATTGGTTTGGTAAATAAATGGCCATAACTTGTGAAGTACTTGTCCGATTAATATCAAACCTTGAAAAGGAACATCCACAGGGCCCCAGCAATACAGCTGGCAAGTTTCAATTAGATCGGACCAGTGGTTGTCGAGAAACAGCAGTTTTGCCTCTGTGGAATTTTCAAAACCAAAATCGTTATCAATTTATTTGGTGTTACTGTGCCAATAATCGATCGGGTTTATTTTGCCAAGCCTGACTGGTTTTATCTGAACCCGCTTTTTAATTTTTTTTTAATCTTTCTACAATACCGACTTTTGAAATGACTTGTATGAATGCTTAATGAGGCATTTTACACATACGCTGTGCGTGTTTACAGTAACTCTGTTCTGCTCGCCGGGCACTTTTAACCTGCCGTTGCTTGCGCAAAATCTGGATTCAAATTGTCTTTTAAGTTCATGATTTTTCACCATTTCAACGAAAAAGTGGCAAATTCAAATTGGTTAACCATAATTGTTCTGTTCCTGAATGCAAACCGGACTCCAGAAATATAGGGATACGAGAAATATCAATGGGTGACAGGTGTCGGGTTCGTATAATTTCCTGTTAAAACCATTAGCTCGTGGTGCCAGTGGTTATCACACACACACACACACACACACACACACACACACACACACACACACACACACACACACACACACACACACACACACACACACACACACACTTCTACTTTCACCAATAGATGCAAAAATCTAGTACAATTTATCTTGTCGCCCCAGACTCGAACAACAATATATATTTATAATGGCACTCACAGCTGAGACAACTCTCACTCCCACCACCCTTACCCTATGCCTCAACCTCTCCCAAACATGATTAATAGTAAATATAATTTTAAACTGACTCTTTGTATCGACAAGACCCAGATATGACCTTCCAATTGGTGTTGAGAAGCACAAAGGTTTGATTAGAACGTTCTCATCTACGAACCTTGGGGCTTTTCATTGGCTCACATGATTGGACTACAAGATACAGCATATACCTTTTTGAAGAGTTGATCAGGGAATTCTCCAAATCTTTATTTTGTGCAGAGGCACACCCCTTTCTCGCATTTACGTTTCCAAGTATTTTGGCTTCTTTTTGAAGTTGTCTGAGCCATTTTACGTTAAAATCCTTATCTGGCACGCATGATATATGTCCAGCCGCCCCGATCAACATTGTGACTAGGGGTTTCTGTGCATGCGCTGAATGTGCTGGAGAAGATTACATCATTTCGATCGTCACGTATGTTGAAGGAATCTTTCATTTGAAGATTTTCAGACCATCAACCAATCACTTCAAGTGTCCATTCCATCTCTCTCCAAAATATTGTTCGTTTTGGAAACTAAGCATTGCGAAATTAGATTTCCCTCCTTTGAGGGTTGCTTTTTATGTGTACATTATTGAGGCTGATTGAGGAACAAGAACATTGAATAGATCAGAATTTAACAGAACAAAAGGAATGGGCGGAAACATACTAATAGGGTTGAAGGACAAAATAGAAGGAGACTTGGAGAAATGAGGGATGTGGGGAAAAATTAGGGGTGCGGAAGAACACACAGGGTGGACAAGATGGACGCATCCTCAAATTCTCAGGAAGGAAAAAAACTGGAGACTTGAGATGAACTGGGCTTGGGGAGGTTAATGGGGATAGAAAAAAAAATCATGCTTTTGTATGGGGGATGATCTGAGATGTTTGTGAACAGTGGTCTTTAAGACCTGGAGGGAAGAATGTGATTGAAAAGAATGTAAAAGTTGATTCCACATCTAGGGGGGAAAAATGAGGAACAAACAAGTGGAGGTTGGCAGTGATCCTGGATTTAGGTGGTTTTGCCAGAAGGGGGTTGATGGTGAACCACGTAAGCCCTGCAGAAACCTGGGGGGTGGGGGGGGGTGACGAAGCACGGAAAGAGCAGAGGGTGCAAGACGAGAAAGGATGCGGTAGAAGACAGAGGGACCACTGACATGTCTGCGATGTAAAAGTGCTTAGCCCAGACTCAGCTTCATTTCAGTCGATTCCAATGATCTTTGAAGGCTGTGGTTTCCATGGTGTTAAAGTGTGAGGCAGGGATGCCATCCCATAGGGGGGAGAGCAGTATTCCATCAAGCTGTGGATGAAAGCATTGTAGGTGGATAGGATCTCAGATGTGCCAAGGAAGGACCTTGCATAATGATGTAGAATAACCAGTTGGCGACTGCCTTTGGATGCTCACTTAGAAGTGTGGTTTGCCCCCAAAAAGATCATGACTGAGAGTGAGGCCCAAAAGTTTGAGCGACTGAGCTTCCTCAAGAGGATTTTAAAGAATGTAGATGTGAGGGTTTGCCAAACCATCCTTTTGGAGAAAGGGGGTAAGACTGTGAGATTTGTCAGTAGAATATGAAAATTGTTGATATTTTGAAAATGTATGGTCTTGCTTTCTGAATCGTAAACAGTAGCTATTAGGTCATGTGGAGGTGGGTTGGTTCGTTCAGTTTCGTTGTGCAGATCACCAATCTAAACAAAATTCACCCTGTACATTAATGAGAACACACCATTGAAATTCCTACTTGTTTCCATATGCACAAGTTGACACACCGCCAGTTATTACCATTTGAAATTACCGCCGTGAAATGGGCGTGGCATGCTTGTAATCACGGAGGAAACGACCAGGAAACAACAAATCAAGATGGCAGCACCCATGGTTGTCTGGTGATTTTTGAGTGATTTTTGGTCTTTCAACAACCAAATATGCGTTGTTTCACACTTGGGCGGGGAGGATGATGAGAAAGTGACGCAATTCACGGATAAGAGCTCGCGTAAGGTATGTGAGTGTGCGAAGGCTTGGTGCGACGCCACAGATAGTTTCACTATCAACAAATGCCGTTTGCTGGCTGATCAAATTATGAAACTGCTGCCAATGACTGATCCTCCTGCGGATGCCGGCTGTCACCGGTTCTGCTATGCGTCGTTTTGTAACAAGGATCATATAAAATGTGCTGAAGCCAGGAAAAGGAAATCAGAAGCCAGCACTACTGCAGTTTCTGCTGGAGCCAGTGAGGTGGTGGGCGGACTAGAAGAAGAGGGGCACTCGTACCACAAAATACGTAGAAAATCCCTCAGAACCTCTGTAGAAAGGGTGGCTGGCAAATCAGCTGGTGTACTGCCAAGAGTTTGTGTGATATGCCAGAAAAAAGACAAATTCATCCGTGTCAAAGGAAAATCTCAACGTGATCAGTTGTCCCTGGCAGAAACACAGGATGGAGGAAAGCTGAGGGAAACTGCTGAGCAGAGGAGAGATGAACGTGATGTGAGAATAATGACAACTCTAAAGGATAAAGACTGTGTGGCGCTGGCAGTTTGTTATCACCATAAATGTTATTATGAGTCGGTGAAATACACATACCACAGACAGAGTGAAAGTAAACTCCAAACTCAGAAAGTGAACTATGACTCAACATTTGACATTTTCTGTGATAAAGTAATCCAGGTAAAACTCATTGATGGAAAGCAATCTATTCATATGAAGAAGTTGTGTGAGATGTTCAATGACCTACTCAGAGTATGCGAAGGTCAGGATAAGGCCAACTACCAGGCAACAAGACTGAAGAAAAGACTGCAGGAACGGTACCCAGACATGATTTTCTATCGTCCACCAAAATGTCTGAGAGCGAAGTGGTGTACATGAAGGACATTGATATTGATTCCATTGCTCAGGCTGCTGTTGTAGACAGAAGCTCTCCAACAGAAACAGTCAACTACAGAGGATGAAGCCAGCCAGGGTCCACAGCAGGGTGACTCAGACCTCAATTTACATGTTCTTTACTCGGGAGCACTCATGGTGACTGATGACCTGAACAAACACCAAAGTGTGGACATTACATGGCCCAAATTGGAAATGGTGGAGCTAGAACTAGAGCTTATACGGGCAACTCGTACTTCGAACTGGCCGAAACACCTTGCGATCACGAGAGCGTCAATGCCCTGGTACTTTACGTATGATCACCTAAACTATGCAAGGTACTTACCCGTTTACTGGCTGGAAATGGCCAGGCTAGAGCACTCCCACCCAGACACCTATCAAGCGTTCATGGACGGCAAATGGACTGCCCAACGGCATACTCGTTATGGATTTAGTAGTGTTGCGTGTGATCAGATCATAGAGCAGACTTTAAATAGGGACAGCAAGACCAGTGGAGGCTTCATTGGTTACACTCAGAAAAGCACAGCTGTGAAGAAGTGGATCCTGTCCCAACCAGCACGTGCAGAAATCGCAAGGAAATGCGAGTCCATGGCGGGTATCCACGACGAGCCCCGAACGAGAAAGGATTTGGATGTGTCGAGCTCGAAGAAGAACTAAGCAGTGGTGGTACAAGTGATGGACACAGTACTTCAAATGATTAACCCTTTCTCCGGCGCTCACCTTGAACTCGTCAATATTAGTTCAGGTGTCATCGCACCACCAGCCACTTCCGCGGACTTGATGAAC
This sequence comes from Eptatretus burgeri, assembly GCF_056783735.1. Taxonomy (NCBI): domain Eukaryota; kingdom Metazoa; phylum Chordata; class Myxini; order Myxiniformes; family Myxinidae; genus Eptatretus; species Eptatretus burgeri. The sequence goes on from NC_140971.1 coordinate 77,138,178, forward strand.
GCGTATATCAAGGGAGAGAATGCTGTGGTGCAATTCATGCGTGATCGGCTTCTCTCGGGTGAGGTCCCATTCTTCAGTCCGATTTCGAAGGCCAAATTAGCAACTTTCTTGAAGGCGCGAGGCAAGTCGGCGACTCCCCACCAGCAGACGCCGAAGGTTGAAATTGCGAATGAACGTCGTCTTTTCACACAACTGCTGTTGATTGGCGAGAAAAGCAATGTAACACTCCACGACCTGCTCGTGTACCCACTGGCGAACATATCTTTCCTGCTGGCATCCGGTGATGGTTCGATTGCTAAGACGGACAAAGCCAAACTCCGCAACCATATACAGTACTGAAACTGTGGCCCGATTGCCGTGTGGACGCTCGGCCTATCCAAGGTGCAACAATTGTGGATGGAATGGCCGTTATTCAGGCGATAAAGGCTGGTTCACTGCATAACATTTTCGGCAAACTGGAAGAGATGGTGCTGAACATCGTAGTGGCCAAAGTACGACATAACCAATCTTCGAGACTGGACGTGGTGTTTGATACTTACCCAAGTATCAGCATCAAGTGCCTGGAGCACACCAGACGAGCGGGCAGAGCGGCGATCTTCAGGTACGAACCATCTACAGACGTGATCAAGCCCTTCCAAAACAGTTGGCCAATTATCTCCTGAGCAGAGCCAACAAGGAGGCGTTGATAGAGTTCATCGTCGAATCGTGGACGAGAAACATCTCTCCATCAAAACTGGGTGACATGCTGTTGTACGTCAGTCATGCCGGCAAATGTGAGAAAATCAATGCACCGAATGGTGTCATGACTGTGTCGTGTCGTCAGTACCTGAACTTGAATGTGACCATGAGGAAGCTGAAACGAAGCTCCTGCTACATGCCACTCACGCGGGACAGAATGAAGAGTCGGTGTGCATAGAGAGTTTCGACACCGATGTGTTTGTGTTGGCATTGGCTCACTCGAAGTCGATTCGGGCGCGAAATTTCCATCTGGTCACAGGAAGTCCCAAGGACATTATCGTCATTGACATTAGGAAGCTGAGTAATGCCCTGGAAAGTTCTGTCTGCGATGCGTTGATAGGTTTGCACAATTTCACGGGACGTGATACCACCAGTGCATTCCACGGTAAGGGCAAAACAAGGCCATTCGACTTGATGATGAAGGGTCCCCATCTCATCACCTATTTCGGGAGCATTGGTCGAATTCACGCGAGATCAGAATATCATTCACAACCTGGAACAATTTGTCTGCGCCATGTACAATCAGCCGACCATGAAGAGTGTGGACGAGGCTCGCTACAAGCTATTCTGCAGCCGGTCGCTGGGAGAACAGAAGTTGCCGCCTCCAAGCGACGCTCTGATGCTGCATTGCAAAAGAGTGAACGATCAGTCTGTGATCCACCACCGCGTGACTGAGAGGTTTATAGAAGCCCCTTCTACATTTCACGGATGGATGGAACGCAATGGAGCACTGATTGTTCACTGGCTGAACAAACTACCAGCGCCGAAGGAACTGTTAGTGGCGACGAAATGTAATTGCAAGAAGACGAAATGCGAGACCAACCAGTGTTCTTGCCGGTCAAAAGGACTGTCCTGCGCAGAGTGCTGTGGGTGTCAAAACTGCGCCAACGATGAACAGACCCGTACAAAAATGGAACTTATGGCTGATGAAAGCAGAACTGACGATGATTCCGACGACGAACTGTGAATGCGGGTGTCACACTGCTTTTGCTGTGGTATTCTACTACACAGTAGTATTCAGATTGGTTAGCATGTAATAGTGGACTTGAGTTTTGTAATAACAGCAGTCAATTGCCTAGTTCAGCAACCGCTTTAGAGCAAGAAATACTGGAGTTTTTGAAGACAGTAATCTTCTTGTGGCGGTTCTACTTTTCATCAGGCTGAGTCGTGCAGTGTCTTTGTCTTTGATTTAATCCGTAATAGCCAATGTAACTCTCTAATAGGCGCTGTAACTGTCTTTAATAGTCAATGTAACTACCTTCAATAGCCAGTGTGGCTGCCTTTTAAGAAAAAAGTTGCCTTGGTCAACTCGAAGGCCTGTCTGGTCGGTCCAGACCTTTTCGGCCGATAAAAATATGTAACTGCTTCGGTTTACGACCTTTAATTATAAACATCTTTAATAACAGTGAATATAATAGGGCTCTGTATAAACATATTGTATCATTTTAAGACCTCACGAGTTTTCTTTGACGTACATATCAGTCTATCCTTGATTCTTCATTTGTGTCAAAATCGTGCTTTAATGTTCGGTGTATCTTTAATTGCCAAAAATGACCAATTGTGTCACATCCTCGACATGGAAACAGGTGGATTTGGACTCGGCGTCTAAAATTCTTTAAGTATGCCAAATTTCATCCAGATTGGTGATCTGCACAACGAAAATCACTTTTTGAAGGTAATAGCGAGTACCTCCACATGGTCTATATGGTGGGACAATGCAAAGTTCCAAGTCCAATTTTTCTATGAACAATTTCGTTGTTTTTTTTTTTGCTATAAATGAAGAACATGGGACAAAGTCTAAATCGGAATAAGAAATACTCAAATAAGTCGAATATTGAACCGAATTATAAAACCCACTCCGATCGGGACCTGTCCTCAACAAAACTGAGACTGCAGGTTAAGAAAGCTTTCCTTAGTAACATGATCGATAATGAAGACCAAAGTGGGCTAATAAGGTTACGAATTCAGCACGTTTAACCATTCGGGTGTAACAACTAAGTTTGTGTTTATTTCTGAAACTGGGTTTCCCTTCCCTCAATTCGTCACCGTAAAACGGCATGACAACTTCTTTGCCACTCACCCAGAAGGAATCAAACGTACGGCAAGACTTCTCACCCACATTGATGGCATCTCGGTATGAAGCCAAATAATATTGCCTTTTGTGCCCTCTTCTGCAAATGGTGGCAATTCCTTGAGGCTCAAGTTGTGATGCCAGCTCTCTTTCCACTTGTGTTTATGTGCGTTTAAACGGTTGTTGCTTTGGAGTTTGGTGGAGACTAATCGTTCTCCAGATCCTTCTGGATTGCTCTCTGTAGTTATCCTCCCCCCCCCCCTTCCCTTTCTCGTTTGATTGTCGACCCAACATCTGAACTGCTCTTCTGTCGGCATTAGCTAGTAAAGGGTGGAGCAGAGAAACGGGAGATTTTAAAAAACCGATCTCCACTATGCCAACATGATCGCAACTTTTTTGACTGATCAACTAGGTACTAGGTTTCCTCGTGTTAATGAGGCTAGTTGGTTTCAACAAGATGGCGCGACCTCTCATACCGCCATAGTGTGTTAATGGTCGTCATACGACTACTTTTTCATAACCACATCATCTGCAGGAATGGTGACATTTCTTGTCCTCTAAGGTCCCCAGACCTGTCAGCATGTGACTTTTAATTTCTTTATTATGGAAGCAGTTAAAAAGCAGAGGGTACACTCATCACCCACACAATATTGAAGAGCTGAAAGAAAGGCTTCGTCAAAAATTGCTGGAATTTCTTTGGCGATGTTACGCCGCGTCATGAGAAACATGCATGGAAGACGAGGGCAATGCCTGTGCAGAGACGAAGGTCACCTCGAGGATGTGATCTTCAATAAATAAATGGCATGCTCTGTACGTTAAGATGGCACATTTGTAATTTGGCAAATATAAAATATTAATTTAATTACTGAATTTTTTTGATTGCCCGTTTCTCTGCCCCATATGTTTATATGCAGAGGATATGGATGTTTCTTTTCATGCGAGTGTATTGCTTACCTGCAGCCATTAATTGTTGTTACCTGCACCACCGACGGTGCTGGACTATTGGGCACAATCCTGGACGGGTCGCCACTCCGACGCAGGACATTCGGATGGCTCAATAATCCCAGCAAGCTGGTACTCATTTTGCCGACCTCAGAAGGATGACAGGCTGAGGAAACCCCAACCATCCACCCATCCATTGGGACCATACTCTGTGCAGAGTGTTGGTGCTGTCTCAGCAGTATCCTTGGCTATTGGACACGATCCTGGACGGGTCTCCATTCCGACACGGTATACCAGTATGCTGGCGCTCATTTTGCCGACCTCGTTAAGGATGACAGGCAGAGTCAACCCCACCTGGTATTAATTCAACAGCCGAGCGGGGTTTCAACTCGGGGCCCTTTGACCCCAAGCCAACCTCTATCCTCACCATGAAGCCAACACCAGGCATAGTGTACGAATGTTTTTTGTTTAGTTTTTACTTTTCTTCCACCTTAGTTTGGATAAGCCAGGTGTTGGTTTACTGGTTAAGGTGGCCAGCTTAAGATCTGAAGGTCTTGATTTTGAGCCCCTGTCGGCCGTTAAATAACACCAAGTGGGTTAACTCAGCCCGTCATCCTTCTGAGGTCGATTCAATGAGCAACAGCTTATTGGAAACATGGGGCACTGCATCAGCGTCACAGCCATGCTCCCAGCAATGATGCAACCAGCAACCACAGGCTGCGTACGAAATGACGATTACCTTAGTTTTTTGTTTCTTGCATCTATCTTTCTGTGAAGACTTCATTTATATCTTATTGCCTTTTGATTGATGTGCTGTGGATGATAAGGTTTTGATTGATGAAGTACGTGTTATGTGTTTTAGCCATGACAATACTTGATGCGATTTTAAAAGGTAACGTCGGTTGCAATTTCTTATTTTTATACAAACTGGTCATGTAATCTGATATTCTAACGATACAGTGGTATTCAGCGTTTGTGCTGCTGAAGCTATTTCTTGGTAAGGGTTATACTGGGTGGTTTGCCATTGCCTTCCCAGCATTGTTTGTCCGTGCTATATCCTTTTTTTAAAATTTTTTATGTTGAGCATCAAGCAAGGAAGCAGCACATACCATTTTGAAGTGTTTGTGATGATTCGGCCTTTTTATTTTGGTGTCAGTTTCTGTTATTGGTTCATTTTCATCTCTTCCATAACTGTTTTTAGTGCTGACGTACAATTGTTCAGCTTACGCTGATATTATTTGGAGTGAGCAGTCGCAAGCCAGTCATGTGATGCGTTTCCTTGGTTTTGGACCATTAACCGGATGATGGGCAAGAGGGGATGCTAACGAGCAAGTTGAGGATGTGGAGGCGTTTGTGGCTGTTGTTAATCCACCCGTGGGGCATTGGCTCCAGTCGATGGGATCGATTCGCATTGATTCTCTGTGTAGGACTTGGTTTGGCATTGGCTTGTTGAGTTTTTGGCCGGGAAGTGTTAAACGGTTGCAGTAACCTTTCGAGAGCCTGACCTTAACGATGCGAACGTTGAGTGCCCAAGCCAGCCTTATGGGCCGAACTTTTGATGTCGGATTAGTGGATATTTTTGGACCTTTTGAACAACAACAACAAAGATTCTCCCCAGCAAGGCAGCAGGGTTGCATTTACACCTGTCGATTGTTTCGAAAGGATGCTGTTTTGATCCCTGTTGATACCAGCTGCCTTGTGTCTGCTTGCATATTTAAAAAATCATGAATTTATGCATCACAAGTTTTTTGTTGTAGGTCAGTTCAGCTTGTTGTTGGAAATGTCCAAACTTAGTCAGGGTGTTGACAAAACTCAGGACTTTTTTTTCTTCTCGTGCTTCAAGTAGATCAATGGGCCGTTGAAGAACAATCCCCAAGTATTGTCGCTAGTCTAAGCAGATGTGGAAAATATGATTAGCTGAACGAATTTTGCTGGGATGATTATGAGTTTGCTTGGTGTGACTCGAGCACAAGGAAGGATTTGACATTTATTGTGTGCCATGATGCTCTACCCCACAGCTGATTTCCTCCTCCTTCCTGGAAACTAACTTCCACTTTCTGCTGCATCGTTGCCGGTCAAGTGGAACGCCATGAAGGAGAGATAAGGCGGTGGAGAGGTTGTCTTCCCAAACTATCTGGTGTCTGCATGTGAACTTCGGCAAACAGCGTTTGCTGGTAGGTCTCTTCGACATTGTTTGTGGACCTTTTGCTCAGTAGTTGCTGTGTTGGTTTTGTTTGCCTCATTTTCATGGTTCTCTGAGATCTTCCACTAGTTTTTGCTTTATGGACTTGGTATTTCATCGGTGCTTTGAATGGATGTGTCTCCTTTGCGTATGCAAGAAATTTGAATCCGACTCGTCCAAAAATGATGGTACGCCATTATTCGCCATGGGAGAGAAGCTGCGTAGCTTTGCTGAAGGCAATGTGTGCAGAAATGTTTGGAGAGGAAACTTGAAATGTCATGTTTGCAAAGGAGTAATCCTCTGAGACCCGAGCCGCAATTTCTATGTCCACCGAGTTTGGGGCGATGTTCACGATGCTCAGGAATCCTTAAAGCCCGGACTATTTGGAGATCTTCTGCAACGCAGACCCCTTTGCCTTGGAACAGGGCACTGGGTTTGGTTCCGAGCAGGTGAATTGCAAGGTATTGCTTTCTATGGTGGTTAATGGGGCTGAACGTTGCCTCTTGCCGAGCACCCCGCCACATGGGAGGCTGGCAACAGCTGTGTGCAAGTCGGCCCGCGAGGATTCAAATCGGCCGCTGAAATGCGTTCACTGCGATTTGCCATACCTTTTGTTATCGGAGGCCAACAGATGGGAAACTGACTCGTGGGTTCTATCCATTGCCCCCATGTGGCATATCCGCTTGGCCAACGCCAAGAAATTTGGGCACGTCTGCTCTCCTCCCCATGCCTTGCTGATTTGAGCTAAAATAAAATTTTGCTTTGGAATAGGAGCTCATCTCCCAGGCCAGTTTGATGGACTACAATTGTGTAACAATACTGAATAAAACTATAAGGACTGTTGTGGAAGAGAAATGTGACACACTGAAGCAAAAACATTGTTGGGTACCCTTATGGACTGTCCTTTTTGATCTGATCCAGTTTCCAATGAATGTTCACTACAAAGTCCCATCGGGCCATCACAGCAGCTGTAAACCAGGAATAGATGTAATTAGACCGGCAGTCAACAACGAACATTTGATTTTGTAGGCAGGATGCTCGTCCCAATTACCTCCTCTTTAACCCCGACCCCTCAGCACTTCTGAAGGGTGGTGCTTCCTGATGTAGCACTCTCTTCTTTCACTGCTCCAGACAGCAGTTTTAGTCTTATCCACTTGCTTTTCAATTGAGCTATTTGTTTACTCTCATCGTTGTTGATCCATAGCATAGTTATACGAATAATTGCTCATTCAGCAAATGAAATCTGCTGAGGAGGCCTCAGGACAAACGGAGGTAATTGGTGCTAAAGCATACAGGGCTCTTTTAAAAGCCACCATGTGTGTTCCAGAATGTACCATTTGGCAAGGAAGTTGGGGCGGGGGGGGGGGGGGGAGAGTGGTTGGGGTGGATGGTTGCACATTCGCTGATGTCACAATTCAAGAGTCTTTCAGATGTTTGGATCAGTTACAATAATTGCTTTGCGGCCATCTTCTGCGCATTCTTTAGGTTATAGGTTTGTAGATTTGAAAGGTCACAGTTGAAGGATATACTGTCGTGATAATGATATTTTTGCTGTGAGCTTGCCCCTTGACTTAATTTTTTTATGTGGATGAGTCAAGAATTTTTGAGAGTTTGCCCTTTTGCCCAAACATCCATGGATATGTGCATACATGGGCTACTTATCAGTGAACCACCACCTTATCACAGAGTCATCAAAGTTACTTTAACATATCCTTCCTTTTATAAATTCATTCATCTGAGTTGCCTGCACTGCTGTTACCTGTACATTCTATTTACAACAGCTTTGTACTCTTAGTGATATGTACACCTTAATTATTTTCAGTACAGTATTCTGTCTGGCAATGGCTTTGTTAATGTGAAATTAATGAATAATTGACTTAAGAATATGAATAAACATCCACAGCCTCACCACCAACCCTCCATGTCCCCAACACCAACCCTCCCTCCATATCTCCACTCCCAACCCTCCTTCCATATCTCCACCCCCAACCCTCCCTCCATATCTCCACCCCCAACCCCCTCAATATCTCCACCCCCAACCCTCCCTCCATATCTCCACCCCAACCCCCCTCAATATCTCCACCCCCAACCCTCCCTCCATATCTCCACCCCCAACCCTCCCTCCATATCTCCACCCCAACCCCCTCAATATCTCCACCCCCAACCCTCCCTCCAGGTTCCTACCCCCTCCCACCTCCACTTCCGTACCCCTCCAACCCCCTCCACGTCCGCACCTCCTCCAACCCCCTCCACATCCGCACCTCCTCCAACACCCCTCCACGTCCGCATCCCCTCCAATCCCCCACGTCCGCATCCCCTCCAATCCCCCCACGTCCGCATCCCCTCCAATCCCCCACGTCCGCATCCCCTCCAATCCCCCCACGTCCGCATCCCCTCCAATCCCCCCACGTCCGCATCCCCTCCAATCCCCCCACGTCCGCATCCCCTCCAATCCCCCCACGTCCGCATCCCCTCCAATCCCCCCACGTCCGCATCCCCTCCAATCCCCCCACGTCCGCATCCCCTCCAATCCCCCCACGTATGCATCCCCTCCAATCCCCCCACGTCCGCATCCCCTCCAATCCCCCCACGTCCGCATCCCTCCAATCCCCCACGTCCGCATCTCCTCCAATCCCCCCCATGTCCGCACCCCCTCCAACCCCCTCCACGTTCGCATCCCCCCCACGTCCGCACCTCCTCCAATCCCCTCAAAGTCCACACCCTCTCCAAATCCCCTCCATGTCCGTACCCCCTCCGAACCCCATTCACCTCCGTACCGCCTCCAACCCTGCCTTTCCATGTCCGTACCCCTCCACCCATGATGTCCTTCATCCTCCCCTCTCCCCCTTCCCCTCCCCCCCCACACACACACACACACACACACACACACACACACACACACACATACCCAAGTTCAGTTTCATCCATGCTGAGTGTAACTGAGCTAACAGACGATGCAAAAGATGGTGGAGGATCGAAGCACCAACACGGAACACAGGCACACTTGTAACTGGGCCAGAGAGCATGACTGTGCAATATATTATGTCAGCACTGAAGCTGCATCAAAATAATGAGGATCTTCATTGGAAAGAAACTCCAGCCGAGACTGTCGTTACTTTGATTCTATTTGTTGCATGTGGAGCATTGTGCAGGGCTAGAAAATGTACTCACTTTATCGCCCTTCCACTTCCCCCACTTGCAGAGCATGTCGACCACCTCTGTACAAACGTGTTGGTGATGGGAAAAAATTTAAAAGTCGTTTTGGCCCAAGTACCTTTTGAGGCTCTTCGATAAAAAGGTCTATCCAGATTGGTTGTTGATTTGAGCTTTCAGCATGACTGCACCCCAGAGAAAACAGCAGTGATGCATGTCAGTGTAAGCATTTTGGTCTCTGGTTGTCAGTCCTACAATGTTAATCACTTCCCCCCAATCCTGTGTCTGGGCACCTCCATCCATTTCCTCAAACCTCACTTTTTATTTTCTTTACAAGATGGAGGATCATGAAAGAGCAAGGTTAAATTGACAGTGGGGTAGCGGGGTAACAATTTGACATCATCGGCAAGGGGATAAAAATAGGAAAGGAAGTGTGTGCGTGCGTGCGTGCGTGCGTGCGTGCGTGCGTGCGCGCGCGTGCTCGGCAACATTGACGATCATAGCCGGTTGAAAGCATGAAACCATGCCACCACAATAAGTAGAAGTAATTTATATATTATATGTATATATATATATATATGTATATATATGTATATATATATATATATATATATATATATATATATATATATATATATATATATTTGTGGACCCGGGGTTGGGGGACGAAGACCACGAGTGAACTACCTCACCACGAGGGGAACACATCCATATCCGCTATTAAACAACACAGGGGGCTTCGTAATATAATTAGAAGTGAGCAGGATAGAACCATCATAAAATATTGTAAAGGATTCGGCGGTGGCGTGATTCCGCACCCTACTCTTGACAGCCAAATGTTGAAAATTCAGCGTCATGTTACAGCACCGCCTTCTCGGGTTATAACGCCGGCTGGTTCAGCACAGGTCTCGGGTTACGCGCCTCAGATTATGATACCAAAGTACACCTGTGCCTTGCCAGCTAGGGAAATAGACCCCAGTTACAGACTGGATTTGTCAGAGACCAAGCAAATCTGCAGTCCGTAACCATTTTGGTTTTAAATACAAATTGAGCGAATTGTTCCTCAGCATGGCACGAATAAACTCAAGGTGGCAACTTTCATATGAATCAGCCAGATTTATTGGGGACATTTCAGGGAACACGACACAAGCAAAACATTCACGAACGTTGTAATTAATCTATAGCCTGCACTTAACTAGGGAGCTACGGATTACGGGTTTCGAAGGGAACACTAGCGAGATAAACCTTAGACAACATACAGCATACTTGATGATGCCTCATGGACGAGAGGAAAGGTGTCAAAAGCACGAATGCGGCTCGTGAGAAGCCGATGTCAACGGATTCGAGCGCCCAAGCTCGAACACGCCGCGTGGCAAGATGGCGGCATCGTCCTTCCGTCGCACCGCTCAAGCACCATCCCCAGCGCTCTCAGCCCCCGTAAGGTCGACGGCACAAGAGCGGAAGATCCACGATGTGCTCCAGCTGGCCCTTCACAAGGTCCAGCATACAAATCCAGGCCTGGCCTGCCCACCAGATCAGGCCAAATCGGGGTGTTGGTCTCTGCAGGCGGATCGACGGGATGGAAAAGCGTGTCGAGCCGTGCCGCGAGCAAAGACAGTCAGAGGCTCTGTGGTTGGATTCACGATGAACCTGTCGATGACCTCCTCATAAAATTTGATTGCCGACTCCCCTCATGCAGTTCCTCCTGCCTTACTGGGGCTCTCTCTTCTCACGAAAGCCGATGCCAGACTCACCAAGCAGCCAGTTTCTTTTCACAGCCGATCGCAGACTCCCAACAGCCGTTTCTCATCCAGCAGATGGCAGACTGACCTCATGCAGTTCCTCTTGCCTTTTTCATGAAGCAGATCGCAGATAGACACAGCCGTCCCTTATACAGCCGATCGCGACTCGACACTCAGGCTGTTCCTTCCTTGCCTTCTTGGGGCGCGCACCTTTTCACGAAAGCCGATCGCAAAAACACTCATGCAGTTCCTCTTACTGCCGATCGCCCAACTCGACGCTCAGGCAGTTCCTTCCTTGCCTTCCCGGCGCTCGCTCTGGACACTCCCCCGGGGACCCGTGATTGGTCCATCGCCGAGGTTGCAGCTGTCCTCCACCAATCGGCTGCCGACACGTCTTGCCGACTGACACTCTCAGAGCGCTGGGCGTGGCTAGTTCGGAGAGGGGAAGGAGAACGAAGCAAGGCGCCTCCCGGTCCACACCACTGTACGAACACTAGACAGCCTGCTACACCTCCCAACACACATGTAACGTCCAATTATCGAACAACCTGGCTAAACATGCATTTGAGGGGGGACCTGGGCTAATCCTATATTTAATAACACACGAAGGGCCATTTCCACAACAATATATGTGGAAAACATTATGGGCCCAGACCGGGAAGCAGTGGGGGAAAGAGAGTGGCACCTGTATATGTGGAAGAATTGCGTTGCCCAGATAGCTCAGGTGGCAGAGCACTGGTACGGTTTTCCAGAGGACCTGGGTTCAATTCCTGGTCTCGGCCTGTAATTTCGTTCCACATATATTTATAAGAATAACAGTGAAGATAGAAACAAAATAATGTTTGAAATGCATTTTCTCTTGGTCATACTATAAATACTGCCCATAGACAAACACCGCCATGATATGTCCGGATCCAAGCCATCTGGAGACAAATTCCCGCTCGGAGACGAACTCACATCCAGAGATAAGTACCATCCGGACATTTATGGAGAGATAACCACCATCTGGATACGTCCAGAGACAGCGACAGAAACAGAGATGTGAGAGGAGGGTGCTGCACTGTATTGGGGGGGGGGGAGTTGGTAGAGGGAGGGAAGTTGGTAGAGGGGGTGGTTGGTGGAGGGGTGGGGGTAGGGAGTTTGCATAGGGAATGTTATGCTTTATAAACAATGCACGCACACACATGCACACTCACATATATTGGTGCTTGCCCGATATCGGCAATTTTTTGGTAATCGGCTGATTGGAGTCAGGGTGATTACCGACTTCCGTACATATTGCACACAACCCGAGACCCTTGAGTTGCTTTCACTCTTGTTTTTGGGAGAATTTCAAGAAACAAATTGCAACAACATTGCATTATAGACGTTTCAGAGATGTGCTGCCAATCGTCATGTGACTGGTGAAATAAATTTCGCTCGGTAATTTGGAAAACACGTTTACATGGCAAACGGCTCAGAAATCAGGTGTTGCCAAATATATATTTGCTTTGAAACTCGCAGAGAAACTTATAACCTACGTAAATCACACCGAGTCATATAAATTATCCAATCGAGAATTACATGTGCCTCTACCTTGGAGCAACTGCCGACGGTACATTCCGATCAGGACACGAACTGCACTGCTGTCGACTGTTGGGCTCTCGGCAAGTGGCTTAAGCACTCAAGCAAGCATTCCAATGAAATGGTTGAGAAGGAACCTTGGCAAGCAAGCAAGATAAGGCTTGGCAAGTGATGAGCAATCACCGAACCGTCATATTAAAGGTCCCCTGACATGCAAAATAAACTTGTTATTTATAAATTAACTTGACCTTCCGAGTGAAGAAATCACCCATGTTTTTTTTTTATCAAAAATGGGATAATTAGAGCAATATTTCGATCATTTCTGGAGCTATTCACAACTTGCTATGTCCCGCCCCTTTAAAAAAATGGACTTCAGCGAATCTCTGCGTGACGTCACAAACAGTAACTCGCACAGAGTGGATTGACTCGAGTCGAGATGTCGTGCGCCTTATACAGTACCTACAAATGCATTTTGCACATGTTAGTGCAATCTCTGTGATCGTCTTAATTCCAGTGATTGTTTCGCGAAAGTTTTAAATAGTTTTAGCCGTACTTTCGAAAATGCCTGCAAGATGTATCGTAGCAGGATGCAGAAATACAAGCAAAGACTGTGTAAGCCTTCATGTATTCCCGAAAGATGATAATCGTCGGAGAATATGGACAACTAAAGTGAAGGTACTGCTTCCATTGGCATGCTATTCATTAACATTTAGCCAAAAATGCTAGCCTGGTGTTGGCTCAATGGTTAGGGTGGTGGCTTGGGATCCTCGGGTCCTGAGTTCAAGCCCTGTCAGCCGCTGAATTGATACACCAGGGGGTTGACTCAGCCTGTCATCCTTCCGAAGTCGGCGAAATGAGTACCAGTTCCAGTGTGTGTACTGGTAGAGGGGCACTGCATCAGCGACACAGTCGCGCTTCAAGAAATGATAGCTACCCTGGCAGCTAAGCTGCCTTCCGGCCACCACCATCAGCCAAAATGCTGTAATAAAATAAAAGGGAAAAAAATGTTTGCACAACTATGAAAGACAAATGTATCTGTCCTATTACACGGCCTCATATCCTCGGGACTCTTACGCATTGACTTATACATTGCGTGCATGCTCATACAAGTTACTTGTCAACTCGAGATCTCGAGAGTCGAGACTAGTCCGATAAATCCGTCGTCCGTCCGACTGGGCCGATAAATCTGACGTGCTGTAGTTTTATTTTATTATTGTCTTTTTTTCATCGTTTTATACTGGCGATACATGACGATAGTAGGAATAAAATAAATAAAAATGCAACAGAACGTCAGATTTATCGGACTACTCGAGACAATTGTGTCGCAAGGTGTGTTCTGCACACAAGTTTTCATCGTATCCGGACAGCGAGGGTGCTTCGTTTTATGCGCGGAGAGACACGGCCGATGACACGCGCCGGCCTTGCTTGCGATTCATTCGCCGCGGAGAAACATGTCCGCTGCGCTGTTCACGTCACCTCACTAAAATATTTCTGATATCGAGCAGTATGCAAGTTGAATTTACATTATTGAATTACGAAGAGGATTTAGTCTAACCAGTTGTTTCCGAGTCTTCATTCGATATCCTCCCGATCATAATTAACTCCGGGAATTTCATCGCCATTTTCCTCTGCTTGTCCTGCTGTATTCCATTTCCAGCTGCCTGAACTTCACCTCCCGCGACTACGTTATCCGACAATTCTCCATGTGATTCAGACCAAAATCCTTCATTTCTCTCACACTCACTGTCGTTACCAGACAAGTGAAAGTCCATGTCATCCATTATTCAAAAACAAATGTTCGATTTTTTTTTTTAAAGCAGAAATGAACGAAGCGATTGAGTCGACCAATCAAATGTGGAAACGCACAGAAAGCCAATAGAATCACGTAGACCACCCACCCGAGTAATTAACGTGCAGCCTTTGACATCCTGTATTAGACGTCATGTGGGTTACGCCCCTTTCAGGAGAATTTTTAGGGGCGGTCCCGAAGACGTTTGTTTTTTTTAATTTTACATTTTACAGAATGAGTATTGTGAAAAAACAGTCAGATCTGAAATCACGATGAAAAACTCCTCTAGGACATATATAAATGAAATTTATGTACTTTGGCATGTCAGGGGACCTTTAAACACACACCTCACAGAGACGTCCAAAATGTCAAATATGTCCGAATTGGATAAATGAACACTCTTTTGGCGGCGGAACTGCTGCGACGTTCAGTTCTGGAGTTGTAATACGGCTTGTATTAGTTGAAGAGATTCTCGAGGTTATAGCATGTGCGGAAATGAAATATAGCCACAAACACTGGCGTCTCAAAGCATTTGTAAGCATTGCAATGTATCCAGCGATTATTATTATTATTATTATTATTATTATTATTATTATTATTATTATTATATATTTTTGTAGCTATGATGAGCAGGTATTTGATAATATGAGGAAAGTGAACAAAAAAAAAAACCATCATAAAGAAATCGTTGTGACCTGTTCCAAGTCAGGGCATGGTTGAGGAAGCCAAACAAACATGGCGGCTTCAGACCCCAGTGAGGTTACCAAGGATGCGCCTTCAGACCCCTTCCAGAGCGAGGTGGCCGAGGACGCACCTGACAAAGGATGTCATTAAATAAGGCTGTTTATTATCTTCAAAAGGGGTGTTTGGATGAACCCAAACAGCCAATTTTGACTCATGCACTCCTTTGGAGTTCCTTCACAATGCATGCAAAGTTTCAGGTTGCTCAGTTTCATGGTTTTGGAGTTATGGATGACACACACACACACACACACACACACACACACACACACACACACACACACACACACACACACACACACACACACACACACACACACACACACACACACAAACACACACTTGTGTGGATCGGCTCGCCATGCTTGCCTCTCCACACATTGTTGCAGAGATTTACATTATAGATTTACTGTGTTGTGACTTATTCCAATCATTATGCAAACATTTATTTGTAATATATAAAGGTCCAAGTGGTCTCAATGCTCAAGGGTCTAGGTTTTTTTATATAATCTGTCTGAAGGGTGAAAGGGGTCTAAATGGTGTTAAGGTTTAAGGGGTCGAAAGGATCTTTTGGGTCCTCTGAGACTTTTGGGTCCTTGGGGTCTTAAGTGTTAAGGGTCTTGGGGGGGGGGGGGGTTTAAAGGGTCTTCAGTTGTCTAACGCGTTAAAAGGTACATTCCAATAGTATATAATTAATAGACATACGTGTGTGGGGTCAGGGTGTAATCAGCAATCAACCAGCACGTAATAAACAGACATATAGTCACACGCTTCACTGTGAAAGGAGGAGAGGAGATTGGGACCATACTCTGTTCAGAGCGTTGGCGCTGCTTCAGCAGTCTCCTTGGCTATTGGGCACAATCCTGGATGGGTCGCCACTCCGACACAGTATACCAGCATGCTGGCACTCAATTTTGCCGACCTCGGAAGGATGACAGGCAGAGTCAACAACACCTGGTATTAATTCAGCAGCTGAGCGGGATTTGAACTCAGGACCTGAGGATCCAAAGCCCGCCACCCGAACCATTAAGCCAACATCAGGTATGCTGTGAAAGGAACATTCCATTAGTAGATAATTTATAGAATTTGAGTAGTCTGCAACCAACATTCAAACAGGAGATGATTAATTTTCATATAGTCACACGGCTTCACTGATTGACGGCTTCACGGATGAACCATGCTTTTTGTATCAAAAAAAAAAAAAAAATGTATGTATATATATATATATATATATATGTATATATATATATATATATATATATGTATATATATATGTATATATATATATATATATATATATATATATATATGTATATATATATATATGTATATATATATATATGTATGTATATATATATGTATGTATATATATATATATGTATGTATATATATATATATGTATGTATATATATATATATATGTATGTATATATATATATATATATATATATATATATATATATATATATATATGTATGTATATATATATATATATATATATATGTATGTATATATATATATATATATATATATATGTATGTATATGTATATATATATATGTATATATATATATATATATATATATATATATGTATGTATATGTGTATATATATATATATATATATATATATGTATATATATATATATATATATATATATATATATATATATATATATATATATATATATATGTATGTATATGTATATATATATATATATATATATATATATGTATATGTATATATATATATATATATATATATGTATATATATATATATATATATATATGTATATATATATATATATATATATATATATATGTATGTATATATATATATATATATATATATATATATATATGTATGTATATATATATATATATATATATATATATATATGTATGTATATGTATATATATATATATATATATATATATATATATGTATGTATATGTATATATATATATATATATATATGTATGTATATATATATGTATGTATATATATATATATATATATATATATATGTATGTATATATATATATATGTATGTATATATATATATATATGTATGTATATATATATGTATATATATATATATATATATATATAATCAGGTATACCTCAATTTACGTCAAGGACGTGTTCTTGAAAACTGAGACTTAAATCGAATCGCTTAAAAGCGGCATCGAATCGTTTAAACAGGTCCCGTTGAGGTACAACCTCTCGGTAGTCTGACCGCGTGAATAATTAGGTAAATCAACAATTCGGCGATCGACCCTGTAGTGCGGGCAGAACATTGACAAGGTTGTGGTGTGGTTAAAAACACACCCGGAGCTGGATTTCGGCGTTGATCCGAAAGCTGCGACTGGATTGCCACGGTTGGTGGGCGCACGGCCACAATTGGCTAAAACCGGTCGCCCACACGCCGGAGTGGTGGAGGTCCACAACAATATACATATGGATGAATATATAGGTTGCCACTGACAAACCAGACATAATCTGCCTAACAGAAACTTTCCTCCCCCAAGACATGTTTGACTCCCAAGTATCTCTCCCTGGTTACTCCTTCCTCCAGTATGACAGACCTGAGCCCCGTCCTGGTGAAGGAGTTGCTCTCTTCATCAAAGACTCTATTCCTCACTCTCCATACATTCCCCTCACTCCCCCAAATCCCCAGGAATACCTCTGGCTACGGCTTCCCCTCCACTCCCACCTCATGTTTATCTGTGTGCTCTTCCGTCCACCAAATAGTGTTGACTTCATTTGCACCTCACTATCCGAAAACATGGACCAACTTCTATCCTCTCGTCCAAACTCTCTCTTCCTCATATGTGGTGACTTCAATTGTGATTATGCCAGTTGGCTCGGTGTGGGTACCTCTCTCACCTGTCATGGGACTTCAGCAAAAGACTTCTGCGACTCAATGGGACTGACTCAATCGGTCAACTTCCCAACCCGTATCTCAAACAATGGTACTCCTGCTCTTCTGGATCTGATTTTGACAAATTTCCATGAAAATATCTGCTGTTCTTCCTCTGCTCCAATCGGTTCTTCTGACCACATGCTTGTCAAAGTGGACATCTCTCTGGCTGTTATCAGAGAACCACCTCAGTTCCCTTGAGTATGGCATTTCACTCAGGCCGACTGGCAGGGTCTCCAAGCAGCCATCAAACTTATAGACTGGTCTCCCATCCCCACTTCTCCAACATCAACTTGTCCTGGGAATTCTTTCAAAGAAACTTGCTCTCCCTCATGCACAGATTTATCCCCTCTCGTCTTCATTTGTCCTACCCTTCATCCCGCCTATGGTTCACTGAAGCTTGTGGTGAGGCAGTTGTCCTGAAACAACTTGCCTTTGCCTCATGGAAAGCAAATCCAACTGAGGGTAATCTCATTTCCTTCGAAAAAGCTCGGAACAAGTGTGTATCTACCCTCATGAGAGCCAGAAAACAACATCTTTCTCATCTCATCTGAACTCTCAAACCTCTCTCCCTCCTAAAAATCCTGGTGGCGTCTAATCAAATCTGTTTCTGGTGTATGTTCCCCCTCCATCCCCTCCCTTACCTCAAATGGCCACACTGCTGACACCGCACATGAAAAGGCTGAATGTCTAAACTCGGTGTTTGCTTCTAAATCTTGTGTCCAAAACCCATCACTTTCTCTACCCACCTTACCCAGTTGCACCCAACTGTCCCTGTACTCTGTGTCATTTTCTCCTGACAAGGTGTCGAGCTTGCTGTCAAACCTCAACTCAGATTCTTCAACCGGTCCAGATGGCATCAGTCCACGTGTCCTAATAACCTGCTCCTCTGCTCTTGCTCACCCTCTCTCTCTCTCTCTTCTCGTCACCCTCTCATTTGCTCAAGGTCATCTGAAATCTGCTGAGACATCAGCAAACATCACTGCCCGATATAACAGATCCCTGCAACTAAAGACCAATCAGCCTTCTCCACATCTTCAGCAAGGTTATGGAATCTATCATCGCTTAAGACATTAAATCCTTCCTCTTCTCCAATGGCTTGATTTCCGATCATCAATTTGTATTCAGACCAGGTCAATATTCCTTGGATATGCTGCTTCTGCTCTCCCAACAATGGATGGAGGTACTCAACGCCAGACATTAAATCAGTCATATGCCTCGACATATCACGTGCTTTTGACACTGTCTGGCACCCTACCCTGCTCACCAAACTCTCTTTCTATGGTATCCAAGGCCATCTCCACTCATGGCTCACAGACTTCCTCTCCTGTCGCAGTCAACGTGTGGCCCTAAATGGAGTTTTTCATCCCCTCTTCCTGTCCAGGCTGGAGTTCCTCAAGGCAGCGTTCTTGACCCTGTTCTTTTTATGGTTTTCATCAATGATCTCTCCGACTCTGGGAAATCCTCTTTATCTCCTTGCTGATGACTCCATTTTCTGTCTTACCATCTGTCATCCCTCAGACCGACAAGCCACAGCTTCTTCGCTCTCTGCAGATCTGGGTAAAATCACAAACTGGTCAAACACATGGAACATGTCTTTCAATCCTGACAAATCTCACACTCTCACAATGTCTTTCCGAAAGCACCGTTTGGAAAAAAACCCCATCCACTTTCTCAACAATCCTCTGGAAGAAGTCCTTTCATTCAAGCTTCTGGGTCTTACTATCTGCCACGATCTTTCCTGGGAAAGCCACATTTCATACTTCGCCTCCAAAGCCAGTCACCGACTGGGAATCCTCCATCATGCAAAGTCCTTCCTTGGCCCACCTGAGCTCCTGACCACATACAAAGCTTTTGTCTGCAGCCTGATGGAGTACTGCTCTCCCCTCTGGGTTAGTGCTCCTGCCTCTCACCTTTCTCGGCTTCACGCTGTGGAAACCAAGGCATTTCGGATCATTGGTATCTCCCGCAGTGAGGCTGAGTCTTTGGGCCTCTCACTCTCTCACCGCAGGCAGGTCAGTTGTCTTTCTCTGTCTTCTACCATCTCCTGTCTGGTCTGCCCCCCCTGCTCTGTCTGCAATATGTCTCCCCCCCCCATATTTCTGCAGGGAGCTCAAGGTCCGCCAGCAACCCCCTTCAGTTAAAACTACCAAAATCACCAATCACTGCTCACCTTCACTCTTTCATTCCTTTTTTTTCCAGTCTTTGGAATAAACTCCCACACTCTCTTCAATCCCATTCTTCCCTCCAGGTCTTCAAAACAGCTGTTCACCATCACCTATTATCTTCCCCCATCAAAACTGCGATCTTTTCTACCCCCGTTAATCCACTCCAAACCCACCTCCTTCAAATTCCCTGCTTTCCTTCCTGAAAGTCCCTGTAATGTCATGTTGTATACCCCATGTTCCCCACCCCATCCCTCTCATTCCACAGATCTCCGAATGTCTATGTTCCCCACTGTTTTGTCCTTCCCTCTCCTGCTCCTCTTGTCTCATGCCCCCATTGCTGTGCGTTGTGTGTCAGCTCTCGTATGAGCCTCGACAATGTATGTAAAAAAACCTCCCATCCGGACACGTGTACTACCCGGATACATCCGGACATAAACACCGCCTGTATACAAACTCCCGTCCATACATAAACACCACCAGGACACGTTCGGAGACAAACACTGCCTGGATGCATCCCGGAGACAAACTGCTGTCCAGACACAAACACTGCCCGGACATGTCCAGAGACAAACTCCCATCCGGACATGTCTGGAGACAAACTCTGCCCGGACACAACCACTGTCCAGACACGTATGGAGATAACCACCACCCAGACAGAATGACCGTCTCGAGACAGAGACAGAGACAGGTATGAAAAAATTAAGAAGAGAGAAAGGTAAGGGGTGGAGGTGAGGTTCGTAAAGAGAATTGTATGTGGTGCTTTATGACAGAACACACACCCAAAAACAAACTCCTTTCAGAGCAGCTGCAAACACAACAACACAACAGAGTTTGTATGTAATCTGCTGGCATATCTGCAAAAACTTTTATGTCCCAGTTCCAGAAAATTTGTGGGGACATGAGCCAAAAGTAATCACCGGAAACATGGACGTACCTATCGCTCACGTACTACTTAATGATCCCATCGAGTGTGAACATCGAAAACAAAGCATTGCGACCAGATGTCATACTTAGGTACAAAAAAAGAGAAGGCATTGCTGATTGATTTTTTTTGAGGTGTTAATACCAGTGATTTTGGACTCAATGATGCAGAAATCAAGAAAATGCCAAATTCCAAAACCTCATGAATGGTGTGAGAAGATCTTGGAATCTGAAGAATGGCAAAGTTATACCAGTGATAGCTGGAGCAACAGGAACGATGACAAAGAACCTCACAGAGATATTAAACATGCAGTAGGGGCAATACCCCTGGGTGCTCACCTGGTAGTGGATGGATAAGATAACCAGGGAACCACTGGAAGGAATAGATGACCCATGACATATATCATGGAGAAGAAAGTAAATACCTATGGAATTTTTTTTTTATGCCGTGAACAAACCTTGGTACATCACAGGTGGTGAAGATGCTGGTCAAGTTGCATTGGAATTGTATGTGTTTTGGAGAAGAAAGCAAATACATATTTTGGGGGGAAACCTCCCTTAAATCCCCTTCGAGCCAGATTTTTCTAATGTCATGAACAAACTTTGGTACGTCATGGGTGATTAAGGTTGTTATGAGGTTTCATCAGAATTGTGTGTATCGTTTGAGAAGAAAGCAAATACCTCTTTGGGGAGGAAACCCACTCCCCCCCCCCCCTCCCATAAACTCCCTCTGTAGACCCCTTCAGACTCAATTATTATTTTTTTTTAATGCCATCATGGGTGATGAAGGTTGTGGTCAAATTTCATTGAAATCATTTCTGAGACGTTTCTGAGAGTTTCTGTATTTTCTGAGAATAATTTGCATGTATTTGTGAAGGGATGGACGGACGACGCGCCATCCCATAAGCTCCTCGGAAATACTTTACAGTTCAGGAAAAAAAACATCCCTGGGAATATTATTACAGACGAATTACAGTTGGAAGCTGTCCAGGGCTCAGCGACGATCCTGAAGAGAGCCCTCGGCACAAAACTTTGAGAACAGAAAACTTCAAAGCTTGGTCCATGAATTGTGACCCCAAAATGAAATGAAGGTGGATACTTTGAGCCTGTTCTGGGAGGACTCATTCCACATTCTGAAGCCCACATCTATAGATAACACACACACACACACACACACACACACACACACACACACACACACACACACACACACACACACACACACACACACACACACACACACACACACACACACACACACACCTGATATCGGCAATTTTTTGTGAATCAGCAGGTTGGAGTGAGTTGGTACTGTGCACAACCCAGAAAACTTGAGTTGCTTTCACCGAAAAACAACGTTACATTTATATAGACGTTTCCTGGAGATGTTCATAAACATTATTCTTTGTGAATAGCTCCGTGTGACGAGTGGAAAAAAAATTGGCTCGGTAATTTAGAAAACGCGTTAATACGACAAACGGCTCGGAAATCGGGCGTTATCAAATATATTTTGCTTTGAAGTTCACAAAGAGAAACATTTAACCTTTGTAAAGCAAATCCCATAACCAAATGCTTTAGAAACAGGCATGAGGACAATGGGAAACCTGAAAGAACCTCCATAAGATACGGGATGAAACTTTGCCACCATGGCACATGTAACAGGTATGGCATGTCCACACACCCACGGAGAGTCCGGACAGATCCAAATCTACCCATATGTATCACATCTGTGTGTGCTGTATACCTCTACCTTATAGTAACTGTCGACTGCACATCCCGATCGAACACTAACTGTACTGTACAGCTCAGAAAGTGGATTGAGCACTCCAACGGAACAACTGGCTTGGCAAGAGATTACCAATTGCCATCGATACAACGATGCACCCGGCAATGCCCGTGCAATGTCCGCATTGGACAAATCAACACTTGTTTGGGGAGTCGGAACTCCTGATACTTTCAAATCTTAAGCTTACATTTTGTAATTCTGGTTCGTTTCAGAAATTCTCCCAGTTATTCATATGCGGAAATGAAATAAAGCCACGAACACGTGCGTCTCAAGGCGTTTATAAGCATTGCAATATACCCAGCGATTCATAGCTGTGATTAACAGGTATTCGATAACATGAGTGCCAAAAGTGGGAAAAAAATTATCGTTGAGAAATCGTTTCGGCCTGTTTGAAGTCACAACTTGGTTGAGCAGGTCAAAAACCGTGTTGGCTTCAGACCCCAACGAGGTTACCCAGGAGAAATCTTAAGACCCCAGACAGCGAGGTTGCTGGTGATCACCTGATGAAGGCTATAATTAAATAAGGCCGTTAATTATCTTCAAAAGGGGTGTTCTAATTAACCCAAACAACCAATTTTCACTCTTGCACTTCCTTGGAGTTTTCTTGGTATGCATGCAAAGTTTCAGGCTGCGAGGTTTCATGGTTTTGGAGTTATGGAGGACACACACACACACACACACACACACACACACACACACACACACACACACACACACACACACACACACACACACACACACACATTGCCTTTTGTTCGCATAGATATATTTATTATATTATATTTACCTCTGCCACCAGAGGTGAAGGAGGTTTTGTTTTCACCTTTGTCTGTTTATGTGTTTGTTTGAAGGATATTTCAAAGTTGTTGACTGATCCGGATGAAACTTGATGGACAGGTTGAGTGTGTGACAAGGACGAAATGTTTCGATTTTGGTGCAGATCCGAATCTGAATCTGGAAACGATAACTTTTTTTAATTGATTCTTCACCATTAAGAGATAGGGACAAAAACAATATAGTTCTGCATAGCATATTTCAAAAATTTATTGGGCCCGATATGTTCTCGTGGATCAGGCATTGCGTTGCGGAAGTATGCACTCCACTGAGTGCCCTTCTCGTATATTATAATTATCTATTATCTTATCTTGTATTGTATTATATTACATTAGAGATATGGAGAGAAGTTGAGGAAACACTGAAATCTAGAGTCATAAGGTTGGAATTGGAAAGGTTAATGAGAGTCATACATCTCAAGGGTCATGGTGGGAATGACCGTTGCTACTCATTTCCCCTTTCTTTGTAGCTTCTCTTCCCCCAAGCCCCCCCATCCCCACCCTTTTGTTATCATGAATGCCAATTGATCAATTTTGCCTGTTCATTATCTTTGGAGTCCACCGCATTGTTCGGGGATTGTTTTATTCAAGCAGTTCACCCACTTCGATCACCCAGTTGTCTGTCTTCCAAAGTGCATGTTCCGTTTTAATTTAGTCTTTATTTTATTTATAGAACGACCAACAATTATCCATTCTTCTCATTAGTTATGAACAACAGAATTGAAGAACCAAAGTACAGCTCACATGTTCCACCCTCGTGCGGTCATGTCCATGCAGTTGTCCGACTTGGGAAGCAGTGACGTGGTGAGTCCACATTGCGTTTAACTTGCGGTGGCTGCCCACAATATCCCCACTACTTCACCAAGAAAGAAATTGTGAAACGGCCATGTTGCTTTGCCTGCGGACAGACAATATCATCCATCTCAAATGCTTACGTGGCAGTCATGTTTCACATTTCTAATAGATTGGCTGGCATTAAGTGGTGGAATTAGTTGCTCTGCACTTTCAATCTCAATCTGCCAGCACTTTTAACATTTTAAAATGGCCAGTGGGCACCACGAAGGGGTTAGCATGGGTTGTTGAGCAGGTTTTATTCTTTCGACTTTCGAATGCACGTCCACCACAAGCTGCTTGCGTGCTCTTATTTTTTTCTGTCACCACAAATTTTCTTTGTGGTGGTTTTTACCACCATTTGTTTCCCCTTGACACTGACGTCTTACTTTTCTTCTTTTATTTTATTCTTCTTGATTGTTTTATAAATTGTTCTCTTTTTACTTTATATATGTGTGCTTTCTTTGTGGTCATCAAGTCTAACCACTTGTACCTGCAATGCTGTGCATACCTTGTTGGACACAACTTCAACAAATGCTGTTACTTTGTGTACTTCAAACTTTATCGTAAACTCGTTCATTATTGTGATTTTTAAAGTGAAACATACCGACACATGCTACCACAATCGTAGTCTCACATGATTGGTGATCACTTGATACAAGAGGCAAGTTGAGTGCAAAGCACTTGCAACTGAATTGTCCCAGCATGCCGATCCAGAGCCCATTTTCCTCTTCTTCCTCCTCATTGTCCTGCTCATCATCGTCGTCGTCGTCGTCATGCTTCCACGACACACTTATTTCTCTCCCACACATCATAGCATCTTCCCCTCATTTTCGTTTGTTCTGTCCCCCTCACCCCTGCTCTCCCGCAGCTGTTTGGCAGAATGAGTGGTGTGAGGGAATCCGGGCCGGAGACCCCTGGTACAGAGCAACGAAAACGCAAAGGGTCTCCTGGAGAAAGTTTGGATCCCAGGTGTGTCACCAAAGCCAAGTCATTTCTACGAAATCAGATGTGTTTACTGAAGGCATCCCTTCTTCAAACTCTTCTTATCTCGGTTGTTCTTTCGTTGTTCGGTGTGTATATATATATATATATATATTATATGTATACACATACATATAAATCATTTCTTCATCTTCCTGCCCCTCGACACCAATACGTGTTCGGTATCACTCCTGTCTTTAATCTTGTCATTTTTATTTCCACATTCAGAAGCCTTCCTCATTTTATCTTGCTCTTCCTGTACCACCCACCCTCCCACTGCAATTTCCTTCGTGCCGCCCCACCTTTATTCTCTCTGTCCCACCCTTCTTCCTCTCTAACCTCCCCTCCCTTTCATTGTTTCTTGATTTCTGTCCCACCCCTCTCATCCCATGCATCTTAGGCCCTTCCATCCCTCTTCCCCTCATTTCTGACTTTATTTCCCTTTGTCTTTGCCCTCCTGCAATTTCCCCCTCTCCCTTTGCTTGCTTTACCTCGGTAGTGCCCTCCTTTTTCCCCTCTCCATTTTATCTTTCCACCCAACCCCTTCACTTTCACCCTGCCGTTTTACTTGTCTTGAGCTTCCATCTGTAATTGTCTTTCTGTTTGTTGAAATTGTTGTCTCACCACTGTGCTTCCACCTTCCTTGCTCCTCGTGCTTCCCTCTTCCTTGCCTTCCCTTTATAATCCTGTTCACTCCCACACCCCAAACACCCTCCACCCCCCATTTTGTGGTACCCTTCCGTTGTTGCTATAAGAACATAAAGAGTCAACCATGAGGTGTGGATTTACATCATGTCAACCAGACCAGGTGGGGCAGGCCAGTCACTCCCAACCTGAAGGTCATTTGTGAACCAGCTGGTTTGTTTTTTTACTTCCAGTTATGATATGGTAATTATTTTGAGATTTCTGAAATTCCTTTTAACCTTTGAAGGTTTCTGTTAGCACATCTTTAATACTGCTGCCTACAGCCAGATTGGAACCCATAACTTCGATGCCAGTTTGGCATCCTTACCATGAGGCTACCATCGTACTCTGCCGGCACCTCTGCTCAAATTGTTGTTTGTGTTTGCACTCATGAAGGTCGCAGTGGATTGCCGAGAAGCGGCGGCGGGAGCAGGAACAGCGCTATGTGGAGGAACTTGCCGAGCTTGTGTCGGCTAACCTGGCTGAGTTTGTGGGCAACGTTAAACCTGACACGTGTGCTGTTCTTCGCGAGACGGTACTGCAGATCCGCCAACTGAAGCGCCAGGAACAAGGTGAGCTTCTTGTTTCATTAGGTTTCCGTTCTTTGGAATCTTTGTATTTTTCCTGTGATGATAAGTACCTTCCTCCTCACCCCCAAATGCTTTCGATGTCTTGCTCACACTTCATTCTCTTTTACTCTTCCTCTTCTTCTTTGCCTGTTTTTTTTTTTTTTGTTTGTATGGTTCATCCTTTTTTTTTACTCCAAAAATCTCAAATCTTTCTCATCTCTTCTCTCTCAGTTCTTCTCCTTAACATCCCCCCATTCATTCTGTTAGCCTGAACTACACTTTTTTGCCGGGTGTAAAGTTTAGCCTCCCGATTAAAAATTTAACACGTACTGGTAAATCGAGCCATCGCCGAACTGGTCCGTAGACCTGCGAACGAAACATAATTTTATTGTGAGGCCAAACCATCACGAGTTTCTCGTGAAAGGCAAATTTACAAAACTTATTGTCCCTACTTCTACAACTTTACAAATGGACACTTGTGCTGTGCCGTTTAGGATGCAGCCACAGTTCAGGAACTAAATAGTGACCACTCCGTGTCTGTCACAGTCTGGACCAGCATGGCACTCTTAACCACGTGGCTGTCTCTGCCATCTGGTATCCCATCCAGTTGTGGAAATGTCAAGATGAGTGGTCACTAACTGTTGTGCTTAACCTCCTCATGTGAACGCCCACCCCTCCCCCTAAGGGGCACAGTGTTTGAGGAGCATGGTGCTCAATCGATCTGTGATACCACGGTCGGCATGTTCGAGATGCTGCTCCAAGACTGGTCACTTGGAGAAAAGCCACAACTTTTGCGTTTGCTGTTTTTTTTTTTTGTTGTTTTTTTTAATCAATTCTCGTGCATTTTCTTTACCTTTTCTCTTTTATTTGGCAGGTGAGGCATTGTATTTCATTTGCCCACCTGATTTCCTGGAGGGGAGCGGAGAATAATGAATGTGCTCCCTTACAGGGAACTTCAACGCAGGAGGCCATCAAGCCTGTGCAATTGTTGCCAACCTATGGTTGTTTGTCCATGCTCTATCCTTTTTAAATACCACCCTCCCCAGACTCACAGTCTGGTTTAACGTTCCCGAGTCTGGTTTAATGAATTAATTATTCAATTGATCTCACTTCGGGTTAACGTCCGTGATAGCGAATCGTTTGCAGAGTGTAACCTGTTCGCCGTAGTGGGAGGCTGCTCTGCAATGTATTACCATGCAATATAATTCACATTATATAATTTGATGGCTTTTGCTCGCTTTGCAACTATTATTTTTATATTGTGGCAGTTGATGATGTTATCACCCTCAACAGAATCTAGCGAGTGCTCGTTAACAAGGTGTCAGATTTACCTCTGAGGCAAGCCTGGTGTTGGCTTAATGTTTAAGGTGGCTGACTTTAGATGTTGGGGTCTTGAGTTCAAGCCCCTGTGTTTTTTCTCATTGAATTAACACTAGGTGGGTTGACTCGGCCTGTCATCCATCCAAGGTCGGAGAAAATGAGTGCCAGCTTACTGGTAACGGGTATTGCATCAGTGGCACAGCTGCGCCCCCAGAAAATGACACAGCTAAGCAGCCACAAGCTGATTACAAATAAATAAATAAATAAATATACCTCTCAGGTGGTTTTGACTTTAATCCATAAAGAGGAAGTGGTGAACATTGTTTGGAATTTGGTCGCAAAGTCCTGGGTGATCATTTTTGATTATTTGTTTTTCCTTATTTTCTTTTGTAATGATTTCTTCCCCCACCCCTCCACCTTGAAAATCCATGTGACCATTGTACACTGCTCCTTTTGGGTAGTAGTCCGTGGCAATGCCCTGCACGGAGATCCTTCTCCTTTCAGTTCTTCATGATACTTCCACATACACACTTCATCCTTTGCCTCATCCTTTCCCTCCAATGTCTCCCCCTCCCAACCTGATTTTCTTTTTTATCCCTTCTGAGTTCACCTTTCTGTATATGGCTAGAGCTCTTCTGAATAATTGAACAAGGTTGAAATAGCGTTTCTTCACTTGTGACATTAAAGCTTTTAGTGACTGTGGCTCCAGTTTGACACACACAGACCCGGGACAAGCGACACGGTTTGTACGAGTCCACCGGAGAGAGGATGGGGTGTATCGGTGCCTATCACCCTGTTGCCTGCAACGTTGCTTCGAGTTAGTTGTCATTCGATTGTTAAGGGCGGGAGTTGAGAGATGGGGGTCGGGGGAAGGGGGGGGGACACACTCGGAACTGTGATATTAATATTTAACCCGTGCCTTCATTTGTTACGCCTTTTACACGAGGATTTTGGTTAATTAATGATCGGAATAGAAAGGTGCATCAAACAAAACACTTAGTGGATTGCAAGGCAACCGCACGGTTTGATAAAACAAGCCGTATTACAGGTGGAACGAAAACAAAAACCCAACTTGCCATGTTTAATACAACTTGATATGCCATCTTTGGTTAAGGCAATTGTTTATTTATTTATATGCACCATCCATGGTAGACAAACATCTTTACAAAACACCTCCCAGGTATGTTGGTACCGAATTGCTGTCTTCAGTGAGCCGGGTATCAATTTCACATTTGACGAGGTAATCTAATTGTGCCGATTAATTTTTCTTCGATTCACGATTGTTTGCCGTCAAAAGTGTTCAATGCCTTTGGGCTTTCGTCGTCCGACGCACCCAACGCTGTCATGAATTTTTTTTTTTTTTTTTTGTGGACAGATCGTGGTTAACCTGGCTATGTCGAATAAGCCGGCAATTGCAAAGAACCTCCTCTTTGTTTTTTCATTTCCAGATACTTCATCATGTACTCTTTGATGTAACTACTTGCATTAAGGCCGAGCTTGTTTGTGTTATCTGAGTAGCTGAGTCGTCGTCTTGGCTTTGAGGCAATAACCATTCCCTCGCAAGCGTCTCCACAGTCGTATGACAAACCTGCGATTATATTTTTTTAAAGCGTTTTTATTTGTGAAGAGGAAGACGAGGTGATGAATTGTGCCGTGCTTGTCGAAGGCCTTTTGGGCCTTCATTCGAATGCCATTTAATGGAGTGTTCTTTGTTTAATCTGCCCCTTTCCCGAAGCAGTTATTCCGTTTTCCAACGGTGAATTTCACACCGTCACCACAGCAGTGAAACAGAGGCCGCCAAATTATATCTGAACAAAATGAACCCTCATTGAGACATTGCTTGTTTCCATGGCAATGATATTAGATCTGAGGGGTTAGTGTTAAGAGCCAATGACCTGTCACTGGAACGTCTGATGGAGCTCGCTTGCCAAATGTCGAATCGCTACAGGAAGAAAGGGCAGCGTTTTCAAATTGGAAGTTGGGGAGGAAACCCCACATATGTCTTCATCTTCTTGTGATCGACTCGATTATACCATTTTGTTGCAACTCGCAATCTGCGATCATTATGTTGTGCATTCACTGGTGATGACAAATTTGCATCATCATGTTTGTTCATTTTGTTTAGTCGCTCTTATTAATGCCCTTTTTAAAAAACTTGCTTCAATTATATTTGTGAATTATTTATTTATTTATTTTAAAGAGACTGGTTTTTGTCTGTATGCTAATTGAAAAGAAAAATAAATAAATAACAGTGTTTAGTCCTTGCAACACAGACTTTGTATTATCCATATTTCTCACTGAAGTTTACTCTAACCCACATGTGGGCTTAAACGTGAACAATTCGTAGATCTTGACGCACTTTGAAAACGGCCAATCGAATGAGCACCTGAGGTCACGTGCTGCATGAAAAAGACTAAGCCACAGTTTTCCGACAAAGGGAAGGAGGGCTGTCGATAACCACGGCAAATCTATGCTCTTGGGGTGACTCGAAATGGATGACAAATATCCCAAGGGGGTCATCAAGACATTTATTCCATTCTTTAAGCCAAAGACCAGATTTGAAGTGTTTCCTTTTGAATGTGAGTCACAACTGAATCTTGCGGGGTATAAAAGTTGGCATTTTGGCAGCCAAGCGTACCTTCGTGCTCTCTGCCAACCTGTGTCATCAAGTCATTGCTCCTATGATGAATGGTCAAGCTGATTCCAATGTAAGAATAAACCAAAGCGAAGTCGATGGCGTGCCATCGCAAATCCCCACGCTTTCCACTGAAAGCAAAGTTGAAAGCTGGCAAACAGTTCTACCAGGAATGACCCAATATCAAATTTTGAGTTGAAAAAAAAAATCTTCTGTTTTGACCCCTATAACCTCAAGTTCCCATTCCCTGGGGCATGAACCGAGGGTCAAATCCCCAAAAATCGTTGCATATTTAATGCGTCCCCCAATGTCGATTGAATGTACAAAGTTTAATTAAGGAATGTTTAGACATGTGGCCGTAATTGCATTTTTTTGGGGGGGTTTGTGATCCGGCCTCCAGGGAGGGCCAAAAGTGATGCGGTTCTCACACCTCCTTGTCATGTGGAAATCAAAAGTACAAAGTTTCGGAGGGATAGCATGACAGATAGACAGACAGACGAAGCCAATTACATCTCCCACCCCCCCCCCCCATTTTTTTTTTTTAGGCATGGGGAGACTGACTATTTAACAACAAGTTGCCAAACCTTTTTTTTTTTAATGCAGTACTTCTTGTTTTCAATAGTTTGTTGCACAAGCTTCTTCAGGCCAGCAGACACTGCGTTAATTTACCACGAACCAAGTGCAACATTTAAACCACCGAGTGATCTTCACCCGAGACAATAGAGGGCATTGTGCACGAAGGGGGCTACTTAACGCCTGGCAAACGATGTCTGCTCAGTTCCGAATGAAGACTACTCGGTGGTTGAAATGTCAGACTTCAGCATTAACTGCTGGGCAGTTATACTACCTGGCTGGCAGGTAACTTTCAAATTATTTTATTTGAAAAATAATTTGCTCGCAATGCCCCATTAAGGATGGTGATAAAAATTAAAATGTTTGTTTTTCGAATGTACCAAACTCTGTGGCATCATGGATAGTGTCGGCTCTGAGTCTGGTAGGGTCGGCGGTTCAAACCCAGTCTGAGTCAAACCAAAGACTTCAAAAATGTTACATGGGGCTTCCTTGCTTGATGCTCAGCATTTAAATAGGATATAGCCTGAACAAACAACCATAGGTTGGCAACCATAGCATAGTTTTTGATGTGCCGAATGACTTCCTTCTGCATTAAAGTTCCTTGTGAGGGAACTCAGATGATATTACGCAGGGGTGGCCAAGAAATATAAATGATGTCAAAATATGTTTGTTTCTACCAGACTTAATAATAAAGTTCTCCAGTGTCACAAATTTGATAATCACTGACTCAAAGTTTGATACACCTCAAGCATTTTTTTTTTAATTCATTCATTCGTACGCAGCCTGTGGCTGCATCATTTTCTGGGGGTGCGGCTGTGCCACTGATGCAATGCCCCATGTTACCAGCACACTGGTACTCATTTTGCCGACTTCAGAAGAATGACAGGCTGAGTCAACCCTACCTTGTGTTAATTTAACGAACGGCCTGGCAAGGGCTTGAACTCAAGACCCTAGGATCTTAAGCCAGCCACCTTAACCGTGAAGCCAACACCAGGCCTACTTCAGCATGACAGCCATCATTTGCTATTCCAATATGTAGTCGGCACCGTTCCTTCATTATAAAGTTGTCGAGGTGCTCTTTTGGATTGCTTTCAATGACGTTTCCGATTCTCTGCCTGAGTTTGCAAATATTGGTGGGTTTGTCACGGTATACAAGCGTCTTAATGTGTCCCCACCAAATAAAAATATTAATCAAGTAGTGTTATGTCAGGTGAATGAGATGGCCATGCAATTCGACCAATCCAATGTTGAGGAACCATTTCAGATGAGGACGTTGCAAACAAGGCGTTCGGAAGAGGGCCCCTATCTTGTTGAAATATTGTTCTCCTTTGGAGACCTCGAACAACTGTCATGTGAGGAAGGAAAAATGTCTACAGTATGTCCAGGGAGTTGGATCCAGTCACTGTGGGGTGATCAAAAATGGTCCAATAGTGCATGCGCTTGATGATGCACACCACGCATCACGCTTTGCGAGTCATTCTGGTGTTTCAATATCGAATATCATTCCCACAGGATGACATTTTGTTCAACCCTTACTGAACTATCCATTGCGCACTGATCAATTGATTCACTTTGATGGACAAATCGCCTGCATTTGGGCCGATGCACAAGATCTGCTGCTCTCGCATCACAAGCAGGTCGGTGGTCTCCACTTTTTTTATTTATTTATACATCACCTCTCCTCCGCTATAGTTACCTCTGCCCTCTCAGGCCTCTGAACCTCCCAAGCAACTCCAGAACGCATGCGTTCTTCCAGTAACCCTGTTATGGTTTAACTTCAAAATCCAGGCTGATTGCACACTTAAACTCTTTTGTTTCTCACTTCTTCAATCGTTGGAACTGCTCTGCAGAGGCTGTGCAATCCCGCTCTTCCCTCCAGGGCTTCAAACAGGTGAACCGCCATTTTCGGTCATCCACCATCTTTGTTTCCTCATTGGCCTTGCCTAACCAAACTCTCCTACTTGCAGGTTACTGCGTTTCCTTCTCTCATCTCTCTCCCCTCTTCCTGTTCGTTAATTTCCTCATTTGTTGTGTCCAATTTTTACCCCACTGTCAAATTAATTAGCTCTTTCATGAGCCTTGATCTTGTAAAGGTTGGAAAGTTGATGCTTGCATTGAAATCGACTGTTCATTTCGTCTTGCTTGTGATCAATTATGAATTAAAATACGTGTGCGCACTGTGATTTCTCTGATGCCTTGTATATTTTGCCTTCCAGGAACCGTGTTTCTGAGTTTTGTTTATTTTAAATGGACACTATCATTGCTGCAATGAGAAAATGGGTGATGTTGAATTTGAAATAGCTGTCTTTAATCTCAGTTATTCTTCCTGATCTGTGCCCAGTTTGGCTTCCCTGTCATTTGGATATGTTCTCTCGGGCTGCATTCTAACTTTAGGAACACTTGTAAGAATGGCATTGGCGATAATTGAATCAAAATTGGAAATTTGAAGTATTTTAAAAATGCATTTAAGGTGTACAGCCCTCCCTCCCCCCCACCCCCTCACTTACCAGACTTTAAATCAAGTATGCTGCCAGACCCCACTATTCATGGGTTGTAAAGTGTCACCTGCTTCTACATTCATGCTTCGTGTATTCACATTTTCTTTTAAAATTTTTTTAATGTTTTTACTTACGAAATCTTTTGTAAATATATTTTTACGGCTGTGGAAATTTGCAATACACCAGAAAGGTCCTCAGGTTAGATATATCGATAAGTTCTTGTGTAGTTAGTCGACACCCGTTGTTTAGAGGGAATATGTGTGATTCATCCGGGCTGCGATGCTTTGAGTTTGCCATTTTTCTTTACCTGTCGTTATTTTGGAACAACCACACCACGTCTCAACAACCATGCCATCTCAACAACCACACCTTCTCAACAACCACGCCATCCACACCACAACGCCACTAAAGGAGCAACGAAACCAGCCCCACCCCGATTTCTCCTCCAGTAAACAAGTTTGCCGGTTGGAAACCAACTCCCGCCCCAATTTCTCTGGAATGTTCCTCCCCCCGCGAAGGGCGGGCCGGGCGGGGGAGGAATAAAAGGGCACGAGGAGCACCTGGAGAGAGCGTGGATAGCAGAGACTTGGGGCAGTCGTGTGGAAGTCTTGGTCGTCGTGGTCTTGGTCCAAGTCTGTCGTCCAAGTCTTTGTCGTAGACGGACTTGGGGCAGTTGGGTGGAAGTCTTATCCTAGTGGTCGTGGGGAGAAGGCGTCACAACCTGCCCACCGTTGCAAGGCCCGAGATCAGGCGCGGCTGTCCTAGTGGCCATGGGGAGAAGGCGTCACGACCTGCCCACCGTTGCAAGGCCCGAGATCAGGCGCGGCTACTCTAGTTGCCGTGGGGACGAGACGTCGCGACCTGCCCAACCATCGCACCACGAGGGTGAGGGTAAGACCCTTCGGTCTCGTGGGCCTTTTCGGTCATCCACGGCCCACGACCATAAAGGTCTACTGACCCCGTCTACCCCCTTGCCTGTGAGGGAGGTCTTTCTTTGTTTTTGTATGCATGCTCTGGCGCCGTGTCCTGCCAAGTAGAAACTGTGTAAGTGCTTGTAAATAATAATTATAGTCGGTCGTATTGCTTTTGCATTCTACTTGTTGCTTGTATATTGCATGATTCCTTGCTTGTGTTGTGTGTGCAATATGTGCTTTGTAATAAATGTGCTTGTGTGAAATGTATCCCGTTCGTCGTCTCTTTCCCCATTGAAAGTGCCATCTTGCATCACGTGAGGGATTGGTAGTGGGTTTAGACACCCAGTAAATAATCTGAACCGTCGAGGTCGGCGATAACTCCGCTGGGTTATCCCTGCAGCACGGAACAAGCCGCTTTTGCGATTCGTGTCCGGAGTCGACCTGCGGCATGGTGCAACTCCTCAGTACGCTACCCACGCGGGTACTTAAGTGTATCGACATTCGGCGATTCACCCTATTTCGCGCGGGTAGAATGTGGACTGGGTTGTGGTGAGGTTAAACCCCCACCCGTGGCTATCTCCTTGGCGGTAGTTCCAAGAGGGTCACGACTGAATTGTCCGTTCCGGTGGGCGACGCGTCGTGATTTGAGTTACATGGCCGATCGTACACCGGGCGGGCGAAATTTGTAACATTGGTGTACAGGAGTGTGAGATTCAAATCCACCTCGGTCTCCAACTAAATTTACGGGGATCGGACCAGGGGTGTGCGAAGCAACCCCCCCGTTCCCCCCAAATTACGAGTGAGCCAAATTTAATCCCTTCCCTGAAATAAGATGGAGTTTCAAGGCAAGTGGGTGCCGGGCATAGAAATGAATGTGTCGTAATGTGGAATCCATGGCCCGGGATGGTTCTTTTTATAACTCCACCGCTAATTACAATCCAGGGGGGAGCTCACCCTCATACACTGAGCAGGAATATTACCGGCAAACAAACTCGGAGTCGCAAGATGGTGGCGCGGCATCACTTCAGCGCTGCACGAGGCGTGAGCGGGCCGCTATTAATGGCGCTGTGAACCGCGCGGCACGACGAAGGCGCTCCCACCCACTGGCTCAAACCATGTGGGCATGGCAGGCGAGGCAGGGCGACGGCAGTACATTGCAGATTGAATTGGACGAGGCACAGGAATGAATTTGGGGGTTGGAAAAGGACTTAACCAACGCAGACTGGGTTCATGAGGATTATGTGCACACGGAAGCACAACGATTGGCCGATGCACAGGAGCAAATTCAGGCGCTGGAAGAGGACTTGGCCAGCATAGTCGAGAAGCTACATAAGGAAACGACGTTAGTACATTGGTTGCGTGGGTTTTTGCTACAAAAGGCGAGTGAACAGAATAAAAGGACAGAGGAAGAGCAAATTGGTATCTCCCAGGATAGGAACAGCTTGGAGGAAGAATGGAAAACCGAGCTCGAAAAGAAACAAAAGGAGCACGATTTGGAAGTAAAACTACTAATGGAAAAAATATTGGAGGGGCAAGGCAGTTCAAAGAACTAGAGGGGAGAGTGAGGGAAATACAGTTGGAAGAGAAAAAATGTGAACACGATGGGGAGTTGGAACAATTGAAGGAAGAGATAAGAACAGGCGATCAGGAAAGAGAAAGCCGAGAACGGAAGATAAAAAGAGGAGAGGGACAGCTGGAGGAAAGGACGGAGGAATTGCTGGAAAAGTCAGAACAGTTCGAAGAACTGCAGGGAGAAATGAGGAAGGAGAAAGGAAAACAAAGCTAGAAAAGGAAAAACGCAAACAAGATGGGGAATTGGAACTACTGAAGCGAGAGGTAAGGGCAAGTCAGTTTAGAAGAGAAATCCTGGAAGGGGAGATAAGAATGGGAAAGGAATGGCAGAAAAAACTAAAGGAACACATTTAAAAAAAG
This sequence comes from Eptatretus burgeri, assembly GCF_056783735.1. Lineage (NCBI taxonomy): Eukaryota > Metazoa > Chordata > Myxini > Myxiniformes > Myxinidae > Eptatretus > Eptatretus burgeri. The sequence continues at coordinate 77,174,669 of NC_140971.1, forward strand.
GGATGAATTGAGGAGGGAAGCGGTGGAAAGAAGGGATGAAATGAGTGAAGAAACATGCAAATTGAGGGAGGAATTAGAAAAAAAAACTTCTGAGTTTCAGAAACACGAAGACAAAGAAAGGGAACTACAAAACGAGTTGAGGATGATGAGGGAAGAACAACTGAAGCAGGAAGGAGAAATGAGGCAATTGAAGGACACAACGAGATTGGAGAAGGAAGAACGAGAGGAACAATGGGATAGAAAACAAAAAGAACATGAAGCCGAGGTTGACCAATTGGAAGAAAAAGCCAGGATGGAGTGTGAGGAGATAGACAAAGAACAGCGAATGAAACATAAAAGGGAAATTAACCAAATGAAGCAAACGATGAAACTGGAGAAGGAAGGACAGGAGAGGAAACAAGGAAGAGTAACGAGAGAGCAGCAAATGAAACACAAAAAGGAAATGAGCCAATTGGAGAATGAAGAGCAGTAGAAACTGTGGGGTAGAAAACAAGAACAATGTGAGTTTGAAATTGAACAACTAAAACGGAGAGTAAGATTGGAGTCAGAGGAGATTGAAGAGCTCCGGAGGGAGAACGAACAGCTAATGGGGCTCAGAGAGGAAAAACGACTCAGATGGGAAGGAAAAAGGAGCCAGAAAAAATAGAGGAGAGACTGCACGATAAGAACGGGGTTGGGGACAAACACACACACACATGGAGGTAGTGGAGGACGATGGGGGCGAGATGGCAAAACGTGTGGGGACCCGGTGCAAGCAGCTGGATAGCCTCCGTCGGGAACGAAGGGAGACACTATTCTCCCTTGAAGCTGATCTCGACCAGGTGGGTTCGGTCGTGTCAAGCGAGATAGAGGGGGCGAGTGTTGCGGACAGGTGCACACGAAGCTCGGGGGGTATGGAGGCCCTGGGAGCCCGAGAGGTGACCCGAATCCCCAGTGTGATTGTCCCGGTGTGTGTGGTGAAAGGTGTGAGTGCGCCCCCGTGAGTGAGTGGTGTGGTTGCGAGTGCGCCAGAGTGCGTGCCTCCCAGCACTCCGGGTGTGAGTGGAAGCCTGTGTATGAGTGAGACACTGCGCGTGAGTGTCACCGCGTGTGTGAGTGGTATGATGAGCGTGAGTGAACGGCCGAGTGCAAGAGAGACCATGTGTGTGAGAGAGCGGTATGTGAGGGAGATGACTGTGGGCATGCGCGAACATGCAGCCACGTCTTCTGGTGCGAATGCCATCTCGAGGTGTGTGAGGTGTGAGCCTCGTGGCACGAGCGAGCTTGAGCGCGAGAGTGCGACGGAGACGACGGCGACAGAGAGACAAAGGCCGGGTAGCGGCCGTAGCTATTTTGAGCACCGTGCCAGGTTTACCCAGCGGCGAGCGTGAAGTTCGGGCCTGCTTCGCACGAGACCGCCACGTGCGCACTTGCGGGAGTGAAACCCGGTCCGGAAACGCCAGCGGTGGATGTTGCCGATCCCGCGGATGGACAAAGGGTAGGCTGGACAACGGATTTGGACCGGATGGGTTCTCCACGCGTGCGTGTGTGAAGCTCCGACGGGCAGAGCACATCTCCGACGAGATCAGGCGCGACTACTCTAGTTCCGTGGGGACGAGACGTCGCGGCCTGCCCACCGTCGCACCACGAGGGTGCGGGTAAGACCATTCGGTCTCGTGGGCCTTTTCGGTCATCCACGGCCCACGACCATAAAGGTCTACGGACCCGTCTACCCCCTTGCCTGTAAGGGAGGTCTTTCTTTGTTTTTGTATGCATGTTGTGGCGCCGTGTCCTGCCAAATAGAAACTGTGTAAGTGCTTGTAAATAATAATTATAGTCGGTCGTATTGCTTTTGCATTCTATTTGTTGCTTGTATATTGCAAGATTCCTTGCTTGTGTTGTGTGTGCAATATGTGCTTTGTAATAAATGTGCTTGTGTGAAATGTATCCCGTTCGTCGTCTCTTTCCCCATTGAAAGTGCCATCTTGCATCATGTAAGGGATTGGTAGTGGGTTTAGACACCCAATAAATAATCTGAACCGTCGAGGTCGGCGATAACCCCGCTCGGTTATCCCTGCAGCATGGAACGAGCCGCTTAAGCGGTTCGTGTCCGGAGTCGACCTGCGGCGTGGTACAACTCGGTACGCTACCCGCGCGGGTACTTAGGTATATTGACATTCGGCGATTCACCCTATTTCGCGTGGATAGAATGTGGACTGGTTTGTGGTGAGGTTAAACCCCCACCCGTGGCGAGCTCCTTGGCGGTAGTTCCAAGAGGGTCACGACTAAATTGTCCGTTCCGGTGGGCGACGCGTCACGATTTGAGTTACGTGGCCGATCGCACGCCGGGCGGGCGAAATTTGCAACAATATTGATAACTTCCATCCTCTTTGTGTGTTTGTGTGTGTGTTTGTTTGTAGGCACGATAACTCGATACCGGAAGAAGCTACCAATGTCAAATTACACCACGTGATTCAAGAGGGTGATGGCTAGCGCAGATTAGATTTTGGTCAAAATCGGTCAAAGGTCAAGGTCACAGTGAGGTCAAACATTCGATTTTTGATGGTTTGGTACAGAATCATTGTAGAAACTTCTGGTTTGCGTCGCTGCCTTCTCAAGAGACAGCTTTTATTAGACAAGGTCAGAGGTCAAGTTGACGATTTCGTAAGTACCAGTCTATGACTGCTTGTTTATTTATTTATTTATTTTTACACTTCATGGCTGCTCTCCTCCACCTGGGAAATTGGAAATCGGCCAACATCACAGTATTACATGAAAAGGTGCAAAAACAGATTGCCTTTGCTACAGACCAAT
>NC_140971.1:77187461-77257461 GCF_056783735.1 Eptatretus burgeri
AAACAAACAAACACCTTGAATGATCGTGGTAATTTCTGACGTCTGTGGTTTTCATGTGGAGAATCAACATGTTTTGTTACATCATGACTTGTATTATAGTCTGGGGGCTGGGGGAGGGGGGGGTCCTGTGTGCAATCATATGTCCCCTAATTTTGACTCTTGATCCTTGTAGGGGACCCCTAGGAGATTGAAAAAAACTTGGGTAGACATTCCAGATGTGGGGCAGAAAGGTGTAATTCAAGATGGCGTCCAAGATGGCCACCGCATCATTATAACCAGTATAACTCCATGTGGAATTGTCCTTGAGTGATAAATTTTGTGTCTTTACCTAGGTTTTTGGGGTCAAGGAATCCATTAAAATCATTTGCAGGGTTAAAAAAAGTACGGGATATGGGTGAAATCCAAAATGTCCGCCGCGCCCTTTCATCCAGCCTGTCAAGGTTCAGAATTGAGCTAGAAGAATAAATTGTGTCCTGGTATGGGTTTTAGGGGTCAAGGATTTCACTCGGACCAATCAATTTGCAGAAGCAACAAAAGATAATTGTTAATTCCAGTACAGGGGCTCTAATTGACCAGGACACAGGTCCCCTACAAGGATCAAGAGTTGAAATTAGGGGACATATGATTGCACACAGGACCCCACTCAGCCCCAGGACTATTACCAACTCCCACCAGGAACGGCACTACACGACACGCATTTGCATGACACGCAATCCGGGACTTTGGTACGGAGCTCTGGGCCGTGTCACGCCGGATGTGCGAATGAGACTGCTTCTGGCCTCAAGAGCCTAGCAGGGCGTGGCTCGGGCCATTGTGGCCCAATGGAGAAGCGGGATTCGGGTCGCAGCGCGTCACTTCGGGTTGTAACCCCACCCTTCGCTCGGGGCTTATAAAAGGCAAAATCGCGGAGCCGCTCGCCCTCTTCTTCGCCTCTCTGCTTCGCCCTCTTCTTCACTGCTCCTCGTTGACTCTGTCCTTCGCTGGCTCTTCACTCGCGGTTGGTATGCGACTGAGACGTGCTTATTCGGGAGGACCAGTGTGGAGCGTACGTTGCCACGAGCCCCAGCAAAGTGACTAAGCTGGAGATGATGCGCCAACTCTCGAGGTGGGAACGCTCAAGCGGAGCATCCCACGGAGGTACACGATACACTAGCAGACCTATGCACAACTAGGTTAGGGATCTTTTTGCCTCATGCATCTTCTCTCTCTTTCCATCCCTCTATCTCGTCCCCTTTGGATGTACAAAAGAGCATCCATAACTGACTCGCAATCCCATTTTCCTCTGGCACGACACCGCACCCCCACATTGCACTACACCACACCTCCCACTCCCACACCTTAGACACCAGCATTTCTTCCTCCTACCTACAACAAAGTGTACTGGGCTGAGTTGGTCGGCTGACCAAGCCAGGTATTGTAAGGCCGTTTATCCTCATCTGCTCTCTTTCTTTCTGGCTATCTAATTGTGTGTGTGTGTGTGTGTGTGTGTGTGTGTGTGTGTGTGTGTGTGTGTGTGTGTGTGTGTGTGTGTGTGTGTGTGTGTGTGTGTGTGTGTGTGTGTGTGTGTGATGGTGCCTGTCATAGCATAAGTTAAGATTGTAGAAGTGATAATGGGATAAGTCTGCTCTGTCTGCTTTTGTAAATTGTTTGCCTTTTGTTGCACCCCACAAATTCCTTGCTATTATATCCCTGCTGTACATAGCAATAAACCCCACTCACTGTGCCACATACCTTTCCTCGCTTGATTGTAATTAAATCTTCTTCTTCTTTCGGCTGCTCCCGTTAGGGGTCGCCACAGCGGATCATCCGTATGATCCGCATAGTGATTTGGCATAGGTTTTACGCTGGATGCCCTTCCTGACGCAACCCTGGTGGCCTCTTACGACACAGGGATATGGTACACATATTTTAACCGGGGCATACACCAGGCCCAGTACACTGGTACTCACTTCGCCGACCTCGGAAGGATGACAGGCTGAATCAACCTCCTGGTGTGTATTAATTCAAGAGGCCAACGGGGCTTGAACTCAGGACCTTTTGGATCCCAAGCCACTACCCTAACGACTACGCCAACACCAGGCTTGATTGTAATTAAATGCTTGCGCAGAAATGTTGCCAGCTCTTTTGCATCTTTTCCTTCATTGGTCCAGCATGGTTCGTATCCAAGCCTAGCCGGGACGTTATCCCCCAGTGATCTGTTTTTCTAGCCGGTACGTCCTTGGGCAGTTACGCTCAGCTACATCTGATCCGGTATGATGACCCGGTTTGAACAAGGCGTACCGAGGGTGTGTCCTCCGGTAATCGGATCACGTGACCATTCGGTAAACTGTATTTATTAGATGTAGGACCCGAAGTCACGTGGTCGAGTTATTCATGTTCATGGTTGATTAGCGACCCGCCGCGTCACAAAGTTATACGTGTGCGACGGCCTGCGATTCCGGAGAGTCTGGTGGGAACCCGAGGTAGTTTCCCCCCTCGTGGTCTTCTCGCCCCTGACTCCTGGGTCCACAACAATGTATATGTATATATATATATATATATATATATATATATATATATATATATATATATATATATATATATATATATTATTTTGTACAAAGATTAGATGTAGAGTCAATTTGGAATCATCAGATGCCAAGTTGAGAACCTAAGCTTCATCCACATTTCAGGGTGTTGGTGGGGCTAAGAAAGATCGGCAGCCCTTAGCTTTCGTCATAATGTCTTTTTGTTATTGAAAGGCTCACAGTGACACCACAGCATTTTTTTATTTCCAGATATTGGTGTCAAAGCAATGTCATTCTTGACACTGATGTGTGGCCATTTCTTTTTCCTGTGGCTTGCAGAGCAATGCGCATCAAGCCGGGGAGAAGTGCAACAACCAGACATCTCGTCGAGTGGCCAGAGTGTCATTGAGAAGGATTCCCTGGGTCCCTTGCTTCTCAAGGCAAGAACTTTACTTTCTTCACAAATGATTTAAGACTTCTAAAGGACCTTGTAGATGCATAACATGCAAGGTAAAGACATTATAACATATCAAGGTAGTTCCACAAGAATAGCAAAGACATTAGTCGACCCTTGACAAGTCAATCAAATTAAAGACCAAATACTGCATTGCAGTCATCAGGAACCTGAATAAGCAAAGATCAAAGATGGTGATCAGGAGGAACCTGGCTAGGTACCCTCAAACCCACCCAGGCAGCCAAGTGAGCCTTAAAAATAAATTTGTAATTCTTCTCTTCTCCGTGAATCCTTTCCCGTATATTGAGTAAATAAGTGCTCCACATGCCATCTCAGCATAAGGGATTTGAGCTTGGTCGTCCACCATTGTGAAATATCCACCTGTCCCATTTTCCTTCAGGCACTCGATGCATTTTTCTTTGTGGTCAATGCCGAGGGATATCTGGCTTTTGTGTCGGAGAATGTGCGCTGCTACCTGGGTTTTGGGCAGGAGGAACTACTCAACTCGTACGTGTATAACTTGCTGCATATCGGAGACCACGAAGAGTTCTCCAGGCACCTTCCCAAGCCGCCAGGTATGTCCCTTTTCTCTGCATCACAATCTTCTCTCAGTGTCTTATTTTTTCTTTCGTACATAATTTGGGTGATGACCTATCATTTGGGTGATGACTCCGGACATAACGGAACATCAGGAAAGCCTTTTTGTGTGTACAGTGTCAAGGCTCATGGAGGAGCTGGAACACAGAAGGGATCAGCACATAATGGAAATAAAAGAGTGTTGCAAAAGGGAAGGGGTAAAGGGGGGAGCACATCAACAGCAGGATAGAGGGACAAAGTAGAGGGACACTTGATGAAATATAAGTCATGAGGAAGAATGACAGCAAGGTGAGGCATGGGATAAACAAGGTGGGTACAGCCACAAACTCTCAATCACAGAAGTGACTAGAATGGCACTCATTGGAGCGTATACCTCCCCCAGGCTGAAGAGTTTACGTTTTATATTCCACTGAAAGGCCGGATCTGTATCTGGACGTTAACCAAAATTGAATTTGCTTATTCTTGTCACCTAACTAACTCGTCCACCTAGTTATGCATAATCTGCCCACAGGTATTGGAGACATCATGCTATATATAGTTTTAATTCCCATCTCTCAATGGTTAAGAGTGAAATAAAAAACTATAGTTTCCAGATCCACATCCGGTTCTTCGCAAGTATCGAATCAATTCGTCCTTATCGTACCCAAACTGTTCACGAAGTTTCGTCTGAATCCGTCCCCAACTTTTTGAAATATCATGCTATCTATCATTTTTAGCCCGATTTCTCAATGGTGAAGAATCACTTTTAAAAATTCTAGTCATCAGATCCGGATCCGGATCTTCACCAAAATCGAATCAATTCTTCCTTGTCACACACCCAACCAGCCCACCAAGTTTCGGCCGAATCCGTCAACAACTTTCTGAGATATTGTGCTCACAAACAAACAAGGTGGAATGCATAATCTCCGTCCACCTTTGGTGGCGGAGATAAAAGGAAAAGTGAGGAAGAAGCAGAAATTGCCCCCCCCCCCAAAAAATATCTGAAGAGGAGGGTGAGGGAGCAGGGGGACTTTGTTAAAATGTTAATATTTCCCTCTGTCGAGCTGCATTTGATCCATTATGATGGCGGCACGTACATTACATTTATCACAGTCATACTTGTACGAGTGTTAATTAACCAACCATCGAGTTAGCGCAGTGTTAAACAATGACACTCCCAGACAAGTGAATACAGCGAATGTGATTTGAACCTGTGATCCCAGCATGATCATCAGCTGTGCACAAAACAAGGCAACCCTGGACATGTATTAACGTAGGCTCTTTCCTCTCGCTGTCTGTATTGTCAGCTAACAGCACGCCATGGCACAGTGATGGGACTCGACACAGTAGCCACACGTTCCACTGCCGCATGCTGGTACACAGGTCCAACAATGAGGCGGCTACGCCCGCTGCAGAGGATCAATACGAGACGATGCAGTGTTTCGCGGTGGTGCAACCTCCAGCTGCTGATGAGTCTGATGGTGGTAGGTCGAGCATACATGTTGTCGTTGTTATCCCCCACCCCCATTGTGTCCGTGCAGAGTATTGTCTTCAGGAATATGGTTGGATCGTTTGAGGCTGTGTGTATGTGAATGCTGCCATGTTGAGTGAAGTTGAGGTGAGCTATAACGGAACAGTAACGTGAAAGGCTGGCAAGATAGCTTGGAGGTGTGCACATACCTCTGGGCTATCTAGCCTTGGTTTGAATCTCAGCCAAGCTATAAACTGTCATCCTGGTGAGGTTTCGAAGGCAGGGGAAGACATCAATATGTGTGCCATCCCTCGGATGGACGTTAAACTGAGCGTCCCCTCTGCCGGCACTAGTTGGTGGACGTAAAAGATCCCACAGTGTCCTTCGTGAACAGTTTGAGAACTATCGCCGATACCCTGGACAAACCGCAAACTTCAGCTCGAACCTCGAGGGCACTGCATCAGTGGCACAGCTGCACCTCCAGAAAACGATGCAACCAGCAGACATGTGCTGCATACAAAAGGAAAGTTTAGTGAAAGGAAATTAACTTTTGTTTTTTGATTTGTTGTCTTTCTTTCAATAGATCTACAGCCTTGTCTCATCTGCGTCGCCAGGAGAGCTCAGAGGCACGAAATGCCCACTGTGGAAACATTCTCGACCAGGCAGGACAAAACCGGTGAGACTTTTCTTGTACCATCAGCGGAAGCTTTTTGAAGTGACCCCCCATGATTGCTCAGGGAGGAAAATGAGTCCGCACATCGTTTCTTCGGTCAAAAGCACATGACGTTCATGTGTCAAAAGTCAAAATGACAGTCAAAAGCACATTAAAGCACAAAAGCACATGAGGTTCTGATGACGTTGTGGCATTAATCAGAAATAACTCCAATGTGTGCTCACAGCCCCCCAGTGTACGACGTGTGAATCAAATTAAATTAAAATGAAATAAAGTAGCACAGCAGTTTTGATCCAAGGTCGTTTTGTGCAATCTTGAACCAGATTTTGTGGCAAAATGTCTTTTGAAACTTTGGAAGATTTGCGATGTTGAAAGTTTTGCTTTTTCATCTTTCACTCTCTTGTTTTTATTTATTTATTATTTTTCTTTTTGATTATTATTCTTCACTCTCTTTTCATCAATGATATTCGGAGGCCATGTCACTGAATTTTCTGGTTTCATTCGTCCAAGATTTTGTTTTTATTATTCTCGATTTGTCTCTTTCGAGGTCTTATCTCGAAATCCGAGGTTCAGATTCCAGATGTGTTGATTTGTCGGTTGTCCCCTACCGTTCTCGAATTAATTTCTAAAATACACTGATGTCTCTGAATGTCATTCTCCAGCATTTGATGTATGTTCAATCTCGTCCTTGATCCTTGGATCAGTGTTTAAAAGTGACTATACCCAAAAGGCCATTCATACTTGCAGATGCATTGGGGGAGCGGAGAGAGGTGAGGAGGAACAGGATGGGCTGTATGGTACTTTTCTGCCATTTCTATAAACCGTATAATGTTCCTCGATAATTCTGAGGGTTGTGTACCTGTCTTTGAGTTGACACTCTGGGTTTGATTCCTGGCCCAACTATTTATTGTCACCCTTGTGCTTCACAGGCAAGGTGTTCATGAATATTCTGTGCTTCTGAGGGGACGTCAAGCCATTTGTCTTATCTGGTAACTTTCATTGAGGGATATGAAAGATTGAACCCTTTGAAAAGAAGACACCATTGAGTTCTGGTACTGTGGCCAAATTCCAAATTCCTGCCTGATTATTCCTTGCTTTGGTATCGCTTCGCGACGGAGTAGTGACCTTTCTTGGGTAATTTCTCAGCGGAGGAAATTTTCACGACCAGTCTTGGGCACCTTGATGTTCCAATGGGCTATGGGAATGATAAATACTATTCGCGGAACCCACTTATTCGCGAGTCATCAAGTGTGACCTGCTTCTACATTAACGCTTTGCATATTCGTTGTTTTTTTTTTGTTGTTGTTTTTAATTTGTGAATTTTTTTTTTAATTGGAAATCAGCCAACATCACAGCATTCCATTAAATACGTGCAAAAACTGATCCCCTTAACTCGATTTCAGTTTAACTAGCCCAATTAGCTTTTAAACATCAGCAAGGTCATGGAATCCATCATCACAATTCATATAAAATCATTCCTTTTTTCCAACAGCCTCATCTCAGATCATCAATTCAGATTCAGACATGGTCACTCTACCTTGGACATGCTGCTTCTACTCTCCCAACAATGGATGGAGGCCCTCAGTATCAGACAAGAAATCAGGGCCATTTCTCTGGACATACTGTATCTCAAGCTTTTGATACAGTTCGGCATCCTGCCTTGCTCTCCAAACTGTCTCCCGATGGAATCCAAGGCAACTCCACTCTTGGATTCCTGAGTGGATTCCTCCATTCTCGTAGTCAACTTGTGGCTCTCAACAAAACCTTTTCTTCTCCTCTCCCTGTCAAAGCTGGAGTACCCCAAGGCAGTGTTCTCGCCCCCAAATTATTTCTCATTTTCATCAATGATCTCACTGACTCTGGAAAATCCTCTTTTTCTCTTTGCTGATGATTCCACTCTCTGCTGTGACATCCCTCATCCTTCTAAAAGACAGGCAGTAGCCTCTTCCCTCTCCTCAGACCTTGACAAAAATCACAAAGTGGTCAAACATAATTTTGCTTATGTATCCATATTGTCCACCCTTTGTGTTCACCTTTACCCTTCATTGTTACCTGTAACCCATTGTTTGTCCGTCTCTGTCTACTTTCTCTCTCCGCCCTGCTGTTGGTTTGTCCCCTTTCTCTTGCTGTTCCCTTTGTTATGTTGTGTCCTGATTTGTTCTGTGTAATCGCTCTTCCACGAGTCTGGGCATTGTTAAAAAAAAGAATTGAAAAAAAAAAAAAAACTATGCCCCGACATTCGCGGACCCCGCTATTTGCGGCATTTTTCAGGACATATTCTCCATGAATGGCAGGGTCTGACAGTATGTAGATAATCCCCAAAGCCATGCAATAATGGCTCTATACTATTTTGTTCATCGTCATCATCGACTGTGTGCCAACTTTTAGTGATGTGGATTGTTGAATGGATGAATACCGAGCATAGTAAAAATTGTCCAAAACATGCTTTTTGCGCTTTTCCACTTTCAACAGGAAAAATAATTGCCATCGACACAAGCAGCCTGCAGGCGTCCATGCGGCCGGGCTGGCAGATACTGGTGCGGAAGTGCATCCATGCCTTCTTCCAGAACGTGGAGAACGGCCTTCCCCTCTCACATCGGCACCATCGTGATGGTACCGGCACTGCCTGGATCCACTTCCTTTTCTCTGCCGAGTATTTCACATTGATTGAAATTCCTCGTGTCTTTATTTTGATGGAAACTCGAGGCAAGGTGGTTGGATTAATGTTTTGACATGTTCATCACCTCAGAATCTTTGAAATTCACCTGCAATGAGTAGTGGGGAAATCGACTGAGGATTTGTGTTCTCATCATTACGTATGCCACCAAAAGTGGATAAAAGTTATGTTCTCTCCACCACCCCCCCCCCTCCTCTGTCTGTCTCTTTGTCTGTTTTTCTGTCTGTGAGCGAGATAGCTCAAAAAGTTATGGACAGATTCGGATGAAATTTGGTGGACAGGTTTGCTCGGATTAATTGATTAGATTTTGGTGAAGATCTGTATTACACCGAGATACTGGAATTTTTTTTTCGTGATTCTTCACCACTGAGAGATAGTGCCAGAAACGATATATAGAACGATAGCTCAAAAGGTTGTGGATGGATTATGTCAAAACTTGGTGGATGAGTTGGGTCCGGATCCAGATCTGGCCTATCGGTGGGATCCAAAACGTAAACTGTTCATCCCGGCGGAGGTATGCGCTCGACCGAGTGCCATTCTAGTTTCTCATGTGATACTTAGAAATAGAGACGGCAAAACAAGTGGTTCTCTCAAAACACGCCATTGTTGGCATGTTCTGCTGTTGTTAGTTTTTGAGTATCTCAAACTGTGGAAGCGTGTGTGCACACGTGTGTTCAAATGTTTTGGTCTGCTCCACAGTGCTGATGAAAGGCTTTGCGCAGAGCGCTCCGTATCGCTTCGCACTGCCTGATGGGAGCATGGCCGTCGGCCAGAGCAAGAGTCGCATGCAGGCCCTCCCCAACCAGACGCACATCGTGTCCTCCATACACACAGTGTTCAGGTGTGCTTGATAACCATGGATGTTGTACTTTACTTTTGGAGCTTGTTTTCACGCTGCATGTCGAAATATCTTGGAAGCTCTCTCTCTCTCTACCAAAGGAGGTTGCCTGTTTCAGCCATAGAAATGGCAGCTTTGTTGTTTTTTAATCCAACTGGCAAACCAAGCATGCAGCATGAAATGGAGATCAAATGCTTCATCGGTGAATAAATGTTTAATTTAATTTATTCGTTTTCTATAAACATTAGAATCGGTATTTATGGCTGTATGGCAAATCTGAGTTGCCGCCCACTCACCGCCTGTAGGCCGGGTCCGTGAGTATTGTGATCGTCCCATACTTGTGGGCTTGCTTGTTTGTTGGCAGGATAACTGGACAATGAGGGCATCCTAGAATCGTCAAATTTGGCACAGAGTTTCATATTGTCGATGTCTCAGACGAGTTCAACATGGAGCTCACAACGAAAAGAATAAAATCAAGATTAGTACACGACTATTATATTTGCTCACACTTCGGCCACACGGCGGTCGAGATTAGCGCCCTCTCTTAGCAGCATTTTTATTGTCGAGAAGCAAGACCTGTTGCACGAAGAGAAAACGGCGCTAGTCAGCACATCCATCGAATGGGCTCGAGTTTCAAAACCGTCCATGTATACAGCCACTTGACGTTAGGGGTTCTGGCAACAATTTCTTTTTTTTATATCTAAACTTCGCCATATTATCTTGATGAAAGCTGATAATCGTCGTTGTCTTCTGAAATATGAACACTTTGCCTCCGCATATATTTTTGGAGATTACACGATATCCATCACCATATTGTATTCCCATCTCCTTTTGTTATCTTTTTGCCAATAAACCTTTATCCCTTCTCCTATTTTGAGCTGTGGCACAAAGTTTTGTTTGTCAAGCGTTGTCAAAACACAAAAGGATTTGCCAATTATTATTGATTATTTTTGCAAGAAAGATGGCTGCAATTGCAAAGATCCATTTATATGGCTGAAGTAACCACTACGTAGTGTAGCTGCCCAGAAGGCAAGCCTCAGGTCCAACGTTTTGAGCACCGAGTGGCTTTGATCCAAGACTGCACAGGTATTGTGTGCTCGAAGTTCTGTTCCTTCCCAGGTACAAAAGGCCTGAGCAGTCCTGGATAAAGTTCACTCGGTGGCAAAAATGTCGGATCTGAGCATTGCATGCCAGCCATCTCGACTAGTTTGTTGCGCTTTCATTTTTTTGAATAAGAACTATTTTGTTGTTTTATGTTTTACGTGAATAACCTGGATATCGTAACCTCTCCCACTATCTGACCTTCTCGTTCGCCTTAGCCATTTCACATTTTCTCGCTCGTGAAGCAATAATTTAATGAATCTTCTTTGGGATACAAGAAAAAGGAGACATAGAAGAATGTGATTCTGCCAATTTAATAATAACCTGTGACATGTCGGCACTAACACTACTAAACATAAACTTCGAACCCGGCATAGAACGCTACAACCCAATATCGTATTGGACAGCAGGGTAGTATTAGGTGGTTGCTTGTTTTTTATTTTTGTGCAAAAGGAGGAGGGTATCAGGATTAGTATGACGCACATTCAGTGATTAAAAAGAGAGAGGGAGGTGGTGGATTAGAAGGGGTGAGCGTGATCTTTATCAAGGTGCATGCACACGAGCTCGAATGAGCAAGTGCAGTCTGGCTCCAACACACTCTGTCCTGCTGGCATGCCTCAGCCACCAGTATCCATTATTCCCAGCTAACTCTTAAGTATTTATCTAATTATTATTTTCATTGACAAACTGTCCTTATTCCAATATCTACAATATGCATATTGTGGATGACGATTAAACAGACCCCTGTATGTCACCTTTTGCTTTGCGTTTACGAGTGCGGTAAGTTACAAATGATACGTAATTTTATTATCTTGACATGTAATTTAATGAATCAAGGAAGAAACATTAAAAGAAGCCTTTTTAAGTTTGGAGACGATGAAATATGCAAGTTAATTGTAAGCCTTGCAGGGCCAAATATTTTAAAAATCCAAACAAATTCAGTTGTTTTCACAAAGTGAGGAGTTGAAAACCATTCTTTCACAAAACTGGTCAAAGACTAATTTTTTTTTATTTTTTATTTTTTAATTTTACCTTTGTGATTTTGTGATAATATCCAGCTTTTTATGAAGATGTATAATCAATGTTATTTGTAACCCTCAACCATCCAATCTCCCTCAACCTCCCTATCTCCTTATCTTCCTCTAATGCCTCATCTCCCTTTACCTAGAAACCCCCCATCTCCCTTTTACTCCTCCATCTCTCCACCATCCACCCTCCCCCCCCCTTCTCCTCTACTTCCATACTTCTGCTCCTCTTTATTCATCCAATGTTCTTTTAAAGGACGATCCCCCAATCATCAACAAGGTCATGGAATCCATCGCGGCTGATATGTAATCCTTTTCTCCAATGGCCACATCTCTGTTCATCAATTGGGATTCAGACCAGGTCACTCCACCTTGGACATGCTCATCCTAATCTCCCAACAAGGGACAGAAGTCCTCAATGTCAGATATGAGATCAAGGCCGTCTCTCTCGACATATCTCTTGGTTTTGATACAGTCTGGCATGCACCCTCTTAGGGATACAAGCTTCTCTGCCTATGGCATTTAAGGCCAACTCCATACATGGCTTACTGCCTTTCTCTACTCTCCTCACCAGGCAGAGAGCTTGTAATCTTTTCATTTCCTCTCCCTGTCAAGGGTGGAGTGCCCCAAGGCAATGTCGTGGGCCCAGTTCTATTCCTGATCTCCATCAATGATCTTTCCGACTCTGGAAAATCCTATTTTTCTGTTTGCTGATGACTCCATCATCTGTCGTGAAATCCCTCCTCCTTCCTTAACGGCAACCTCTTCCCTCTCTTCAGACCTTGACAAAATCAGAAACTGGTCAAACACTTGGAATTTGTCTTTCAATCAAAACAGATTTCACACTCTCAGTATCTCCCTCCAAAATGACTGTTTGGCAACCCCTCAATTCCACCCCCCCCTCACCCCATCTACTTTCTTCACAATATTCTTGAGGAAGTTTAGTCATTCAAACTCCTGCATCTCACTTTCCAGCCATGATCCTTTTGGGGCAAACCACATTTCAAAATTGGCCTCCAAAGCCAGTTGCTAACTGGACATCCTCTGCCGCACAAAGTCCTTCATTGGTACACCTGACCAGCTATCTACCGACAAGGCCTTCATCTGCAGGTTGTTGTAGTATTATCCTCCCTTCTGGCCTGGTTCCCCTACCTCACATCTTTCTCAGCTTGATGCTGTGGAAACCAAGGCCTTCAAGATCATTGGAATCTCTCGTGCTGAAGCTAAGTTTATGGGCCGACCACTTCACCATCGCCGACAGGTCGGTGGTCTCTCTATCTTATACTGCCTCCTTTCTGGTCTTGCACCCTCTACTCTTTTCCATGCTTTGGCCCCCACAGGTTTCTGCAGAGCACACGCAGTCCACCTTTAACCACCTTCTGGTTAAACTACCCAAATCCAGGATCACTGCTCACCTCCACTCATTCGTTCCTCTTGTTTCCCCCACCTGTATAACCAACTTCCACATTCTCTTCAATCTCATTCTTTCCTCCAGGTCTTCAAGACTGCTGTTCACTACCATCTCAGATCATCCCCAATCCAAAACTATGATCTTCTTTTACCCTTGTTAACCCCCTCCCCCCTCCCCCCACCACAATCCCACCACCTCCCAAATATCCAGTTTTTTTCCTTCCAGAGCGTTTACTTTTGTGTTCATCTTGTCCACCCCATGCATCCTTCCCTGTCCTCCATTCCTCCCCAAACCCATTGTTTGGCTAAGTCTCCTTCTATTCTGTCCTTCAACTCTCCCATTATTTTTCTCCCCCCTCCCCCATCCTCTCTCCTCTCTCCTCTCTCCTCTCTCCCCTCTCCTCTCTCTACTGTTGCTTTAGTTCTGTTGTTCCCTGCTCCGTTCAATGTTCTCGCTCTTCCACAAGCCTTGCCTCTGCAAAAAGCGGATTGACTGTCCCTACCTACTTCTGCTAAGTAACTTAAGTATTCCTGTATTTATTTACCTGAATTGAGAATTATATTCAGCCAGCTATTGAACAATTCTCGTCTTTTATAAAATCATAATCTATCGTTGCTTTGTTTCCTTCCAAACAGGTATTGCAAGCATTCAGGTGAGGGTCTCGTAAGACCAAGTCCTGTTATTCCAGACCAGATCTCCGCAACAAATGATCCCAACGGTGGTACACCCAGTGCCAGCCTCAACTGCCCACAAACTCCCATGGGCATTGTGAGCGGCCGGAGTGATGTCTCTATGGGCAGGCTACCTCCAGGAGCTCCACCTCCAGGGCGTTACGTTGGGATGCCAGGTGCAATGGCTTTAGGAAGCCCATCTCGAAATAGCCCTTGTGGTGCTGTGGGAAGTGGCCCCATGCCTTGTCAGGGAAGCTACATGCGAACTCCAAGGACTCCACCTGTGGCGAAACCTGTAGGCAGCCCAGGCATGCCTTTCTCCCCACAAAGGCCTAGTGGTCCTTATCTCACTAATGCCGGCTTTGCCTGTCCCGGAGCCTCCCCTGGAGAAGGCATAACACCAGGCTCAGGCACACCACCTGGTCAAACTCCATCCCCGAGCCCACGGCTTGTCTCCCCAAGTCCGTCTGTTACTTCACCCTGCCAAGTTGTTACACCATCGGTCGGTCAAAGGATACCCTACGTTCCACGGTCCTATTCCACTGGTCACTACGGAAAGCAAGAGGACTGGTCGGCAGAGGGAAAGGAACAAATCGCAACGGCAACACCTGGATCCACACAGCAGAACATAGAATGTAGTCAGGCTGATGGCACAACCCAGGAATGTGAAGAGCCTGCAAAAAGCCCAACGAAGTTGCTGCAGCTTCTAACTGTAGGACCAGAGGTTGGAGGCCGGCTGTCACTGGACTCAGTCAGAAGTAGTGAGCCTCCTGGGAGTGGTCCTGCAACCAGTAACAGTGGCAGTAATCCTGATGGCAGTGCAGGTGGAAGTGGTATCACAGGAGGTGGGGCAGCAGGTTGTGCTGGTGGTGGTGGAGTTTCACCTTCTTTACATTCTACATCGCTCACTGAACGTCATAAAATCCTCCACAAACTACTGCAGGATGGCAGTTCATCCCCTGACATAAACAAACTAACAGCTTCCCAGCAACCTCTCTCTGTCGGGAGTGGCCAAGTGTCGATAAAGGCAGAGGAGTTGAGTACCGTGAAGCAGGAACCTGTTAGCCCTTTGCAACGGAGACAGGACCGTGACCATGCTCTTTTACGCTCACTTCTCGATAAAGAGGAAGAACAACGAACACGGCCAGTGGAACACCTCCCTGACAGCGATGTGAAGCCCAAACTGGAAAAGTCTGAGAGTGGTCGCGATGTATCATACGGCCCAGGAGTCTGTGGCTCTATCAAGATTGAGAAACCTGACATGCAAGTGAAGGTTGAATCTGGAGAGCAACACGTAAGGCGTTCCAAAACACATTGCATATTTGAGGGAATTTTCTGAACGGACGGAATGAATACGGCAATGTAAGATAAAAAAAAAAATTTTAAACCATACTTTCTGTTTCTAGACCCCAGACAGGTTTGAGAACCTGAACGAAGGATTGGGCCGAGAGAGCACGGCAGAGAACAGCAAAGCATTGCTGCAAGACCTGTTGCAAACCCCGAGCAGCATGCCTAGCCTTCAGGCTTCGAGCAACTTCCGCACAGCCAGCTCACATGTTGGTTGGTATCCAACCCTACTTTGGCTCTCCATTTTCATCATCACGTTCTCCCAAGTTCCTCTTTCTCATTTTTCATCTTGTGTCCCCACTTTCTTCCATTGGTTTGCTTACTTCAGTTAATTTCTAACAAATTAACTTTGTTGCTGGGGTCATGACATCGTAAGGCATATATTCTGGGATATACCTGGGCGTCAGGATTTATTTATATTATTGTTGTTTGTCATCACAATTTTTTTAAGCAATGTTTTCCTTTTGCAGTCGCTGCCATGGGCAGAGCCAACTCGCAGCTGATGTCACGGCCACCCTTTCCTAACGGCCCGGGGCAGTCGAGGCCTCTTCTTTCTTACTCGACTTCTTTGAGTCACGTGCAAGGTGGCCCAACCCACTCTGCCACTGCACCCACGCATCATGGTGAGTGCTCATTGTAATTAATTGGGTCGTCATTACGGAAAATTTGTTTTGCGGAGAGAGAGATAATGTTCTTGCATCCTGTGTTTTTTTTTTTTTTTCTGGGCAATGATAAAAACCCATTAAAGCCACTGAAGCAAGTAGTCCAGATGTTATCACCCCTTTTAAAGTGCTTATTCGAGGGTTTATAAAGGAGGGTTGGAATTTATTTTAGCAATTTCGTCTGAAAATGCTTCACCAAGTCGACATTTCTTTTAGCCAAATCATACGAAATATAATTTAAGAGGTGTCTGTTTATTTGTTGGACTTCTATGTATTCCTAAATCGCTTGGCAGAATGAGTTGAAAACTCTCGTTACCGTGAGGTGTACGGGGAAGATTTAGGGGGTCTCAAAAGTTTTTTTTTTTTTTTTTTTTTTTTTTTTTTAGAATCTTTGGGCTTCAGGGTGGGGGTAGGACCGACATTCTCTCTCCGTAGCTGTGTATTGTATAGCACCACCTGGTGGTAGCCTGTATTACAAATCGAATCGTACAATGAGCGACCTGGAACAGCACTCGGTAGAGCACAGACCTCTGCCAGACTGAACAGTTTACGTTTTGTATCCCACCGATAGGCCGGATCTGCATCCGGACCTGAACCAAAGTCTCATCGGCTTGTTATTGTTACCCACCAAGTTTCGTCGTAATCCGTCCACAACTTTTTGAAATATCATACGATATATCGTTTTTAATATTGCCCGCCCGGGGGGGGGCGGGGGTTGCCTGCCAAAATATGTATTTGTTTTCTTTTCCGAAACTGCACACTCAATTTCGATGAAACCTGACCACAACCTTCATCACCTGTCCATGATGTACCAAAAGTTTGTTCACACTCTTTTAAAAATCGGGGTTTAAGGGGATTTATGCCGGTGGGGGAGGGGGGGTTTCCCCCCATAATAGGTATTTGCAATAACATTGGTTCATTGATACATTTTGCTGATTCCATCCCACGTTGACTTCCTCCTCAATATCATTGTTCTATCAGGTGAGCGCCCCAGGGGTATTGCCTCTATTTTTTTTGCATACATAGTCGAGGCTCGTGGAAGAGCTGGAACACAAAACAGATCAGGACGCACCAGAACAAAAGTCGCAGCAGAAAGAGGGGAGGGGAGGACACCACCAGTATGGTTGAGAGGCAAAATAGAGAGAGACTTCGAAGATCAGAGATTTAAGATAGAATGAGGGCTAGTGTAGGACACGGGGTGAACAAGATGGATACAGCCACAAATTCGAAGAAAATATAAACTGTAAACTTGGAAAGAGGTTGCCATGGGGAGGGTTAATGGGCATAAAAAATATAATGGTTATGGATGGGGAATAATCTGGTGATTTGGTGGTGAACAGCCATCTTGAAGCCCTGGAAGAAAGAATGATACTCGAGAGAATGTTGGAGTTGGTTCCACAGATGAGAAAATAGAGAAACGAATG
The DNA here is from genome assembly GCF_056783735.1 of Eptatretus burgeri. NCBI lineage: Eukaryota > Metazoa > Chordata > Myxini > Myxiniformes > Myxinidae > Eptatretus > Eptatretus burgeri. The sequence goes on from NC_140971.1 coordinate 77,204,299, forward strand.
GGTTGAGGTGAGCAGTGACAGCAGAATTTGGGAGTTTCAGCAGAAGAGGGTTGATGGTGGATCGCATGTGCCCTGCAGGAACCAGTGGAGTGGGGGGGGGGGAGGGGGGAGTTCTCCATTCCAGTTAAGAGAGGTTAGTTCATATCCAAGCCAGTCCATTTACATATGTCAATTTCCTGCAGACAGAATGATGTAGCTCTTTTTTTATGACTTGTCCCTATCCTTTCTCCCCATCTGGAGAGTCATCACTTTATGACTTTATCCAATTCATTTCCATCAGCATGGCCATTTAAATGTTCTCCCTTTTTGGTGATTGGAGCTTCTGCTCTTCAGTTAAAATGGGATTACCGAGTCAAAAGGACAGACGGCTGCAGACCAGCATTCCGCTATCTCTATTTCTTTAAATTTGGTTTCTGTGGCAATTGCTTTCATAATTTACTATCAACTTGTTTTACTAACTTTATTTGTATAACTTGGCAAAATATTCCACATGACCCACTTTGCTGCTGTTTTATTTTTTTTGTTTGGTTTGTTTTCGTTTCTTATCCGCCATCTCATGTGGCCTTAAAGACCGAGTGTAAACGAGCCTTCTGTGGACCGCTTTGGCCTATTGAGATCCCCCCCCTTTCCCCCTCCACCCTCACCCAAAACACAGAAGATGATGTACCTTCACTTGAATTACCAGGACATTAGTCCACGATGTGTTGGCCTTTTTCAAACCCATCGCTCATAATCCCCTATCCTGTGTCGATTCGTCCATTGTCTGTGACTGTCCATGTACTTCATATAATTGTTCACCAGCCTCGTAAGGGCTTTGTCCTTTTATGTGATTTCTTTGGAAGCTCCTCCATGAGCCTAGGATCACTGGAATGAAATTATATAACGACACCACCATTACAGTCTACGGGATTCGAAGCTGTGCTCTGATGGGATTACGAAACAGACCAAATCAAGATTGAGCCGTTTAAAAAGGTTTGAACGAGTGCAACAGCAGTTAGCCTATATGAATCCACAGTGACATGCAGACATTCCATGGCCCACACAAAGTCCTCGTACACTTGCACGTTGCCATGTCACGGGTCAGTGGTTCTTTTATAAGCTTGGATTTAGGTGAAGTTTATCTGATGTGCAAATGTTTTCCTGGATCTTCTCTGTTCACATCATGCCATTGCCATTGACGTAAGCGTTTCGGTATCCGTGATATCCCTGGCAGTTATGCAGTCCTCTGCAAGTCATGGTTTTCATAGCAGTGTAAAAATTTTTTCCAGGACACAGCCACATTAATATCCCTCCAAAGTACGATGTTTATTCCTTGATGTTCCATTCTTCTTTAGCCTCATATCATTGTCATTCATTAGTGGTTATCACATTTATGATGACTATTAGCCCATCCGCTCTGTGAAGCAGGTGACAGGATTTTGTGTGCGTGCATTCGTGCATCCGTCTGTCTGTCCGTCCGTGTCCAGGCCATACCTTTTCTTTACCATTTAAGCTTTTGTCATCAAATTTTCAACCAACCTTTATTATGTGAGAGAAAATGATTAATAATTGGGTCAAAATGTGAAAGGGCAAAGTGATAATTATAAATAGCCCTTATTATCCTCGCCACAGCTTGTAAATCGCAAGACCATGAGTTTATTTATTATCTTGCCAAAACGAAGTTTTTGCAAGATATGTTAGTCAGCTTGTATGTTTTTTTTTTTGTTTTTTTTTGTTTGTCTGTAATCACGTATCGATGACTCTGCAGAGCACAGTTATCATTGGAAATTTTTGTAACTTCGCATATCAGCGGCCTATAGAGGTCCCTTTCAGCGCATAAAATTTTCACGGTCAATGTCAAAGATCAAGGTCACTTTGTCGCAAATCAGGGGAGTCGACGAAACCCTTATTTTTTGAGTAATTTTGATCGGATCGTCTTCAAACTTCATGGGAATATAGTTAATGGTCTGGCGCTTAGCTGATTAATTTTGGTGGCAATCGGCCTTGACCTTCATGGTTAGCGCTGGAGGTCGAAAGTTTTTGACCCCAAGGTCAAATTTTGAAATCGTAGATACCATATCGAGTAATACCTCATATGAAAGCGCTTGATAAGTGCTTTCCAGATCTGTCAAAAGTTTGACGCTATGACGTCATTTGATGAAGTCATGACGAAAAAACGGATTTTTCATGAAAATTTTATTTCCTCAGTTCTCATCAAAATGTCTTGATATTTCATGTACAACGGTCCTGGAGAGATACCATTAACCATACGAAAATATAAAGGTCAAGGTCACAAAAAGGTCAAGCATCAAGGTCGACGAAACCCTTATTTTTTGAGTAACTTTAATCGAATAAATAAGTCACTCATGTTCACATTTTGGCAAGATACTGGTCACCCTGGGGGTGACATTGGTTTTTTTTATTTATTTATTTACTTGCCTTGGAGACAAGTTCTGGGAACGTGGTTGCTTGGGGGAAAGCCGATTTATATGGAGACCCCCCCCCCATCCCTGTAAACTGTTTATTTCTCGGCAGGGAAAACGATCAAATGTGTTCAGGGCTTCTTCGGGAACCTCTTTTTTTTAATGACCTTAAAGTTTGAACAAGAAAATTGTGATTACAAAATACTTCAGAGCCCTTCACCTGCACATGCCTGAATACATTCTCCTTCACTCTCCCCCTTTCTCTTCACTCTCCTCCTTCCCCTCCCTCCTCCTTTCCCCCTCCCCTCCCTCCTCCTTTCCCCTTCCCCTCCCTCCTCCTTTCCCCTTCCCCTCCCTCCTCCTTTCCCCCTTCCCCTCCCTCCTCCTTTCCCCCTTCCTCTCCCTCCCTCCCCTCACTCTCTCTCTCCCTCCCTCCTCCTTTTCCCCTTCCTACTCCCTCCCCCACTCTTACCTCACCCCTCCTCCTGTTTCTCTCTCCCCTCCCTCCTCCTTTCCCCCTTCCCGTCCCTCCCTCCCCTCACTCTCTCTCTCCCCTCCCTCCTCCTTTCCCCCTTCCTACTCCCTCCCTCCACTCTCACCTCACCCTCCTCTATTTCTCTCTCCCCTCCCTCCCACCACTTGGAAACACATGGATCTTTTTGATTCCTTTCAAATTGACCTCACCCATCATGTCCACCTCTTAGGATTGGGTAACCGCAGAGTGATAATGAATGATAATGGTACATAATGAAAGTGATAATGGCACATAACGATAATAATAAAAGTGATAATGGTACATAACGATAATAATGAAAGTGCTAATGGTACATAACGATAATAATGATACATAATGAAAGTGATAATGGTACATAACGATAATAATGATAGTGTGTCAAGCACGAGACGGACGGTTCTGTCATCATTTCCGTGTGTTTATTTATTTATTATTGCACTGTTTGTAGTTTATTTTTTATTTTTTTCTTTCCCCACTACCTGTGCCAGGCATGGTTCCAGGTCCCGGGCATGCTCGGCGATCGAGCATGCCAGGCTCAGATGTATGGGTCGCACCTGGCTCAATGGGTATGTGCCAGCCACAGGCAGGTACAGCCCCTGGCATCTCGGGCTACCCTGCCATGCAGAACATGCTGGGAAGTCCTCCTGTCAGCATGCCCATGCGGCAGGTTTCACAGTCCAACGCCATGATTGATGCAGGTAATGGGATAACATCAATAATGGTAAATTGTCGCTAATGTATTAAAAATTATTCGTGTTCATTGCTTATGTAAGAGCTTGTCCATGAAGGACAGGGACATTGATAAACAATGGACAAATCAACAAAGAACATGGGATCCCATTGTCATGAGCCGGGTGCTTATATGGGAACACCAAATGAGCCAATCAAAATCTTTAAATCTCTGGACCACTGGACTCAACCTTCGTAATATCTATGTCATAGTTATTTATGGAAAGGCTTGGCCATTGCCATATGAGGGGAAGTCAAAAAGTCCCCCCCTCCCCTCCCCTTCCCCCTCTCAGCCTTGTTTTCATTGGTTCTATGCCAATGACAACTGGACACAATTGTTGGTAATTAGTTTCCAGCCAATATCACAGGGGAAAACCTTTTGACTTCCATTGTATGTGCATGTACAGTACCTTATGATCCTTCTTTGTTCCACGCCGGGCCCATAAAAGCACCTTTCTCGTCCATGAGAGTTTACACAGGAAAATGAGCAGGACTGATTTGAACAGTGATCGAAAGATGTAGAGATTTGTCCAGAAAGAATATTGATGAAGGACGAGGGAATCCAACATTTGCTTCTCCCGTCTGCTCGCATTTGGCCATTAAGTATTATTGCCTCGATTTTTGACATGTACTTGCACTATAATTTTGAGGAGCTTTGGGGTACAATGTGCGGTGTGTTTTATGGATCTGAGGTCATCGTGCTTGTTGATAATTGACTGCTCTCGATATTAAGTTTATGTTAAACCTCTAAAAGAAATTCAGGACTTGGTCAAGGGAGCCCAACTGGCCAAATTAACCACAAAGATTTATTGAGAGTCTTCGTGAAATGAGTGCACATGGAGAGTGAGTGTGTTTGGCAATGTTGTGTGCACACCAACAGGGAGTGGTGAGGTGATTTTGGGGATGGATGAGATGCAGTACTCAGCACAGCACCAAGGTGGCTGGAATGAGGGAGTCGTTTCGGTGGAAGGGACTGGCTTGACCGAGCACCGCAGGTTTGTTGATTCTCAATAGCTCTGATTAGAGCTGAATTTTGTTTGTTGCTGATTGGCCAGTTCTGTGACAACCTTTCGTTGAGATTCTCTCAGCAGCCATAATGCCATATACTGTAATGCACCACTATATTGAGCCACATCTGCACTCCGATAGGATTGGGTTCTTGGCGACACATGAAGGGATGGTGTGTCCTCCTGGTCCTGGTGAAACGGTTGCTGACGACTCTGCACTTATGGAGCAGCTACACTCGCTGCTGAGCAATGCTGACGAACAGGAGCTTGCCGAGATTGACCGTGCTCTGGGCATCGACAAGCTTGTACAGGTAGGGAAGGACATGGTTCAAGGTCGACCTGTTTTTTTTTGTGGCCTGTATTCGTGGATCATCTTCATCTTTTAAATAGCATTTGAAACTTTCTGTAGTACGTAGGCCTACTTGTTGTAATGTTGAAAACAGTCGTGGTGAGGATTTTCTTTTTTTCTGAATAATTTGTAATCGTGCCCTCTTTCTTTCTTTCTTTTTTTTTCATCTCCCTCCCCCCCTCCATTCCGAAGGGGGGGGTACTGGACTGCCCAATTTACCAATCATCGGTTGAGATGGGGCCCATGGGATTAGACCCAAAGCACATGATGTCTTACCAAGGACATCCAGTCTACGCAGGGCACATAACCACACCTGGTTACCCTGCATATGGGGATGTGGCTCCAGGAGCTCCTCCAACATATAGTCCTGGATGGGGTGTGCGTGGAACCACGCAGTACGTTCCCAGGCAACTGCATCCACTGCAGGCACGTCAGGCAGCAGCGCTGCGCGGTATGCGGCCGGTGATGGGAACAGGTGCTCCAGGCGGTACTTTCCCAAATTCTGCACAGCTTCGTTTTCAGCTACAGCAACGGCTGCAAGGACAGCAGGTAATTAAAGTAGAGAACTGGAAGTCCATGCAATGATGTGTAAAGTATCAATCTTCCTCTAATTCAGCACCAAAATCCTTCCGTGAATGAGTCATAGTTGAACCTGCTTGTCAAACACTTTGCCTTTCAGATGAGCCATGGACGATTGACAATGATGGGTCAGTGTTATGGTGGTCCAGCAGAGGGTTCTACTCTTCGAGGAAGCATGCCCCAGGCTATGGCAGGGAGGGTGCGTGCAGTTTGCCATCCCACATCGCACGAGGTAAGGTGGACTGTTTGGCTGCTAATAACACTAGCCACATTTTACACGTGATGAGTACCTGCTCTTGAATCGTCTATGTGCAAACTTTGCAAACAAAGGTTCTTCCTTGTTGGTGACTGTTTAAGACGAATAATTGCATGAAGGTTCGGCATTGCTCTCCGGTCAGCACTTTCACTTTGAGACGTGAAGTCACTTGCCTTGTCCTTTATTCTTCAATCCAGCAGGTACCTCTCAATGCACAGATGCTAGCACAACGTCACCGTGAGATGGTCAACCAACAGCTCCGGCAGCAGCAGCTCATGCATCAACAGCAACAGCAGCAACAGCAACACCAGCAGCAGCAACAACAACAGCAGAGAGTCGGTGCAATGGCCCAGGCTCCTGGTTCCGGATTTCCTGGTGTAGTACCGCAGTCACCAGGTCAGCTAGGGCGCCCCCCAGGACAGCAGCCGGCATACCCAACCGGATACCCTACCGTATACAACAGTCCACCACCTCCCCAGCCTTCGAGCCCCTACCCAGTACCTTCTGGAAACAGCTTACCACCTCAAGGTAGGTTTGTTCCTCTGCCCCTCTTTCACTCATGGAGGTCCTGCTTTAATTTTGACATCTTATGACATTTTCTTTCTTTTGCACAATTTATCCTCTTCTTTGTCTTTCTTAAGCTCTTTTGCACAATTGAGGTACATCCTTAAATTTGATGCTGTGATGTCGCACTTCCACCCCATCGTCCGTTGGTCGATCTTTCAGCTACCTCAGACAAAAATGCGACAGTTTGAACTATAGTACATGAGAGTAGTACTCTCATATACTATAGTTGGGAGCAGGTCCTACTACTGAAGTCTGCAGAGAATTACTACAAGAAGGAAATGCCTGGATTTTTGCCTGGGACTCCTTTGTCTCTTGGTTGATCAAATTTAATTTAAAAGTCGAGTAACCTGCGTCAAAGTGGCAACTCGCCCAGGATTGTAACCTCAGCCAAGAAACTGCTTCTGTATAGAGCATGGTACATGATTATGATGATATATAGAAGGTTGTAACCTGCATTATCAGTGCACACCTGAATGGAAACGATAATCTACTGTAACGCTCAGCTTTGTATGTCATGCTGCTGTAAGTCGATTGCCATGGCTACGACATTGGACAATATAGAAATCAAAATGATCCCTATATCCTCTTTCCTCTGGGATTACAAGTGGAAAATTGAACAAACAAACAAAACTCTGAAATAACAAAAGAAAAGAAAAAATTAAAATGTTCTTTTTTCTCAATTTACCTAACAACCAATTGAAGTGTAGGCCTCAGATCTTTTTCCTGATTGCTTGTGGGCTGGTCTACCCCTCTCTCTATGCAACAATGCTCAAATCTTCATCACGAGAAAAACAAGGGCTGTAAAAATGCATTCAAGAATGGCCACATCGAGGAAAATCTTGGTTGTAAAGACCTACACCAACGGTTTCATGTTAAGAGATAGGAAAGCAATCTTACTGCAGCATTGTCACATAATCTGGCATTGTTCAACCACTGAAATTGCTTTGTAATATGCCAGGTCACATACCTGCCATTGATTCTGTTTTTGGAGGTATTTCCTGGTCCAAATATTAACAAGTCAAAACTTTCTCATGAGGGATCAGACGGAGAAAGGTAGCAAAAAAAAAAAAATGGGCCACAATCCCTGAAATTTGCCAATTCCGCTCAGGTGGAATGGCTCTATCCGAAAGGAGTCCAAAAGGGGCGGCTTGATTTCATTGATGTCACGGAAATGCATCGTTACTCTCCAAGATTTCTGCTTCTTCTCCCACAAATTTATCAAAATGGAGAAATACAACTTTCCTCCCTCTTTACCAATTGTTCACAGCATGCCAAACACCCTTGACCACACGGTGGTGCCCATCAAGCCCATTGCCTTTTACTTTGCTTGCCTTGTGGTCTCCAACACGGTTAGAGCTATAAATGTGGAAAGTTGTTCAATCGTTCGTACATGTCTTACTGTATTATTTATGGATGTACTCCTGCTCGGAATTCTTCTTTATTCGCAGTGTGACTGTGACGTTGTTTTTCAGCTATGACGCAAACAGTTGGAGGAAGCATGCACGTTCGTGCTGGTGTGATGGGAGCCGATATAGGCCAGTTTGCTTCGCCGATGGGCCAGCCTGGGGTGTTTCAGTTTAATTCAGGTGAGTTTCTGGCAAACTTAATGCACTGACGGCAGAAGAAAAATATCCCTTGGCTGTGCACCATTTTCAATGGCCGAAGACTCGTAGGAGGCACAAACTGTTTCATGGTTTACCAAACATGGTGGCGTTATGGTTACAGCGTCCGCTCTGAGTCTGGGAGGTCAGCGGTTAGAACCCAACCCTGGCAGAGTCGTACCAAAGACTTTAAAAATGGTACGTGCTGCTTCCTTACTTGACGCTCATGTTAAAGCGTAGAGCACTGCCAAACAACGCTGGGAAGGCATTGGCAAACCACCCAGTATAACCCTTGCCAAGAAACTGCTTCGGCAGCACCGACGTTCTGTAGAGATGATGGTACGTCAAATAAAATCAACCAATGAAGTCCGTGCAAAATGAGGGGAGGAGACAAAAAGTATTCGCCATTTTGTCTACGTAATATGTCGATGTCAAATATCAGAGAGTGATGATGGCAAAATTTAAAGGGAAAACTTAGGAACATTGTGTGTTTACAACTGCATGTGCCAACATAGAATACTTCAACTTCTTCACCACCGTGATCCGATGAGGAGGTGCAAAAAGCATTGAAACATGTGAAGAGTAGAGACCTCGTGATGGTTATGGGTGATTTGAACACAGAAGTTGGTGGAGAGAGGTGTGCAAATGTAGTAGGACCTTCTGGACTTGGAACGAAAAACTGCAGAGGCTAATGTCTGACACAGTTCTGTGAGCAAAACAACTCGGTCATCTTAAACACACTCTTCGAACAACATCCAAGAAGAAAGTTCATTACACAGGTGGGAGAAAAGAAGAACAAATGAGTGGAGGTGAGCATCGAGTCTGGATTTTGAGAGTTTCATTAGAAGGGAGGTACTGGCGGACACCATGTGTGCCCTACAGAAACCTGGGGACTGCAGAGCATGGAAAGAGCAGAGAGTGCAATACCAGAAAGAAGGTGATGGAAGACAGAGACCCCAGACCTGTCTGTGATGGGAAAGTGCTCGGCCCAGAGATTCCGCTTCATCGTGGAAGATTTCAATAACCTTGAAGGCCTTGGTTTCAATGGCATCAAGCTGAGCTCGGTGTTAGACAGGGGGCGTCTGCCCAGAGGGGAGAGCAGCACTCCATTAAGCTGCAGATGAAGGCCTTGTAGGTGGATAACAGTTCAGGTGTGCCAAGGAAGGACTTCGCAAGATGGAGGATGCCCAGTCAGCGACTGGCTTTGAAGGCCAGTTTAGCTGTGTGCTTTCCCCAAGAAAGATCATGACTGATCATGAGACCTAAAAGTCTGAGTGACTGAACTTGTTCAAGAGGATTCTTGCTGGGGTTTATTTATGATTATTATGATTATCGGGATTTTCTTGTTCTTATTCTACCATATATTGTGTGATATTTTTCTCGGAGATGGCTACCCCAATGAATTAGAAATTTCACAGGGTTGTTACAAGTCATGAAATGTAGTGCAAGTCCAACAAAGCTGATTGAACCAAAGGCTTGGCGGCCATCTTGGATCAAAAAAAATGTAGGAAATTAAAAGATCATTGTCTTTTGAACCGCTGAAACGATCAATCTGAAACTGCACTTACATTATCGAATAATGATGTGCCTTGGTTGGGCTTGAAGGGAAGTTGCTCTGTGAAATAAAGATCGACCATTCGGAATGCAAAATGCCAGTGTGTGTGTGTGTGTGTTTTTTTTGCTGTTCGTTGCGATCTCCATATGTGGGTAAGGGGGGAATTAGGGGAAGGATGGGGGGGGGGGTGGTCACGATTCATCGACCAAGCTGTGAGGTGGTCTCAAAAGTTTTGTTCTGTGGGCTCTTTTCAGGATAATAATAAGATGTACACTTATAATGCGCATATATCCACCCATGAAGGATGCTCAAAGCGCTGAATCGTCACTGAGCCCCGGACAGCTTCAAACTGCAGTTTGTTTGTATTAATATTCTTAGGGATGTTTTTAAAGATTTCTCGAAGGTTCTTCTTCATGATTCCCGTTGCTCCAATAATCACTGGTACAATTTTGGTGCTCTTCTTATTCCAGGATAACTTCACTTCATTTCTTTTTGGACTTATTTGCTCATTTTCTTGATTTCTGCATTGTTTAAGCAAAAATCACTGGGAACTGACACCTGAATTAGCAATGCTGTTTTTTTTGTTTTTGTTTTTTATGTCTACATACTATATCCGGTCACAATGCTTTGTTTTCTGTGTTCATTGTTCACGCCCAATGGGTTCATCAGGTCGTACGTGAGTGTTGTTAGTTCCTTGTTCTCAATTATCACTTTTGGTTTATGTTTCCATCAGTTTTCTGGGACCAGGATATTGAAGTTTTTTGCAGTTGTGTCAGTGGAATGCTCTACATACCTTGTTGTGCCTTTGTGTGTGCAGTTGTTCTGACATGAGTTTTTTACATCCCGATAGGAGGTGGCTCATGGTTTCTGTTTCTACCTTGTAAAATCTACACTCGTCTGATTGACTGAATCCTGCAACAATTTTATTAGAGCCATTGGTATAGTGTCCTTGGTCTTGGGAATTATGATTGGTTCTCCATTCCAGTTAAGGTGACCTCTTTTTAGCCATTTCAAGAACCCTTCTTCGTCTCTTCTGAATGTGTCCAACTCTTCACTTCTCTCTTTTCTTTTCTTTTTATCTTTGTTTTTTTGGACATCTCACTGCTCTTTTATCATTAATTCTCTTCGATCACTAGTTGTCGGTGTATATCTGTTGATATTTTGCATTTAAAAAAATTCCATTCGTTGCTACTGTGTCCATTGCTGTTTCGATTTCATGTCACATCTTCGATTCACACCTGTCTTTGGAAATTTTTTGGGGGGTGTGTGTATGTTTGTGTGTGTGTGGAGAGAGAGAGAGAGAGAGAGAGAGAGAGAGAGAGAGAGAGAGAGAGAGAGAGAGAGAGAGAGAGAGAGAGAGAGAGAGAGAGAGAGAGAGAGAGAGAGAGAGAGAGAGAGAGAGAGAGAGAGAGAGAGAGAGAGAGAGAGAGAGAGAGAGAGAGATAGAGATATATAGGTATATATGTGGCCACAGCAACCAAGACGAGCATTTTACATGTAGGAATTTAGCTCGTTCACGAATGCTATATTTAAAGGTGTTTCGTGGGGTTTTTTGCTTTCAACCCTCGGTGTTTCTTGGAAGAAATCGAGTTGTTATTATTTCAAATCGGTGCAAATCGAGTTGTTATTATTTCATTTCGTTTCCCCAATTTCAAGTCATTCTTGTGATTCACAAACTTTGCAGAATTCTATTTTCTAAGTGATGGCAGCATGGTTGAGAAAGCAGGTTAATGAGGAAGCTCATGTGAGCGACGCAGCTCCCATAGTCTTGAAAACTTTGACAGATATTTCCACACCACACAATGCGATATCTCATTTGGTTGTGCTCGGTTCAATTCCCAGCAGAAAACAAGGAAACTTAAAATAGTCATCTGCCCATGTTGTAAGTCGTGTTATCTGTCAGGGGGGGTGTGTAAGCTGGCCATGTCACCTGGTTGCAATGTTGTGTGGAAATTTTAGATCCCACAGCATTCGTCACAAGTATTTAGGTATTTTCAGTAGTACCCTGGCTTGATGCCAATTCTGTTTGACCCCTTCTTGGTCTGTAGGCTTGTGTGCTTGAGCAAATTTGGGCCCTCGGACAGGAAATTGGATCAGTTTGCATTTAATTAGATTACTCGGCTTCCTTTTCTGCACCGCTCCTTGCCTTTGGGATTCCAGATATAGTAATAATGGGGGTTGGGAGAGGGGTCAGAATAATTGGGGAAGATGGGGAAAAACATTGGAAGGGTTGCCATTCATGAGGAGGAGAATACGGAAGAAACCGTAAGAGAAAATAGGAATAAGAAAGGTGAGGGGAATGTGGGATCTAATCAGGGGATGTGGAGGCAGTGAATTTATTAATAATCATAATAATTCCTTTCACGTTGCGAGGTGCATTGGGCTATCGAGGCAGTTTAATTTGGTTAAAGAGTGCAGTCCTGGACAGGTCACCACTCCGATACAGGATAACTCGAATGCTTTATTACCACAGTAAGTTGGTACTTATTTTGCTAACCTCAGAAGGATGTCAGGCTGAGTCAACCCACTTGATGTTATTTCAGCAGAACGACAGGGGCTCAAACTCAGGACCCTCAGGTCTCTAAGCCAGCCACCTTAACCGTTAAGCCAACACCAGGCTTTGGGGGTGGTGAAGTATGTGGTCAGAAATTGCTATTTTTACCTCCTCCACCGAAGGTGGATTCAGGTTGTTTTCACGTCTGTTTGTTTGTTTGTTTGTTTGTTTGTGAGCAGAATGTCTCAAAAAACCTCTGGACGGATTCAGACGAAACTTGGTGGACTGGTTGGGTGTGAAACCAGGACAAATTAATTCGATTTTGGTGAATATCTGGATCTGGAACCGAGAATTTTTAAAGTGAGTTCACCATTGAGAGATGGGGCCAAAATGACAGAGGCCTGCAAAAGTATTCATCCCCTCCAAAGTTTACACATTTTGATGCCACCTGAGCTTATTTCATGATGCTTTCAAATCAAACTTAATATATACAGTCTTCACAAATTACTCCGAAGAGATACAAGATAAAAAATAATGCAGATAAAATGTGAACTGTAGAGGAAATTATTTGTTTGAAAAGTTACAAGATAAGTGTAATAGGTTTCACCTGTATGTAATCAGTGGTTTAATTTAAAATTTAAGCTCTGCTACTTATCTGAGGAGTTTTAAGGTGCAACTCACTTGGTCAACCAACAAGGCAAACATGAAAAACAAGGAGCTTTCCAAAGAAGTGAGACATAAAGGGGTGGAGAAGCACCGCTCAGGAGAGGATTATCAGAATATTTCCAAGTCACTCATCCGTTTGAGTACGGTGAAATCCATCATTAAGAAGTGGAAGACGTATCATACCACCGAGACTCTACCCAGATTAGGTCACCTATCCAAACTCAGCATCCGGACAAGCAGAAAACTGGTTTGCGGTGTCACTATAAATCCAACAATGACTGAAAGATCTGCCAGGCTCTATGTCCGAGATGGGGATCAGTGTTCATCAATCAACAATATCCCGTTCCCTTCACAAACCTGGCCTCTATGGACACGTAGCAAGAAAGAAGCCATGACTGAAAAAGACACATCTAAAAGCTCGTATGGAGTTTGTGAAAAAGCATCTTGATGATACTGCAGACATGTGGAGAAAGGTTTTGTGGTCAGACGAGATAGAAATGGAACATTTTTGGCTAAATTGAAAACGTCACATCTGGCGCAAGCCTAACACTACACATCACCCAGTCAACACCATCCCTACTGTCAGGCATGTTGGTCATATCATCATGTTATGGGGCTGCTTTTCATAAGCAAGGACTGACAAGCATGTCAGAATAGAAGGGTCAATGGATGGTGCAAAGTACAGGAGAATCTTTGAAGAAAACCTACTTGAGTCAGCCATGAATCTGAAACTGGGAAGAAGATTCACATTTCAGGAGGACAATGATCTGAAACACAAAGATAAAGCCACACTGGAGTGTGAATAAGAAGAAAATAAATGTTCTTAAGTGGTCCAGTCAAAGTCATGACTTGAAACCAATTGAACATTTTTGGTGAGGCTTGAAGATTGCAGTCCATCGACAATCCCCATCAAACCTGGCGGAACTAGAGAAATTTTCACGTGAAGAATGGGTAAATATTTGACCATCTCACTGTGTAAAGCTGGTGGAGATCTACACATAAAGACTCGAAGCAGTCATTGCTGGAAAACGTGTTTCCACCAAGTCCTGACCTCATGGGCTGAATACTTTTACAACCAGTGAATTTTGATTTGTACATGTCTTTTAGTCGGTATTCCTGACATGTAACCTCCTTCAACTATAACCATGTTTATTTTTATCTCTTCAGTTGTGAATAAAATGTTCATTTGGAAGAATTGTTTCTACATAATTTGTAATTCATCGAAACGTGGCATTATTATGGGGGTGGTGGGGGGAGGGGTGAATATTTTGCATTTTGCAAGCCATTGTATCCAGCAGAAAATCTCAAAACGGTGTGGACGGATTATGACATAACTTGGTGGGTGAGTTGGAGAGGAAACATGAACAAGCCAATTAGATTTCGATTGGGGAACAGATGCAGATCCGGTCTATTAGTGGGATATAAAACGTAAACTGTTCCTCCTGGCAGAGGTATGCGCTCTACCGAGTGCCATTCTAGTTATGTATTTAATATATAAAGGCGCTGTCACACCTTGACGATTTAGCCAGCGTATGCCGACGTATGAAAAATTTGGCTAAAACGCTGGCACACGTCGAATATGTTATGGGTAAGTTTGTATACGTTAAGAGCACGCTGGCATACGTCGTAGTACGCCGAGCTGTTAGACAAATTTTCCATGCTTGAAATTTTTCGCCGTATCCCAGTGTATGACTGACATGTTCCGCATAACGCTGGCCATAAGTTGTAGGCACGTTACGCGATCGTTGACACGTCGACACATGTTACTTGTAAGTTACTCATAAGTCGAAACACGTCGAGGTAATGTTTAGCGTACCCGAAACTTATTTCTAACCTATGAGTAACGTGTTGTAGGCACGTTGCGCAATCGTTGACACACGTCGTCACACGTTACTTGTAAGTTACTCATAAGTCGAAACACGTCAAGGTAATGGTTAGCGTCAGTGTTCCAGACTCCCTGGTTTTTATTTTTTTTCTTCGGTATGACGGTGATGTTGACACTTCGATTTCTAGTGCGGTTATAATATAATATAATTAATAGGCTGCCGCTCAACGATTTAAATCATAACCGCACTAGAAATCGAAGTGTTAACATCACCGTCATACCGAAGGAAAAAAAAAACCAGGGAGTCTGGAACACTGACGCTAACCATTACCTCGACGTGTTTCGACTCATGAGTAGCTTACAAGTAACGTGTGTCAACGATCGCGTAACGTGCCTACAACTTATGGCCAGCGTATGAGGAACGTGTGTCATACGCCGAATACGTCGAGAAATTTTCAACATGGTGAAAATTTGTCGACGTACTACGACGTATGCCAGCGTACTACGACATATGCCAGCATGCTCTTAACGTATACAAAACTTACTCATAACGTATTCGACGTGTGCCAGCTTGGTTCGGCAAATTTTTCATACGTCTGCATACGATGGCAAAAACGTCAAGGTATGACAGCAGATTCACACTTTGATGTCTAGTGCGGTTATGATTTGAATCGTCGAGCCGCAGCCTATGAATAGCCTACGCCACGTGATCGTCGGCGATACGCTGCTGCGCGCTATGTATAAGTTAGACTATCGTTGGGCATAGGTTGTGAACGCCGACAACACGCTCAGCATTTGTTGGTATAAGTTATCTATATGTGATTGAAACGTTCTGTGTACATTACTAATACGTTATGCATACGTCCAACACGTTATTATATGCCCAAAACTTTTTTTTAAAACATCAATAGTTCAGCGTACGCCAGCGTTTTACATACATTTTGATACCTTGCCATACGCTGGCTAAAACGTCAAGGTGTGACAGCCCCTTAACGAGTTACTTTACCACCCCTTAATCGTTTGTAACTCATTTTCCAGGTGATTCGTTTAGAGTTGAAGTTGCATATGCAATACAGGTCGATTATGTGATGAAATAAATGAGGTCCTGTCATCAGGCGTTAATGGAAATTTTTTTTTCATAGGGATGAGCCAGTCTCCTGAGGGAAGCTATGGCACCCCCGCAGGCTCTGTGAGCCCCCTGCTTTCTCCGCGTTTGCAACAACAGGCTCTGCAGATGGACTCGGAGGTGAAAGCTTGGGAAGGTGGGGGCATTCGGAGTGCAAGGTATGTCGAACAAACAGATCTTGACAGAATGCTCCAATTTGAACATTCTTTGGTTTCCCGAAAAGCTTATCCTGAGTTCATATTTCTTACCCAACTATCTTCTTCTTCCCCATATCTGCAGTGCTTTGTATCACCAGCAATATGCCCAACCTGGCACCCCCGGCATCTTTGGTAATATGGAGCTCCCAGACTCGATGACTACAACCAATGGGGAGCCGGGTGCTGCAATGGCACAGATGACCCCTGACCTCCCTCCTGATATTGGGCCTGGCCAGGTAATGATAGTTTGAAGGCATCATTTAACTGAACGACACTCATTTTTAACCTTATGAATGTGCATTTGTATTTATGCAATACGTGAGGCGATTAAAGAGTTTCGAGGTCACGAGTGTTTGGGGACATTCGTAATTTGTTTTTGACTTCCTTCAGGAAGCCCATTATTGTAAAAGATAAATGATAAAACACTAAACCTGCACAAAGCAATTATTTTAATACTAGTGCGGGCCCATAGGTGCGTGCTAGTATGTGCAGCTTCGTTCGTTCGCTCTCGTAAACGACGACTGGATTGGGGCATTGTTTCAATTAGATGGAACCAACCGTATCATAAATGGCCATAACTTGGGAAACACCTGGGAAACATACTCAGGTCCCCAGCGTCAATTGTGACGTCATATCAAATGAAGAAGAAGAAGAATTGTGACGCCCCCTCTCTCCCCCCCTCTCTCACCCCTAGTCTCGCCCCTCCTCTCTCTCCTCCTCTCTCCTCTCCCCCCTCTCTCCCCCTCTCTCACCCCTAGTCTCGCCCCTCCTCTCTCCCCTCTCCTCTCTTGCCCCCCCTCTCTCCCCCCTCTCTCCCCCTCTCTCTCCCTCTCCCCCTCTCTCCCCCTCTCTCCCCCTCTCTCCCCCTCCTCTCTCGCCCCTCCTCTCTCGCCCCTCCTCTCTCGCCCCTCCTCTCTCGCCCCTCCTCTCTCGTCCCTCCTCTCTCGCCCCTCCTCTCTCGCCCCTCCTCTCTCGCCCCTCCTCTCTCGCCTCCCCTCTCTCCCTCTCCTCTCGCCTCCCCTCTCGCCTCCCCTCTCTCCCTCTCCTCTCGCCTCCCCTCTCTCCCTCCCCTCTCCCTCCCCTCTCTCCCTCCCCTCTCGCCCCCTCTCTCACCCCTCTCTCCCCCTTCTCTCTCCCCCCTCCTCTCTGTAAATGTATTGACAAATGTCTACCAAGCACAACAATTAATTCAAACCTTGGGAAAAATCAGCTTTCAAACCCTCCCAGCAGGCACACAACGTTGTTGCAACGCCATTTGCCGGTTCTATCCTGACGTCAGAATTGGATCAGTGGGAAGTTGTATTTGCAACACCCATGACGTCAGATTTCAACGATGTGACAACGTTGAAATCTGACGTTGTTGCAGCGTCGTGTTCTGGTTGTACCTGACGTCAGAATTGGGTCAGTGGGAAGTTGTATTTGCAACACCCATGACGTCAGATTTCAACGTTGTCACAACATTGAAGCATGACGTTATTTTTCAACTTTATCACAACGTTCATAAAATGGAATTTTTGTTTTTACCCTTTTCTTTGCACGCCAAAGAAATGAACATTGCAGTGCATTCCACCCTTCAGCTTCCAACTTGATGGAGCCCTCGACCAGTAGGTCTGGGGCCAGCGGAGCACCGCTGTTCCACTGGTGCCATTATCAAAACATTGAAGTTCTATTGCAACATCATTATACGTTGCACAGTAACACATAATGACCACAACTTGAAAACAACTGTAATTCATAATCATTTATTATCACGTATCATGCAGAGCATGATTGCGGCAAAAATATGCAAGTAGTATTAACAATAATAATATCTTTATTCGTACCAAAAAAAACACACTCAAATACAAACGTACAATAAATAAAAGTAGATACCATTGTAATTGAGAAACATACACTAAAAATGGGGAATATAAAGAAATACCACTTGCGTAAAAGTCGTAAATACCTTTTTGAGAAATTCGTTTTGTGCAAAGCACAGTTAATTCAAATTCAGAAAGTTCTGCTCCAGAGAGGAACTGTGGAGCTTCTCTCTCAAATATAATTGACTGCACAAAGGCACCTTTAAGTACAACAACATCATCATGCAGTGTTAGTAAAACTGCTGATAATTCTATGCTTGCGTACGTTATGGGCATTAGGAGTATAAAAGGTATTGACCGATAACTTGCATTTATATAAAATGTAATTAAAAGTTTTAGCTACTGATGACATACTACCCATTGTTGCAAGATTCATAATTAAGCAACCTCAGGTAAGAATTATGAGAAGACGAAGAACCACATATAAATTTCGCTATACGACATAATAGTTGACATTCAATTGGTAGAAATTCAGCAATGACTGGTAAAAGAGTACAATATGGGTCCTACTTGGGAAGTCAAACACCTTTCTGATAGAATTTCTCTATGATATATATATATATAATTTAGAAATATTTTTACTTGTTATGTCCCACAGCGGGCATCAATAGAAGGAGGTGCAAAAAGACTTAAACAGATGATACTTGACATGATATGAACAGTGCATAAAATTATATAAAACTGAATTGCAATCAGGCAAGTCAATGAGACCAAATATAAATCTAACATCATTAAGTATGAAAATACAATTTTGAATGCATCTCACATAAATAATTCCAAAGCACAAAAAATTAATTTGGTGGGTGTTTTCAATCTTAATTTCACAAGAAAATTAAATAACTTCATTATGCATAAAAGTACATGTAAATATTTTCACAATGTAAACTTAGGCTGGGTTTCCAACATACAATATTACAATTAACTATCCTGCAAATTCTTAATAATCAAGGACGTGGACGGCTGGCACAGCGTGTTGCTGTTACTCATTATTATTACACTAGTGCGTGCCTGTACGTGCAAAAAATAAAAAAAAACTTTCAAACAAACACACAGGCCATTCATTCACTCTCGTAAACGACGACTGGATTGGGGCATTGTATTTATCTATAAATGCGCGTAAGAAATCGAGAAATTATGAGAATACAGTAAGTCATCACTATACCAGGCGTAGTGGCGTGCGCCTGTAATCCGGCTACTCGGAGGCTTGGGTTGGAGGATCGCTTGAGGACGGGAGCTCTGTGCTGGGCCGCGCTATGAGAGGGTGTAGAGCAGCCCGGAATCATGGCAAAACGCAAACCTTATCCCCGTGTCGTAAGAGGCGACCAGGGTTGTGTCAGGAAGGGCATCCGGCGTAAAACCTGTGCCAAATCAGTATGCGGATCATAACGGATGATCCACTGTGGTGACCCCTAACGGGAGCAGCCGAAAGAAGAACAACAGCAAGTCATCACTATTCGGAAGTCCGTACGTTGTAACCCGTAATGGGGAACGCGGCTGTGGATCTCTTCCCCATTGGTCACGCCTACGCAGTTGGTTTGGTAAATAAATGGCCATAACTTTAGAAGCACTTTTCCGATTAATATCATACCTTGAAAAGGCATACACTCAGGTCCCCAGCAATATAGCGGGCAAGTTTCAATTAGATCGGACCAGTGGTCACAGACACACAGACACAGACATTGCTGGAATTATAGATAGATGATGGCTTATTCCTGCCCGCACATCAACGCCGATCAGGGGCATATTTAAAATGTTGTGATATGGCAGTGTCCACAGCCGCCTCCGTTGCTGTTGGCTGACTGGCCATGGTACTGTCTGAAAAATAATAAGAATTTCCACTTCGTATATATTGGGCTTTATGATCATCAAACAAGACCTGCAATGTGAATTACGCTCAAGTCATGCACATTATAAACTGTCATTTACAGGCCCCCTAAACAAACGGACGCCAACGTTGTCAGACGGAATGAAAACCCGTCATTCTTGTTACAAAAACAGCTAAAATTGATGAAAAAGCGGCCGAAATTGAAATCAACACAGTAATTACGGTCGCAATTGCAAATATAAACGAAACCAACACGTTTATTCTACACACAAGAACGGACAATCCCGAAATAGATTGGTGGGGAACGGAAGCAAGATTGGTTATTTCCGTCGCGAATAGTCCGAGAC
Source organism: Eptatretus burgeri (assembly GCF_056783735.1). NCBI lineage: Eukaryota > Metazoa > Chordata > Myxini > Myxiniformes > Myxinidae > Eptatretus > Eptatretus burgeri. The sequence goes on from NC_140971.1 coordinate 77,224,197, forward strand.
CGAAATAAAGGCGGTTCATTCCGGTTACTGTGGTGTAAACATGATGGCGGATGCAGTGGAATGACCTGTTACAGTATGTAAATTTTTCGTGCTTGTGCCTCGAACATAAATGTAATATAGATAATACACAGATGCCAACCCTCCCGATTTCATCGGGAGGCTTCCGAAAATTCACCCAAACTCCCGCCCTTACGATCACTATCCTTATCCTCCCGAAATTTTGATATTTTTGCACTGTTCACTAATCAGAATGTACTAGTATGAGAATTGAATGAAAAGCATCGTCTGCTACGTATAGCATGTGGTAACTCCATAACGTTCGCTGCTACCAAATTGTACGTAAAAAATTGCAAATTCAAATGAGGAGCAGCGAAACATTGGGTCTGGATCTCGCTTATGCGATCATACACTGAGATTTAGTGCATGCGGTATGTGTGCAATACAGTGCATGCGGTATGTATGCACAGTGTATATGCATGCGATACGCTCACTGCATGCAGCTGGGCCCCGTACCAGCCCGGCGGTCGCGACCACCGTGCGGTGTTTAACAGCCGCTAGAGTTCTACGAGTCGCGCTGCAGCTGTGGAACATCGACTTCGAAGTTACCGATGCTTCAAGCCCTCGATGTTGATTACGAAATGGCAGAAAAGAAGCTTACGAAGACCAAGAAATGGTCTCAGAAGTACAAGACCGAATACAGTCTCCAATACCCGTGTATTCAAAAGTCTGAAAGAGGAATTCATCATGCGTATTGTACAGTATGCAGCGTTGATATTTCAGTTGAGCACGGAGGTCGCGATGATATTCGGAAGCACGTTGGAAGCAAACGGCACACAGATATTGCAAAGGAGAGATCTTCGAGCACGAGTACCGGTACACTTCTGAATTATTTCACCAAACAAGGGACAAGCGAGGAAGAGGATGTTACCCGAGCGGAACTTCTCTTTAGTGGATTTATTGTGGAACATAACTTGCCCATATCAGTCTCAGATCATGCTGGACCTCTATTTCAAAAGATGTTTCCAGATTCAAAAGTTGCTTCAAAGTATGGATGTGCAAGAACAAAAACTTCAGCAATAATTGGTGAGTTGTCAAATGTTACTGCTTCATCTATTGCCGATATTGCTAGACTCGCTCCATTTAGCCTAGCTACAGACGGTAGCAATGACAGTGGTGAGGCCCAACTATATCCTGTCCTGATTTCGTACTATGACAACAGTGCTGGGATTGTGAAGCAAGGTTTGCTAAGTTTGCCTGCGTGCAAACAAGATTCCACTGGAGAAAACATTTTCAAACTGCTTGATCATGAGTTCAGTGACAGGAAAATTCCGTGGGGAAATTGTGTTTCCTTTTGTGCTGATAATGCCTCTGTCATGGTGGGCAAGCACAAAGGAGTCGCTGCTTATATCCACAAACAAAATCCAGAGTGCTACATCATGGGATGCCCTTGCCATATGATGCACAATACGGCCAAGAAGGCGGCTCAGGCCTTACCCATTGAATTAGATGACTTTCTCATCGATATTTACTACTACTTGGACAAAAGTAGTAAACGCGTCAAAGGAGTGAAAGCACTGCAAGAACTCTGTGATGCCCCGACACACAAGATTCTGAAGCATGTCGCAACAAGGTGGCTGTCCCTTGGTCAGTGCCTAGACAGGCTGATTGAACAGTGGGAGCCACTTCGCCTCTTCTTCAAAGAAGAAGTACGAAGAAAAATGCAACCAACTGTAGCCAAGACTCTAACAACGAGCAAGAAGGACGGCACTGTATCTACTGCCAGTACTGGCACTGCAGGATCAAGCACTAGTGGAGCAGCATTCACCACTACCACTGCAGTATCTGCTGCGAAGAAGACAGCAGGGACAGCACCAAAACCAATGCTGAGAGCAGGTAGCATCACCGGCCCTTCATCACGTTCATCTACAAAGCAGATCCCTTCAGAGTCGAGAAAGACTGTGATAGTCCCATCTACAGGCAAAGAAGGACCCAAGTTAAGTTCTGCTTTTGCCAAATCACTTGATAGAAGCTCAGCAAAACCTTCGAATCAGAGGTCTTCTTCCTTGGCTGCACCTACCTCAAGCTCTCTCCTCAAACGTAAAATTGGATCTGGTACTACGAGTCTGACCTCTTCTGCTGGCAGTAAACGCAAGTGTGATCGCCCTGCGGCTAAGTGTACTACGAGTTCTACAACTAAAAGCGCATCTTCCTCAAACACTGTGCAGGAATCTAGAGAAAAACGTGTCAACAGGATGTTCTTGTCTCCACAAACAAAACTCTATCGTTTCTTCCTTCGATATGCTAACAAGCTTTTTGAGAAGGGGAATCTTCTGCTCCAAAGAGACGAACCCTGTATTCATCTCCTGCACGGAGAATTGAATGGTCTTCTGAAAGATATCTTCGTACGGTTTTTGAAACCATCGGTGTCATCGGTTGCTCTGGTAAATGTACCCTTCTCTGACAGACATCATCAGAAGAATGATGAGGACCTCATGATTGGGAACGATGCCAAACTGTATATAAGGGAACAAAGGAGTCTCAAGAAATCCACCTTCACTCTGAGTGAGTCAGACATCCAAGGTTTCTTCAGTGCAGTTTGCTCATATTATGTGAAAGCCTGCAATTACATCTTCAAAACCTGGCCGCTAGATGATGAATTAGCCAAGCATGCTCAGGTGCTGGATGTTAAGCTACACCAAGAAGTGGAGTTTGACTGTGTGGAGTTTTTCATCAAGAAATTCCCCTGTCTGTTCAGTGGCGGTGATAGTGACATAGACAGTCTTGAGAGTGAATTCGCTCACTACCAGGCAGACGCCTCCATAGCTACAATTGCTACTGAGACAGTGAGAGTGGATGAGCAGTGGCATCGGATTTCACAGCTCACAGATCCCTGCACTGGTGCCAAGAAGTATCCTAATTTGAGCAAAGTGATGAAGGGAATCTTGGTCATTCCTCATTCGAACGCATCATGTGAGCGGGCACTCAGTCTTGTACGGAAGAATCATACTGAATTTCGTCCCAATTTGAGTGTCAAAACCCTGGAAGCTCTCTTAATTGAAAAACTAGCTCATAGCACCCCTTGCTACCAGAGAGAATACAGCAAAGACATAATCAGAAGGGCTAAAAGAGCCACACAGCTGTCACTCAGCAAAGCTGCCATGCCCTAAGGCGGGCCCTGGACTCCGCCGCAAGGGTCGAGCGCTCCGCGCTCGAGATGTGCGCTTCGCGCACATTATTTGGTGTCGGTTGCAAATCCTCCCTAATTCTGATTTCCAAAAGTTGGCATCTCTGGATAATATATAGTGGGTAGTACCTGATGTAGTTTTTACAATTTATTAAACCGAATTTTGTTGTGATGATAATGTTTGGTTTGCCTGTATTTCGAGCCCCCGAGTGAAGGATCGCTAGTTGTGTATGCCCAGTTCAACAAAGGGGATCGTGTATGGGATCTTTTTACAGTTTTTACTTCATATTAACTTTCTTATTTTATTGGAATTTGCAATTTATTATTACCATCAAATTTTACCTCTTGCAAATATAAACGATCAATCGTCACTGATCGCTGCAGCACGGGGGCACGAATTTCACGAAATGTCAGTCACACATTAAGTCAGATGATGCATTTATCGCTGCTTGTATAATATCCCGTACCACAAACGGGTTTTCATTAACAGACATGATATATTCAAGGCAGACTACGTTAAAGTTAACTTACCATAACTTCAAGAACTTTTCAAGCCGCCATGTTTCCCATGTTCTGGTAACCGAAATGAATCGCTTTTGCTTCGGTCTCCGCCGTTTCGTGATGGAAATAACCGATGTTGCTTCCATTCCCCACCGTTCTATTACGGGATTGACCGTTCTTGTGTCCGTCACGACCATTCTTGTGTGTAGAATAAACGTGTTGGTTTCGGTTATATTTGCTATTGCGACCGTAATTACTGTGTTGGTTTTAATTTTGGCTGCTTTTTCATCAATTTTAGCTGCTTTTGTAACCAGAATGACGGATTTTCATTCCGTCTGACAATGTTGGCGTCCGTTTGTTCGGGGGGCCTGATTTAGCAGAATTCATTACCTCTGACAACTTTATAAAAATTCAGGTTCCGGAAAGGTCTCTTCCCATTCTTTCCACACAAATTGTATGTGGACATCACAGCATTGGACGTCACCCTTATTTTATAAAATAAAAACAATTTAGTACACCATTGTTTGAAGCAGCTTGTAACAAATTTTAAGTTCCACTGCCCTTAAAAAGCCCAATTAATATTATTCTTTATAATATAAAGTTATTTTCATGTCTTTTGAGAACCATTTTACCAAAGGAAAACAATTGTGCACCGACAAACTTGAACAACTCCCCAAGTGACAAACTACCGCAATGACAGCTTCATTGTTACAAGCGGCAGTTTTTCGGCGGCCAAAGGGTTAATTTTTTTTATGACAAAACCACATTTTTCGGCGAACAATAACTGACAATTGTTTTCCTTTTGCCTTTGGTTGGGCCGAACTCATTAAAAGAGGACATAAAAAAATAATATTAATTGAGGCTTTTTTAAGGGCAGTGGAACTTTAAATTTGTTACATTGCGGAACAATGCGGTAATTCGTCGGACCCAAACGGCCGAAGCATTATCCACATCAGAAATTTTTTTTTTAAAGGTTCTGAACCAATTAAACTTGTCCAAAGTAATTTTTACAGAGTTCCCCTTTATATGCCACAGACGGGTGTTTTTTTTTTCACCAGGCCCGCGGAAAAATGAATTCATTATTTACCGTCGATTTGTACACACGATCAAGGCCATATCAGCGACAGCTAAACGTGATAAACGAACGATGAAATCGGGTGTTAGAGGATTCGATCGTCAGATACACGTTCGAGTCCAACGCTCGAACCACGATCGAGTGCCCCAAAGGGCCCGGGAGAGTTTCCATTGAATGTAACAATATAGATCCCAGAACACCAGTAACAGGAACACATCATGGATTCTGTGATCTTTAAAACGTCCAAAAACAAAAGCTAAGACGCATAAAATCGATTTATAATATTATACTTACCAAAAATGATCATGGCGGAAGATAATTTTAACTAATAAAGCTAAAGTCTTCTGCAGATTAAAGCTGATTGTCTATCACACTCAGAAACAGTTGAAAGTTCACAAGTTTAACCAAACCTTGCAAATGGCGGCTCGTGATGCGGAAATGGGAATTAGCCAATCAGATCTCTCCTCCGGTGAAAGGCAGACACAACCACACACGGCACGAGGTGGCAAAGCGCTCACCCTAGAAACACATGACGCAGAAAAACTAGCAGTTTTAGATCATCGAGCTGCGCGCTGTGGCTGTACCACATTGTGATATGGTTATACAACCAAGCGGCCTATTTCCGACGTCGTGAATCTTTCATACTGACGTCGTGTGTCTGCTGGGCTTGGGAAACAGCTGTTTCCCTTGGGAAAATTCAAACCTTGGGATTAATTAATAATTTGAACAATTAATTCAAACCTTGGGAAAAAACAGCTTTCAAACCTTGGGAAACACTTGGGAAACAGCTGAAACGGATGAAGAAGAACGATATCAAACCTTGAAAAGGCACATACTCAGGTCCCCAGCGTCGATTGTGACGTCATTCCAAACGAAGAAGAAGAATAATTGTGACGTCAATTTTTTCCAAAAAAAAAAACCCAATAAATAAATAAATAAATATATAAACATTAATTGTGACGTCATTCGTGATGTCATAGCACTGTGTCCTGTCATTGGTTGACAGACGTTATTGGTCATTATTGTTGACAGACAATATATAGGGCGTTATTGGTTGACAGACATTGGTCATTCTATCACGTTATTCTTTTTATTACTGCCAATTATTGTGCTATTATTATTATCTATATATTAATACTGAAGGACCAATTTTGTGCTCCTCCTAGTGGTCGCGTCACGTTTTTCTCGGTACTGTGACCTGGACTGAAAGAAACTTCGTACCTGTAAGAGTGCATCGCACATAGTGGCAATAGTCAAACTTCAACTCTGAAGCAGAATAAACACTTTTCGTTCATGGAACGGAATCCGTCTGTGAAGGGGTTTCAGCTAGTTATTATTAATATGCTGTTATCATTATTCTGAGATATCTTCAGGAAAAAATGGCATGATAAGGTGGAACGACACTTCAGCTGCGATATATACACCTCTCCAACACTGAAAAAAGCAATAAAAAGGCCGTAACTTGGGAACCGCTCGTCCGATTAATATCAAACCTTGAAAAGGCACATCCGCGTGTCCCCGGCAATATTCCTGGCAAGTTTCAATCAGATCGGACCGGTGGTTGTCGAGAAACTGCGGTCGCAGACAGACAGACACACAAACAGACACACACACAGATTGCTGGAATTATTGATAGATGATTGTAGATCTTCATCAACTCTCATACCAAAAGAGTTTGCTGTTGAACGTGCATGCCATTCTTCGTCTGTGTTCGATCCTGATCAATGACAAATGCCCTGAAGCTTCAACCTTGCTGAAAGAAGAAAATGAAATAATTAATCGAATACCTGACCACAAGCGGTTTTGAGAAAAAGGACATGGGAAGGGCCTTTTCATCTCTTACTTTGCCTTTCCAAGCACCATCTATATTTCCTACGAGCTATGAGGCACCGTTTTGTATGAATCTCTATTCCTGAACGCTGAGAGTGTGAGCGGCACATTTGATTGGTCGAGATGGCATAAAATGGCGAAATATTTTGTCCAAGTAATGTAAGACTGGAGGTTTTTGGAAGTGCCAACAATGCCGTTTGTGTTCTCCAGTGTTCAGTATGTAATTCGACTGAAATAAAATAAAGGTTTTAAAGGCTGTAGGGAAAAAAATAAAATTCTGAAGTTTACCATCATTGATGCACTGACTTTTACACCACCTTGTTTAACACGTTAAATTAGTTCTTTGTGCTTGTTGTTTGTGTCCTTTTAGACATCCCTAAAAACAGTAAGTTTTGCTGTTTGGAATGATTTTCAATTTTGTTAGAGAGAGAGAGACACAGACAGACAAACTAGGAGTGTGCCATCACAAATCACCACGCTTCCTACCTAAAGCAAAGTTGAAAATGGCAGAAAGTTCCACCAGGAATGACCCAATATCAAATTTTGAGTTTTAAAAAAATGTTCTGTTTTAACCACTGTGCCCCTCAGTCCCCACCTGCTGGGGCATGAACCGTGGATAAAATCCAAAAAAATCGTTTCTCATTTCATGCGTCCCCAATGTTGATTGCATATACAAAGTTTCATAAAAAAATGTTTCAAAATGTGCAATTTTTTGGTATTTGACCAGGGCCTCCATATAGCGGGGCCAAAAACTGACCCTGCTCTCGCACCTTCTTGCCATTTGGTGATCATAACTACCAAGTTTGGTGAATTTCTGCGCAACCGTTTAGGTGGAGACAGCGTGATGGTCAAATGGACAGACACAGACGGACTGACAGACGGAGCCGATTACAATATCCCCCGTTTATTTATTTATTTATTTTTGAATGGGGATAAACGATGACCTTCCTCCTCTGTGCGCTCGGGATGAGATTCCGTACAATTTGCCAAATTCAGAGCCAAAGTACTGCTAAACTGCAAGATTGTGTTTTGATTCGTGTTCAAAATATAAAATTTAAATTGACATTAAGTGGTTCCTTGATCATGGACTGCCATCTGTAGACAGACAGACAAAGCGAACCACCAATTGCTTCAACCCACTTTTCGCTTCATGTGCACAGTGACAAATGTTGATGTCATTCTATTCCAAGTTTAAATCCTCTGTAAGTCACATTGTTACGGAAAGTTTCCATTGGGTTTAGCAAATCGATGAAAGGAAACGTAAATCGCAACAAATATACTCTTGCATTGAAAAAACAAACAACCTCAAACACGTGATTGTTGGTCATGCGATTAATTTACGTGACATCATGGGACACAGATGAAAACCTCTGACAGAGATAAATGCTGAATAATTACGTGTCAATTTCATTGTGATATAATCACGTAATGTTGTGTTGGGGCGAATGTTTTCACATCCGTATCCAACATGGAAGTAACAAACTCAATACAGAACAGTACTGGGTATGACCACCTTCGGCAGCAACCGCTGCATCGAGGTCCAAGGGGTGTGTTTGCATTACTCTGTGCAGTTTGAAACCGATTGCAGAGCTGGGTCGTGCGAATGTATCAGTCCTAAGCGAGAGAATTATCATGGTATGTCCATTTCTTATCCTCCTCTTTTTTTTTTCCAGGGCTTCTGCTGATGTGTCGCCGTCATCACTGATTGACCGAGTTTTTGCACCGGTTGGACTTGACATGATTCGGGATGAGCAACGAACGTCCTGATGAGAAGTTAAAGGACTGATTCTGGTCCACTGTGGCCTTTCTCTTACTCATAATTTAAAGTAGTGCTCGCTCAAATTCTCCAACCCACACCGTGTTTGTACGTCACAAGTTTTAAAATTACATCGTTGAACTTTATTAAAAGTTTTCTTCGTTTATTTTTGAGGAAGTTGACAGAGCAGCGAGTGTACAAATGGAAATTGTATTTGGTTCATTCTTTTAAAATTGAATATGATCTTTTTATTTATAAACGACTGACTTTTTTTCTAAATTATTACAGGGTACAGCTTTACTGCAGAAGTCCTGAAATATAATTGACACGGCAAGTCCAATCCGGCGATGGTTTCCCCCCAGGTTGTTATCGAGCATGTTTTCAAATTCATGTTATCAACGCTCTGAGGTTTGGGGTAAATGCTGCTGGATTACCAATAATCAGCAACATTTTCCTGTTGAAAAAGTAATTCTCGAATATGTTCATGTTTCAAATTCTCATGGTATTAAGAAATGTTTTTTTTTTTTTTTTTTTCTCATGGTAAGATGAAAAATGGAAAGACTTTGGAAACACATTCCGTTGTCTACCAAGTCCTCACTCGCAGTTCGAGTTTTATTAATTGTTTGGCTCGGTTTGATGCCGAAGTTTATTCGTGGGCTTCCCCTCACCGACCACCCGCCTTAAAAGAGCAGCTGCCCTGCTTGGCCACTGCACGGTCTGACCCAGTGGTTCAGGCCGCGCCAGTCGTTTATCCCCATCACCACCCGCTCCCTCCCTTTAAGGCACGTTTCTGTGTGGAACAATAGCCATTCACTAGGAAAAAAAAAAAAAAAGGAATTTATAGCCAATCCAAAGAGTGTTGAGTCCATCTATTTTTATTGGACAGTTTGTAAATATGTAAAGAAAATAATTTATGTTGCAACAGAAGTTGCTCTGCAGATTGGGTGCTTGGGTTGCCGGCTAACGCAGTTGATTCCTATTTTGCACTTTTGTTCTTTATTTTGACCGAGAGCTTGTCCGAGGCCCAATTTTTGGACGCGATTCTTAGACGAGCGTGAGCTGTCGGGGAGTTACCTTAATTGGGGGGGGGTAGGCGTTCGTTTTATTCCCAGAAGACTTACGACCGTGCTCTCTAACTTTTGACACTCGTTTGGCAATCTCAACTTTGTAAAATGAAATCTTGCTTCAGCCTTAGGAAGCCAGTTCGTCAATTTTATCATAAAATGTATCAATCGCGTACCCTTGGAACGTGCTCGGAAACTATCGGAACTTGTCTACTGAAACCGGAGGACCGTGAGATCGGTCGACACTTGTCAGAGAATTTTGTACAAGTTCCGAAGTCTTTTCAACAACGTGGTAATGGTGTCTTTATCTGATCATGGCGTTTTGATTAAAAAAAAATGCTGTTTAAGGAAAGAATATTTTACTTTAAGTCGTTTGTGTACACATCAACGTTTTTGTTTGTTTGTTTGTTTGAAGGCGGCCTGATGGAATCGTTTATTATGTGGGGCGCTTGCAAATGATTCTCCTCTCCCCTGCCCCCCCCCCCTTTTAACGTTTTCTGTAATAAATATTCTTAGACGTGTTGCGTACGCTGGCAATTCCTTTTTGCTCTGTAGGTAAACTACAAACGTTGCTGACCCAGCAAATGAATGACCCCTCTTCTTTTGCCAGACTATGGGAGTAGTGTGTTGGGATGGAGGGTGTGTTACTGATCAACTTTTCGCTGACACCGCTTCACAGAGTTTTTGCTTGTTTTCGCAAGCAGTTATTTGCGTGTACAGATGGTTCTCTGGACAGAGCGGCACGCCACGCTCAACGTATGTACAGCAGGCTTTAACCTGAATGATGTTGACGTGGCCGAAACGTGGCAAAATATTTTTTGAATGTTAGAGGTTATTTTATTATTTTTGTGATAATCTTTCGTTTCACCGCTTGCTTTTGTTTGTATCCTGGCGATGATCCCACTCCGGCTTTCCTTGCCCTTCGCAGCAAACAATGCCTTAAATGTGAATCTAATCGAGGAGGGCAGGAGGGGAGTGCGAAAGAGAAACAGAGTCGAAGGTTGTACACACAAAATTGAACAAAAAGGGATTTAAAGGACACACCGACTTATATATCCTCCCAGTGGCTTCCTGCAACATGGCACGCGTCTTGTGCTTCGAGTGCAGCGAACATGCGCGTGCGTCTTTGTACAGTTTGCGCGTTACCACGTTCAGGCAGCGAGGATGTCGATCATTCATTTAACGGCAGAGTTTGAGTGCAGCGGGAGTGTGAGAAAGTTTTAACGCTATTTAACTTAGGCTTGCTTTCTCCTAATTTCCTCCTTCCCACTTGGCATTGATTTTGCAAATTTGGTGTTTCAACGTGTCTTCTTTAGTTCCGATTTTTCTTTTCTTTTTTTGAAGTTTTGTGTTTATGTCATACTTTCATAAGTTAATAAATGGTCTAACAATACAACTTACTTTTTCTGACTTTGTGTTTGTTCTGACTCTTTCTGGTCAAGCAAAGAACCATGCAAAGTTCCTCCTGGTTTTGCTTCTGAAAGCTCCTCTGTGTTTGCTGCATATCAGATTCGGATGGGCGGTGTGAGGCATTGATATTTTGTATTTATCGGTACAATGTGATCCTTTGTGCTTAACGTCCATCTTATCCATACCAAACGAGGCACAAAGGAGCAAGGTCAGGGGAAGAGTCGGCGAAAAAGGACAAAGTTGCAAAAGGCAAACCGAGGTTTTGTGATAACTTCAGGTGTAGTTTTCAAAACAAAGCTTTCGTGAAGCAGAAAATGTGAACCAATTCAGAATATATTTAAGAATAAAATAGTTTAAAAAGCGTTTTTTGTTGGAATAAATATGCCATAAGGTAATGAGAGGAGTCGGAAGTAAAATTTCGACAAAACGGTAGTGTAAGCTCGTATCTTAATATGAATCCAGGAAATCTCCAGTGCAGCACTTTCAATATTCATTTTTAACAGTTGGCAAGGGACATAGGAACTGTTATATGCACAAAGACATGAGACAACATCAGACAACTTGGCTCCAGAGAAGAAGAAAAATAAACATCATGACCTTGAGCGAAGTGAAAAGTTCCCGTGCTCTCCCGCTGCTGGCGGCGCCATTGTGTGATTTCACTTTTCTCTCCACAGTGAGACAAGAAATTACGGAGAATATCCCCAGCTCCCCTACCCTCCCTTCCACTCTCGCCCACGGGATGGCAACCCACAGGTTTGTCTGTGCTCTATCTTCTATGAACCAGTCTTTGGTATGAATCGGTGAGGGGCCATCGAACCGCCAACCTCCCAGACTCAGACGGGACGCTCGAACTATAATTCGACTTTGCACAAAGTCAAGATCCGACCTGTGCACACATTGTATTTTCTGCATTTGGTTTCTTGTATTTCGACTGTACAGCTAATAAATGATCGGTTTGAAGAATTTAGGTCCCATCGGGAGCAAGTTATAATTTTCATTCTTCCCCAAAGTTGTATGGAGGTATTTGGGAACCTTTAAGTTACACACAGCTCCAGACATGACAACAAATAACTTAACAGAAGTTAATGGAATTGGTAAGTACAAAGTTAAATGCTTTCGGCTATACAAGATTGTTGCACCACTAGTCTTAAAAGAATAATTCCTCCTGATTATCAAATCGAGTGGCATTGTGATGTCATTTGGATATGATCTCATGATGTTCACCTGTTTGGGTAATATTGCAGCAGTTGCTTTATATCAAGAACCCAGTAGACTTCTTCTGTCGGGATAGCCCAGACACTCCATTGGCTCAATACAACATAAATCCTCAAAAAAAAAATCTACCAAGATAGACCTTGTAAACCTATAAGTTACCTACCCGCCACCTGCGGAGAATTCTCCATCTAATAACACCGATGAAACTTTTGGCCATCATCGCTGTACGAGAAAAATGAGACCCATGAGTGCCCATTTGTCATTCTTATTATTCTTTTCTGACAGCCAAAATCAAAATTGGTTTAAGCTACAAATTTGGTTTAAACACCAATCTACTGCATTTTGTCTTGGGAAGGTGCAAACTGATCGAAATTTTAAAAGGTTGAAACGATTCCACGAAAAGTACGCAAAACTGCATTCCTTTGTAAAGGAAGAGGAATGAATCAGTGGGTTAATATGTCCTATTGTATATAATATGGCTGTTAATATGGTGGAATATTATAAGCCCTGGTCGTGCAGGACAGTGAAGGAGCCAATCAACAGCAACACTCACATACAGTATTTATATAAAGTATGTACTATTTAGAATGTTAGATCATCTATAAAGTATGTACAGTACCAATACAATGTGAGAATGTTGATAAAGTTTGCATGATAACATTTGTAAATCAGCAGTGGATACATATACATATACACAGACGCACCTCCTGACTGTTATGGTGAGCATCGCCGCAGATTCTCACACGGAAAAACTGCATAATCAGCAGAGAGCAACCATCTGTCTGCCACCCAGATGATTGTTCCCGCTAATAGAAACCATTCAAACAGAAAGCACGCGATGCGATCGGTGAGTAAATCGAAACATGTGGAGTGTGGCGAGCACTCCCCGATCTCCATTGGACACAGTCCTACACCTGTCCAATGGAGATCGAGGGAGTGCTCGTCACACTCTACATATATATATATATATATATATATATATATATATATATATATATATATATATATATATATATATATATATATATATATATATATATATATATATATATATACACAACTGAGTTCATGTCCACATGTCACAAGATGTCTATCAATTACATACTCTTTCAACATCCGTTGCGTGCGCACTCCAAATACATCTATTAATTACGTAATATTGGAATGTACCTTTTAAACCTATCGACCCTTCAGACTGCTGAGACCCCTTAGACCTTTGAAGACCATTTAAGATGCTCAAAACTCCTAAGACCCTTTAAAACCCTGAAGATGCTTAAGATCCACGAGACCCTTACGACACCCAAGACCCTTTGGAACCCAAAGACCCTTCATACCCCAAAGAACCTTCAAGAGTCTCAACACCCATAAAACTCTTGAAGACCCTTAAGACCTGGAATACCCAAAAAAACCCAAATTCCCTTGACACTCCTCAGACCCCAACCTTTGACCTTTAATACCCTTTTGACACTTAAGACACCTTTAGATCCCTTCACCCTTTCGACCCATAGAACCTTAAGATCGTTATTCCCCTTAAGTCCCTTCAGACCCCCAAAGACCTTTACACCATTGAGACCCCTTAAACCCTTCAGAGAGATTTTAGACAGCTTGGACCCTTGAACATTTAGAGGCTTAGACCACTTGGCCTTTTTGGACCCTGAGAGATCAGACACTTTCGACACCAACTAACATTGGAATGTACTCTTGAGACCTCTAGACCATCTTGAACCTTTTGAACACACACCACACAAACATCTATAGTCTTCTTACAAAATACAGACCACTTCTTTTGAGCAAATAATGTGCAAACTCAACCCACCCAGTGGCTGGGTAATCTACTGGTCGTTAATAAAGGCGCTCTTGTCCCATACTCTTGGCAGAACACTTTAGAAACAGAAATTACCTGTTACATCGATTTACAAAAGGATGTTGGGATGTTCCTCCAAAAAGTGTGTAAGCAAGATAGGGATGGTCATGAGAAATGATCATGTGAAACCATCCGTACACCTTTCTTTGAATAATGGTTGCACCAAGAAAAGGTGTGTGTGTGTGTGTGTGTGTGTGTGTGTGTGTGTGTGTGTGTGTGTGTGTGTGTGTGTGTGTGTGTGTGTGTGTGTGTGTGTGTGTGTGCGCGCTCTGTCAAGTTGGATCGGGAGTGTTGGTGAACAGCAATCTTCACTAACTTTCATGTTCTTATTCTGAAGTCATTCCAGTGTTGCTTTGGATGTATTATTGGGGTCATTGTCCTGTTGGAACGTAAATCATTGCCGCAGTCGAAGGTCTTTTGCACTGAAGCAAGTTCTCCTCAAGGATTTGTCTGTATTTGGCTCCATTCATTGTTCCCTCATTCCTTACAAGTCTCCCAGTCCCTGCTGCTGAAAAGAATCCCCATATCATGATGATGCCACCACCATGCTTCACGGTAGGGATGGTGTTAGATGAGTGATGAGCTGTGCTCGGTTTCCGCCAGATGTAGCGTTTTGCATTCGGGACAAAGAGTTCAATTTTCATCTCATCAGACCACAGCATCGATCATCTCATGTTCTCAGTCTTTCACATGCCTTTTTGCAAACTCCAGGCATTTTCTCAGGAGTGGCTTCTGTCTGGCCATTCTCCCATAAAGCTGAGATTTGTGAAGTGCTGCAGAGACTGTTGTCCTTCCGGTAGGTTCTTCCATCTCAGCCAAGGAACTTGGTTGTTCCGTCAAAGTGGTCATTGGGTTCTTGGTCATCACCCTCACCAAGTTTCTTGCCCACTTGCTCAGTTTGGTCAGACGGCCAGCTCTAGGAAGAGTCGGGGTAGTTCCATATTATTTCCATTTCCTAATGATGGAGCTCACTGTGCTCTTGGGAACTTTCAACACTCTATAAATTGTTTTATATCCTTCCCTCAATCTACGCCTCCTCACAATTCTATCTCGGAGTTCTCCAGACAATTCCTTGGACTCCATGGTGGAGTTTCTGCTCTGACATGTACTGTCAATGGTAGGACCTTATATAGAAAGGTGTTTCATTCTAAATAATGTCATCAATTTAATTTGCCACAGGTGGACTCCAATCGAGTTGTCGAGAAATTTCAAAGATGATCAAAGGAAATTGGACCTGAGCTGTTAGCTTAATTTAGCACCTGAGCTTAATTTGGAGTGTCATAGCAAAGGGGTTGAATACTTATTGATGTAAGACATTTCAGATTTTCATTTTTAATTAATTTGTAAAAATTTGTCAAAACATGTTTTCACTTTGGTATTTTGGGGTATTTTGTGTGGATCAGTGGTAAAACATTTAATTTTAATCCATTTTAAACTTTGTCTGTAACTACACAAAATGTAACAAAAGTCGAGGGGTGTGAATACTTTCTGAAGGCACTGCAACCACACACACACACACACACACACACACACACACACACACACACACACACACACACACACACACACACACACACACACACACACACACACACACACACACACACACTTCGTGTCTTTTCTCGGGACAACTATTATTCAAAGAAAGATGTCGGGATGGTTTCACATGATCATTTCTTGTGACCATCCCTACATTGTTTCTATACTTTTTGGAGGACCATCCCGACATCGCATCTAATGTACCATCTGTTAGAGAATGTCAGTGTGACCAAAGCAGTGTCTTGGCAAGGGTTATACTGGGTGGTTTGCCACTGCCTTCCCAGCAGTAGTTAGGGGAGGAATTTGTAAATTGGTCATGGTGTTGTCGCCCACCTACTCCACAAAGAATACCATGGGATCGTTAACATCCACACCCACGCCAGCAGATAGGACACTTAGTTTAACATCAATCCAGGAGACGACGCACACATTGATAAATGACACAGGGATGACAGTTTATTGCTGGGCAGAGTTCGAACCCAGGCTCGACAGCTTGGAGGTGAGTGTGCATACCTCTCGGCCATCATATATTATGCACACACCGAGTTTGCTTGCACAAGGAAAGCTCCACCCCTCGGCAATTGTGTAAGGAAAGCTCCGCCCCCTCCAGCAAATGTGTAAGGAAAGCTCTGCCCCTCCAATAAGAGTGTAAAGAAAGCTCCGCCCCTCCAGCAAGAGTGCAAGGAAAGCTCCGCCCCTCTTCAGCAAGTGTGTAAGGAAAGCTCCGCTCCTCCAAGAGTGTAAGGAAAGCTCCGCCCCTCCAGCAATGTGTACGGAAAGCTCCGCCCCTCTTCAGCAAGAGTGTAAGGAAAGCTCCGCACCTCCAGCAAGTGTGTAAGGAAAGCTCTGCCCCTCTTCAGCAAGAGTGTAAGGAAAGCTCCGCCTCTTCAGCAAGAGTGTAAGGAAAGCTCCACCCCTCTTCAGCAAGAGTGTAAGGAAAGCTCCGCCTCTTCAGCAAGAGTAAGGAAAGCTCTGCCTCTTCAGCAAGAGTGTCAGGAAAGCTCGGCCCCTCCAGCAAGAGTGTAAGGAAAGCTCCGCCCCTCTTCAGCAAGAGTGTAAGGAAAGCTCCACCTCTTCAGCAAGAGTGTAAGGAAAGCTCTGCCTCTTCAGCAAGAGTGTCAGGAAAGCTCGGCCCCTCCAGCAAGAGTGTAAGGAAAGCTCAGCCCCTCTTCAGCAAGTGTGTAAGGAAAGCTCCGCTCCTCCAGCAAAAGCAAAAATCAGGAGAATGCACGTGTTGTGCAACCTTCACCTTCTCCGCAGCAAGACATGAGCTTATTTATCAAGTGCGTAGTTATAGTCTTTGTTTTCTTTGTATTCATTATGCCGATGCTAAATCTACTCAAATCTCCAAAATATCAAAATTATCACTTCCATTACAAATGATGATGTTTACTTTCAAGGTTGAACTACAAATCTGTATTTGATAAACACCCACATGGTGGGAACCAGCTTGTTTATATATAGTTAGGGATGGACCACAGACTTCAAAATCCCATCGTTATCAACAACGAGCCTCCTCCTCCTCCTCCTCCTCCTACTCACCAGTGGAGCTCATGATTAGTCAGGATATCCAAATCACCTTGTTTTCATGTCACGTCATGTCATAACACTTCCACTTTGTCCCACTCCAGCTTGGTGCTGAAATTACCCGTCATGTGGACATTCTTTGGTACGAGATTAATCTGACGACTCCTCCTTCATGGGGAAGGAACTCGATGGAAGGATGAGCACATTATTTAACCAAACACATTGTCGTGAAACTTCATAGGAGGAGAGGGTAATCACTGTGGATAATGGTGGGAACTTTCTCCTCCTCCTCCTCCTCCTCCCCCTCCTCCTCCCCTCCTCCTCCTCCCCCTCCTCCCTATACCGCTGATGCTGTGCCCCATACCAGTACACTGGGACTCATTTCGCCAACCTCAGGACAATACGCTGAGTCAACCCCACCAAGTGTTAATTCAGCAGCCAATGGGGCTCGAACTCAGGACCCGAATAGCCCAAGCCAGCCCCCCTAACCGCGAAGACAATACCAGGTTAATGTAAATTATCTCAAGTGGACAAAGCTAAGTGTACCAGATCACGGGTAGTTTGTCCTTGAGTTAGTCGGACCGCCATTGGACACAAGGGGGAGTAGTACATCTGGAGAACGACGTGCACACCACCATGTAAAAAAACAACACACTCTGTCACAGATTAAACGATTGTGAGTATG
This sequence comes from Eptatretus burgeri, assembly GCF_056783735.1. NCBI lineage: Eukaryota > Metazoa > Chordata > Myxini > Myxiniformes > Myxinidae > Eptatretus > Eptatretus burgeri. The sequence continues at coordinate 77,241,847 of NC_140971.1, forward strand.
AAAGCATCTACTTATGACGTACAGAGAATGGGCGTGGCACGAGCTTGTTCCTCCATGTCACACCTGTCATTCCAAGATGCTGTGGAACACAAATGCAGGTATCTCCCACAAGGTAGATACACCGGGCATTTGGCTGTCATTCCAGACAGGTTCGTGACCTTCATGGTTTTTTTGTTCCTCACACCTCTCATCTGGTCTTATCGTCCGAAGAAGCTGCCATTTTATGTTAGTGCCAGCTAGGGTGCTGCATCTCGGAGCACGCAGTTTTTGGGTGGGGTTGCAAAGCCATCTTTCCCCTCTGGGTTTTGGTAGATATAATAAACATTCCATGGCATATTATAAAGAGAAGGCCTTTGTGTGTCAGTACCTAGCTCATTCCCTTGCTTGGGAATTACTTGCAGTCAGAGTGGACTTGCTTCGATGTGGATATGGTTCAGGTATAATGGTCCAAATGGCCTTTGCTTTCTTTTGCATCCTCTTCACCAGTTATGGAAAGATGGTTATTGTGTTTTCTTGTTTCTCTCATCGTTTTGAAAGCATTGTCAATCAATTTGGATTTGATGATTCACACAAACGTCAGCACTTTTTCTCTTCCGAACAAGGGAACTACCACTTTGACTGATGTATCAACTCACATGTACTAAAACCATATACCAGACCACAGGTCCCATAAGATGTCAGCTCAGATATGCTAAATACCACAGCACAGGTACCATAAGATGTCAGCTCAGATGTACTAAATACCAGAGCACAGGTACCATAAGATGTCAGCTCAGATGTACGAAATACCAGAGCACAGGTACCATAAGATGTCAGCTCAGATGTACCAAACCTCAGAGCACAGGTACCATAAGATGTCAGCTCAGATGTACCAAACCTCAGAGCACAGGTACCATAAGATGTCAGCTCAGATGTACTAAATACCAGAGCACAGGTACCATAAGATGTCAGCTCAGATGTACTAAATACCAGAGCACAGGTACCATAAGATGTCAGCTCAGATGTACTAAATACCAGAGCACAGGTACCATAAGATGTCAGCTCAGATGTACCAAACCTCAGAGCACAGGTACCATAAGATGTCAGCTCAGATGTACCAAACCTCAGAGCACAGGTACCGTAAGATGTCAGCTCAGATGTACCAAACCTCAGAGCACAGGTACCATAAGATGTCAGCTCAGATGTACTAAATACCAGAGCACAGGTACCATAAGATGTCAGCTCAGATGTACTAAATACCAGAGCACAGGTACCATAAGATGTCAGCTTAGATGTACCAAACCTCAGAGCACAGGTACCATAAGATGTCAGCTCAGATGTACCAAACCTCAGAGCACAGGTACCATAAGATGTCAGCTCAGATGTACTAAATACCAGAGCACAGGTACCATAAGATGTCAGCTCAGATGTACTAAATACCAGAGCACAGGTACCATAAGATGTCAGCTTAGATGTACCAAACCTCAGAGCACAGGTACCATAAGATGTCAGCTCAGATGTACCAAACCTCAGAGCACAGGTACTCCAAGATGTCAGCTCAGATGTACCAAACCTCAGAGCACAGGTACCATAAGATGTCAGCTCAGATGTACTAAATACCAGAGCACAGGTACTCCAAGATGTCAGCTCAGATGTACTAAATACCAGAGCACAGGTACCATAAGATGTCAGCTCAGATGTACCAAACCTCAGAGCACAGGTACCATAAGATGTCAGCTCAGATGTACCAAACCTCAGAGCACAGGTACCATAAGATGTCAGCTCAGATGTACCAAACCTCAGAGCACAGGTACTCCAAGATGTCAGCTCAGATGTACCAAACCTCAGAGCACAGGTACCATAAGATGTCAGCTCAGATGTACTAAATACCAGAGCACAGGTACTCCAAGATGTCAGCTCAGATGTACCAAATACCAGAGCACAGGTACCATAAGATGTCAGCTCAGATGTATATATAGAAACATATACCCCTACCAGTGTGCGCAGAGTGATACATACTTCGTACATTGAGTTGCAAACATCTATTTACGAACACTGATAAGTGGTGCACCTTTCATATCAGGTGTCGGTTCAACATGGAACACCTGTGCTCAATATTTCCCATCGTAAGCTGTGAGAACACTTTGCGGTGAACAATGGAAACAAGTGCACGCGATCCACGGGCAGCGCACGTGAGCTCATTCGGTCCCTCCCAACAAATTGGTTTCCCCACCCCACCATCACCACCCAACCTCATCCCTGGGAGACTGGTGGCCCCATGATGAGCATCGTGACGCAGAGCGGACTTCGCTCCCTCGGGGGGGCCACGTGCACGTGAATCTCGGGTCGACAACTGCCGTGTGGTCTAAACTAAGTTTTGGAATCCCCCACGGATGTTGTTACCCCGGTTTGGGTGTTGGACAACGCAGACCTTTTCTCTCGAAGCATCGACGCAATGGATGTCAAGACCGCCGCGGTCGAGGGTCTTCAACCGAACGATCATCGGTCCCCATGTAAGAAGACTAAACGGTTCCTCTGTTGCTTCTCATCAAATTCTCAATGCTTCTTGCTGTGGCTCAGCTGCATGACCTTTACCCAGGCCCTGATGGTCTGCGGCTACCTGAGCAGCGTCATCACCACCGTGGAGAAACGTTTTGGCCTCAAGAGCTCGGAGACCGGTTTCATCGTGAGTTCGTTTGATCTGGGAAACCTGAGCGTGGTGGTCTTTGTCAGTTATTTCGGCGGACGGGGTCATCGTCCCCGGTGGATCGCCGCTGGAGGGATCCTCATCTCACTCGGTGCTCTCCTGTTCTCTGCTCCCCACTTTATTGCTCCACACTATCGGCCGGTCCAGGCGAAAGATCCATCGGTTCCAACACACCTGCTTTGCCCAAGGACGGGATCTGTGACTCTTCCGCCGGTCCACGACCATGGGTTGTCCTGTGATGAGGGTGATGTTGGAGTCGAGAAGGAAAATGGTGAAGACCGAGACTCGAGTCCCTCGTCTGCCTCGTACCTTGCTATATTCGTGATGGCTCAGGTCTTGGTCGGCATTGGCTCAACACCGATCTACACACTTGGATCGACTTACCTGGATGACAATGTGAAGACGGAAAACTCTTCTCTCTACCTGGGTAAGGTCTCGGCACCATGACACCAGCCCACCCAGGTGTATGTCATGTTTTAATGTAGTACCTGTACTGTATGCAGGTATGGCAGAATTTAGAAACTCCTCCGTAAACACCTTTATTTCCATCTCATTATGCCTGACTCCCCTCTACCAATTCCGCCAACCTTTCCATACCGACCCTTCACATCGGGGTAGGCCAATAGGCCCATCATGTGTGTGTCAGATCCACATCAGTCATCACCCGACTCAACCCTCCCCCCCCCACTCCCTCTCCTGTTTTTTCATTTGCTGGTTATGGGTTGGTTTGGTCCTTTGTTTCATCCCCGATTTCCCCCTTCTCTCTTTGCTGTGTTCCATTCAGCTTGTTTTTCCTCCTCCACTTGATCTCATTTCAACTCTTCCCATTTTTCCCCTTCCGTTCTGCTCTCGCTCTTCCATGAGCCTTGACCATGGATTCAAAACAAAAGACACACACAAACACTAACCCCACCCACACCAAAAGTTGTTGTGTGTGACTACATCAGCAATTATCACAGGGGGAGTTGATCTGGTGGGGCTAACAGCTTGTCTTGGTTACATTCGCATGGACGACAAGTTAACGCCTGACAATCAATATCCCGAACCTCGAAAGCATGACATGGGAGATGACTCGCACACATCACCCAATTCCATTTCTGTTTGTGTCCCTGCATCCCTCTACTCCCATTGCTTGTGGATACCTATAATTAAATTCCACACAAAACCTTACCTCTCCTCTTATTGGTCCCCTCCCAGTTTCACCGGAGGGGACAATATTGGTTTGCTCTTCATCTGTCCATCTGTCCGGCCGAGCTGTGGTTTCTCAGACCTTTTCCCCCAAACCCTTTAACATATCAAACTGAAACTTGGGAGGTGGCTTTCTTATGATAAGCTGGAGAACAAGTTCGAGTTTCAGGGCGTTTCGTCAATTTTTCATAGTTTATGTCCCTTTTGAAACGTAGAGAATATCACATCAGCAATTCTCACTCTTGTTTATTCTCAAGCTCTGCTCCCTGGTCCTGCTCTGCTCCCTGGTCCTGCTAGCTGCTCCCTGTCCCTGGTCCTGCTCTGCTCCCTGTCCCTGGTCCTGCTCTGCTCCCTGTCCCTGGTCCTGCTCTGCTCCCTGTCCCTGGTCCTGCTAGCTGCTAGCTGCTCTCTGGTCCTGGTCCTGCTCTGCTCCCTGTCCCTGGTCCTGCTCTGCTCCCTGTCTCTGGTCCTGTCCATATCCGACCTGGTAAAAAGCTTTCTCACATCTTTTATCAATGCCCTCCATTACTTTGAACATTTCTGATGAGATCTCAAAAATAAGTCCGGTCTCCCTCGGCCGCTGCACATGGTCTAAGTCTATCTCGTCCTGGGATCAATCTTCTGCTCCACCATGAACCCCTTCAGTGGCAGCTATGTTCTTTCTCCCTCTTATCATCCAACCCTTTTTGTTTGCTCGATGCAGCTTCCGAACCACACACACCTCCACGCATACATTTCGCATTTACTTGCATACCAGCAGAAGCCCATGGTAAAAAAATACCAGGTATTTGCAAAAAAGGAAGTCTTTTATTCTTACGCTGGGTGAAAGGTCAAAATAGGTGATGAGAATATGAGAGCGGTCACTTCGCTGACGGAGATGCCAATGTTTGCTGTGATGGCTAATCAATAGGGCAAGAAGAAAAAGGGTTCTTGGGAGTGCAGGGATAACCAGCGTCGCAAGTTGGCGTTTGCAGTTTCATCACGTGTACCCGTGTACCCATCTATCTATAATTCCAGCAATGTGTGTCTGTGTCTGTGTCTGTGTGTCTGTGACCGCTGTTTCTCAACAACCACTGGTCCGATCTCATTGAAACTTGCCAGGTATATTGCTGGGGACCTGAGGATGTGCCTTTTCAAGGTTTGATATTAATCGGACAAGTGGTTCCCAAGTTATGGCCATTTATTTACCAAACCAATGACAGGACACGTTGCTGTGTAGGCGTGGCCGTTGGGGAAGAGATCCTCAGTTACCAATGACAGGACACGTTTCTGTAGTGCATGTGGTGCATGGAAACATGTAGTGCTACTAACAGTAGTGCATGGAAACTCAGGAAGTTTTCCCTAACAGGTTGTGGCAGTTTGTCTGATGCAGCATGTATTGGGTAGCACTTCCGCTTCTTTGATGTTCCAGAAACCATCCATACTTGAGCTGCTCTGGTTGGAATGAAGTGTAGGAGAAGCAGCAAAACATCTGTGTCACTGCACATGACCACCAACCTTTCATATCCTTCACTGACTGCCTCACATGAATGGAGTATCAGCCTCTTCATGGTTGCCATGAAGTCTGACTGTTTCCCTTATTTTTGATCTGGCATCGGTAGCATTGGAGAATCCACTTCCTGTTACCACTTCACATCTTTCGGGGAGATCTTCACCCTTCTGCATGATTCTCTCGGAAAGGAACCTTGCAAGATCTGCCTTGTTCGCATCTGAGGGGATGAAATTGCTCCAAACCTGGGGTAGAGGGACATCTGGCCCTTCAATGATCTTGCGAATCGGTTTCTTCTTGCCCATTCTCTTTGCTCGAGTCACAGCCTTGATCGACTCATCTCCAGTGTAGCGGTCAAACACTACGTCAACTCTTGTTGTGTGTTCACCAAAGTGGTTCGGCACAGTGCGCATAACAACATCAGCATAGTCGCCAAATGTCTGGCAACCATGGGGCTTCCCAAGTGTCTGGATTAGTGCATGGCCATCAATCAGCACACGTGTCTTCATATCAGCTTCTGGAACATCTGAGGGTACACTTATTCCAGCCATCAATATACTGACCAGCTCTGCCTTTGGGGTTGAGTTCATCTGACCTCCGAGCTTTGCCAAAAACAGCGGCACTGGGGCAAGCTCATGCTTCAGGATAGACTCCATTTCAACTGACCGGCCAGCAGTTACAGCATTTAGTAGCTGCTGCATCAACTTTCGGTCAGCTTTGATGGATTTCTGTGCACTCTGGTGAGTTGAAATTGCCGTCTTGTACATATTGGCAAAGGTTTTTGAGTAGTGCTTTCTGAGAGTATCATAGAACTGTACACTTCCATCAACCAGTCGCAGCTTCACATTTGATACCAGGTACTGCTTCCCTCGATCTTCTGCTGTGAGGAGATCATTGACCACATCACTGGGCGCAATGTCTTTTGTTGCTGGTGAAACAAGTGGGACATCCCTATCCTCGCCTTCATCTTCTCCATCTTCTGGTGATGCAGTGCGCACTCTGAAAACATCAAACCTTTCAAGCTGTTTGGCAAGCTTCCTCACATCATCAGCATCACGCTTCCGTCGTGATGCGAGGCTATCAGAACGATTCAAAATAGATTATTCCTCTTCATCTTCCAGGCCAAAGAGACATCTGGTATCCTGTGAGATGTGTGATCGTTCTGACCACGTGACACAGAACCTGTCTCTTGCTTGGTTATTTCTTGTGATACCAATGATGCCATTTTGCATCTTGCAGGTTTTGTTCACCCATTATGTGGCCTTATCAGGTGGCACCTGGTTAAAATGTCTCCTTGACCTTTTCACAACGAAGTTCCCATCCATGAATTCAGCAGACACCTCTGCTGCTGTCTTCTCGAGGCTTCTCATGTCTGCAAGATAGACAGGACCCCATCTGGCATAATTCGTGTGGTCATAGATGGTCAACCATGGCAACATTGCAGCAACTGCCTCCAGATGCAAAGTACAGTTGTCCTCCCTCTCAGCCCTGATGAAGTCCAGCAGAATCTCCACCATACCCATGTATGCTGACCATAATCTGAAGTTTGGGTTATCTGACTGTGTTCTCTCAAAGTCTTCAATCAGGTTTTGAACCTTCTCACTGCTCAGGACATTTGACAGTTGGCCCACTGCAGCCTGGAGGTCTTCTCTGACATCACCCCCTCTGTTTTGTTTGAACAGCTCGGCAACATTTTGGGCAAGTTCTTTCACTTCCACATCTTGTTGGAGACTCTTCTCAACCAGCCATGATTCAAACAAAGGCCACTTGATCCTCCATAGGGCTTCATATGTCAGCTGGTGTCCCCTTACAGCACGATAGTAGGCTTTGCCATCCAGCATCGTCTCTGTTGTGTTTGTGGCAAACACACCTGCTTCTGTCCACAGGTCATCCAGTCCTGCACTTTCCATGTGCTGCCCAATAGCTTTCAGGAAGTTGAAGCAGATCTGAAGTCCTCCCATGAGAAAAATGACGTTCTCATACTTCGGATTGGCCCATACCAGTTCCTTGCCCCGACTGTAGAGTGGCTGGTCTGCTGTGGTTATCGTGTGCTTCTGCCCCACATGACTTGATATGTCCATAAAGCGATGGATCACAGTGGTGAGTGTATCATTGTCATCTGCTGGTGCTTGAAGTATGGGAAGCATCCCTGCTGTTGTTACAGGAGGGTCAGAGACACTGATCGCTTCATTCAGTGCTCCCCAGGCAGGAACGGACTGATCATCTTCACCATCATGCATCCGTGACGCAACCCAGTCCAAATCTTTGGCATGGGCCTTCTCTCTTTCATCATCTTCAGCATTGTGGAACCATTCCATCCCAATCTTCTTCTGTCCACTGAAAGATGGTGAGGGTTTCTGCCTTGATGCCAAGGTAGCCACGAGCCAGGTCAAGCCTTTGAAACTCATGCAGAGCACCAGGCCTTATAGCTCTTGATCTTAAGAGGCTCTTTCCACCTGGGTCCTTTCCACTTGCAGTATCTTCTCTTTGTTCTGGAGATGAACCTCTCTGACAGACCATCATCTGCGTGCAGTGGAACGTATTCTTTCCATCAAGAGTTGCTCAAGCACGTCTATGTTGTCACAAGAACAGTAGATCATCCGCTTCTTGATAATGTTGTCTGGGACATAGACATAACCGTTCTTGGCAAACCTGTCCAGTACTTCATTCGCTATGCTCGTGTCAAACCTTCGAACAGTGCCAATGCCTATGTTGTGGTTGGCTGCATGGAACGGGTCAACAAGAGCCTCAGAGCGAGTAGCCTGGTGGAGAGCAAGCCCAAGACCAATGTGCTTTGGTGTCAACTTCCGTTTATGGGACACCCCATAAACAATGTCTTGGGCAAAACTGCACACAGTCTGTTTGATGGTATTGTCTTCATCTGTCTCCTCATAAAGGTTATTTATGCCCCCCAAAGAGCAAGTGAAGGAACATGTACAAGCTTTCTGGGATCGTTTGATCAGCATGCTCTTGATCAAGTCCATGCCATGTGCTCGAGTGTCCTGGTGTGTCGAGCAGATCCTGCCTGACTCTGAGGGCAACGTGCACCATCTCTTGAAAGATGTTGCCTTGTGCAAACTTGAGTGTTCCACCGTCTCCATCTTCATTTGATTCTGATTCTGATGAGAACATTCCATGCTCTATGGATTTGGTCAGTGTTCTGGAGATCAAGAAATCTGACTTGTCACCGGGGTACATCAGGAGTGATCCCCTGGATAGAGGTTTCACATAACAGGCCTTTGGTCCAACGAGCTCTTGAACCACTTCATAGAAAGTTGTTCTCCTGGACTGGTATTTTGGTGGTACACATTTGCCCATTTCACTGCCCATCCTCTCGTATATGTCATACACGTGACCACGAGACAAACCTACACACAAGTCTCTGCATATCATCATCCATGCACTCATCCTCCACTGGCTGTTGTGATTCCCTGGCTGATCCTGGTCTTGCAGAATGTCTTTCAAAGGATATCAAACAGCAAGATGATGGCAACCTTCAGCTGCTGTCAGGTCGCTGACTCCTGACAATCTTGAACTCATCACCGGGTGAACTTTGGAACGCTCAATCAATTCTGCAGACTTCTCCAGAGTTTCCACCCTGTGAACTTTTCTTTTGCCCTCTTCTTGGCAAAACATGCATCGGGACCAATTCATTGCTCGTTGGGTGCTTCGTCGGGTGGGTACTGAAGTAGTGCTGGAGCATGGATCAAGACCATGATGGGATGCTAGCTGTGCTGATGACTGGTGCTGTTTCTTTAGTCTACTTAGCTTGCTCTCAGAGGTGAATGTGGAGTAGCAGGTTTTGTGCCACCTGTGTTCCATTGCATGGAATTCTTCCTCTGAAAGCACCTCAAGTCTCTCAAGGATGTCTACATTGGTGGTGTCACCCAGTTTTCGCCTCTGATCAGCGACTGTCCTTGTTCTGTTTTTTTCTTTCTGTGGATGCTGTGCGGAGGTCACGTGAACTGCTCTGACAAAAAAAGGCGTGAGAGCTTGTCTGTGTCTTTGCTCTCTCTCTTTTACGCTTGATAATTCTAATTGATACAGGGTCCATGGCTGGCTACTATACTACTGCTTTCAAACTGTGGAAGCTTCTCGCAATCTGAAAATACAGTGTACACAGTGGTTATAACCACCGAGCACACCGCTATATACACTACATCTGGTACAGATTTGGCAGGAAGCATGCCTATCTCCAACTGGAAATAAAATAACAACATGTTAATGGTGTACAAGTTCTGGACGTACTGAGAACAAAGCAACATCGGACATGGTAAAATACCCAAAAGAATATAACAGAAAAATGGCAATGTTTGCCTTTCATTCTCTTAAAACTCTATAAATTAAGGTATATTTTCAGTTTAACCATCCACAATGCAAAAATACACTTGCTACAATATACAAGCTTTGGTTTTATTGATACGTTCAATAAAATAGGCACCGGTTTCATCAAAATAGTCAAAAACCCCAAAATCGACCATCAATGACATTGGTGACCTTCAAAATGACCTTGAAATTGAAATTTGGCGATGGCATCCACCGACATTCTTTTTACCTTGCCGCAGTGGAATGAACCAACATGGATTCCTGCGATTAACAAGCGATGCCGCGAAAAAAAATTCTTGGACTTTTCGATTTTTGGCTGGTCCACTAAGGGGAGATACGGCCATTGAAAGCATAACTTAAAGTTGCGGCATGGTCACAATGCTACATGGCCATTTTGGTCTGGATCTGGTTGTCGGTTTCTGAGAAGAAATTTTTTGAATGAAAGACCAATGTTTGGACGAAAACCCTCATTAAATTGGTGGATCGGGACAGGTAGCACAACCCCATAAGACATTACTGTCCTGATGTATTGTTCTAAGTTCTGCCCGTATCGCACAGGGAGTTGTGGAAATGATGTTTTAGTGAAAATGAGGGGCTCAGGTAGGGGGCCCTGGCCTCCTTCTTGGGGAGATACGGCCATGAGGAACAGAACTTGAGGTTTGGGCATGGTCCTGATGCCTCGCGACGGTTTCTGAGAAGATTTTTGAATAAAATACCAATAATTGGGATAACTGCCCCCTTACACCCTTTATAGGGGACACAACCCCATGAGACCTTGCTGTCCTGATGGATCACACTAAGTTTGGTCCATATTGGTCAGATAGTTTCTGAAGAGGAGACATTTTAGTCAAATGTTAACGGACGGACATACGTATATAACATAAATATATCGCAAATACATTTCTCGCACTGAAAATAAAGAAATGTAATGAAAAAGTAATCTTGGAACTATTTAAGCTCGACATGTGGAGATTCAAAACTTATTACCCTTTAAATCATTTTGACCCTGACAATAATGGATCGAGATATATATATATATATATATATATATATGTATATATATATATATATATATATATATATATATATATATATATATATATATATATATGTATATATACATACATTCACAATAGTGAGGTATGCTTATAAATTGTGTAAGCAAACGAACCGTGCTTCCCGATTCTCAGGTCGCTCACCTGCATTTGATTTTTTATTTTTTTATTTTTTTTTCATTTATGGAAGCTTTCCAACGGTTCGATGATTATTATTATATATTTTTTCCTGATGTATCGGCTTCGATGTCCATCGGCACACAAAATTACTGTGCTTTCCCATTGTCTCAGGTCACTCAACTGCATTTTTTTTTTTCATTTATTAAGATTCTCATTTATATTATTTATTTTTCATTGTTTTTTCGTCCCAGTGTATCGGCTTCGATATCTATCGGCATGCAAAATTTGAGCTTTCTACATCACCCAGAAGGTGCCAATCTTAATATCAGTCAGTGAATGAGTTGGTCAGTGGTAAGAAAGAGCTTTATATATTCAAGTATATATATATATATATATATATATATATATATATATATATATATATATATATATATATATATATATTATAGCCTGGTGTTGGCGCAGTGGTTAGGGCAGCGACTTCGGATCCAAAAGGTCCTGAGTTCAAGCCCCGTTGAGGCACTGAATTAATACACCAGGGGGTTGACTCAGCCTGTCATCCTTCCGAGGTCGGCGAAATGAGTACCAGTATACTGGGCCGGTGTATACGCCGGTTAAAATAGGTGTACCATATCCCTGTTTTGTAAGAGGCGACCAGGGTTGCGTCAGGAAGGGCATCCGGCGTAAAACATGTGCCAAATCACTATGCGGATCATACGGATGATCCGCTGTGGCGACTCCTATCGGGAGCAGCCGAAAGAAGAAGATATATATATATATATCTACGAGGTGTGTTCAAAAGGTATCCAACCTTAATTTTTCGTGCGTAAACAAATGAAGTTAGGGAGGCATGGTTTGGTGCATGTATGTAGGCGATCCTAATCCGTTTGCGTGAATATTTTCCCGCCTGCAGAAGCTGTCAGTCGCCGACAGACCGCCGATGAGTGAGGAAGTGTAAGTGAGCGCCGTCGGATTTTCGTTTTTGACAAAATGACGGATCACTGTGTTCTCATCGCTAGTGATCACTGTGTTGAAGAAGTTGGGATCGCTGTTCACAGTCTCCAGCATGTCCTGTGCGATCTCCAAATGGAGTTGCTTCTGCTCGATCGTTAGCAGCTTTGGCACGAACTTTGCTGAGATTCTCCTTAAGCCCAAATCCTCAGTCACAATGGAATGAACGGATCCAATGCTGATGCCCGCCTCGTCTGCAAGTTCTCTGATCGTTATTAGACGATCCTGCATCAGCAGGGTCCTCACTTGGTCAATGACGATCTCATTTCGGGATGTTGAGGGCCTACCAGAACGTGCTTCACTTTCCACTGATGTGCGACCATCTTTGAAGCGGTTGTACCACTCTTTTATCTGTGTGGTGCCCATTGCTTCGTTCCCGAAGGCCTGTTGAATCTTGCGGATCGTTTCCACTTGGGAATCGCCAAGCTTTACACAAAATTTGAGGCAGTATTGTTGTTCAAGTTTTCCCGTCATTTTGTCAAAAACGAAAATCCGACGGTGCTCACTTACACTTCCTCACTCATCGGTGGTCTGTCGGCGACTGACAGCTTCTGCAGGCGGGAAAATATTCACGCAAACGGATTAGGATCGCCTACATACGTGCACCAAACCACGCCTCGCTAGCTTCATTTATTTCCGCACGAAAAATTAAGGTTGGATACTTTATAAACACACCTTGTGTTATATATTTATATATCTATATATATATATATATATATTTTTTATATTTTATTTATATATATATGTATATATATTTTATTTATATATATATTTATATATATATATATATATATATATATATTTTTTATATTTTATTTATATATATATGTATATATATTTTATTTATATATATTTTATATGTGGATGTTTTTTTTTTCTGTCTGATTGAAATACAGCAACGTAATGATGATGACGTTGTCTATTTTCAATGGTTCATTTGTTGTGCTTTGTCACGTGTAGTTTTGTGCGATAATAATGAATAAGTGGAATCCCGTCCAATCCACTGACTTGTTTTTCACACACCAACAGTATTATCCAGATCCAGTGAAATCAAGTTTATTACATTTTATTTCACTACAACCTTTCACTAAAAAAAAAACTTTCAAACCGTGAGCCAGAAACAACAACCACACAGGCCGTTCCTTCGCTCTCGCGTGCCCGTACGTGCGTGCAACCCCCCCCCCCCCAAAAAACTTTCAAACAACCACACAGGCCGTTCATTCGCTCTCGCGTGCCCGTACGTGCGTGCAACCCCCCCAAACAAAAACTTTCAAACAACTACACAGGCCGTTCCTTCGCTCTCGCGTGCCCGTACGTGCGTGCAACCCCCCACCCCAAAAAAAAACTTTCAAACAACCACACAGGCCGTTCCTTCGCTCTCGTGAACGACGACTGGATTGGGGCATTGTGTTTATCTATAAATGCGGATAAGAAATCGAGAAATTATTAGAATACATTTTGTCCTCACTATCCGGAAGTGGTGCGTGCCCATACAGAATGTTCACATGCATTCCATGAATTATCGCTTGTATTGAAGTAACAACTGCTGTGATACTTACACACACACACACACACACACACACACACACACACACACACACACACACACACACACACACACACACACACACACACACACACACACACACACACACACACACACACACACACACACAGTAAATTAAAATCAAGTTTACCTCCCTGTCTTTGCTTGCCATAACATTCGCTGCCATTGACCATTGCCACTCCTACGCAACAGTAACTAAGGCGCCGATCCCCATCGTAACCGGCACGGCCCGTGACGTCATCGTTGGCCGGCCGCGCACCGGCCTACGCAGCATCGTGTCCTTTCATTGGTTTGGTAAATAAATGGCCATAACTAAGGAAGGAACCACTTGTCCAATTAATATCAAACCTTGAAAAGGCACGTACTCAGGTCCCCAGCAATATAGCTGGCAAGTTTCAATTAGATCAGACCAGTGGTTGTGGAGAACCAGCGGACACACACACACACACACACACACACACACACACACACACACACACACACACACACACACACACACACACACACACACACACACACACACACACACACACACACACATTGCTGGAATTATAGATAGATGTTATTTTTATTTTTATTTTATTTTTTAAATTTTGTTTCCCATGATGTCCTGCTGATCTTGCACTCGTGTGGTTAGAACAAGCTTTTTCAATTGGTTCATGCTCAAAAAGGATGCGGCATGCATTTATCATTTTAATATGTCATACATTAAAATTTCATCCTTCCACCCTTCCCCACCTCCCTCCTCTCCTCCCTCTTCCCCTCCCTCTTCCCCTCCCTCTTCCCCTCCCTCTTCCCCTCCCTCTTCCCCTCCCTCCTCCCCTCCCTCCGCCCCTCCCTCTTTCCCCTCCCTCCTCCCTCCCCTCCCTTCCCTCCTCCCCCTTCCCTACTCCCCTCCTACCCCTCCCCTCCCTCCTCCCCTCCTTCCCTCCCCTCCTCCCCTCCTTCCCTCCCTCCTCCTCCCTCCTCCTCTCCCTCTCCCTCCTCTCCTCCCTCCTCCCCTTTCCCATGTACAATGCAAAAATGCAAGTTATTTCCACACGTGACTTGTGATACCCTCTGCCACCATCTCCAAGTGGTGCTAGATGATGCACATTTACTTGGAGATTTTTTTTTTATGTAGACCTTCCCTCCCGAACCCCCACGACGACAAATGAAACCAAGTAGCCCATGTTCACCACGAAGTCGAACTTGGTCCATGTGCCAAGTTTGGTGGCAATTGGCCCAGTAGTTTTGGCCTGATTGGTGTTACAGCCACAGACACTCAGAGAGAATGACACGTTTATCAGATAGACATGTGCATCTTCCCCATTACATACTGTTGGTGTAATAAAGTATTCATCGAGAAGGATTGAAACCTGTGGTTAAATTTCACCAATCAACGTAATTTTTCGAACTCGTCGACAACAATTAGAGTTGATGAAAAATAATTGGTGCCTCGTGCACAACACCGCCGGAGAAAATAACCATGCAACACCTGTGGGATTTAGACCACCTGATTTCTTGGACAACTGAAGGGACTTGGTGTGGAGAGGTGTGGATGCGAGTCAAAACCCTCTCCATGAACCCATATTATGTGCAATGCCTTGAATCCCCTTCCCCACTCCGTTCACATGTCATCATCGATCCACTTCATCGCCGAATACGGCATCTCACATCTGACATACGAATGACCAGGAAACATATGTATGTGTCCTCCATAACTCCAAAAACATGAAACCGAGCAGCTTGAAACTTTGCATGCACACCAAGAAAACTCCAAGGAAGTGCATGACTGAAAATTGGATGTTTGGGCTAATTAAAACACCCCTTTTGAAGATAATTAACGGCCTTATTTAATTATAATCCTTCATCAGGCGATCGTTGGCCACCGCGTTGTCTGGGGTCTTTAGGTATTTCCTTGGTAACCTCGCTGGGGTGTGAATTCGTTTCCTTGGTAACCTCGGTGGGTCTGAAGCCGCCATGTTTTTTTTGGCCTGCTCAACCATGCCTTGACTTGCTTGGAACAGGCCGCAATGATTTCTTTACGATAAAGTATTTTTTTTTTCCACTTTCCTCACTCACATCGAATGCCTGTTCATCATAGCTATGAATTGTTGTGTACATCGCTTTTGTGAGTATTATGAGTTTTCAAATTAGGAGCTTGAAGCGATTTCATACATTACGTGATATG
>NC_140971.1:77262461-77324961 GCF_056783735.1 Eptatretus burgeri
TCAGTGAGACCGGGTGGCTCTCGACATTGACCAGTGTCCATTCAATGTCACTGTTCTTTCTGCCTCGATCGGTGTGGTCGAGTTGTGGCCACTTCCATTTAGTCCTGTGTGGCTCCTCAAAGTCGAGGGTTCAAATGTTCCAAATGTGGAGAAACTGATTATATTCATCCACACTTTGTTTATGTATTTCTTGTGAAATTGAATATTCAAAATCTGTTATTTTTCTTGGTCGAGTCTGTTATTGTGTCTGTTTGTTACTTTGTAAAATCCAAGATTTTTCAAGAATATTGGTTGGTCTTGAGTGTTTATCTGTCCGTCTCTGTCAACCGCCTTCCGGTCACAATTTTAAACCTATCTCCACAAACTTCACCAAGTTGTCGAGGTAGTCACAACTAAGAAGCCTCTTGATTTTGAGTTCAACGGTCAAACTTCTAAAATCGTTAACTTGAACATAAAACAGCAATTGCAGAGTGCATCACTGACTTGTGAAAGCAACTCTTTTTGAGGTCAAAAGGTCAACTTTATAAAATAAATTTTCTTCCGATTGACCTGAACTTTGATTAAGATTGTCAATTTTAATTGGAATGAAATGGACAATTTGATGTTCACATGGCAACTTTTTTTTTGGGGGGGGGGGGTAGTGGGGGGTGTGGGAATTTGCAAGTATCGTGCTGAGCACGACATATATCTTGTTTGTTTGTCAATCGCCTACAGGTCACAATTTTAAATCGATCTTCACGAAACTTCTTCACTTGGTGGAGTTCATCATAAGCAACAAGCCTGTTGCTTTTGAGGTCAAAAGGTCAACATTGGTCAAAGTTCAACAACTTTGTCAAATTTCTAAAATCCTCAATTTTCATCCCATTGACTTGAAATTTAAACAGGATTTGCATATTAAACCACTCCATCAGGCCAGACGGATGTATATTGTGTGTGCCAGATAAGAATTGTAGCATGAAACGGCTCACAAAAACTTTTACAGAAGCCAAAAATACTTGGAGATGTGCCTCTGCACAATGAAGGATTTGGATAACTTTCTGATCGACTCGTCTAAAAGGTGGCTATCTTGCTGTCCATATTACAAAAACTCCCAATCTTGTGGGCCCATGAAAGGCCTGAAGGATCATAAACTACTGTTGCATAGACTACTGAGTGATATTCTGGCCAGGCACTGTAGTCTGAAGATAGAGAAACCTTCTCCAAGCACAATAAAAGGCTGTTTGGTTCCATTAGGCCTGTGTCGGTCACATCCGTTTTTACCTAAACCTAGATGATTAACACTGATAGGAAGGTCATATCTTGGGTTTGTCGATGTACAGGGTAAGTTGAAATGATGATATTTACAATGAATCATATTGAAGGGTGGGTGGAAGTCAGAGTTTTGTGGGCTGTGGAGCACCATTATAATTTTTTTATTTGGTTCTGGGGCCACAAGATAAATTGCACTTGATTGTTGCATCTATTGGTGAAAGGTGTTTGTTTGTGTTTGTTGCTACCACTGCTGCCGCTAGCTTATTGTATTAACAGGAAATGATAAGAACCTAACACTTCTCATCCACTGATATTTTTCGTATTCCTCTATTTCTGTGAGTATGGAATTTCATCCAGGAACACAACCATTGGGGTTAACCATTACGAAATTGCCACTCTTTTTGTCTAAATGCTGAAAATTGTGTTTAAAAGACTTTGAATTCACATTTTGTGTGTCCAGTGAGCCAAACTGAGTCAGGGTAAATACACACCGTCCGCAAAAAGGCCTCGTTTTGAAGGTCGCGTATTGGTTCATCATTCAAAAGCTGAAAGCCCATTCCAAAAAAGGTCGCAAAATGTGTTTTTGAAGTCCAAAAGGCAAGGTCGCGGCGAATTTCATACCAGTCTCTGCCCACTTGTTTGTTTATTTTCCTCTTCATATCTGCACCACCAGCTAACCAGTCTCCATTGTCATCCTTCCCACGAGGGTGGGAGTTGTGGTCAATGTATAGCGGTGACAGATACCTGCAAAAAATCTTCTTGACTGCAAAATGCCTTTTCTGGTACAAAAGAAACCCTTTTCCCACTCTCCCAACAAGACATTTAGATGCATGTTTTTAAATCCCATCTTCCTGTGATGGAAGAAGAAAAAGGAGCAGCAGGACCTCGACCTTGCATGTCGTGCTTTCTGCTCTCCTCAAATAATAAAAATGGTTCCATTGGATAGGTAATAATCCATTTATTAAGAACAAAGAACAACAACCAAACCGGTGTTGTGTAGTGTAGTGTAGTTATGTTTAAACTGGCTCTCCCTAATGGGTGTGCTCGTACACCTGATGAAACTTTTAGTCGCTCTCCAAGTCAACTTTTCTGAGTGCAAACCTTCATCTAGTCATTATGGATAAGTTGCTAGTATAATTTGCTGACTGTCAAGAAGCTTATCCATAGCGACCAGAAGACTTTGAATTTCTCAAGTCTTTTTTTCTGCCAAATAGCATTTGTGGTTGAGAGCCATGAGTCTGACATCAAGATACAAGGGTTCAGATGGTGTTGATTAGTTTGAACATTTCTATGATTTCATCATCTGGCTGAAAGAGAGAATGGATTCTTTGCAAAAGTTCATCAAAGTAAAGGTTTGGATGCAAGTTTTCCTGACGTCGCCGTCGCGTTGAGAATTTTACTGTCACTGCATTGTGACAGGATGTGAAGCTGAGCGCAGCTTTAAAAACCACAGTTGGTTTCAAAGCCACCCAATGTTCACCTGTTTATACATTTATCGTTTTTAAAAGACGAGTCTAATAATTAATATTTTTTATAATTCTCTAACAATTTTTTTTTTTGGGGGGGGGGGGAGTTGGAAACCACTTAAAGCATGTAGAAATGCAAAAAAAAAAAATTTTTTCTCCAATTTCTTTTGGGGGGGGACCAAGTCCAAAATCTAATGGCATGATCCTTGGACCATACCTACCCCCCCACCAAGTTTCGTCGAAATCTTAATCACTTAAAACATGTAGAAATGCAAAAAAAAGAAATCTAAATTTTGTTGAAAAAAAAAGTTGCAAAAACATTTTTTTTTCTCGAACAATTTTTTTGGGGGGGTTGGAAATCACTTAAAATATGTAGAAATGCAAAAAAAAAAATTTTCTCTAACAATTTTTTTTTGGGGGGGGTTGGAAATCACTTAAAACGTGTAGAAATGCAAAAAAAAAAAAATCGAAATTTTGTTGAAAAAATAGTTGCAAAAAATGTTTTTCTCTAACAATTTTTGGGGGGGGCTGGAAATCACTGAAAACATTTAGAAATGCAAAAAAAAGTTGCAAAAAATGTTTTTCTCTACCAATTTTTTGGGGGGGCTGGAAATCACTTAAAACATTTAGAAATGCAAAAAAAAAGTTGCAAAAAATGTTTTTCTCTAACAATTTTTTTTTGCGGGGGGGGGGGCTGGAAATCACTTAAAACATGTAGAAATGCAAAAAAAAAATCTCCAATTTTTTTTTGGGGGGGAGGGCCAAGTCCAAAATCTAATGGCATGATCCTTGGACCATACCTAACCCCCCCACCAAGTTTCGTCGAAATCCGTCGAGGAGTTTTTCCGTAATACAAAAACTTTAACATTTTCACGCTCACGCCGGGGGTATCGCTATAGCTCTCTGTTCTTCGAACAGGCGAGCTAACAATGAAACTCGTGAACAACGTGTCGCGTCCGACCATGGACCAAGGCAGCTTGAGCTGTCTCGCCATCATGTCTATTGGCAGTAACCTGACACGCATGATTGACTTGACCATGTGGTTTCCTAGTTCGCCGTCAAATCTCAGAAAAGCAATTTTTAACTTTGAGCATCAATCACATGAATGTGATTTTAATAAAATTTACTGAAATTCGGAAAGAAAAAAAAATTCATATCAACTTGGGCCTTCAGAGATGCAGTTCCCAGGGCCCAATATTTCTTCAACTGGTCCTGATGATACCAGATCCTAATATATGGAGTGCAGTTGATTGTGTTCTTATCAAAGATTGTTCAAACAAAGTTTGTTTAAAATTGGGGATGTTTGTGATATTCTGGCCAGGCACTGTAGTCTGAAGATAGGGAAACCTTCTGCAAGTACAACAAAAGGCTGTTTGGTTCCATTAGGCCTGTGTCAGTCACATCCATCCCCACATTCGGTGTCACAATAACTAGCATGATATCATTATCATGGGACCATTTATTCATGTGTGGTTGCAGATGGAGAGAAATGATTGAATCCATATAAATGCTGAGCGTCTTCGCATTCCCTGTGAAGAATGACGTGCTCTTTGATGCAACACTACCTGGTGTGGCCACAGCAGAATTGGTAGATTTTTTTTTTTTTTTTTTTTTTTTTTTTTTTTTTTTTTTTTTTTGAGTCCAGTTCCATTTAGCTGGGATTGCGTGGAGTTTTTCTTTGTTACCTCCACCACCAAAGAAGGATGGAGGTTGTTTTCACCCCTGTTTTTGTTTGTTTGTCTGTGTGCAGGATATCTCAAAAAGTTGTGGATGGATTTGTATGAAACTTGGTGGACATGTTGGGTGTGTGACGAGGACGAATTGATTCGATTTTGGTGAGGATTCAGATCCGGATCCCCGTACGAGAATTCTTTAAGTGATTCCTCTCCATTGAGTGAGAGAGAGCCAAAAACGATAAATCTAATACGACATCTCAAGTTGTGGATGGATTCAGATGGAACTTGGTGACTGAGTTGGGAGGTGACAAGAATAAGCCGATTTAGATTTTTGTTTGGGTCCGGATGGCGATCCAAAACGTGAACTGTTCAGCCTGGCGGCGGTGTGCCCTCTGCGGAGTGCCATTCTAGTTACTTAATGCAGTTTCTCAGGCTCGTCGAAGTGTTGCCATAGATATAGACCACGCACTAACATACAGATTATGCATAACTTTACATCAGACAAGCACGGCCGTTGACCTTGGTGTTGAGGCATGGACAAAATTTGAGATCTGTGATTGTCCATTTGTATTTCCATGAATTTTTTTTTTTCGTGTAATAAATCTTCTTTGCTATAATGTATACACTGATGAGCCAAAACATTATGACCATTCACAGGTGACGTGAATAACATTGATTATCTTGTAACAATGGCACCTGTCAAGGGGTGGGGTATATGAGGCAGCAAGTGAACAGTCAGTTCTTGAAGTTGTTGTGTTGGATGCAGGAGAAATGGCCAGGAGTAAAGACCTGAGCAACTTTGACAAGGCCCAAATTGTTATGGCCAGACGACTGGGTTAGGGCATCTCTGAAATGGCAAAGCTTGTGGGGTGCTCCCGGTTAGCGGTGGTGAGTGTCTACTGATAGTGGTCCAAGGAGGGACAAACCACAAACCAGCAACAGGGTGTTGGGCACCCAAGGCTCATCGATGCGCGAGGGCAACAAAGGCTATCACGTCTGGTCCGAACTGACAGAAGGTCTACTGTGGCACAAGTCACAGGAAATTTTAATGGTGGTCATGGAAGGAATGTGTCACAATCTACATTGCATCGTACCCTGCTGCGTATGGGGCTGCGTAGCCGCAGACCGGTCAGAGTGCCAATGATGACTCCTGTCCACCATTGAAAGCACCTACAATGGGCACACGAGCGTCGGAACTGGACCTTGGAGTCGTGGAAGAAGGGTCGCCTGGTCCGATGAGTCCCGTTTTCTTTTAGATCACGTGGATGGCCGTGTACGTGTGCGCCGTCTACCTGGGGAAGTGATGGCACCAGGATGCACTGTGGGAAGATGACAAGCCGGTGGAGAGAGTGTGATGCTCTGGGCAATGTTCTGCTGGGAAACCTTGGGTCCGGCCATTCATGTGGACGTCAATTTGACACGTGTCACCTACCTAAACATCGTTGCAGACCAGGTACACCCCTTCATGGCAATGGTATTCCCTGATGGCAGTGGCCTCCATCATCAGGATAATGTGCCCTGCCACACTGCACACATTGTTTTGGGAATGGTTTGAGGAACATGATGAAGTGTTCACGGTGTTGCCCTGGCCTCCAAATTCTCCAGATCTCAATCCGATTGAGCATCTGTGGGATGTGCTGGACCAACCAACAATCCATGGTGGCTCCACCTCACAATTTACAGGACTCGAAGGATCTGCTGCTAATGTTTTGGTGCCAAATACCACAGGACACCTTCAGGGGTCTTGTAGGGTCCATACCTCGGTGGGTCGGCACTGTTTGGGCGTCACACGGAGGACCAACAGCATATTATGCAGGTGGTCATAATGTTTGGGGTTATCAGTGTATATGTTACAATTACACTGTTGGTATTTTAATTATTTTTTTCTTTCATTTATTTATGTATTTGTTTTGCCACATTGGTGCAGTTGCTTTTTTTTTTGCACAACCCTTAATCCAACATTGGCATAAAATTTACAAAAAAACCATAATTCTTACCCCCCGCCCCCCCGTCCTCCATCTTTTTCCCTTCCAGCTATACTCTATGTAATGGGTGCTCTTGGTCCAGCAGTTGGATACTTGATGGGCAGCTGGTTTGTCAGTTGCTATGTGCACCCTAATGAGGAAGGAACACTGACACAGCTCGATCCAGGGTTCGTCGGCAACTGGTAATTTTTTATGATCCTCGACTTTGATTGGATCCACCTTGTAAAGTAAAGATCATGCTGCAATCAAAACAAATATGGCTTTCGAACATTGGTCTGTGTAAATGCTGCAGTTAATGTTTATAAAAATGACGAATAATGGATGTAAAACATACTTTTTTCAGTCTTTCAGGGATTTTTTTTTCCTTCCCTTTTCCCTCTTTCTCACAATCACAGGTGGAGCGGTTTTTTGCTGTGTGCAGTGGCCATCCTTATTTTCTCTCTACCAATCTTGACCTTCCCTCGAAGCCTCAGGCTTAGTGCTGCACACCAGCCCAAAGTGACGGATGGGGATCAGACGCGAGACTTTGGTGACCTGACATGTGGAAACTTGCAGGAATTGCACGAGGAAGCCTTTTCCCTCCCCAAACCTCTCCACTTTGGGAAAGAGATTCGAGGTGATTTTTCTCTTCTGACGCAATCGACCATTAGACATTGGCACCTTAGACAAGAGGGTTTGGCTCCGCCAAAATGTTAATGCCCGAAATGTCCACTTTTCCTTGCTTCCCATGGCAGTTAGCGTGCCTCGAACGTTCTGTTGAGTTGATCCATTAAATGGGCCTGGTTGATGATTCTACCATCAACATTGAACTTATATGGTCCTGGTTTATGATTCATTGAAGGACTACAGTTTGTGTGTGTGTGTGTGTGTGTGTGTGTGTGTGTGTGTGTGTGTGTGTGTGTGTGTGTGTGTGTGAGATCACCCGATGGGCAGCTTGTCACATACAGCCTCACATATGCTGTCACAGTGGTTTTAGACCAGGAAATGTGTGATACGAGTCAAAGGTTGTTAACCTAACGCAATAATATATGATAACTAGAACGGCACTCAGTGGAGTGCACACCTCCGCCAGGCTGAACTGTTTACATTTTGTATCCCACTGATTGGCCAGATCTGCATTCGGACCTGAACCAAAATATAACAGCTTGTTCTTGTCACCTACCAAAACTCATCCACCAAGTTTTGACCGAATCCATCACAACTTTTTGAAATATCATGAAAACCATGTATCATTTTTGGCCCCATCTCTCAATAATGAAGAATCACTTGATAAGTTAAAAAAAAAACATTCATGGATCTGGATGTGGACCTTCACCAACATCGAATTGATGTGTCCTTGTCACACACACACAACCTGTCCACCAATTTTCGTCCGAATCAGTCCACAACGTTTTTTTAGATAGCTTGCTGACAGACAGACAAATGGGTGAAAACTTCCGTCCACCTTTGGTGGCAGAAGTAATTAGAATTATTTACTTTGTCATATGAGTTGGGGATTATCATGAGAGAGGTCCTCAAACCTTCACCCGACCTCTGGTCCTGAGACCGCCGGCAATAGATAACTCTGCAGTCCAATTGGCAACTGTGGCCGCCGATTCGAATCACCGGCCTTGGCAGGGTCTTTGCTCCTTGGTTATGTGTTACCTTACTGTTGGCATAGCAACCCTAATAAGGGGTCATGCTCTCAGTAGCCACACATCTATTTGGTATGCACGGCTGAGCGAACTGTGGATGGCTGTTTGCTAATCCCAGAGCCAATCTGTGGGGCAAAACTTCCCGTCTAAATTTCCACACAATGTCAGACCAATGCAGTAAAGGACGAGAGTGAGTATGCCAGAAATGTTTAACAGCTTAACAAGCACATTTATTCAACAAGAACAACAAGGTTTATTCAATGGGAAATGGCAGGTAATTACGATGGATGGACAGAGATCACAATGAAAAGGCACAATTATGGGATACATGAGGAAGCAGACTAACTTATCACTTATGTACCCCACTGATATGGTCTTATTTATGCTAAACACAGGACATGGCATTCCAGGGAAATGTAGAGAGGAAGAAAGTAGAGTGCTGAGGGAGCATGGGTCTGGCTCCTGCCTCGTATTACACAGATTTGTGCAGCATACCAGCTCCCCCTTGGTGGCTCTCATGGTCCGAACTGGCAGACATTAACGCAGGTTTGGCCAAAGGACTTGAGCTTGATGGGCAAGAACGAGACTAATCAAAAGTCCCAGAAGATGAGACTAGTCGAGACCTCCCGGCAAGTGGGACGAGTGGAGTGTGGTCCTGGCAGGCAAAGTGTGGTGGATCGCAGCACAATGAGTCAAAACCTCCTGGAAGATGAGACGAGTGGAGTATCGAGCATCAAGATCTACATGGAAAGGCTATTTGGTCCACGAGAGTGCTTGTCGATCTCCATGGAAATACACCGAGAATGCCCGCTGATTCCCGTGGAAAGGCATCTGGGATGTGCTTAATGATCTCTGTTGAAAAGGCATCTCGAAGATCTGCCAATCCCTGTGGAAAGGCGTCCGGAATCCCTTGAGCACGAAGAGTTCTAGCCTTTTACCACCACCGAAAGGTGGTGTGGTTATGGCTCCTCTCATTTGGTCATCTTCACAGTCAATGTCGCCTTCTCATTGGCTTCTGCCTGGCCAGAGCGTCGGAGGGTTCGTCCTGATGACAAACCATACCCACCCAGGCGGGCAGCTGTTGTTGTTGGCTCTGACGTAGCAGCATCATCGTGATAAATGTAGCGCCAATGATCGCCTCTATTGTGTTTTCAATGGGAGTTTTGAAGTCAAGGAAAAGAAAGGTCTCTAGTTCCACACTGGTTTGCACACTATTAACAATCTTTTGTACCAAGTTAGAATAATTCAGCTCATTGGAATTGAGCTAATCGGGTTGTGTGTGTGTGTGTGTGTGTGTGTGTGTGTGTGTGAGGGGGGTAGGGGGATGGTTTTGATGTGGGATAAAAAGGAGGGAGGGAAGGCTTGAAGGGGTAGTGTAAAGTGGGTGGTTTGAGGGGAGGTGTTTGAGATGGTGGAATGAAACGGTGAATTCAGGTGAAGTGAGGGAATTTTTTCATTGAGTTTACGGGGTTTGAAAGGCAAAGAGCGAGGGGCCGGCGATGGATGGGTAGCTGGAGTTAAAGAAGGGTCAAAAGATGGATTGTTGGGCTAAAATTTGGAGAATCGGGGAACATTACTCCGGCAATGAACATGCTAAAATCACAACACATCTCCCTCCCAAAATCCCTCCGAACAATGGTTAGGAAATCTATTTAATTACAAACTAAATAAATATCTGTCTGGGTTGGCTTAATGGTTCAGGTGGTGGGCTTTGGATCCAAGGGTCCTGAGTTCAAATCCCACTCAGCTGTTGTATTTATACCAGGTGGAGTTAACTCTGCCTGTCATCCTTCTGAGGTCAGCAAAATGAGTTCCAGCATGCTGGTATATTGTGTCGGAGTGATGACCCGTCCAGGATTGTGTCCAATAGCCAAGGAGACCGCTTAGGCAGCACCAACGCTCTGCACAGAGTATGGTCCCAATCTCCTCCTCCTGTGTGGGGAAAATCCAACGTGTGTTTATTATTATTTTTTTTTTTTAATTTCCCCATCACTACAACAGTATTGTGGCTGGTTGCCATTGTGTTTTGGCTGTATTCTTTTCAAGGATTGCGTCGTTCATATAATTATCTAAATTTCATCTTCACTAAATACCCAGATCAAAGTTGTGACACATGAGATCCACAATGCACTCTGTTTCCTGCAGATCTTCCTCGAGCGGCCCTACATATCTGCAGCAACTTCACTTTCCTGTTCGTGAGCCTCGCCTACACAGCGGAGATCGCCATCGTTACGGCTTTCATCACTTTTATTCCAAAATTTCTGGAGTTGCAGTTTTCTGTGTCGGCTTCACATGCAAATTTTTACACAGGTGTGTAGTGTGTGGGCCACCAATGTTTGTTGTTTGGGGTGATGGGGGTGGGGGGGGTGTTGGGAGGGCAGCAAGTCTTGAGAAATGTATTTTGGCTTTGGCTGCAAAGTTTACTAGTTTTCCAAAGTTGATCATATTAGGTGTATTTATGGAATATTAATTTATTTTACCGAGCTGCATAACCTTTAGTAAATTTTTGTAAGATGAAACTTGTACATTAATGTACACTTGGAAAGCCTGTGAAGGAACATTAATGAATAGCACTTGGTAAAATGTCATGAGAAGTAGACAAATGGAATTTGGGCCTCCAGGTGATAGTTTTCCTTGGTATTTCAATATGCCTTTCAGCGGAGAGAAAATTAATTGCTTTATCTTTTGGATTATTTCCCAAGATGCATGTTAGACCAAATATAATGGTTTACTGTGTTGTATTTATCGTAAGTAGTCGATTACTGGAGTCGTTTTGAAATAACACTTCATTTCCTTCTCGTTTCTCATGAAGTTCCGCTGAATAGGTCGGAGTTTCTTGAACTCTTCTCATTCTGCCATAATTTTTCTATTCCTCTAACATCCCAGAGTCCAAATTGTTTTGAGAATATAAGTTTGATAGAAGAAGCACAATAATCGTTTTCGATGGTATTGTACAAATGTCTCATTGTGGGTTTTTTAATTTTTTTTATTTTTATGTTGAAGTTGAATGAAACATTATAGACTCGGCAAAATTTGTGAAAATGTGGATATTTAAAGTGCTGAAGGCAAATGGTGTTAATTTATGGCATACAAGCTATTTAGGGGTATTGAGGGGTGCTGAACTCAAATCTGATGTATACGCAGCTCAAAAATGGCCGATAATGCCTTAAAATTGAGAAATCCAAGATGGCCGCCATCGACGGGCTGAAATGTATTAATGTTCATATCTTTTTGACTAAACGAGGTAGAAACTTGAATGAAATGTTCCTTTGGAATTTTTTCATATATGGGGAATCCAATGCCATATTCAGTTTTGATATATAATGTGAAGAAACTGATTCAAGATGAATAATTCGTCGACCAGATAAGATCTACAAGCAGGCTGATCCAATGTGTCCAGGAATAATTTACTCAGTTTGCAGTTTTTTTTCTCATTGTAGATATATCCAATATATTATAATCCAAATACTAATAATATAATATATAATAATAATATGGAGGGCTCACAATCCCACAGGGGGCTACCTGTGGACCGTCCACTTCCTGTTGGCTAAGCCGTTATGGTTCCCGGCAGCTCTTGTAGTTGATGACCCGAATGCTGAATTCTGGTGGGACTATGTGAATATGTTCAGCATCCTACTCTGCTTCACAAGAGCGCAACGTGATGGATCATGGGATCTCCACCTATATGCGTTCAAACGTATGCTGCCATTCTTATTCAGGTACGATCAGGAAAACTATGCCAGATGGGGTACTGTATACCTGGCTGAGATGTCGGTTCTCCCACCAGAAGTCCTCCTTGAATTCCAGGAAGGCAACTTCGTAGTAAAACGCACTGATCGACGCTTCAATCAGGTTTCGGCGGACCAAAGTACGGAATGGCTAAAGGCTACAGGAAAAAAGAGCGGAGGCTTAGTAGGTATCACCAGCATAGCATCCGCACTCAGTAGATGGACATTGTGGTATAATCTGAGAACGGGCATATCTTCTCAGACAACAGCAATGATGGGACTGCCAACGGACGATGAAGACGATGAGTACACACACAGTGAGTGCACGAAAAGTAGGATGAAGAAAGACGACTCTGAAGAAGGCAGCATAATTGTATCGTTAAAACATCATGGCGTGTTTCAAGATGGCGGTGACACATTGAAGAACATTATCACCAAGGATGTGGTCACGCCTGTGATTCAAGAATCTCTGCTTAGTGCAGAACACCTTGGACAGGCGCAAATGAAAGTCTTCATGGACAAACATCTGTGTGAGCTTCCAGATAGTAACCAGCACCTGGATCTGAAATCACCCATTAAAAAGAATAAGGCCAAGACATATGCCTCTTTGTACGAAGTCGTGCAACTTTCCTAGGGCAAGCAAAACACTATCAAAGTGGACAGGAACATTCTACAAAGGCTCATAGCAGCTTATAGAGCAGGGCGCAAGGTAAACCTAGAAAACATCCTCAAGCATGAACTCATGACCGTCCCACTATCTTTGGCCACAACTAGTGGTAGTCTACATTCCACCAACAAGTCTGTGTTAGCAAACATACTGACGCAACAAGTCCAAACTCCTGCAAATGTTACACTCGATGAATGCAGCTTCCTGCTCATTGATGGCCAAGCACTCGTGATGGCACTTGGAAAGCCGCCTGACATTAGAACGTTTGGTGACTATGCCAACACATTTGCTAAGAATGTATTCAAGATGGGAGCAAAATACCAGAGGATCGACGTAGTCTTCGACAGGTATCAAGGTGAATCAATTAAAGCAGGTACCAGGACCAAACGCAAGCAGCGCCACCGACCGGTACGTCGTCAAATAGATAACGAGCCATCAGTTCTTCTCCCATCAGACTGGTCTAGCTTTATGGCACTCGAGGAAAATAAAGCAGATCTCGCTTTACTACTTTCAAACCATCGGATTGAACACAGCCTGAGAGATGGACCAGTGGTTGTAGTGGCAGGGGGGTTCGCCGAAGCGACCACTGTCAAGTCATCTGATCCAGATCTCGAAGTTTCCTCTCTGAGGGCTGACCACGAAGAAGCTGATACCCGGCTGATTTTGCACTGCATCCATGCTGATATGGAAACGATAGTTGTCAGTACGTGATACAGACGTGCTTCTTCTACTTCTAGCACACTATGACAGAATGAAATGTACACGTCTCTACATGAAAGCTGGGACGTCGAAGGCTCCAAAGTATTTCCCAGTACATGAAATTCGCATGTTGCTATCTGCTGGTCAAGTGGACACACTACTTGCCTTCCATGCCGTAACCGGCTGTGATAGTGTGTCTCAGTTCAGTTGCCACAGAAAGAAAACAGCCTGGCAGGTGTTCCAGCAACATCATACTGATCTGATTGGCCTAGGCAAGGGCCCTCTCACGGAAAACATAGCTATATCAACAGAGAAATTCATCCGCAAGATATTTGGCGTGCCCGAGGTCGATACATGCAACAAAGCACGAGTCAAGTTGTTTTGTATTGGTCGTGCAGAAGAGACTCTGCCACCAACCTCAGATGCAGCAAAGTTTCACATCATGCGTTCACACTATCAAGCAAGTGTCTGGAGCCAAGCACACTCACAATATCCTGCTCTTCCTCCATTGACCGAAATGGGATGGATGCACCTGGACGGTCAGTTAGTGCCCCGGCTACTCTCTCTGCCACCTATCCCGAAAGCATGCAGGGAGATCACCTCATGTGGTTGTACGAAGGGGTTCCTCAGCCAACGCTGCAGGAAAATTCACATGAAATGCATCGAGGCATGCAACTGCAGGAAACTTGGCGACAACTGCCGGAACAGTCATGACGACCGGGAATAAGTTCATGTGTGCACATCTACCTGTACACACAATGAAGGACTGTATATAACGCTCTGACAGCAAATATGATAAACTCATGCAATTCATGCACGATTAAATCAAAAATTCTTGTCATTGTTCTCGTGTTACAAATAAACAAATTGCTTGTCAAATGTTGGTTTACGTCGAAGCACGTCAGTGTTATTTGGGGGTACCTTACTTTGCCAAGCCAAAATGGGTATTGCATCCCTAATCTGTTTCCTGCTAACATTTGAATCATACGTAGTGCCTCTGGGCTTTAAAAAATGGGCGGTCTGTGTTCCTGGTGGGGAGGGAGAGGGATGGGGCTTCTGGATCTTATCTGGTCGACAAATTATTATTCATCTTCAAAAAAGACAATTTTTGGCTGTTCTTAGAGCACCCTTATTCTGGACATTTCTGTCTGTCTGTCCGCGAAACTTTGGTCAAGCCTAGAGGCTAAACCACTCAACCGATTCCAATGAAATTTGGTAGGTAGGACCAATATTTCTGGGAATCGTGTGCTTTCAAATATGGGACCCCGGAGCCTAACAACGGCATAGCAGCGGCCCTTTAAAGTGGTCAAAAAATAGAAAAATCGAAGCTTAGAGTTCTGTGCGTAATCTATCAAGCTCCCTTCATGCCAATTTACAGCCCTAACAAAAAATATTTGTAGGAGATAGGTTTTGGGCGAGTACATGTCGAACATTTCAGAAACGGTTAATTGCGAATATCTCTAAGAGAAAGAGTCTGATTTTGATGAAACTTGGGTGAAATGTGTACAATGTGGCTAGCATGTACACAAAAATGAATGGTTGCTATGCACACCTCCGTTGCTTAGCAACAGCTAAAATACTTTATCGTACATCGTACACTTATTGTGGACTATACAAAAAAATCAATACCTCCGAAAATGGACCTCCGAGGGACCTGTTTTTTTTTGTGCCCAAGGAGAATGTCTTACAGCATCATATAAAAAAATAAAATCTTTAGCGAATAGATAAATGGAATTACCAGGGCTGCCATTTGTTAGAGTCTCTTTGGAAACGCCTGAAATTTCACAAGGCGGGTTTCTGGGCACAAACTAAGAGGGCTGTGATAATCATATTTATTATGCTAAATTGATTGATAGCATGTACATGAATATCGGCTAGTCGCGTCGGCCAGCTTTCCATCTAGAGCGAGCAGCCATGTCGCCTACCTGCTTGTTGCAATAAATATGACTTTCAATTAGTTTCTTCACATTTTATATCAAAACTGAATATGGCATTGGATTCCCCATATACGAAAAACTTCCAAAGGAACATTTCATTCAAGTTTCTACCTTGTTTATTCAAAAAGATATGAACATAAATACATTTCAGCCCGTCGTTGGCGGCCATCTTGGATTCCTCAATTATAAGGCATTATCGGCCATTTTTGAGCTAGGCATACATCAGATTTGAGTTCAGCACCCCTCAATACCCCTAAATAGCTTGTATGCCATAAATTAACACCATTTGCCTTCGGGATTAAGATTTTTGGAAAATTGACCTAGTCTATTAAGTAACAATGAGACTTTATCTGGTTCTTTTTGGTGCCTTGTGACAGGTATTATTGTGGTTCCAAGTGCCAGCATCGGCCTTCTTACTGGAGGATACGTCATAAAGCGGTTGAAGCTCAGTGCTGTCGGAGCTTCCAAGCTGGCCACCATATGCTGTGCTATCTCCCTCCTGCCGTTCGTTGGTCTTGGGGTGTTGGGCTGCAATGGGATCAACCTGGCTGGAGTGACAAAGCCATATGCCAGTGGGTACGAAGGGTGCTCGGTTTGATCATCTCGTATTGAAGGTTAAGAGGCCGTCATAGGAATTGTGAATCAGGAAAGCTGTTATCAAACAAGATGATTAACCTTCTGCCTGTGAGGAGTTTAGAATTTGTGCTGAAGGGATATTTTGCTGAATGATACAATGGGATATGTGATGACCAATAAGACTGCCAGCTTCTTGCCCATCTGAACGATGCCAGTCCTCTATTTAACTTGATCAGAGTGTACTAGGGATTAAACCTATGGCTTGATTGAGACCACAAAGCCGTACTGTCGTTGTGGTTAAGAGGAGGACTGTGAAATATACTCGCCTCCATGTAGTTTCTGAACTCGTATGGATCTGAACAGCTTCTGAGCTATTCTATTTTAAGTGATTGAACCTGAAAGCTAACTCTTCACCAGGACGTGTGATGAAGCATTAAAAATAAAAACCATGCAGCATCTGTGTATGCTGATAAATGCCTCTAGAGATGCCACTTAACGATAATAGGGATTGCATTTGAATAATTTCACTAGTTGTGGATGATCCAATCGGTGTTCACAACTTGTGTTTGTTTATTTATTTATTTATTTTTATTGCTGTCGTTCCATGTCCCTCCCTAATCCTGAAGGCCCTCGCTGGTGGAAGGCCTGAAATCGAGCTGCAACTCGCACTGCATTTGCCCTTCAAACCTCTATGAACCAGTGTGTGGCTCAGATGGTCTTACATACGTAAACCCTTGCCTCGCTGGGTGTTCTGCTGTTTTCACATCTCTCACCATGGTATTGCAGTCGTCTTATTCTCCCCCTTCCCCCCCATTTTAAAAAAATATTTCCTTGGTGCCCGACTCCTTTCCATAAGCATTGTGTATTTATAATTTGCACAAAAATGGCAGAATGTCGACTCTCTCCCGATCTCCGTATTCCTAAATATAATTCTTTCCTTCCACAGTCCCCTATCCTCTTCTTCACTCAACTTTCCTTCCACTTTCTCTTCTCAATTTCCTCACCCCTCCCCCCCCTTCTGAATTTAAATCTCCATCCTTTTCTTGTGCATGTGTAATAGATACATGGCCCCTTTTGAGTTGCACCCTTTGCAGGCTGAAAGGAATGGTTTGGGTTTAGGTTGATGAGGTTTGGGTTAACCTGCTGATAAAAGACTTTTCCCATTCCTTATTTTCTCCTTGTGGATCAAAACTCCTTTTGCTGAGCAAAAATGACTTCGTGATGACTTTTATCAACTGAAGGCCGATAAGAATGTGTACAACCTGTAAAATACTCAGGACTCCATGTTGGGCCAGACCGGAAGTGACGTTTTTTCGCGATCACGGAGCACAACGAACCACAACCGGAAATCAACATACGTTACATCTCCCCCTTCAGGGTGGCAAAAGCAGTGACCAAAGTTATACAATTTCATGTGGAACAAAAAGCGATTCAGCAAGATGAATATATACTGTACTTGATAACTTACTGGCCAACCGAGTCAAGACCAATTCAACTCGGTGCTGACAAAGATCCAAACTTGGTAAAGGCAAAGTTACAATTCAACACGAATCAAGTTTATCTGGTCGACGACTGATACGACCACTTCTAGTACGGGTTACACAAGGGGAGACTGTAGGCCTCGGCGGGGTGACTGCCCTGTCTGGCTCAGGCAGCTCGACAGAACGCGCAGCATCGGTATCTGGAGGCTTCAGGTTTCACAAACCGCTTGGGCCGTCACTGACCTCACAGGTAGCATTATCACCTTCAATGAAAGGCCGATAGAGGTTAGCGCCCTCGTTGGCTACACTGGTGCTCTTACGTAAATGTCGACGATTACGGCGATAAGTATCACCCGTGTCTCGGGACCGAACCACATACGAGCGTGGCTCCGAGTGCTGCTTCACAATCACAGCTGGTATCCACCGTTTGGAACCCGGAGAAGGTTCCATTCTAACTTCGTCATTTGGATGTAATGGTGGAAGATCTTTGTGTGTGTGTGTGACGATCATTGTAGAACCTCTGTTTAGCTTTCTCCAGGTCGAAGTGTCTTTTTCACAGCAACACGGTCATAAGCCATAGGTACTAGAAGACTACGGGCAGTGGGTAGGGTATTCCTCGGACGTCTTCCCATCAGTAGTTGAGCAGGCAAAAGGTGAATGCCTTCCAATGGCGTTGTGCGATAATCCAGCAAGGCCAGGTGCTTGTCCGAACATTTTCTCCAGAGTCGTTTGATGGTTTGTACAGCCCTTTCAACTTCTTCATTTGAACGTGGATACCTGGGACTAGATGTTCTAACACAGATGCCGTGATCTTTGCATAACGTTTTCAAAAGTTGTGAGTTGTACATTGATTGTCCCATTATCATGCCGTAGAGTCTCTGGTAGACCGTGGCGACTGAACTGTGCTTTCAGTCGCTCAAGCGTTGTTCTGCAATGCAAATCCTTCACTTCGTCCACTTCGATGAATTTGGAATAACAGTCAACCGTTATCAGGTATGTCTTACCATCAAATTGGAACAGGTCTGTCCCAATTTCCCTCCAAGGTCGATCCGGTGTAGGAGTCGGTTTCAGGGGCTCAGCAGGCAAGCAGTTTTGATAGCTTTCACACTTGGAGCAGTTCTGAACAGTTTGCTCAATGTCCGCATTCATGGAGGGCCAGTATAGAACTTCCCTAGCTCGTTGTTTGCACTTGACTATTCCGAGATGCGATTCGTGAATCAGGTTCAGCATGTGTGGTCTCAGAGTAGGTGGTACAACGATTCGCATGCCTTTGTATAGGATGCCATCCATAACGGAAATTTCACTCCGGGAATCCCAGTCTGGTCGAAGATCGAATGATACACCTTGTCTGGCATCTGGCCATCCATCAACAATCATTGACTGAGTTCTAACTCAGTTGCTCTTTGAAGATCAGCATACCTCTCGTCAGAGACAGATAAAAAGTCCAACATTGAAATGTGCTCTAAGTTGTCTATTTCCGAACCAGTACCTGGCAGGTAGGCTCGAGAAAGCGTGTCCGGAAGCTGCATATCTTCCCCTTTTCTGTACCGAATATTGAGGTCATACCATTGCAATCTTCGTAGCATGCTCTGTAGTCTCATTGGAGCAGACAGCAAAGGCCTCTTGGCAATTATTTCCAGAGGTTTGTGGCCATTGTAGACGGTGACTGTTTCCCAAAGATATAACAATGAAACTTTTTGCAGGCATAGACTATGGAAAGCATCTCTCTCTCTATTTGTGCGTACCGTGTCTCAGTCTCCGTGAGAGCCCTGGAGATGTATGCAATGGGGCGGTCCTCCTGGACAAGAACTGCACCAAGTCCACTTCGACAAGCATCACAGTGAATCTCGACTGGCTTGTTGACATCGAAGTATGCAAGAACAGGCAGATGACAGCAAAGTTCCTTCAGTCTCCCAAATGCTCTGGCTTGAGCCGGTTGCCATTGATAAACAACCTCAGATTTCAGCAGTTCTCGGAGTGGAGCTAACTCTTCACTCAACCGAGGGATGAATTTTGACAAATACGTGATGAATCCGACGAAGTGCCTCACCGATTCCTTATCGGTTGGAGCCGGTATACTGCGAACTGCCTCAACTTTTACAGGATCAGGAGATGGTCCATCCTCAGACAGTATATGTCCTACATACTGTACCGACGACTGGTGGATTTTACATTTCTGCAGGTTCAACTTAAGATTGTAGTTTGTTGCCCGATCGATGACTTGTTTCAGAATTCGATCATGTACTTCCACATTTGGACCGGCGATGACAATGTCATCCATGATCGCGACTGCTCCATCAATGCCTTCAATCAATTGGTCCATAATCCTCTGAAAAATTTCGGGTGCACATTTCAGTCCAAAGGGAAGACGAAGCCACCTATACCTACCGAAAGGTGTATTGAAGCATGTCAGATAGGATGATTCCTCATCTAGTTTGATTTGTAGGAATCCTGTCTTTGCGTCGGGCACTGAGAACACCTTGGCGTGAGGTATATTTGCAACAACTTCCTCAACAGTACGCATGGGATGGTGCTCCCCCTTGATGACCTCGTTCAGATGGGATGCATCCAGACAAATTCTCAGTTTATCGTTTCTGAGAGATACCATCATTGAACTGACCCATTCCGTAGGTTTGTTCACTTTGGCAATGTATCCGTCCGATTCCATCTCCCCCAGTCGGGTTTTAATACGCGGCAAGAGGGAAGCGGGTTGTCGCCGAGAAGAATGTACAACTCCCTTTGCACCAGATTGCAATTTAATTGTATACATGCCTGGCAGAGTTCCTGTGGTTCGCACGAGATCTGGATATTCCTTCAGTTCAGTAAGAACACCACAGGTATCCACTTCTGTTGCAACGGAATCAAGTCTGATGATCAGGCCCAGAGCTTCTGCAATATTACCAGAAATTATGTTTTCCTGTTGGAGAGCAACCACTTCAAATGTTGTGGTGACGAACTTGGCACGACACTGAACAGGAAGATCCACGGCTGTGACGGGTTTTAACTTGTGATTTGAGTAAGTGCACAATACCTTGGTCGATTGACGGAGTTCACCAGCGTGATCAAGACGCTGGTAATCAGATCGTGTCATTGTGTTGCAGCGAGCTCCGGTATCAATCCTGAAGGTCACTTGCTTTCCTGATACCAAGAGAGCCTGTCTCCATTTGTCACAAGGGAATGAAAGCGTTGTCTGCAATGCGCTGATCTGCAGAATGTTTCCATTAGTTTCATCTGCCTACTCGTTTGTATCAGCAGGAGCACCGTCCGACTGAGTTTCCACCGAGTGCACGCTAGTGCGTCGACGGCAAACTGCAAGCCAATGGTTTGGCTTCTTGCAGTAAGAGCAGGTGGATCAAATTGCTGGACATACACCACGATTCCATGAACGGTCAGGATCCTTCCCACAGCGATAGCAACTGTCCTTACGCCGCTGTATATTCGAGGTAGGTCTCACGCGTGATGCCTATAATGGTCCTGGGTTAGATTGTGGTTTTGGCCTCGCACGCTTGCAATGTACAGCAGCCACACTCATATCCTCATCACGGACAATGCGAATCTGAGTCCTTGAAAGTTCAAACTGCTGACCCACTTCAAGAGCTTTGGCCAGCGTAAGTTCTTCACCTCTGTCTTGTGGGCGTTCCTGAACTTTCTCCTCATAAACTCCTCGTATGATGGCATCCACGAGCACATCTTCAGGCTGCACATATTCACAGTCCAAGAGAATGAGCCGCAAGTCCTTGACAAAGTTGTCAAACGATTCACTGGGGCTTTGTTTCCTCCTGACCAGATGATGTCTCGCGATGCGCTTGTTTTTCCTCGGACAGATATAGAATTCGAATTTGTCCAAAACTATGTTGGGGTCATTCCTCTCACCTTCAATCCACTCAAAGGTCTTGTATATCTCTCGTCCTTGTTCTCCGATCCACGTTCCAAGCCACCCCGCCTTGTGTTTGTCAGGCAGCCCAGGCAATGGACCGTCAAAAACGAATCCAACGTCGTTTCGGAATCGGACAAATTCCTGATACAGCGAAGTCGAATCCCAGTCAATAGTTGGGTGTTCAAAGTTCACGGATGCCATAGTTTATACGTTTCAAATACCAGCATCAGATGGCGTGGATGTACGGAGATCTTTGCAGATTCTTCTGACACCTTGGAAGATACTCAGGACTCCATGTTGGGCCAGACCGGAAGTGACGTTTATTCACGATCACGGAGCACAACGAACCACAACCGGAAATCAACATACGTTACATAACCCTTGAGGCAAGCTGACGTTTCCGGAGCCCTGGTTTCATGGCCGTAACTCTGGGTAGGCCTGGCCTACCCAAAAATTTGGAGCCTAGGAATATATTTTACTTTTTGCTTTGTGTTCCCAATAATTTTTATTCTCGTCTTGTTCTATTAACGAATGAGAGGTATTTTATTCAGACAAAAATTTGGAGTATTCTTGGATTTTGTTTTTTTCAAGCCTTTGAAAGTATCTGATTGGCCGACCCAAACACCTACCTTCAGTTAGGGCCCTGCCTTACCTGGCGAAGGGCTGAAGTCACGATACATCAGCTGCACCCCACTCACATTGTTTGTATTCTTGTCACATCAGTCACACCTCACTTCCCACAGCAGTACTCATCAATTTTCAGTTGAAATCCATTGTTTAACCTTCAGATGAACAATGGGGTACAGGTATACTCCAACTTCTCTTTGAACTCCAAAACTTTGTCTCCACAATTGGCCGAAGGTATATTGTGTCGTTTGACGCGGATGGACATTCGCCTTCACACAAACCAGTACTTTACTGTAAAATGGTCTTCTTCTTGTTCTTCTTCTTGTCTTTTCTCCATTTCCTCGCATTACAGAAATGGAACAATCAAATAATTTGATGGTCAAATGAAATTTGGAAGATTGAAGTTCTAGCTTGTTGTAATTGTCGGAAGAGTATCAATTTTGTCTCGTCCGTTTTGATTATGTGTGTTCTGTTTTGTTCCCACATTTCAGAAAGGAACCAATTTTTCACAGTGCGAGTGCATCCCATCACAGCCTTTAACCCTCGGGATGAGGAGTAGCTCCAAGCTCATTCCTGGCCATGCACTCCTGGGAAAATGTGGGTCCGAGTGTAACTCACTGGGCCTCTACCTCGCACTCATCTTTGTGGTCGTCATGGTCATGACATGCGCCCAGCCATGTGCACTCATAGTCACTCTCAGGTGAGTTTGTGTTGCCGGCTTGAGTATTGAGTGTGACCTGGAAATGTTGAGTCTGGTCATGCAGGTAGAAGAAGAAGCAACTACAGGGTGGTGTTGGCTGGCATTTCCTTAGAATCCTAGCCTATGGTGTGGAGCAGTGGTATACAGAGACATTGAGGAGGGTGTATGTATGAGTCCCAAACCCCCTCCCTCCTCAATCCCTCACTCTTCCCCAAAGCCATATGTAAATGTTGGAATGGATAACCTTAAGCTTTCAAAGAGAAATGGCTGTGAAATTTTTACAGCCTGGTGTTGGCTGGTGTTGGCTTAGCGGCCCTAACTAGTGAAGGCCGAAAGCCGTAAGCTCTGTGAAAGCCTGGTGTTGGCTTAGCGGTTTGAGTGGCGGCTTGGGATCCAAGGGTCCTGAGTTCAAGTCTCGTTTTTCCACTGAATTAACACCAGGGGGTTGACTCAGCCTGTCATCCTTCTGAGGTCGGCGAAATGAGTACTAGTGTACCGGTAATAGGGGCACTGCATCAGCGGCATATCTGCGCCCCTAACCAATGATGCAACCAGCAGCAAAAAAGGCTGCACACGAAGGGAAGGAGTATTGATGGATTCAGTTACTCTGATATTGGTGTGGCGCAGGCGTGATGGGCCGAATGGCCTCCTGCGCATCATTTCCTTGTTTCCTTGTCATCCTTGACATGGCCACTGCCCCTCACCCAAGCTCCATATTTCCACTTTAACCACAGGTATAAACCGTGGTTGTTACTGTCATAAACATTTGGTAAAGGGGGCACCAATCAAAAGGGAAGGGACTTGAAACATGGCAAGTGAGTTGGTAATCTGAACCTTGAAACGGAACATGTTACAAATCCTGTTACAAGTTACAATATTGCAAGGATTTAAGCTCAAACCTCATAGAGGTGAAAGGTGCAAGCCACAACAAAATCCTACCCAGCCATCGTCCGAACTGCGAACACACGAGGTTACCCGTAAGTAACAGGATACCTCATCCGCGTGCATCGAATCCCAGGGTATCATTTAACCATTTAAACGCCATCATTTCACCTTTAATGGACTTGTTGTCATCGAACTGCGGTTTCAGGTTGTGACTTTTGTTTTGATCGAGTACAGACGATGTCACATGGAAGTAAACACGACTCTGATTAGCCAATGTGATTGAGAACATGCTTGGCCTTTTAGTTTGGCAACAACCCTCCTTGTATTCACCCCTGATTTGCCATAAGGGGATCTCCTTTATTGCCTCAGCATCATCTTGAACAGTTTGACATCAGAACAATGCTTGCTCTGCTTCAGTCGGTCATTCCCAACAATACAGGGGAGGGGGGGCTCTTCAATCCCATGGAAAAGGAAACCGAGGAAAAGGTTGTTGGGCCCATGATGCCTGTTACTGTACAAACCATTATATTGTGATCTTTATCAACTTGGAACATCTCGAACATCTCCTCTCTCTCTCTTTTACTCTCTATTTCTCTCTTTTGTTATCTTTATCTCTCAGGAGAAGTGAATTCTTGTAGAATTTTTTTTTTTCCTGTAAGGCTTTCACTGGGAGGGTTGTGGAGTAGCTTCCACCTGAATCCTATCGAGGTTTCATCCTGATGACTCCGTCTTTCCTCTTTACTTCTTGGTCCCCTGTTTGATCCACTTGTATACTAATATGCAAGACATTTTATTTTGTTGTCCAATGTTTTTTTTAAAAATTTCTTCCACCTAAGGTGGATGGAGGTTATGCTTTCACCCCTGTCTGTCTGTGAGCAGAATAACTCAAAAAGTTGTTGACTGATTCGGTCGAAAGTTGGTGGACAGGTTGAGTGTGTGACGAGGATGAATTGGTCTGATTTTGGTGAAGATCTGGATCCGGCCTATCGGTGAGATAAAACAAACTGTTCAGCCTGGGGAGGTATGCGCTCTACCGAGTGCTGTTTTCGTTGGTTCTGTAATCACATTGTCATTTGAGAAGTGTCTGCTTGTTTTGAGGGTTTGACTTCGATGCACTCCTCAAAAACTGACGGATTGAGTTGAAAACCAATGGTTGTACTGGGGATGCACCGGTAGGTTTTTCACAGTTAAAAAAATAAATAAATTGTATTCTGTGGTTTAGGGATGTGCATGAGGGAGAGGGCAACACCCCAATTCTCTCCACGTAAATATTCATCAATGTTCTCCATGTAAATATTCATGTATTCATGAGGAATTCCTAAATGTAAATATTCAATTCTCCCGATGTATATATTCATGAAGACTTCGGATGGGTATTTGGTAATGGAGGAGTATTGATTATGGAGGAGATTAATTTGCCGGCGATAGATTAGATTAGGTGCATGAACAGGGAAAGAGCAAAGTAGATGAGGAATCTCGTCCAGGAATGCTTTTAAACACAGTTAGTAGATAAGCCCATGAGGGGGACTGCAGTATTAGTCCTCCTTTTAAGGAATGATCCGAATATGTTAAGGAGGTGGAGGTAGGGGAGCATGTGACGACTGCAAGTCCATAACATTTGGGGACAAGTAACTACTGCAAGTCCATAACACTGTGCGTGCGTGCGTGCGTGCAAGTATTCTATTAAGACTTTGGGAAAGTAGAATTTGAGTATTCGATTTTAGGGT
This sequence comes from Eptatretus burgeri, assembly GCF_056783735.1. Lineage (NCBI taxonomy): Eukaryota > Metazoa > Chordata > Myxini > Myxiniformes > Myxinidae > Eptatretus > Eptatretus burgeri. Next base: position 77,287,381 of record NC_140971.1, read on the forward strand.
AGGAGGAGAGAGTTAGGTACTCTAGATTGGAACAAACAGGAGGGCAAGTGGCATCACATGCAATAAATGGGCCACCTTGAAGGAGCTTTTGTGCAGTGTACAGAGCTTCCAATGAGGTGTAAATCCAGAGGCAGGAAGTGACTTGAGTGGTTGAGCAGGAAAATAAGGAGTGCTGTTAAGGATGAGCAGAAGACATTTATTTCATATCAAACAATGGGACTGGAATCGCTCATTTCGGTGCAGGAGTAAATGAAGGCTGGTTGAGAAAGTAACAAAGCAGGCCAAAAGAGAGTATGAGAAGGATATGGTCAAGAATATGAATATATAATGGAAAGGCATTCATTAAATATATAGGGGGTAAGAACAGGTCAAGACGACAAATGGCAGGCTTATTAAATGGTGGTAAATTGCTAATAGCTGAGAGAATCTATCTAGGGGGTGAGGATTGGCTTTTAGAGGAGTTCTTGGTCAGGGTAGAGGAAGTTGAGAAGCAGCTAGGAAAGTTAAGATACGACAATGCTCTGGGGCTAGATAATCTGCATCCAAGAGTAGTGAGGGACATGGCAGAGCAGATAGGCGTGATGCTAACCGATCTCCTTTACAGCTCATTGAAGTCAGAACAGGTACCAGGTTAGCAAACATAACTTATTCAATAAATGATCCAGAGAGGAATTGGGGAGCGAGAGACCTGTTGGTTAACTTCAGTTGTGGGGAAGCTGTGTCGGAGTGGCGACCCGTCCAGGATCGTGCCCAATAGCCAAGGGGACTGCTTAGGCAGCACCAACGCTCTGCACAGAGTATGGTCCCAATGGATGGATGGGTCAAATTTTCCAAATCACCAAATTCCTGTTTCCTTGGCAACTATTGTTTGTTTGGATGTTGCAAGTACTGTGCATGGCATATTTCATTTATTGATTTTTTTTTTAATGTATTTTTTTAATCACTCACGATAGTTCTTCTGAGTGGACCAGCATTGTCTATAACGTAAGCATACATGTCCCATGTGTCTCAGTCCACATCATCACTTCATATTGAATTTCCATTTCTACCAATACACACTCCAACGAAATTGCTCATTTGGGGTGAGACATCTACGTACCCATCGGAGACGGTTTACTCTGATTGTATTAACTAATTAAAGGGAGTCAGCATGGATCTCAGCAAAGGGAGATCGAGTTTAACAAATTTATTTTGAGTTCTACGAAGCAGTTTCTGATTAGATGGATGAGCAAAGTGCAGTGGCTGTTGCCATGTCGTGTATCCAGACTTTCAGAAAGCATTTGATAAGGTACCACGTTTGGAGGTTGTTAACTAAGCTGGTGGAGGAGCTGGTCAGGTTGCTAACTGGATTCATGATGGGAAGCAAAAAGTGTCTCAATGAGAGGACGTAAGTACCGGGCACCACAGGGATCAGTTGTTATAATAATAATAATAATAATAATAATGATAATAATAATTGGAACCATACTCTGTACAGAGAGTGTCGGTGCTGCCGAAGCAGTCTCCTGGCCTGTTGGGCACAATCCTGGACGGGTCGCCACTCTGACGCAGGATACTCGAATGGCTCAATTATCCCAGCAAGCTGTTGCTCAATTTGCCGACCTCGGAAGGATGACAGGCGGAGTCAACCCCCTGGTGTATTAATTCAGCGGCCAACTGGGCTTGAACTCAGGACCCTTAGATCCCAAGCCACCACCCTAACTGTGAAGCCAACACCAGGCTTGGATCAGTTATAGGACCATCATTATTCATTATTTAAATTAACGATTTGGACAGTGGGGTTAAGAGTCAGCTTTTCAACTTTGTAGATGACACCAAGCTTGGAAACTTGAGATGCTTTCATAAATTGGGTAAAAGATTGGTAGATGCGATTTAACATAAATAAATGTAAGATGCTGTGGAAGGGTATAAAGGAGAATGAGAAGAGTGGTTACATGATGCAAGGGGTTGTCTTGAGCAAGTCACACAAGAGAAGGATCTGTGGGTGATAATATATACAAGGGTTTGGGGTGGGCAAGCAAGAAGCACAGTGCCACACAGGTACAGGTAAAGCTAACAGGGTTTTAGGATGTTTTCGTAGGAGGATACAGTATAAATTAAGAGGTGGTTTTAACACTACAGGAATTTTGTGAGGCATCATGTCGAATATTTTGGACAGTTTTGGTCACCGCATCTCACAAAGACCGAGCTGGAGAGGGTTCAACGTCAGGCCACTAGATTGATTCCAGGCCTCGCGAGACGAAGCTATGATGAGCGGATTAAGGAGACAAGACTTTGTACATTAGAAAGGAAATGGTTGAGAGAATCTAATAAAAATGTTCAAGATAATGAAGGGTATAGACAAAATGAATGCAGGATCACGTGTGAAGGTAAGCCAGATGTTGTTGATCTGGACTTTTAGCTGTCTGTCTGCATGACTGTTCTGAAGGTGGAAAACGGAGCGGACTGACTTCTGGACATTGAGACGTAGGCGTCATTGGTGGTAAGTTATCAGGTCTGGCTGCTTGCCTTGCCCCCCCCCCCCCTAACAGCTCGAACTCGTCTAGTCTCGACTTTAGTTCGGCAGCAGCAGCGCTTGCCTCATTATTGTTAGTGGCAGTCTTCACTGTGCTTTGCAAGCGCTCGCATTCTGGATCCCATTCAGGAATGTATACTTTCCGATGGACGCGAGGGATGCACCTCTTGGAAATTGCAGTGACAGATTGGCAAAAGGCAGCGTAGCTGCTGTCAACATCTGCAGAGTCAGGGGCAGGGAGGGAGTCCACTGCTTTTGTTGTTCGATTGTAGTACATCTCCCAATCAGGTTTTCCGAAGTTCTACAGCACTTAGCGGGCGAGCTAGGAGAAGGGTGTATGACGAGCCGTACGCCACTTCTTCAAGGAACTAATCCGTCCATAAGGATGAGTTATTCACTCGTGCTTCATTTATTGATCGGAGCTTTCACAACAGCGTTGAAGTCCCATGAAGGATCTTTGGGATGGTGGACCAAAGTCCGACTGATTGTCATTTTAATTCCCTTTATTTATTTTTATTTATTTATAAAGAATGTGCAGTGACGTATAGCATGAGTACTTCGTTTTCTTTCTTTCTTTTTCTTTTTCTTTGGCTGGCGGATTTCCAGCCAACGTCCTTTTTTGTATTATGCTTTCTCACCAAAAGCTGTGAAAGATTTCTGAGACACGCAAGTAGTGATTGAAGAATATAACTTGTGAGTAACAGAAGACTTCCCTTGAATCACAAATGTGTCCTGATCCAAACTTGTACTGATTTTTAGCCTTTAGCCCTCTCTCCTCTGATCCTTTCTTCCAAGCCTCTGTCCCGCGTTGACGTACACCGGGAGCTGCCTCTCCCTTCTTACATACATGCAAAATATTGCCAGCTTGAATTGTTATTGTCCTCTGGGATGATGATGGGGAGGGGTAGGAGGAGGAGTAGGAGGAGGAGGAGGTGGAGGTGGTTTTAATGGCGATGGGGTTGATAAATAGGAAAACAGTGAGTATGATGGAGGAATAAGGGAGAGTAGTGGATAAAGGTACAAGAGAGATGGGGTGGGGAGTTGTTTCGTATGTAGCCTCTGGCTGCTGGTTGCATAATTTTCTGGAAGCAGACTGTGCCGCTGATGCAGTGCCCCTGTTGCCAGTAAGATGGTACTCATTTTGCCGAACTCAGAGCAATGACAGCCTGAGTCAACCCACCTGGTGTTGTTTCAACAGTACGACAGGGGTTCAAACATGAGACACCAAGATCTGAAGCCAACACCAGGCTGCAGGGGGTGAGGGAGTGGAGGGACATTAGGAAAGAGAGGGGTCAAAATACTGTGATTGCATGTGTTATTTGCATACCGGACTGGCAAGATGGACTGGACCCGAGAGGTACACACACTCGCCTCTAATTTGTCTTGCTTCTGAACGGCACATAGATCGGTTTGAATCTTGACCCAGCTATAAACTGTCGTCCCGGTGTTTCACAGGCAGGGTGATTCATCATTGTGTGTGCCCTCCCTCAGATTTCCGTGAAACTGGGTGGCCCGTCTGCCGGAATTATTTGGTATACGTTAAAGATCCCACTGTGTCCTTCGCGAAGAGTAGGTGAGCTATTGCTGGCACCATGGACAAATTTCAAATTCATGTTCTGACCTACAGAGGGCACTACATCAGCAGCATAGCCACATCCTCAGCGAATCATCCTACCCTTTAGCCTTGTGCTGCGTACAAAAGAAGATGTGTATACCAGCCAGGTGTGTCATTGCATGACCCCCCCCCCTCCCTTGTGTCTGTGTGTACAAAACCAAGGCTTGTGAAAAAGCGAGGTAACCGAGGGCACAAAGGCAATGTACTGACATAGGGGCTGCAGGTGGATGGGCACAAGCAACAAAATGAGAGAGGAGAGGGAAGGAAACCTACAAGTTAGAGAGTTGGGCAATTTATCCTTTAAGGGGGTAGAGATCATGGGTAGGGATGCGGGGTGATGGGAGATTGTGATGCACCACCAACGTGAAGCCTTTTTTTTGTATCCACTGTCGAGGCTCGTATGAGAGCTAACACAAAGAATGTACAGCAAGGGGAGCAAGATACAAGAGGGATGGGAGAGGGAAGGACAAAACAGTGGGGAACATGGGGAATACAAGATGGACACTACAGGGACTTTCAGGAAGAAAAGCAGGGTATTTGAAGGAGGTGGGCTTGGGGGTAGAAAAGATCGTGGATTTGGATGAGGGATGATAAGAGGTGGTGGTGGTGGTGGTGGTGGTGGTGGTGGTGGTGGTGGTGGTGAACAGCTGTTTTGAAGGCCTGGAGGGAAGAATGGGAATGAATAGAGTGAGGGAGTTTATTCCAAATATTCGACGCAGCGACGCACTGTTCTGGCACATGCTCCCATACCTGACCTGACCTGACCTGACCTGTTTATTCCAAAGGTGGAAAAAAAAGAGGAATGAAAGAGTGAAGGTGAGCAGTGATTCATGATTTGGTAGTTTTACCAGAAGGGGGTTGTTGGCGGACCATGAGCACCCTGCGGAAATATGGGGGGGGGGAGGGAGGTATATGTCAGACAGAGCAGGGGGGGGGGGTGAGGCCAGAGAAAAGACGGTAGAAAACAGAAAGACTGGTGACCTGCCTGTCGAAAGAACATATCGAAAGCACGTGATATATCTCGGGATGTGGCTCTGATCTCATGTCTGGAATTGAGGATCTCCATCCATTGTTGGGAGAGGAGAAGCAGCATCTCCAGGGTAGAGTAACCTGGTCTGAATCCAAATTGATGATCGGAAATCGGATGATCGGAGAAGAGGAAGGATTTAATGTCTGAAGCGATGATGGATTCTATAACCTTGCTGATTGAGAGAAGGCTGATTGGTCTGTAGTTGCAGGGATCTGTTTTTGCACCTTTTTTGTGCAGGGCAGTGATGTTTGCTGATTTCCAACCAGATGGCAGATCTTCTTCTTCCTCTTTCGGCTCGCTCCCGTTAGGGGTCGCCACAGCGGACCAACCGTCTCCATTTCGCTCTATCCTCCACATCTTCCATTGACACTCCAACCACCCGCATGTCCGCCCTCACCGCATCCATGAACCTCTTCTTTGGCCTTCCTCTTCTCCTCCTGCCTGGCGGCTCCATCTTCAACATCCTTCTCCCGATATACTCCGTTTCCCTCCTGTGCACATGTCCAAACCATCTCAATCTCGCCTCTCTCACTTTGTCTCCAAACCGTCCTACCTGCGCTGTCCCTCTAATATACTCATTTCTTATCCTATCCATCCTTGTCACTCCCAACGAGAATCGCAGCATCTTTAACTCTGCCACCTCCAGCTCTGCTTCCTGTCTTTTTGTTAGTGCCACCGCCTCCAAACCATACAACATAGCTGGTCTCACTACCGTCTTGTATACTTTCCCCTTCACTCTTGCAGCGACCCTTCTGTCACAAATCACTCCTGCAACTCTTCTCCACCCACTCCATCCTGCCTGCACTCTCTTTTTCACTTCTCTCCCACACTCTCCGTTACTTTGGACAGTTGATCCCAAGTATTTAAACCAATCCACCTTCCCCACCTCAACTCCTTGCAACCGCACCATACCACCACCCTCCCTCTCATTTACGTACATGTACTCCGTCTTACTCCTACTGACTAACATTCCCCTTCTCTCCAGTGCGTACCTCCACCGCTCGAGGCTCGCCTCAGCCTGCTCCCTACTCTCCCTACAGATCATGATGTCATCTGCGAACATGATAGTCCATGGAGACTCCAGTCTGATCTCGTCCGTCAACCTGTCCATCACCATTGCAAACAGGAAAGGGCTCAGAGTCGATCCTTGGTGCAATCCCACTTTAACCTTAAACCGGTCCGTCATTCCTCCCGCACACCTCACCGCTGTCACACTCTCCTCCTACTTATCCTGCACGATCCTCACATACTTCTCCACCACTCCCGACTTCCTCATACAATGCCACAACTCCTCTCTTGGCACCCTATCATAAGCTTTCTCTAAATCCACAAACACACAATGTAACTCCTTCTGGCCTTCCCTATACTTCTCCATCAACATTCTCAAAGCAAACATTGCATCAGTGGTGCTCTTTCCTGGCATAAACCCATATTGCTGCTCACAGATCGTCACCTCTCTTCTCAACCGAGCTTCCACTACTCTTTCCCACAACTTCATGGTGTGGCTTAACAACTTTATCTCTCTGTAATTTCCACAGCTCTGCACATCACCATTGTTCTTGAAAATCGGAACCAGTACACTTAATCTCCACTCCTCCGGCATCCTCTCACTTTCCAAGACTTTATTAAACAATCTGGTTAACAACCCCACTGCCATCTCTCCTAAGCACTTCCATGCCTCCACTGGTATACCATCTGGGCCAACCGCCTTTCCACTTTTCATCTTCTTCATAGCAGTCCTCACTTCATCCTTACTGATCCATCCCACTTCCAGATTCACTATCTCCACCTCTTCCAACCTTCTCTCTCTCATTTTCTTCATTCATCAGCTCCTCAAAGTACTCCATCCACCTTCTCAACACACTCTCCTCGCTCGTCAGCAAATTCCCATTTGCGTCCTTTATCACCCTAACCTGCAGCACATCCTTCCCAGCTCGGTCCCTCTGTCTTGCCAATCGGTATAAATCCTTTTCCCCTTCTTTTGTATCCAAAAATATGCCTTTTCCTTGGCCTTTGCCACCTCTCTCTTTGCCTTTCACCGCCACTCCTTGTACTCCTGCCTACTTTCTTCATCTCTCTGACTATCCCACTTCTTTTTCGCCAACCCCTTCTTCCTTATACTTTCCTGTACTTCCTCATTCCACCACCAAGTCTCCTTATCTTCCTTCCTCTGTCCAGATGTCACACCAAGTACCTTCCTAGCTATCTCCCTCACAACTTCTGCTGTCGTTGCCCAATCATCCCACCCATCTTTACCACCATCCAACGCCTGTCTCACCTCCTCCCTAAATTTCACGCAACAGTCTTCCTCCTTCAGCTTCCACCATCTGGTCCTTGGTTCAGCCCTCACTCTCTTCCTCAACCTCACCTCTAAAGTCATCCTACAGACCACCAATCGATGCTGTCGAGCGACACTCTCCCCTGCCACCACCTTACAGTCACTAATCTCTTTCAGGTTGCATCTCCTACTTAAGATGTAATCCACCTGTGTGCACTTTCCTCCACTCTTGTATGTCACCCTGTGTTCCTCCTTCTTCTTGAAATACGTATTTACCACTGCCATTTCCATTCTTTTTGCAAACTCTACCACCATTTGCCCTTCCACATTTCTCTTGTTGAGACCGTACCTCCCCATCACCTCCTCATCCTCTTTATTCCCTTCCCCAACATGTCCATTGAAATCTGCTCCAATCACCACTCTTTCATCCTTGGATACACTCTCCACCACTTCATCTAACTCACTCCAGAAATCTTTATATTCCATCTCACACCCCATATGTGGGGCATATGCACTGATGACATTCATCATCACCCCTTCAATTTCCAACTTCACACTCATCACTCGGTGGAAATGCAGATGACCTTGAGTAAATGAGAGGCTGAATAGAACAGAGAGAGGGTGAGCAAGAGCAGCAGAACAGGTTTTTAGGACACGTGGGCTGATGCCGTCTGGACCGGTTGTAGAATCTGAGTCGAGCTTTGACAGCAACCTCTCCACCTTGTCAGGAGAAAAGGACACAGAGTTCAGGGACAGCTGGGTGTGATTGGGTAAGGTGGGTGCAGAAAACAATAGGTTTGGGACACAAGATTTAGAAGCAAACACGGAGTATAGGCATTCAGCCTTTTCCCGTGCAGTGTCAGCTGTGCAGACCTTTCCGGTAAGGGAGGGAATGGAAGGGGAACATCCACCAGAAACAGACTTAACTAGATGCCACCAGGATATGGAGGAGGGAGAGAGGTTTGTCAGTTCAGACTTGAAGCCTTGCTGGGTGGAGTGGGATTAAACTATTTCTGAAAGGCAGCTTCACAAACCGTAGGAAGGCAACTTGTTCTTGTTTCCACAAATATTCAAATTTTCTTTGTACCCTGCCAGCAGTTAAAATAAAAGTTTTTTTACACTCTCATGTTCATGGTTTACCTATTCGTGAACCTTCATGCTCAAGTTTACCGTAAACACCATCTAGCTTTATGCTGACCACGTTGTAACACCAGCCATTGGCAAACAACATTTGGTACCTTCCATCAAGCCAAGGGCACCAACTTGCAAACCATCTATCTCCCAGGCTTCCACTCACTCCAGTTTGATCATAAATCTGGGCTGTTGTACTCTGCATGGGACCAGTGGCTGGTTCGCCTGGTGCTCCCAGTGCACCACAAAGATCGCTTTGAGGAGTATCGCATAATGTGTTGACCTCAAGTGTTTGCCTGCTGAGAAGCAGCACCTCCCTTCCCCAAAGGGGAGACCAAATCTCCGTAGGCTTGGCTTGAACCATGGATGGAGACCAGGTGGCCACCAGGTCATCGTAGCTGATTGGGAACACTTGTATGCCATGCACCCTGTGGAGATAGTCATCTCGGTGCCTAAAAGCTCACCTGTCATTTGTTACCTTCCTGATTTTCTGTTTCGCTCCACCACTGCATCTTTCCTTTTCAAAGGTAACTCTTACCTTTCCATCCACACCAACCTCATTGGTTTTCTTCTCTCCCATTAAACCCATTTGGTACAGGTAGCCCCAGGATTGGACCATTTTGAGAATATTAATTCTCACCCACCACAGGGTTTGGGGACCCATATTCTGTTGATTGATCCTTGCTTATGATAATGTTTATTCTTCAATGGCCATAATTATTCCCACATTATTGTGGGGTTGGCTGGGGGGAAGCTAGGCCCGAGTCTTTCATGAACCAGCTGACCAGGCCTCATGTTCGATTAAGGTTAGGGCAGGAATTTGAAATTTGTTCATGGTGCCGGCATTGGCTCACCGACTGTTCACGAAGGACACCGTGGGATCGTTAACATCCACCGAATAATGCCAGCAGATGGGACGCCATTTTAATGTCCATCTGAGGGATGGCACACACATTGATGAATCACCCTGTCTGTGAAACACTGAGATGACCGGTTATAACAGGGCAGAGAGTCGAACCCAGACTTGGCAGCTTTGAGGTGTGTGTGTGTGTGTGTGTGTGTGTGTGTGTGTGTGTGTGTGTGTGTGTGTGTGTGTGTGTGTGTGTGTGTGTGTGTGTGTGTGTGTGTGTGGTTACCTGTAGTCCATCCTGCCAGCCATGATCCTTGCTTGTGATTCTCCAGACTCATTAAGCTGGCATATTTAAGTTTTTTTTACTTTTATTTATTTATTTATTTATTTAATATATTTCAGTGCATTTGTAGGAAAGCAGTAATTTCCATTTTCCTTTGTCTGCGAGCAGATCGGTGGATCCACATGAACGGCCATTTGCTCTGGGAATGCAGTTCGTGCTCTTACGGACACTTGGTAATTTGCCAATGGTCACTGATCACTTTGCGCTGTCATTTCACAATTTATTATCTGTAAATTGCATCACCAATGACAATCATGCTGTCATCCCCACAATTTATCATTCGGAATTTATTTTTTGCTTTTTCTTGTTGATTCTACGATCAGAACGTTACACTGTGAGATTGAGCCGAAGGGCATTTTCTGAGGAATCATTTTACTTTTGCAAACCACCTTCATCACCACAGTGGCACCATTCAGGGCCATCTTTTCTTTTTACATCCACAAATATGGAGGGAAGAATATCCTCCTATCTACACCCCACCCCCCATTCAATAGTATATGGTAATTGTTTTCTGTATACAAAGTCGAGGTTTGTGGAAGAACTAGAAAACTGACAGATCGGGATGCAAAAAGAGAGACAGACCAGGATTGGGGGGGGGGGGGGGACAAAGCATGGAAAGAGCAGTGGGTGCAAGACCATAAAAGTGGCAATATAAGACAGAGACCACCTACCTTCTCTGTGGTGGGAGAATAATAGGCCCATAGAATCAGCCTCAGCATGGAAGAGTCCAATAATCTTGAGGGCAATGGTTTCCACAGTGTCAAGCTGAGCTCTGTGTTCGGCAGGGGTGCCAGCCCAGAGGGGGACAGCAGTATTCAATCAAGCTGTGGATGAAGGCCTTGTAGGTGGACAGGAGTTCAGGTGTGCTGAGGAAGGATTATGTATAACGGAGGAAGCTCAGTTGGCAACTGGCTTTGGAAGCCGATCTTGAAATGTGGTGTTCCCAAGAAAGCTCATGTCTGATAGTGAGACCAAGGAGCTTGAGCAACTGAACTTCCTCAAGAGGGTTGTTAAGAAAGTATATGGGAGGGGGGAGGTTGCCATACAAGAGAGAGAGAGAGACAGACAGACAGACAGACAGAGACACACACAGAGACACACACAGAGAGACAGAGACACACAGAGACAGACACGGAAGACATATTCCATGTGTTTTTGTCAAGGTCTGAAGAGCAGGAAGAGGCTGATGCCTGCCTTTCTGAAGGATGGTGGATGTTACAGTGGAAGGTGGAGACATCAAGTACAAGATAGAGGATTTTCCAGAGAGTGAGAGATTGTCGATGAAAATCAGGAATAAGACTGAACCCAGAACACTGCCTTGTGGCACTCCAGCCTTGACAGGGAGAGGAGAGGAGAGGATCCTGGTGTGAGCCACACCTTGGCTATGAGAATTGAGTAAGTCAGTAAGCCATGTGTGGATATGGCCTTGGATGCCATAGGCAGAGAGTTTGGACAGCAAGGAGGGATGCCAGACTGTATTGAAAGCACGTGATATGTCCAAAGAGACGTTCCTGATCTCATGTCTGACATCGAGGGCCTCCATCCATTGTTGATAAAATAGGATGAGTACGTCCACGGTGGAGTGACCTGGTCTGAATACCAAGCCTGCTCAATGTTTGCCAGCCTATGGTTGTTTGTGCTGCATCATTGTAAATGCTGAGTGTCAAGCAAGTAAGCAACACACCATTTTTACGTCTTTCATATGATTCAATCGGGTTTCGAGTTGCCGACCTCCCAGATTATGAGTGAGAGCTCTACCATTAGACCACCGAGTCTGGTTAAAAATTTTCATTTCAGCCCCCTCCCCCTCCACTTCACTTTATAAATTGATGACCCCATTATCTCTTCATTGAAGTTGCATTTATATCTCTCAACTGTCTTTTGAAGGATCACCTACTTTCTGTATGGTACTTTGGAGGTAAATAGTTGCCAAAGTAAAATCTGTACTCCGCTAACCTGTCACACCCAACCCCTGCCCTTTTCTCCATAGCTTACATCCCAACGCCCATTTTTTTTGGAGCAATTATCGACGTGACCTGCTTGTTGTGGCAGCAAAGGGCGCCTCCTGTATGGTATGATGGGCCACAAGGTCCAGCTGGATTCGGCAGGACCATAGGGGCAACGAGCTCCTGCTTAGAGTACGATGCGACCCTTCTCCGCCTGGTATATTTCGGTCTCGTAGCCATTCTCAAGCTGCTTGGGTTTCTGTTCATGTTGCTGACCTGGTGGTCTCTGCGAGGAAAGCATATCAAGGCAAAGTACACTGGTCGTTCTGCACAGCCTTTTGATAGTGAACGTACAAACTCCACTTCTCCATGTGCTTTGATGTCGGTCAGTGTGTGATTGCATCCAACTTCTTCTTAATTTAACCTCAGGGACTTTTAGGAGATTTGGGATCGGCAGCGGCCTCTTCTGGTAACCTCAGGGATTTAATCAATGGCTCGGAAGGTTTAACATCTGATTTAAAATAATAATAAATTTTTTTTTTTAACTAACTCGGCTTGTAAAAACATTTTACACTAATTATTTCGGATCTGGATGTGGAAGAATTTTGGTGGAGGGATCTAAAAGATGAGTTTATTGGCTCAGATGCTGTTTCCTTCTCGGGACTAGTAAAAGGGAGGGTAATGGATAGAATTGGGTAGAAATGACAAAGGAAGCCTGGGATAACTGATCCACAATAGCAGTAATAGAGAAACGCTCTCGACAGTTTTGTTGAAAACCCCATGGTTTGAAAATCTTGCAAAGGTTCTTTGTATTCCATGAGCAATACAGATGGGGATGGGGATGGAGATGGATATGGTGATATTGTCAAGGAAGTCGTTATCGATTGGATGGATATTGAACTTCCAAAGTGTCATTGACCTCTTGTTTTTGGACAAGTGATTGTTTATTCCATTGGGAAAATTTTTTGTATGTTTTAGAGTCAATTATGTCGATCAAATTGAGTAATTTAACATTTCCCTTCCAAAAATCATTTGAATTTTATGCTTTTCCCAATATCCTGCACTGGGACTTGCACGTTTTGCACTCCTTTTGTATTGTTTGTATATGTTGTCATTGTTGAAGCGTTTTTTTGTTTGTTTTGTTGTTTTTTTAAACTGTGTGTGTGTGTGTGTGTGTGTGTGTGTGTGTGTGTGTGTGTGTGTGTGTGTGTGTGTGTGTGTGTGTGTGTGTGTGTGTGTGTGTGTTGTGCTTTCATTGACATTATGATCCTTTTGTCCTTTTGCGTTTAAATAAATGAACTTTTCCTGTTTCCAATTTTATTTTTCCAAGTAGAGAAATGTTCTTTTTATCTTGGGTTTTCACAGTTTGAGATGTGTGCTGTACCTCGCTCAATTACGGGCGCAGTGACCACACGACCACCAGACAGCAATGGTGCTGTTCGTTTTGCCCTCATCTGGTGCTTCCAAGAGCACGGGATTCTGCTAGAAACTTGTCAGGATGCAGCTTAGAAGATTCGTTCTGATGACAGGTCATTGAAACGGATCTAAATGATTCTCATCAAGTCATCATCATCATGTACCATGCATGCTCTGTAGAGAGTGTCGGTTCTGCCAAAGTAGTTTATTGGCTATGGTAACAATCCTGGACGAGTCGCCACGCTGACGCAGGATACTCAAGTGAGTGTGCAGGAATTTGGAATTTGTTCATTGTGCTGGCAATAACTCGCTTGTTCTTCTTGAAGGACGCCGTGGGATCTTTAATGTCCACCACATACCAGTGCTGGCAGACAGGTCTCCCAGTTTAACGTCCAACCGAGGGACGGCACACACATCGAGTTACCTTGCTTACGAAACACCAGGATGACAGCAGATGGGTCCTCCAGCTTAGCATCCATCCAATGTATGGCATGCATTGATGAAGCAGCTGGGTGGGGATTCAAACTCAGGTTAGACAGCTCAGAGGTGAGTATGCATTCCTTTTCGAGGCTATTCTACCAGGCCTATCGGTAATGCTGAAACAAAAATTATTTTATTTATAGGCTATCCCCCCAACCTCTTGCCTTTCTGCCACTCATACACACATGTGCAATGTGACCACACATTGTATTGAACTCTGGGTAGAGTTTCACCCAAGGAATTCTGGGGGAAGCCGTGTCGTTCTCTACTGATCCTCTTCCATCTTATTTCGCTATTCCATGAGCCTAGATTTCTGTAAACCCACCAAAACGAAGCTTTTAAAAGTACAAGACTGCATAAACTATGGGAAACTGTCACTCATGTGTCACCCGTGTGTTTTATATCACCTGACCATGCAGGATTTAATAAATTGAATATGAAATTTGGTTTCCCGGCTGCATGATTGTACTGGAGTGAATTTGATATATCAAGTAACCGATGCAAAGGCCTGCTATTTGGTAAGGCTTGTCATGACGGCTTGTCTGCAAGCAAGTGCGAGGAGATCGGAGAGTTGGGAGATTGTGTGCTCCATAATGCCACCCCTCCTCCTGCCAATGCCCAGGCGGCAGTTTTCGATTGCACCAAAAACAACACAGGTGGGCCTACCGATGCGATCATGCTTTCCAATTCACTTATCATGTCCACTACTTCACAACATGAAAATCTTTTTGAAACTCGGATCGGATCGTGAACCATGCTCTATACAGAGTGTGGCGTCGGTGCTTCCGAAGTAGTTTCCATGGTTAAGCTTGGGTAACAATCCTGGATGGGTCGCCACTCCGACGCAGGAATTTGTAATTTGTTCACGGTGCCCATGATAGCTCACCTACTCCTCACGAAGGACACCCGTGGGATATTTGACGTCCACCAACTAATACCGGCAGACGAGATGCCACTTTAACGTCCATCGGCCACACACATTGATCAATGACCCTGCCTGTGAAACACCTGGATGACATTCCACAGCGAGATCAGGATTGGAACCCAGGCTCGGTGAGTGTGCACCCATTTTTGAAACTGGTTTAAGAAAAAGGGAAACAAGGTAATTTATTTTTTCTTTTTTTTCAGATCTGAATTACTTTTATTGTAATCTGATTGCAAACACAAAAGAGCTCACGTGTTAACTTTGTCTGTGTCAGTTTTTCACTTGTTTCCCCGTGCGAGGCAGTCAGACAGGTGTTGCTGGGGAAGTGCCATGTGTCCGTGGATGGAGGATGGGAAAAGCGAACCACTTGGTATACAGTGACGAGGTAAGCATTTGAGGAAGGGGGGGTTTTGAGAGAAAACATACGGTACGTCATGTATTGGTCTTGTTTCCAGTGCCTGATTCACAACAACAAACACTGCACCCATTCTATTTGGTTTCAAACACGCACAAACACAACAAAACATGGAGCTCAGGTCATGCTTTATCTAAAATCTAGAACCCACGACGACCGTAACTTGTACATAGAGCGATTGCCTCAAAGCAGCCTGCAGGAAAAGCCATAAGGAGCACTATTTGGTGCTTTTTGTACAGTCGGTTTACCTTTATGGGACATTTTAAGATCACATGGGGTTTATTAGACTGGCTGAGTGGTTTCATACAATCAAGCCAAGCAGCAGCTCGAATGCCATGGTTTTATGATTCTTAATGGGCAGTGGCATTATTTCTTCAATGTCTTTGGAGTCCTGTGGAGATACACTTGCTTTCAGGATGGTATTTTGGAGGTAAATCTGTGTGACGACATGCCCCCCTTTTCCCCCCTCAAACTATTGATGTCGCATGTTTAACACAAGGAATTCCAGGGGAAGAGGGGAAACTGGCGATCAATCTGCCATCTTGGTTTCCAGGTGTCTTTTACTCTCTTTAGACAAGCTCTCCCTCAACCGGCAGCCGGAATTGCGAACAGCATCTGGAAACCAAGATGGCGGATTGAGCCCCAGAATTCCTTGCGGTAAATGTCTTGATGTTTGAGTATAACGACTTCAAGGGATCCTCCTATTAATTTGCAATTTGTCACTGGCTTTGACACCAGCACTATTTTTCTATTGTTCCAGACCCTCGGCATCAAAAAGCTCCATTTAGCAAACTAACAGTTCCAAATGGAGCACCTTACCACCATTAGAGCATTTAATGTTCCGCATCAAATGTGGCAATAAATGTGAATTTTTGCTCCCAGCTTGCTGGCTCGACGACAGAAGACACCATTTGCATTTTTGCCATCTCAATCCCTATCCCATTTTCGAATCCTGTGCGGGTTCAGGCAACTTGCTCTTCGGCCTAATGAAGAAATAGGTTCATCCCATTTCTTCAGTCAGGCCAGTGTCACGTAAACCACTTGTGGTTGAAGGTGTTGTTTGTCTTTTCAATTTGATATACTGTATATTGTTTCTCCTCTTCGTTACACTACCACAATAGCTACCCTCAGTCATTGTTTTCAGTTTTCGATGGTAACAATGTCTGCATCTTTAACCTGTGGCACAGTTTCTTCTTCCCAGATGGTAACGAATACAAAGTGTATCAGCCAGGTACCTTGATCGCCTCTCGTGGTCGTGGGGCTTTGTTCTTTTTCATCAAGTTAACAACTTTCATCATTTCATCTTTGGTAGGAGGCTCTGCCATGTGCTCTTGACACGGTTTCCATTTTATCAATACTGAAAGAGTTCCTTCATCTACATTGGAGGATCTTGAGAAGTATGCCATTTGGGGGTTTAAAGGGAATAAACTACTCCTGCCATCTTTTAGGAACGTTGCATTTGTCTGTCAATTGCAGCTTCTTTGTATTTCAATGCAGGTGCTGCCCCTTGATGTGGTCCATCGAGACCCGTTGAGGGCAGTGATAATCGAAACTTGTGGAGTCACCTTTGGACCTGTAGGGCAAGCCCACCATGGAGTACTATACTGACCTCAAATTGCAAGGATTGGTGATCATCCTATATGTTTGTGATTATTATTTTGAGGAAACTGATGCGTACTGGTCAGATGGGTCTCCAACACATAACCTACAGTGTATCCCCACAGTCCTTATGTAGAAACTATTTTCAGCGTCTGCTAAGTTGGCGACTATTAGTATTAATGAACTACAATATTTATTGATGCATTATTACCTACGCCACCGAAGGTGGACAGAGGTTTTGTTTTCAGCCCTGTCTGTTTGACTGTTTGTTTGTCAGTCCTTGAGCATGATATCTCAAACAGTTGTGGATGAGTTGGGTCGGTGACAAGAACAAGCCAATTCGATTTTGGTTCAGGTACGGTTTCATATTTGGCCTATCAGTGGGATGCAAAATGTAAACTGTTTAGCCTGGTGGAGGTGTGTGCTCCACTGAGTGCGGTTTTAGTATACATATGGGTCTATTGAACAGCAATTGCTTTGAGTGTCCAACCATTCTAACCACTTCACTTTCCTCCCCCCCTCCAGCCACCACAACCTTTCCCTTTTCATTATCAACTTTCATCCCATGCTGTGCACAGGGGGTTTCATCTTGATATG
Source organism: Eptatretus burgeri (assembly GCF_056783735.1). Classification (NCBI taxonomy): domain Eukaryota; kingdom Metazoa; phylum Chordata; class Myxini; order Myxiniformes; family Myxinidae; genus Eptatretus; species Eptatretus burgeri. Next base: position 77,304,521 of record NC_140971.1, read on the forward strand.
ATGGTGTTTCCTTTACAGTATGAAAAGGGGATTTCTAAGCAAAGCAACCATAATGTTCAAAGGAACGTATAGTATACTTCCTATATTGAGTCAATTTCTAGATTAACGACTTTAGGTATGGTTACAGGATTTAAAGATTGTTTGAAAATTATTCCGAACGTATAGAGTTGTTGTTGTTTGATTGATTTTGATTATTAAGCTGTGTTTGTGTATCTTGTGAGGTGGTTAAATCTGTCTATGTGTAAATGATAAATGTGCTGTGCTCCTGTGCCCGAGTCGTTGCTTCTCACTTTGCACCTGACCGCCAACTCAGGTGCTCAGCAGATCCTTCAGAATAACTTGGTCCAGGTTTGTGAGATGACCCTGGGTGAGTAGTGTCAGATAGTGGTTCAGCATTGCCTCATCGACTGTGTGCATCTTCGCCTTCCCTCCTGGTCGACCTACGCGTCGCATGAAGCCTCCGTAGCGCTTCTCGAGGTGAGAAAGCTCCTGGGAGGGTCCCGAGTCAATCCCTTCATCCATCTCCTCCCGCTCCTCCTCTTTCCCTGGCTGAGCGGATTCGTCTGTGCGATGCTGGACCCCTTTCCAGATACGCTGCAAAGTGAGTGCATGACCACCCTTCTCATCCTCCACAGACGGCCAAGTCAAGCCCATTGTAGACTCCTGTTCCTCCAGAGTCTCATCCTCGGCGCTTCTTGATCGGAGGTAGTTGTCCTGCACCCTCCAGCCTTTCCATCCCTTATTCTTGGACATGAAACCGCCATAGCGTTTATCCAGGGACATGGCTGATATTGTGCTGCGACAATCGTCCCACACTGATCTTGAGGACAGCAAGTCATTGCACTTTAGCAAACAAACCTGCAACAGAGAATGCACTTTTATGTAGGAATGTTATTTCAGATTACTTCAGCCATTTCCACTTGCAAGCCACACTTGTGCATCAGCACAGCTCTCAGCAAGATTTGCACATACAAAACAACTACTATTACTACTTTAATCGCTCCAAATATTCCCACTTTTTGTGTGCTTTGTAGAAGCCCTGACACCTTGACATTTTAGCCAGTGTATGCCGATGTATAAAAAATTTGCCGAATACGCTGGCACACGTCGAATACATTATCGGTAAGTTTTGTATACGTTAAGAGCACGCTGGCATACGTCGTAGTATGCTGGCATACATCGTAGTTCGCCGAGCTGTTCGACAAATTTTCCATGCTTGAAATTTTTTGACGTACGCCAGCGTGTGACTCACACGTTCTGCATATGCTGGCCATAAGTTGTAGGCACCTTACGCAATCGTTGACACACGTCGACAGACGTTACTTGTAAGTTACTCATAAGTCGAAACACGTCGAGGTAATGTTTACCGTCAGTGTTCCAGACTCCATGTTTTTTTTTTTCTTCGGTATGACGGTGATGTTGACACTTCGATTTCTAGTGCGGTTATAATATAATATAATTAATAGGCTGCCGCTCAACGATTTAAATCATAACCGCACTAGAAATCGAAGTGTCAACATCACCGTCATACCGAAGAAAAAATAAAAACAATGTCACCCGCAGGGTGACCCATATCTTGCCAAAAGGTGACCACGTGTGACTTCTTTCAGGTCACACTGAGGTGAACAGAGCTGCTATCCACCAGGAGCGACTCCTTGAGGAATATCTGCCTACGAGAGATTCTGATGAGAATCGTTCTACAGAGTAACCATGAAAAATATGCGTTTGCCTCATAACGTCACCAAATGATGTCATAATGTCTCAAGCTTGACATATCTCGAAAGCACTCATCGAGGTGTTAAATTTGAGGTACTACACGATATGGTTCCTAAAACTTGAAAATTTGACCTTGGGGTCAAATATGTTTGACCTCAGGCGCTAACCATGAAGGTCAAGGCCAATCGCCACCAAAAATTAATCAGCTGAGCGCCAGACCATGACCTATGTTCCCATTAATTTTGAAGACGATCCGATCAAAATTACTAAAAAAATAAGGGTTTCGTCGACTCCCCTGATTTGCGACAAAGTGACCTTGACCTTTGACCTTGACCTTCAAAATTTTGTGCACTGAAAGGGACCTCTATAGGCCTCTGATATGCGAAGTTACAAAAATTTCCAATGATAACTGTGCTCTGCAGAATTTTTTATACGTGATTACAGACAAACAAACAAACAAACAAACAAACAAAAAAAAAAAAACATACAAGCTGACTAACATATCTTGCAAAAACTTCGTTTTGGCAAGATAAAAAGAAACCAAAAAAAAAAACCATGGAGTCTGGAACACTGACAGGTTCCTCCTGTGAAGCCCATTTTTATATAGCAATTCCCTTAAACGCTGCCAATACGGTAGCTGCAAGTTAGAAACACGTTCAGTAAGTTCTGTGGTCGTCCGGAAGACGTCAATCAAATACGTCAATGTGCGTTGGAGATACGTTACACATAGGTTCAAAGCACGTTAGTCATAGGTTAAAAATTAAGTTTCGGGTATGCTAAACATTACCTCGACATGTTTCGACTTATGAGTAACTTACAAGTAACGTGTGTCAACGATCGCGTAACGTGCCTAAAACTTATGCCAGCTTATGTGGAACGTGCGCGTCATTCGCTGGATACGTCGAAAAATTTTCAACATGCTGAAAATTTGTCGAAGTACTCGGCGTACTACGACTTATGCCAGCGTGCTTCAGCATGCTCTTAACGTACACAAAACTTACCCATAACGTATTCGACGTGTGCCAGCGTATTCAGCAAATTTTTTATACATTGGCATATGCTGGCTAAAACGTCAAGGTGTGACTGCGGCTTGACACTTCGATGTCTAGTGCGGTTATGATTTGAATTGTCGAGCCACAGCCTTTTAATCGGCTACGCCACGTGATCGTCGGTGATACGCTGCTGCGCGCTATGCATAAGTTGGACTATCGTTGGGCATAGGTTGTGAACGCCGACAACACGCTCAGCATTCGTTGGTATAAGTTATCTATATGTTATTGAAACGTTCTGTGTACGTTACTAATACGTTATGCATACATCCAAAACTGGAAAAAAACATCAATAGTTCAGCGTACGCCAGCGTTTTGCATACATTTTGTTACCTTGCCATATGCTGGCTAAAACGTCAAGGTATGACAGGGCCTTTAGGGAAGGATTGACCCAAGTGTTTCACAAATGGGCTGGCCAGGCCCCACGTTCGACTGCAGCTGATTTGACAAGGAATTTGTAATTTGTTTGTGGTGCCAACGATAATTCGACAATACTTCACAAAATATAGTCATCCATCGATCCAATGGGACCGTACTCTGTGCAGAGCGTTGGTGCTGCCTAAGCAGTTTTCTTGGCTATTGGGTACAATCTTGAACGGGTCGCCACTCCAATACAGGATACCAGCGAGCGGGCATTCATTTTGGCGATCTCGGAAGGATGACGGGCAGAGTCAACCCCACCGAGTATTAATTCAACAGCCGAGTGGGATTTGAACTCAGGATCCTCGGATCCCAAGCCCACCACCCGAACAATAACACCAACACCAGGCATACAAAATATATCGTGGGATGTTTAACGTCCATTATGTTTTAATTAATAGTGTTGCTAGCAGACGTGATACCCATTTTAATGTACATCCAAAGGATGTCTAACATTGTGATACAACACCCTGGCTGTGAAGCACTAATGCATCCGCTAGTTTATATTCAGGTCAGGAATCAACCCTGGACTGCAGACAGCTCAAAGGTAAATGCGCTACCTGTGCACCATCCTGTCGGACAGCTATTCCAAATTATTGTTGGAAATCATGAGGATTTTTTTCCACATTCTAATTATTTTGCATCTTGAGCAGGATGTGTGAAATGGAATGCTAAACATGACAAGATGACACTAATGCTTCCTGCAGGCTTTGCTACCTTTAATAGCATATACATTATTATAAAATTATATCGATCCAAAGTCAGAATTATTTGATCTCAAATGATTCATTAATTTACACAAAAAGAGCGGTGTGTGTGTGTGTGTGTGTGTGTGTGTGTGTGTGTGTGTGTGTGTGTGTGTGTGTGTGTGTGTGTGTGTGTGTGTGTGTGTCACCATTTTTCTCAGGGATGGACGAATGATCTTCACCAAACTTTCAGGGGTTCATCAGTGAGTGCTGGGGAGTGTTTAAGCCCCCCCTGCAAAAAGGTTGGATTTTTTTTTTTTAATCTATAGTCCCTTTGCCTTTGTTAGCTATGTGAAGGTAATATTAAACACGAAGCTGATACTCTCTCTCGCTCTCCTGCCTTTTGGGTGGTATGAGGAATCGATCTATGTCATATGAAAGCTAAATCTTGAACAGTTTTTGAAACATCGTGCACACGAGCCAAGTTACCGAGATGGTTGCCATTACAACACAATTCAGCCAATCACAGCCATGATCTAATCAGGTTGAGATGATGTCGTGAGCAATAGATATCTTCAACATGATAGCGAAATGTACAATAGTTTTTGAAATGTCGTGGACAGATGATCGGTCAGACGGAGTTCATAAGCAATTTGATTTCTTAAAAATGCCAACAAGTGAACAGCTCCGGGCATCCCTGGGTACCCCTACTAGTAGATGTATATAATTGACGAGCACTATGCCTTTTAGCTGTGGACAATGGGATCAAACCTACATCCAGGTATACATTCACATCCTGCAGGTGTCGCATGCAAGACGATGTACTAATGTCCATCAGATGGACGTTAAGCCAAAATACCTGTCGGACAGCACCGGTCCTTGGTGGACATTAAATATCTCACGGTGTCTTTCGGAAAGTATATTTGAGTTATAACTGGCACTCTCCACAAATTACAAATGCCTTATCAAATCTACACCATCAGTCGAACATCTGGGATGGCACCAAAACACGTTCTCCAGCGAACCCCACATGGTGGTTAATAGTCAGAGCTGTTAAATAAAGAATTAGAGAGTTCATAGAATACGATACTCAGCACAGTGTTCAGGTATATACAGGAGGGCCTTGCCGTTCGCGGAGGTTACGTTCTTGAAAATACCCGTGAACTGCAAATCGGCAAACTTAGGGGGTAATGGGGAAAATATGGTTTGGGACTTCAACTTTAAAATTTGTCCAAACTGTACCTTTAATTAACACGGTTGTACATTGTTTTTGTGCTATTTATTTTCATGAAAAGGAGTTATGAACATAAAATTTTACTTTCCTCAGTTATTATTATTTGATGTGGAGCCTGTGGCTGCTGGGAGCATGGCTGTGCCACTGATGTAGTGCCCCTGTTTCCAGTAAGCTGGAACTCATTTTGCCAACCTTGGAAGGATGACAGGCTGAGTCAACTGACCTGGTGTTATTTAACGGAACAACTGGGGCTCAAACTCAAGATTCTAAGATCTTAAGCCAGTCACCTTAACCATTAAGCCAACACCAGGCTTATTCTCCTGTATGAAGAACATCTAAAGTTTAGTCTCTTGAGTTAAGATCATGAAATTTTCCTTTAATAATAATTATGATAAACTTGATCCTATAATGTGATCGCGATGTTGACGATGGCTCCAATAATAACGAGTTGATGGAGATGATCATTACATAGCCATGTTGGTGGCCTCTTCTTCACCCCCAAAAACATCCCATACCCTCGAATGCGACATATTGTTAGACAGCATGGTTCTTGGAAGTATGATTAAGGCGATTTGTGTTTTTGTCTTCATGTATGTATATAATTCAATTTAAACAAGAAAAAGAGCAATCAGAGATTGCAGACCCTCACCAGGACTTGTTTTGTGTGGTGGTTGTGTACTGGTGTGTTACATAATTCATGAGACATAAGTAGAACTGCCACTTTATAACTGCTGGCAGTGATGACCGGGTACCAAGACGTCCTGTTTTGATCGGACGCCTGACCCTGACGCGTGATGTTTTTTAAATTTTATTATTCAATTGAATCTAGAATGGGATTTAAATTATATCAATTCAAATCAAATGGAAGACCAAATAGGTACAGTCCTACATTGTAGTCATCAAAAGGAACCCAAACAAGCAAAAACAAAAGATGAAGTCATCAGGAGGAACCTGGATAGGATTTGCATTTCAGCTGCTACTCCTCTACCCTCAAACCCATACAGACACAGCCAAGTGAGCCTTATTCAAAAAAAATAAACAAATAAGAACCCAGATCAAAAAAAAAAACAATTCTGGTTGCCAGATCACGTGTCCGATCAGGTTGAAATTCGAAACGTATTCCCCATCACTACCAGATCATAATTGTGAAGTTTCATGTCTATTGATGAAGCGGTTCAAGAGAAATAATTTTTTTTCAAGATTTTTGCTCAATCCAATATGACTGCCAGACCATGTGACCTATCAATTATTCGTTAACACCCTGGTATCCCCAAGGCTTGGGGAACGTGTGTGAAGTATCCACTCGATCTGTAGAGCTGACTGGAGAAGGTTTTTTGTTTGTTATTGGTAGGTTTTAGGGTAAATCCAATATGGTTGCCAAACCATGTGACTTATGACATCATAGTTGTGAACGTTTTGTTCCTCATGGATAGGTGGTCATACCTGTAACGTTTTACCTCGATCTGTTCAGCCATTTCAGAGAAGGTTTAAAAAAAAAAACCAATATGACTGCTGAACCACATGACTGGTCATTTTTTTTCTTTTTTTCTGTGGACCAATTTATTCCGAGATGACCCACAAAAAGATTTATACTGATCGGATATAGCATTCTACATATGCAATTATGACATAATGAAGGCATCTATAACATAAAAAAATCACACTTATTCCCCATGAAGGTAGTACTCGCCATGTGCCAAGTTAAAAAAATTTCCTTGGTGCGGTTTCAGAGATAGAGGTTCAAAGTCTTTCATTTTTTCCAACATGGCTGCCACACCACTTGACCTATGACGTCATAATTATCAATGTAACATTCAACATGAGTCGTCGTTCCAATAGTGAAAAGTTTGTCAATCTGACAAGCAGTTGCAGAGAAAAGCACTAAAGTTCTGTGCGGACAAAAACAAACGGATGCAAGTGCAATAACCTCTCCTTGAGCGAGGGTAATAAAGGTTTAAAGGCATAGATATAAATTGATTCTGCGTTTTACCGCCATTTTACCCAATGTCTATTACATCACCCTATCTATCACGTTGCATTAGTTATTCGTGCCTGTTGCCTGTTGTTTGTGTCCTTTATGACATCCTTAAACGGTAAGTTTCCTGTTTGGAATGATTTTTAACTCACCTGGACTTCAGTCAGTTTATGCAATTGAGCAGTGTTTGGAGGTGTAGGTCAGCGAGTCAGTCAGTCTTCAGTCATTGTCGCTTGAACTAAACACACGATTTTGATGAAACTTAGCCACAAGCTTCACATCTGATGACTCACGAAAGTGTATTGACCACATCAAAATATATTCTCATTGAAGGGGTCTATGGGTGTTTGGATATGGACACCCTGCAGGATTAAAAACAAAACCTGTCAAAGGGCAGAGGAGCTCCTTGTGAGCCAACAGCCATCCATGTCTAGTGCCCAACTGTGTCTGCGGACTTCCTCCTGCAGTTGGGTTACTTCTTATTAGGAGGTTGGTGGCAGGATTTGCACTCCAGCCACCGTAAAACCCTTCATTCTGCAAAACGCAAAAACGCAAAAAAATCTGAAAACCCACTCCGTGGGAGTACCTCCTGTGCAGCTTCCCTTCGCAGGGCAGCTCACCAGATGAAGGGATTGGGGCAAAGCCTTCGGGACCCCCAATCTTTGATGATAGGAGGGAAACCACGGGGTAACATCCCTGGGTCAGATTGCGGGAGAGTGTGTCAGAGTGGTGCTGAGGTGTCGTCCACCAGACGGCGGTCTCCTTGGGTTAACCTGAGGCGGTCCCTTCGGGTGGGTGCCTGGAATGTCCTATCCCTAAGAGAGGATGATCACCTGTCTCTGTTATCATCTGAGCTCAAGCGTTTGGACATCGGGATTGCAGCTCTCTCTGAGGTTCGGAGACCGGATTGTGGCGAGATAATGGTGGGTGGTTACACCTACTATTGGTCTGGTCGCTCTGATGGTTACCATACCCAAGGAGTTGCTGTAGCTGTGTCCAATAAGCTGACCCCAATGATAATTGAGGTAACACCGGTCAACGAGCGTATTATGAGATTAAGGATTCGTCACTCCTTAGGTGTCATTTCCCTGGTCTCTGTTTCTGCTCCGACTGAGGCGAGTGATCTCACCGTGAAGGATGCATTCTACGCCACGCTCGAGTCTGTGGTTGATCAGTGCCCCAGACGAGATACACTTCTAGTCTTGGGGGATTTCAATGCATCGACTGGAACTGATAGGGATGGTTATGAGGTGTGTGTTGGTCCCCATGGGTCAGGAACTATGAACCAGAATAGCACTAAGTTCCTTGACTTTGCAAGAAGTCATGGACTTAGGGTGGCTGGTTCATGGTTTCAGCGCCCACAAGCTCATCGCTGGACTTAGTATTCCAACGCTGGTGGTGGGACAAAGGAGATTGACCATGTCCTCATTGACGGTCGTTGGAGGATGATCCAGAACTGCAGGGTCTACCGGAGTGCTGAGTTCCTCAATACTGACCACAGGCTTGTTGTAGCAACTCTAAAGCTGCACCTTAAATCCTGGAGAATGGTACCATCCCAGCCTAGGCTGGATGTTGCCAAGCTGAGGAGTTTGTGAACAGGCTGAGTGGACACTTGGGGGGTCTGGGTGCTTTGGGGGGTCCTGAAGAGTTGTGGAGCGCCTTCAAGACCACCGTCCTTGATGTTGCCGGTGGATGTCTTGGAGCTCACCGCAGAGCAAAGAAGAATTTTGTCTCTCAAGGGACACTGGATACCATTGAGCAGAGTCGCAGGGCCAGGCTGAATGGCAGAGTTGAGCTGTTCAGGGAGCTGAGGCGTAAAACTGTACGTGCACTAAGGTGGACAAGGAGGCCTATGTGCGAGGATTCTGTGAGGGGATAGAGCATCACCTGTGGACAGCTGATTCTTGTCCCGCTTACAGGGGAATTCGCGCATTACGTTCATCCAAGTCCATCCCTCGGAGCACTGCAGTTAGACAAGAGAGTGGTAGGCTCTTGACAGAGGAGTCTGAAGTGAAGGCCCGCTGGGCCGGTTACTTTGAGCGGTTGTACCAGGCTGATCCCCCAGCTGTCGAGTTGGACATCAAGGGTGTTACAATCCCTGTTGCTGACCCTCGAATCAACTGTGGTCCACCTTCGCTTGTGGAAACACGGGCTGCGGTGAACCAGTTGAAACGGGGCAAAGCTCCAGGGATCTGTGGCATCCATGCCGAACTTCTCAAGGCTGGTGGAAATGCTGCACTCGTGTCGTTGCATGCAGTTTTGTGCTCTGCCTGGAACACAGGCATCATCCCAACTGACTGGAAGAGGGGCCTTGTTGTCCCTCTCTGGAAAGGGAAGGGTGATCGCCATGACTGCAACAACTACCGAGGGGTGACGCTGCTCTCAGTGGCCGGGCAAGGTCTTTGCTCGGATAATTCTTGATAGGGTTCGCCACCATCTGCTTGAGCACCAGTGTCCAGAGCAGTCAGGCTTTACACCAAAGAGGTCAACGATTGACCGTATCCTTGCCCTTCGTGTCCTCACCGAACGCAGACGAGAGTTTCGGCAGGGGCTGCTTGCAGCTTATGTTGATCTCTGTAAAACGTTCGATTCAGTGAATCGGGATGTCCTCTGGAGGATTCTTGGTCTTCGTGGGGTGCCATCAAAACTGATCGATCTGATGTCTGAACTCTACTCTGGTACTGAGAGTGCTGTGAAGTGTGGTGGTACCACCTCTGACTTATTTCCAGTTGTTACTGGAGTTCGTCAGGGGTGTGTACTTGCCCCCACACTTTTCAGCACTTGTATGGACTGGATTTTAGGGAGGATGTCGGAGAGATCAAGTTGCGGTGCATCGTTTGGGAATGTCAAGATCTCGGACCTTGATTTTGCAGATGATGCAGTCATCTTTGCAGAGACTTTAGACATCCTTTTGGGGGCCCTCGTGGTGCTGAATTAGGAGTCGGAGCTGCTGGGATTACGGGTTTCTTGGGTCAAAACTAAGATCCAGGCTTTCGGTGACATCTTGGATGCTGCTGTCCTGTCTGTGTCTGTTTGTGGTGAGGATGTTGAGGTCGTGGAGAGATTCACTTACCTTGGCAGTGATATTCATGTCTCTGCTGGTTGCGAGTCAGAGGTCAATAGACCTCTGGGTCGGGCCTGGGGAGTCATGGATTCACTGGATCATGGGGTGTGGCGCTGCCGGTACCTGTGCGGGAGGACGAAAGTCCGAGTCTTCAGGTCCTTGTTACTTCCATTCTTGCTCTATGGGTGCGAGACTTGGACTCTGACCAAGGATCTGAGACGGAGACTTAATTCCTTTGGTACCAGGTGTCTTTGGAGAATCCTTGGCTATCGCTGGTCAGATTTTGTGTCCAACGAGCGGTTGCTGAGAGAGACTCGGATGAGATTTGTTACCTGCATAGTCCGTGAGCGTCAGTTGCGGCTGTATGGACATGTGGCTCGTTTTCCTGACGCTGATCCTGCTCACCAGATTCTCTCAGCGAGGGAGTCTCATGAGTGGAGGAGGCCAGTGGACCGACCACGTGCCTCATGGTTGCAGCAGGTTGACCATCATCTCAAGGAGATGGGGATGGGCCTGGCATCTGCTTGGGGGATGGCCAGACGGAGGCCCCTGGAGTACCGGCGGAAAGTGGACGCAGCGACGCGCTGTTCTGGCACATGCTCCTATACCTGACCTGACCTCCCCCCAAAAAAGAAAAATAGGTATTTGCTCTCCTCTCCAAAACTGCATGCATGATTTTGATGAAACTTGATCACAACCTGCATCACCCATGATATACCAAAGTTTGTTCATGGCATAAAAAAATTGGGGTCTGAAGGGGTCTGTGTGTGGTTTGAGTGACTATTGCTCCTGATCCAGGCGAGCTTCAGGATGCGTGGTCCTATTTTAAATTTTGTTTGACTGGCAGGCAGGTAGACAGAATAAAAATTTTTCTCTCTCTTAGCCCTCTCTGCGCATGTGCGATTGGGTCAAATTCAAAGATAAAGTACTCTTCTATGAAAGACTTGTCTTTCTATTCATGTTCTGATTAGTGTTGAAAATATAACATTCAATTTACATAAGTAGTTCCTCGATCATAAACTGATAAGACAGACAGGCTTACGACACCAATTGATCATAAAGAAACCAATTGCTTAACCCCACTTTTCGCTTCATGTGCATGGGGGGAAAATAATAAGAATCACAAGATTTTGCGGCCTTATGGTTTGAGCATCCGCCCCGAGTCAAGGAGTTTGGTGGTTCAAATCCTGGCCTTGTCATACCAAAGACTTTAATAATGGTATGTACTGCTTCCTTTCTTAACATTCAGCATTTTAAAGGATAAGAGCACTGACAATTCCCATAGGTTGGCATCCATGCAGAGAAGGGAATTCCTCCTTAGGAAATGTTCTACTCAATGTGGTGAGAAATGTGGAGCCATTGTCATGACGTCGCTCATACCAAGAGTGCCCTGGGAAGTGACTGCACTTCTGCCAAGCTCACTGACTGTATTTGTCTCATATAACAATGGTGTGTGTGTGTGTGTGTGTGTGCGTGTGTGCGTGTGTGTGTGCGTGTGTGCGTGTGTGTGTGTGTGTGTGTGTGTGTGTGTGTGTGTGTGTGTGTGTGTGTGTGTGTGTGTGTGTGTGTGTGTGTGTGTGTGTGTGTGTGTGTGTGTGTGTGTGTGTGTGTGTGTGACAGAGAGAGACACACACAGAGATATAGATATATAGATATATAGACATATGGATATATATGTGTGTGTATAAGGTAACTCCACTATGAGCCTTAAATATTTTCATAAATTTTTTTTTTTAACATAACACACTCAAAAATTTAAATCAATCATTTTCTGTGTTCTCATGGTATAAGGCAATCATTACTGAAGTATTACCATCTAAATCAGAGGAGCATGGTTTTGAGTGTAATTTTCAGTATCAATTTGGACTGCTTCATACACTCTTGTAGTGTTCAAACGTAAAATACGAGGTTGCCTTCATTTTTGTGTATCATTTCTGTTTTTTCTATCTGCCCACAAATTCCTTAACATCCTTATCCCTCGAGGGTTCATACCACCTCGATTTTCCCCTCCTAAAACCACATAAACATTGCTTTGATCGGCATTTAATATCGAGAGACATCATTCCAAGTACAGCAATCAGGTAAATCGATAAATGGGTCCAGATCGCTAATCAATATATAGTTCATGATATAATTTATGTCGTCATAGATTTTTGTTACATCAGAAGCCATAGTGGAGTCGATTATGACCACACACGTTCATGATTGCCAGTTACTAGATGCGTTGTGAAGAGTTTAATTGTGACGTCACAGTTAAAAGCATCTCGATCGGTGTGCAGCTCCGAATGAATGGATATACAATGGAATGGAACCCGCAACCATTTTAGAACCCGTAATGGTTCCGGGTTCTAACTCACTTTTATGACGTGATTGTACGTCACAACACCTGCAATCGTACGGTGTGTGATTGTTTCCGGATCCTGTGGTCCACGGGTCAGAAGTGTATAGTATGATTACAGCTCGGAATTGATGAATACTAAGTGAGATTAAAGCTTATTGTTGGAGTCAGTGCTTTGTCATGACTTCGTTTGTGACGTGGAAAGGTAATGTTGTTTAAAATATTGAATTCATTTGTGTTGGATTCATGAACAATTCATGTCTGTCGATAATAAAATATAAATATCCTTTATATAATGTGCTAGGTTAACAGGTAGGGTCGGTGCAAGGGATATATTAGATGCCTGAGGCGAACCTCAGCTTTGAGCCACCTCATCTCCTTCCATTAACTTTCAAAAATACATATTGTTGATTAATATATGAATAAAACTTACATTTATAATTGGATTTATTTTACATGAAAAAGGGGAATCTGATGCTGATTGCTGTACAAATTTAACAGGATGTGTACATGAACAAATGCACTTTATAATGTGTAATATGGATCACTTGATGTCATACTATGTGTTCCTGTAACAAAGTTTATCATTAAAATTTATAATTTTACTTTCCGTGCTTTGAGTTTGTGAAATGTATAAACAAGTCCTTTCAGGTGAATGTTTTGTGAAATTTCATGTTCTGTTAACAAGGTGGATTTCCCAACAGGTGTTTGTTGCATCAATGAGGAATGAAGGAATGTTTTGATCAACTGTCGCTTGGAAAAGGTTCGCTCACCATTAGCCACAGAAACAGGGAGGGTGAAGAGGTCAGGTCAGGTCAGGTATGGGAGCATGTGCCAGAACAGCGCGTCGCTGCGTCCACTTTCCGCCGGTACTCCAGGGGCCTCCGTCTGGCCATCCCCCAGGCAGATGCCAGGCCCATCCCCATCTCCTTGAGATGATGGTCAACCTGCTGAAACCACAAGGCACGTGGTCAGCCCACTGGCCTCCTCCACTCATGAGACTCCCTCGCTGAGAGAATCTGGTGAGCAGGATCAGCGTCAGGAAAACGAGCCACATGTCCATACAGCCGCAGCTGACGCTCACGGACTATGCAGGTAACAAATCTCATCCGAGTCTCTCTCAGCAACCGCTCGTTGGACACAAAATCCGACCAGCGATAGCCAAGGATTCTCCGAAGAGACCTGGTACCAAAGGAATTAAGTCTCCGTCTCAGATCCTTGGTCAAAGTCCAAGTCTCGCACCCATAGAGCAAGACTGGAAGTACCAAGGACCTGAAGACTCGGACTTTCGTCCTCCCGCACAGGTACCGGCAGCGCCACACCCCATGATCCAGTGAATCCATGACTCCCCAGGCCCGACCCAGACGTCTATTGACCTCCGGCTCACAACCTGCGGAGACATGAATATCACTGCCAAGGTAAGTGAATCTATCCACGACCTCAACATCCTCACCACAAACAGACACAGACAGGACAGCAGCATCCAAGATGTCACCGAAAGCCTGGATCTTTGTTTTGACCCAAGAAATCCGTAATCCCAACGGCTCCGACTCCTCATTCAGCACCTCGAGGGCCCCCAAGAGGATGTCTAAAGTCTCCGCAAAGATGACTGCATCATCTGCAAAATCAAGGTCCGAGATCTTGACATTGCCAAACGATGCACCGCAACTTGATCTCTCTGACATCCTCCCAAAAATCCAGTCCATACAAGTGCTGAAAAGTGTGGGGGCAAGTACACATCCCTGACGAACTCCAGTAACAACTGGAAATAAGTCAGAGGCGGTACCACCACACTTCACAGCACTCTCAGTACCAGAGTAGAGTTCAGACATCAGATCGATCAGTTTCGGTGGCACCCCACGAAGACCAAGAATCCTCCAGAGGACATCCCGATTCACTGAATCGAACGCTTTACAGAGATCAACATAGGCTGCAAGCAGCCCCTGCCGAAACTCTCGTCTGCGTTCAGTGAGGACACGAAGAGCAAGGATACGGTCAATCGTTGACCTCTTTGGTGTAAAGCCTGACTGCTCTGGACGCTGGTGCTCAAGCAGATGGTGGCGAACCCTATCAAGAATTATCCGAGCAAAGACCTTGCCCGGCACTGAGAGCAGCGTCACCCCTCGGTAGTTGTTGCAGTCTTGGCGATCACCCTTCCCTTTCCAGAGAGGGACAACAAGGCCCCTCTTCCAGTCAGTTGGGATGATGCCTGTGTTCCAGGCAGAGCACAAAACTGCATGCAACGACGCGAGTGCAGCATTTCCACCAGCCTTGAGAAGTTCAGCATGGATGCCACAGATCCCTGGAGCTTTGCCCCGTTTCAACTGGTTCACCGCAGCCCGTGTTTCCACAAGCGATGGTGGACCACAGTTGATTCGAGGGTCAGCAACAGGGATTGTAACACCCTTGACGTCCAACTCGACAGCTGGGGGATCAGCCTGGTACAACCGCTCAAAGTAACCGGCCCAGCGGGCCTTCACTTCAGACTCCTCTGTCAAGAGCCTACCACTCTCTGCTCGAACTGCAGTGCTCCGAGGGATGGGCTTGGATGAACGTAATGCGCGAATTCCCCTGTAAGCGGGACGAGAATCACCTGTCCACAGGTGATGCTCTACCCCCTCACAGATTCCTCGCACATAGGCCTCCTTGTCCACCCTCAGTGCACGTACAGTTTTACGCCTCAGCTCCCTGAACAGCTCAGCTCTGCCATTCAGCCTGGCCCTGCGACTCTGGTCAATGGTATCCAGTGTCCCTTGAGAGACAAAATTCTTCTTTGCCCTGCGATGAACTCCAAGGCATCCACCGGCAACATCAAGGACGGTGGTCTTGAAGGTGCTCCACAACTCTTCAGGACCCCCCAAAGCACCCAGACCCCCCAAGTGTCCACTCAGCCTGTTCGCAAACTCCTCAGCTACTCTCTCATCCCTGAGCTTGGCAACATCCAGCCTCGGCTGGGATGGTACCATTCTCCAGGATTTAAGGTGCAGCTTTAGAGTTGCTACAACAAGCCTGTGGTCAGTATTGAGGAACTGAGCACTCCGGTAGACCCTGCAGTTCTGGATCATCCTCCAACGACCGTCAATGAGGACATGGTCAATCTCCTTTGCCACACCGCCAGCGTTGGAATACCAAGTCCAGCGATGAGCTTGCGGGCGCTGAAACCATGAACCAGCCACCCTAAGTCCATGACTTCTTGCAAAGTCAAGGAACTTAGTGCTATTCTGGTTCATAGTTCCTGACCCATGGGGACCAACACACACCTCATAACCATCCCTATCAGTTCCAGTCGATGCATTGAAATCCCCCAAGACTAGAAGTGTATCTCGTCTGGGGCACTGATCAACCACAGACTCGAGTGTGGCGTAGAATGCATCCTTCACGGTGAGATCACTCGCCTCAGTCGGAGCATAAACAGAGACCAGGTAAATGACACCTAAGGAGTGACGAATCCTTAATCTCATAATACGCTCGTTGACCGGTGTTACCTCAATTATCATTGGGGTCAGCTTATTGGACACAGCTACAGCAACTCCTTGGGTATGGTAACCATCAGAGCGACCAGACCAATAGTAGGTGTAACCACCCACCATTATCTCGCCGCAATCCGGTCTCCGAACCTCAGAGAGAGCTGCAATCCCGATGTCCAAACGCTTGAGCTCAGATGATAACAGAGACAGGTGATCATCCTCTCTTAGGGATAGGACATTCCAGGCACCCACCCGAAGGGACCGCCTCAGGTTAACCCAAGGAGACCGCCGTCTGGTGGACGACACCTCAGCACCACTCCGACACACTCTCCCGCAATCTGACCCAGGGATGTTACCCCGTGGTTTCCCTCCTATCAAAGATTGGGGGTCCCGAAGGCTTTGCCCCAATCCCATCATCCGGTGAGCTGCCCTGCGAAGGGAAGCTGCACAGGAGGTACTCCCACGGAGTGGGTTTTCAGATTTTTTTGCGTTTTTGCGTTTTGCGGAATGAAGCGTTTTACGGTGGCCGGAGTGCAAATCCTGCCACCAACCTCCTAATAAGAAGTAACCCAACTGCAGGAGGACGTCCGCAGACACAGTTGGGCACTCGATATGGATGGCCGTTGGCTCACAAGGAGCTCCTCCGCCCTTTGACAGGTTTTGTTTTTAATCCTGCTGGGTGTCCATATCCAAACACCCTCCTCACCAGAAAACCTGGTGGGGGAGACGGTTTAGTCGCCGACAACCCGACCATGGAACAGGTTAGTACAGGTTTACATGGTACCTGTAGCAGGTCACAGATCGAACCTGACCTGACCTTCCCAACAGGTGTTTGTTGCATCAATGAGGAATGAAGGAATGTTTTGATCAACTGTCGCTTGGAAAAGGTTCGCTCACCATTAGCCACAGAAACAGGGAGGGTGAAGAGGATGCGGAGAGAAATGAATGTGTTGGGGACATGATCTGTGAGATTATGTTTAGAAAACAAAGTTCAAAACTTCTTGCGGTCGTGCCAACTTTGGAACTCGTCTTGCAATGGCTCGCAATTCACTGAACAAATCTGAACCATCAATGTTGTTGGAATGGAATCCCCTTGTTGATGTATCTCAGGAGATCTGGAATTTTCATGTCCCACTGCTGAAGTCTGCTTGTTTACTTGTGTAATTTCATGAATAGTTCATTCAATTTTTTGTCGCTCAAGGCAACCACCTATTTTGCCTAGTGGTTGCACCGGCCCTGCAAGCAGGGTGTTGCACGATGAAGATGAATCTTTAGGATGGGGAATTAAGAAGGATATCTCATCTGCATGTACTCGTTTGGGGATGTTAGACATATCCTTCAGCTGGTAGGCTTGAAAAACGTTGTCTGATCGATTATTAGGAACCTTTAGTCCAGAATTGCTTTGAGCCATCAGTTCACTGTGGAGCTATCGGGCTCTCCCAGTGATGTTCCGACAACAAACGAATGAATCAATGGATGAATGACTAAACATGACATAACATATTGCATGATTATAGTTTTTAACGATAATGAATAATGCTGGTAAATAAATTCACTCATCAATTGAACCAACACCACCCCCCCCCCCCGACTCATGTCTACAATATCTTGCCCCTCCCTCCAGTCCTTTAAAAAGTGCTGCCCATCCTCACCTCAAACCCTCTTCTGTACCTACCTCTTCTCTCTTCGACTCTCACTGACCCCCCTAGCCCCCCCCACCCCCAAAATCTTCATTTTTTTCAAGTCATCAACTCACGTATGATATCTTTGTTCCCCGTTGATATCCTATATCAATTTGTGAACCTGCTGCCCTCTGTCGTTTACCTCCTACAAGAGCCTAGATAGAAAAAGAAAAAGAAGAATTCCTTTCACGTATTCAAACACATCGGGCTGCCAAGACAGTGTTTCCTTGGCTAGTGGGTATAATCATGGATGGGTTGCTACTCCGACGCAGGCGACACAAACGGCCCATTCTTCCAAGTAACCTGGTACTCATTTTACTAACCTCGGAAGGATGACAGAATAAGTAAACCAACCCACCAAGTGTTATTTTAATGGTACGACAGGGGCTCAAACTCAAGACCCTAAGATCTTAAGCCAGCCACCTTAACTATTAAGCCAACACCAAATTTGAGCCTATATACCTGTGCACATAAATAAATAGTAAATAAATAAATAAACAAACAAGAATGATGTCTGGATGCATGATACTTGCCAAATCCAAATAAGCAATAAATTCCATTGAATCAGCAATTTGGCATTTTCAAAGATGTTACCGATCAAATTTGTTTCACATGATTGAATGTTATGCATAACAAATTTGGCTGATATATTTTCTAATTGCAGCCTAATATTTGTTTTGCATGTTTTGCATGGCCTCTTGACCTTTGAGTAAGTTTGACAAAGGTTCACTCACATATACTACACATGCTTACAAATAAGCTGCGTAAGTTTCAATTTGATATCTTGAAAAATGATTGAGGAATTAAAATAATAAATTCACAAAAAGTCTCATTTGATTACAATGGGGTGAAATTGTTGTCATGGAAACCATTAACAAGTCAAAATGGCTAAATCGATCGTTCTGATTTTTGGTGAAGCAATTCTATGAACCAATATGCAAAGTCCATTGAAATCTCAGGTTAATAAGATGGAAATTGACAATTTTTCTGTGATCTTGACCTTCGACTCTTTTACTTTTAGACCTCAAATATAATAGGCTTCTAGTTTGTGATTGGTGAACTAATTTAGTGACCGAATCTGCAAATTATGTTCAAATTTCAAGGCAAAAGGATGAAAATTAGTGATTTTATGTAATCTTGACCTTTGACCTCAAACTATAGGCTTCAAAGTTTTGATTGGTAAGTCAAGTCAGTGACCAAATATGCAAATTATGTTCAAACTAGTAGAGTACCCACCCTCTGGGTGTCTAGAGATTGTGCATTATTTGCACATTATGTTCCAAAAGTAGTTGAGGTCTTAAGGGATCTAAAGGGTCAAGTGGTCTAAGTGATCATCTGAAGGGTCTTAGGCATCTGAAGGGTCTATAAAGCTCTAAAGGGTCAAAAAAAGGAATAACGGGGTCTAAAGGGTATGTTCCAGTCGTAGTTGGGGTCAAAAGTTGGTGTCTCCCCTCTCTCAATCCTGCCATTGGTGTTTCCCCCTCTCTCGACTGTTGCTTTTGTTCTATTGTGACCTGATCCGTTCAGGGTTCTTGCCCTTTCACGAGCCTTGACTTTGAATTCAAAAATGGGTCTGAAAGGGCTAAGTGGTCTGAAGGGTCAAACCGGGTCTATAGGGTAAAGAAGTCGAAGCAGAATAAAGGTTGTAAAGGTGTACTAAAGGGTCTAAATAGTCTTAAAAGATAAAAGGGTCAAAAAGGTATGTTCCAATAGTACGTAATTAATAGACGCAATCACAGTCCAGTAATACGCAATTAAGAGACATGCACAGGTGGGTCGATCTAGGTCTGACCTTCGATTACTTTAGACCTTTAGACCCTTCACCGTTCAATGGTGTTCTTTATTTTTACATCTATGTATATGTAAATATACATGTATATATATATATATATGTATTGTTCAATCAGATGAAAATTGACAATTTATGTGATCCTGACCTTTAACCTAGTGACCTCAAAAACAATGCTTTTCAGATTTTGACTAACTCTATCGGTTGTTTAAGTTTCGTCAAGATCGGTTTAGAATTGCAACCTGCAGGTGATTGACAGCCAAACAGATAAACATACTCAGGAAATGAATGTACAGTCTGTGTAATTTTTCGATTTTACAAGTAATAAATTTGAAAAGGTCAACTGAATGATGGCGGTGATTATATGATGGTGGAGTCTTGCTGGGCAATTGCAACGAAGCGGGACCGGCACGGCACGGATTCTTAAATGTGAGTGGACCCACCAGCATGTGAGAAGCTCCAAGGTTGCAGGCATTGCATTGCCTGGCACAAGTGGTGTTCCCCGAACACACAGTCAAGCACAGGGATGCTAGCACCAGAAACACGGTCCTCTTCATGGCCACTCAAATGAACGCAGACCTGAGAGAGAACATGCAAGGTATAACGTGTGATCATATGATGTGAATATCCTGCCTCGGCTGTCATTTGGCATCATTCTCCACGGGTTGGAAGGTTAGCTCGGAGGTATTGACTCACATTTGAGCTGTTTATAGTCAGAGTTCGATTCCACACCAAACTATAAATTTTCATCTTGGTTTATAGTAGGCATGTAAAGAGTTTCATCAATCAATGGTTGTGCCATCTATCTGATGGAGCGTTAAGTTGGGTAGAAAATCCATGGTCGGAATTGAACGTGGACCATTGCTTTCCGGTAACCTGGATAATTTCGAAATTCTTTCCCTAATCAGTCTTGGGACTTGTACTCTCATTGCGTCATACAAACATACATGCACACATACATACATACATACATGGGGAGTATATGCCACAGCGTCACTACATCCACTTTCCACCGCAACTT
>NC_140971.1:77329961-77339961 GCF_056783735.1 Eptatretus burgeri
AGGTGTTGGAGACCCCACTGTGTCTTTCACAGTGTGGCAGGATAGCCTCAACTCTAGATTCTAGAGGTATGTGCACTCGACTCGATAGCCGTGGTTCGAATCTCAGCGCGGCTATAATACTGTCATCTTGGTGTTTTGCAAGCAATGCAATCAGTATGTGTGTCATCCATCAAATTGATGTTAAATTTGGCATCCTGTGTACTCGCTTTGAAAACAGTACATTTCCTCTTTGGAATGATTTTCAATATTGTTTAACTGTCAGACAGACAAAGTGAACCAATTGCTCGATCCTACTTTTTGCCTCGCGCGCTGGGGTAGTAAAATCATTGTTGGCAGCACCTGCGCTTTAGCCTGAAGATCAAAGTACATGGTCACACAAAGCCAAGTTATGCTTGAGATATTGATACTTAAGGACCTTGTTCTTTGAGGTCGTACAAGGAGTTAGTGTTTCTCCATTGCGATATGCCTTTTTATATATAAAAAAAAAAATAAAAAAACAACAAAAGGTGGACGGAGGTTGTTTTCACCCCCTCTCTGTCTGTTTGTCTGTGAGCAGGATAGCTCAAAAAGTTTTGGACGGATTCGGACGAAACTTGGTGGACAGGTTTGGTGTCATGCCAAGGATGAATGGATTCGATTTTGGTAAAGATCTGAATCTGGATCCACATACGAGAATTTTAAAAGTTTTTTTTTTTTTTAAGTGATTCTTCACCATTGAGAGATGCAGCCAAAAACGATACACAGCATGACATCACAAAAAGTTGTGGACGAGTTATAACAAAACTGGGTCGATGAGTTGGTTAGGTGACAAGAACACGCTGATTAGATATTGGTTCAGGTCCAGATTCAGATCTGGCCTATCAGTGGGATACAAAGTGTAAACCGTTCAGCCTGACAAAAGTATGTGCTCCACCGAGTGTTGTTCCATTTTCTTATGCAGTACTGGCCACAGATGGCATCATTTTTTTTTCTCAAGAGGTGTAAGGTATTCCATGAACTCTAGTTTTTAGTGATAAAAGGCATTTCCATGGAGAAACAGTTTTGCCCAAAATTGATGATGTCAATGTTTGCGAATCTGACACTCATAATCCAATGGTAGTAATCCATGGCAATGGCCAGTTAAAATCTCATTCATCAATTAGGCTTAAGGTGGCAGACGAAAGAGGAGGGGTCAAAGGGTAGTTGTAGATATCTGTGATTCTTGTGCAGTGGACATAAGTCTTTTATCACACAGCTCTTTTTTGTCCACTGTTTATTATTCACATTATTTATGCACTTGTTACGTTGGAAGGGATGAACAAAAGCGAATCAGGATCTGCCTATCCATACCGAAAGGTGGGATTTTAAAATTTCCATCCTCCTGCATGTGCACCGCATTGATTTTTTTTTTTTTGGTTGTTTTTTTTATTTTGGGGTTGATTTTGCATCGTGAGTTACAGTGGACAAAAATCTCGCAGACTTACATGTTGAGAATAAATTGGATGAAGCTTGGAGATAGCCGGCTTCAACATTCCATGATGAGGCAAAATTCCATCTGCAGACACAATGACTACTGTGACAACTTTAACGGCCCCAATGAATCCCACCTTCTTGTGGGGTTGCCAATAAAAGTTTTTGGCCCAAGTGTTTGACGAACCAGTTGACCATTTTACATCACTTTGCCTGGGGAGATTGAGAATGATATTTCGTAGTTGTATTTAAATCCCATAAATCAAAGGAAGGTACTCGAATTCTGACCTTCCGTGTCATTTCCAGCACGATTTGAAACAACTTTGAAATGTAGAAAACCGATCCAAACGGAGGAAGGAGACATTTATTTATTGAATGGGCACAGAAGCCTGCCTGACCCCATGTCCCAATATACACTTTATATGGCCACCACCACCTGGTGGTGGCCTCAAACAGCAATCAACATTAACGTGTGGTAGCATCAAACCTTGACCAGATTCAGGTGATGTGGGTTTGGCCGTGAAAGAGTAACATACACACTTCAATATATGTATATGTATATGTATATGCATATGTATATGTATATGTATATGTATATGTAGATGTATATGTATATTTCTGACAATATCCCAGACTCAAGAGCTCAGTGGGCTCTCACTGTGTAAATGTATCTACTGTTCGTGGAAGAGGTGTGTGTGTGTGTGTGTGAGAGATACTTTTTGTCTATTAAATACGTACGTCTATTCATTAATTACACACTATTGGAATTTACCTTTTGACCCTTTAGACTGCTGAGACCCCTTCGAACTTTGAAGACCCTTTTAAGACCCTTAGACACTGAAGACCCCGAGGATCCAAAAGTTCCAAAAAGTCCACAAGGACCTAAAGCTCCCAAAAGTATCCGAGGACTCAAAAGTGCTCAAGGACCCAAAACTCCCAAAAGTTCCTGAGGACCCAAAACTCCCAAAAGTTCCTGAGGACTGAAAAAGTTCCCGAGGACCCAAAACTCCCAAAAAGTTCCAAAAAAGTTCCTAAAGACCCAAAAGTTCCTGAGGACCCAAAAAGTCCCCATGGACCCAAAAGTCCTCGAGGACACAGAAGACCCAAAAGTTCCAGAGGATCCAAAAAGTCCCCGAACACCCAAAAGACCCCACAGACCCAAAAGTTCCTGAGGACCCAAAAAGTCCCCATGGACCCAAAAGTCCTTGAGGACACAGAAGACCCAAAAGTTCCAGAGGACCCAAAAGACCCCTAAGACGAGATCCTGTTGACCCTTTAAGACTCGACAATACTCCAAAAAATCTGTTAGAATTCCCATCTTATAAACACACGCCATGTTAAGGTATATAAAGCAGCTTAATACGTCCTTCTACCACGGCGTGGCATTCTAATCTCTTAAATAAGTTTCATCGGATGTCTGTCTGTCTGTTCACATTTTTTGCAAGGACCGCTGGACCTACAACCACCAAATTTGGCACACAACCCAAATCTGATCCGGGGATTGTCCTCAGCGTATTTTCATCCACCACCTGAGCTTTTTCATTTACATGCAATCTCATTGGTTAACACATATCACGTGACATATAACACGGCCAAAGGCCAGAACACCGAATTCGTCTTGCTGTGTCTTCCATGCATTGGCTTCACTGCACGGCTCGCCTGACTCCACCCACAATTGGAACCTAACTAAATAAATAATAATATAGCATCAATATTTGCTCATTCTTCCCGTTCGTTGAATGGGTAACCTAGTTATCGAAAAAAAAAAAAACTCATCAGATGTGTAAGCTTGGTGTTGGCTTTGTGGCTCGGGTGGCTGGTTTGGGATCTTCTTCGGGTCCTGAGTTGAAGCGCTATTGGTCACTGAATTAACACCAGGTGGGGGTGACTCAGCCCGTCTTCCTTCTGAGGTCGGTGAAACTCGTGGATTACCTGCCCCATGGATGGGGTGGTTGAGGTTGTGATGGTGGTCTATTCTGTGGTGGGCACGTGATAGCACTGGACCAATCACGTTCGGCGAATGTACCTCAGGCTGCAGGGCGAATACTTGGCGGACATCGGCTTCACTTTTTAACCCGCTAATTTTTACTCATTCGCTTGTGATAGCGATCCAGTCATGAATCTTTATACTATAATGGAGCTAAGTGTTTATTACCTCGTCATCATAGTATATACATGACTGGATCCCGGTACGTTTTAGCGACCGAGTAAAAATTACGGGGTTAAAAAAAGTGAAGCCGAGACCGCCAAGTCTTCGCTCTGCAGCCTGAGGTACATTCGCCGAACGTGATTGGTCCAGTGCGATCACGTGCCTACCACAGATCAGACCGGTGACGGCAGGTTTCATACAATGAAACGTGTCGACATGAATTAGGACGAGTAGTTTGTAAATGAGGATGTCTTTGACTCTTGAGGCTCAATTAATGCAGGTTACACAGTTTAGTAATCTCTCCTTTGTTCCACCGCAATTGCTCATGGGAATGACGGTAATTAAATGTGTCATCAACACGGGCCTCACAATTTATCATCACCTCCACCAGCCAAGGTCTTCGGTTTCTTGTGGTTGTTTTCACCCCGGTCCGTCTCTGTCCGTCCGTCTGTGAGCAGAATATCTCAATGGACGAATTCGGACAAAACTTGGTGGAGGGGTTGGGTGTGTAATGTGACAAAGACGAATTGATTCGATTTCAGGTTCAGGTGATCCGAATCCAGATCCGGCCTATCAATGAGTGAGATACAAAACGTGAAGTGTTCAGCCTCACGGAGGTTTATATACGCTCGAACGAGTGTGCTCTTCTAGTTTATGATCAACAAGATGTGAGGAAACGAAGTCCCATGAATGATTGATCCGTCGGGGGTTTAAAAGGCGTAACTATGACAGCGTCATCATTCAGGAAGCCCATTGGACGGGCCGTAGCCAATCATTGCCGGCAAATCATCAAGCGAACCAATCATCTCCATCCGCGCTCAAATTAAAACAACCAATCACGAGAGCCGATGTCGTCCACCTCAAGATAGGGAAACAATTGGTAGTGTAAGATTTGGGTCGTGGTTTGAAGTCCAATTTTTTTTTTTTTTTTTTTTTTTTTTTTTAAACCGATCATTGTTAAGCGTCGAGGTATTTACATTTTTAGTCACATTTGGAAGAGTAATAGCATGGTGGAAGAGGCGTGAGACGAATTTGGAGCGTACAGTGCCCGTCGTGGAAAACAAAGGGGTGCGAGGCCTCCTCAGGGAGCGGGAGATAAAGGAGATTGATTGTGATGGTTTCTGTGGCTATGTCTGCGTTTCGCAAAGCAACGGAATGGCCGCCGAAGCGAAGTACGAGCTGCTGAGGGAGCTCGGTCGAGGAAACTTCGGCGTCGTGTACGAGGCTGTGGTTCGGCGCACGGGAGCACGAAGAGCCGTGAAGAGGCTCCATTGCGGAAGTCCTGAGTCGGCCGAGTTGGCGTTGCAGGAATTTCGTGCTCTGAAGAGCCTCGCCGGGCGGCACGGAAATGTGGTGGCTCTGCACGAAGCCGTGCTGCAGCGGGACGGTGAGGCGAGCAGTTTGCAGTGCGGGCATTCTGAGGCCTACCTGAACCTTGTGGAGACCGCGCTCAAAGGTATGCGGTGGGGTGAATGTACTGGGGGGTAACCTCTCCAAGCGAGTAGGATGATGATGTCAATTTAATCTCTGCATTCTTCACGAAATGTTTTGGTCTTAATTGTTCATGGAGGGGTTGGGTGGTTTCAACATTGGCGTGTGATGTGAGCGCTGGATTGTTTGTGGGTGTGGGTGGGGGGCGGCGGAAGGGGTGGGGGAGGGGGAAGGGAGGGGGCGGCCGGTTGACGAGAGATGGGTAGTGAGAGGCTGGGGAGCGTAGCGGCGGTTTGGTGGAAGGGGTGGGTATTGACGGGCTGGTGGAAGAGGGGCACGTATTGACATGCTGGTGGAAGGGGGTGGGTATTGATGGGTTATTGGGGGTGGGTATTGACAGGTTGGTGGAGGGGTGGGTATTGATGGGTTATTGGGGGTGGGTATTGACATGCTGGTGGAAGGGGTGGGTATTGATGGGTTATTGGGGGTGGGTATTGACGGGCTGGTGGAAGGGGGCCGTGTATTGACGGCCTGGTGGAAGGGGTGGGTATTGACGGGTTGGTGGAGGGGTGGGTATTGATGGGTTATTGGGGGTGGGTATTGACATGCTGGTGGAAGGGGTGGGTATTGATGGGTTATTGGGGGTGGGTATTGACGGGCTGGTGGAAGGGGGCCATGTATTGACGGCCTGGTGGAAGGGGGTGGGTATTGATGGGTTGGTGGAAGGGGGCATGTATTGACGGGCTGGTGGAAGGGGGTGTATTGACAGGCTGGTGGAAGGGGGTGGGTATTGATGGGTTATTGGGGGTGGGTATTGACGGGTTATGGGGGTGGGTATTGACAGGCTGGTGGAAGGGGGTGGGTATTGATGGATTATTGGGGGTGGGTATTGACGGGTTGGTGGAGGGGGTGGGTATTGATGAGTTATTGGGAGTGGGTATTGATGAGTTGGTGGTAGGGGGTGGGTATTGAGTTGGTGGTAGGGGGTGGGTATTGATGGGTTATTGGGGGTGGGTATTGACAGGCTGGTGGAAGGGGGTGGGTATTGGCGGGTTATTGGGGGTGGTTGGCTGAATTGTTGATTGTAGCGTTCTCTCCAGTCTGCAGGGACAGTTACAACTCAATTTATTTGAAGATGGTTTAAGTTGAAAGTTTCCAACTAAAATAAATGCTCGTCACATCTCTTCCTTCCTACGTCCATACACCTGAATGGTTAAACCAATTTGTTCACAACCTGTTCAGATTTGTATTATTATTCTTCTTTGAGTGTGTGTTTAATATATCTCATCCTGAGATCCTCAGGTCATTTTTATTTATTGATGACTTCCGTCATTTGTGTGTGTGTGTGTGTGTGTGTGTGTGTGTGTGTGTGTGTTTGTTTGTTTGTCGGCACGATAACTCGAGAACGGAAGAAGCTACCAATGTCCAATTACACCACGTGATTCAGGAGGGTGATGGCTAGCGCTGATTAGATTTTGGTCAAAGGTCAAGGTCACAGTGAGGTCAAACATTCGATTTTTGATGGTTTGGTACAGAATCATCGTAGAAACTTCTGGTTTGCGTCGCTACCTTCTCTGGAGATAGCTTTTATTAGACAAGGTCAGAGGTCAAGTTGACGATTTCGTAAGTACCAGTCTATGACTGCTTGTTTCTTTGTTGCACAACTCCTCCAGTTTTGGGCTGATTACATCCAGACTTGCTACATATGATCAGTGTGACCCCAATTAATGTATAGGGGTGTTTTTATCTTTGCCAGTGGTCTTGGGGTGGGGGGAGGTGAGGGGTGGAGTGGAAGGGGACACAAATTCTCAATGTAAATACAGTATATATCGTGTAGTGCTTCCTCCAGGTGGGAAAGGGTACTACACCATTTACAGTTCAGTATTCCTGTCCCCATGTTTTCCAGTGCAGTGAGGTGTTTTGAATTATAATCAGTAGGTACAGTCTGTTGTTGCTTCATGCACGTAACCTGGGTTATTATTATTTTTGCCTATACACCGCCCAAATAAAGGTATGCATCAAAAGAACGAGTTGCATGCTTGGAACAAGAGGTCCAATAGGGCGGGTATTCTGATAGTTTATACAACAGTTCAAAACCAACCTTTTGAAATGTTTTCTTTTAATTATCTATAAGTTTTGCTAAAAAATATATTTTCCTTCATGTGGCAAATGTTTTTCAAGTCCTGTCCAGCAAAGTCTGGGACAGTGCAGACCTGCTAAGAATGCAGCAATGAATGACATTTCCAAAGGTGTGTACACAATGCCAGGGGCCTGAGGAGCAACTGAAACCTGCCAGTTTTCTGTTAAAAAAAAAAACTTTTTAAGAATTTATGTTGCAAGAAACGAGGTGTCACCTGCATATTGAAAGCACACAATGGTCGTGCATTGCCGCCATTCATTGCATTTTTTTTTTATCTGCGTTTTGCTGTCTTCCCTTTTTTGTGTTTTAGCATGACGAGGAGCGTTGATACAGGACATAGCCATTTGGCCCAGCATGCCTGTGCTTCATCCTCAGCCCATCAATTTGATTTTTCAGTTTTTTTTGCTGTTTAAAATGCCAACGCAATCTGTCATTTGCTTAATTTGTCTTGGTGGGGATGAGGGGGACAGTGGGGCAGGCACAAGGATATCAACAGGGTGCTTATTTTATAATTTTTTTTTTAGGGATTAAACATTTTTATGACTGATTGTGGTCAGATAGCCTAGAGGTATGCATCCTCACCTCTGAGCTGTCGAACTTGGATTCTAATATTGTCCGAGATACCGAGAGTTTGTGTTCAAGCGATTGTTATGAAAGTAGTTTTATAGATGATTGTGAAAGTACCGAAGACGAATTTTATTTGAAGTAAAGTTTTACTTTTAAATATGAAGAGTTTACTAGATTTTGAGCCTCTTGAATTTCCTGATTCTCCACATGACAAATTTGAGAATTGTCCTGCATGTGAAAGATGGGGATTAAACACAGAGTCAAAAACCTATAAACAATGTATGTTCTGTGATTATCTTCTAATTAATGATAATAAAAAATATAAAAAGGAATATAATTATTTGAGATATCCACCAAAAATGAATTACTTTCCAAGATTGATTCGAGAAATGAATGTAAAGTATGAGTGTGATAATACACCTTTTCTTAAAAGAGAAGAGACTAAACAAATGATGGTCATGTTTCATGGATTGATGATTTATATTATTTACGATTGTCATTTTCAAGGAAATATCAACACAAGATATTGTGTGAATAAAATAATGGATTATGTTGAAATGAAACCTGAACTTAGGATAAAACGTAGAGTTTCTAAAAAAGCCAATAAAAAATTAAATAACCTGTTTTCCAAATATATAAATGAATTATTTTTTTACCAATTTGGTACAATAACATATAATTTAACAACCATAAAAATCTTCCGAATTCATTAAGATGTCTCATAGTTGGTTCAAGCGGATGTGGAAAAACCTGCTTACTTTTAAAGATGCTCCTCACTCCCAACTTTTTAGATTATGATAATTTAATAATTTTCACAAAGTCGAGTTTTCAACCAGAGTATCAACTACTCTCACAAGGTTTTAATGCTGGTCTTCAAAAAGAAGATATAATCGGTTTATTTAAACTTCAAAACAAACTAAATGATTACAACATTGAAGATATAATACAACTATTTTGTGATACACAGATAGAAAAAGAAATCAAAGCTGGTAACTTGTATTCCTGATATAATAATACGATACGGATGATATACCTTCTCCCCAAGATTTGGATAAATCAAAAAAGAACTTCGTTATCTTTGATTGTGTTAATGAGAGAAACCAAACGGTAATGGATAGCTACGACACAAGAGGGAAACGTTCTTCTTGTGATTGTTGGATTCGCTAGATATCCCTTAGTGTGTGTGTGTGTGTGTGTGTGTGTGTGTGTGTGTGTGTGTGTGTGTGTGTGTGTGTGTGTGTGTGTGTGTGTGTGTGTGTGTGTGTGTGTGTGTGTGTCTGCAACGCGAGGCTCCACAGCACAAACCAGCAAACCGATTTCGATGAAACTTGGCGAACAGGTGCCATATTAGCTGGGAATGTGCACGTTTGAGTTTCGTTGCTAAGCATCCACCCGTTGCTATGCAGCGGCTGAAAAACCACACGTTCACTATTTTCAATACTTGTCCTACAGTTTTGAATATGGAGAAACGAGACTTCAGAATTAAACACTTCGAGATATTTAGAAAATTTTACTCGAGCCGATTTTTGATTTAGGTTTTATTTTTCAAATGGTAGGCCATCAAAAATAGGGTGTCTATTTATCGTCATTTAATGTGTGTATACAGTGTTTGTAAGGAACTACACCATCGTTCCACCTTCGATCTCTCCTCGATCCAAACGTTATTGACCAAAGTGAAAAGGATCCAAAAATATAAGGGTATGTTCTTTTGAACATATGAGTCCCCTAGGACCATGAAGCTATCGTTCTTGTTGTTAAAGGCCGTTATGGGAACATAGAAAAAGGGGCTAAAGGTTTAAACGTGTATTAAACAATAATAAGGAATAGGTAATGAAAGACAAGGATTTATTAGCAGCGTCATCATGGTTGGCGTCTCGCAATATAATATATTAGCGCAATTAAAAATACCGTTTTTTCCTCGCATCTTCATGTCTGTCAAAAAACCAGTGTCAAGGTCCACAACTACAGCTCATAACCTATCCATTGAGGTGTTTTTCGCCCCCCCCCCCCCGCTTTCCCGTTTTCACGCCACTGTCCACACAAAATTCATCAATCAATTCCATACAGAGTCCGGGGGACTCAAAAAATGGAATCGCCGGCATTTCTGTCTTTGTGGATTTCTAATAATATGGTATAAATCAAGTTATGTGGAATTTGAAAAACATCTTTTAAATTTTTTTTTCTACACCCCCTGTTATGTTATCGTCCGCTACACCGCCAGGTTCATCAAAAACAACCGAGCAGGTAGTCTTCTCGCGCTACCC
>NC_140971.1:77342461-77399961 GCF_056783735.1 Eptatretus burgeri
GTCTCTCTCTCAGTCTCAGTCTCTCTCTCAGTCTCAGTCTCTCTCTCAGTCTCAGTCTCTCTCTCAGTCTCAGTCTCTCTCTCAGTCTCAGTCTCTCTCTCAGTCTCTCTCTCAGTCTCAGTCTCTCTCTCAGTCTCAGTCTCTCTCTCAGTCTCAGTCTCTCTCTCAGTCTCTCTCTCAGTCTCAGTCTCAGTCTCAGTCTCAGTCTCAGTCTCAGTCTCAGTCTCAGTCTCAGTCTCAGTCTCAGTCTCTCTCTCAGTCTCAGTCTCTCTCTCAGTCTCAGTCTCTCAGTCTCTCTCTCAGTCTCTCTCTCAGTCTCAGTCTCTCTCTCAGTCTCAGTCTCTCTCTCAGTCTCAGTCTCTCTCTCAGTCTCAGTCTCAGTCTCTCTCTCAGTCTCAGTCTCAGTCTCTCTCTCAGTCTCTCTCTCAGTCTCTCTCTCAGTCTCAGTCTCTCTCTCAGTCTCAGTCTCTCTCTCAGTCTCAGTCTCTCTCTCAGTCTCAGTCTCTCTCTCAGTCTCAGTCTCTCTCTCAGTCTCAGTCTCTCTCTCAGTCTCAGTCTCTCTCTCAGTCTCAGTCTCTCTCTCAGTCTCAGTCTCTCTCTCAGTCTCAGTCTCTCTCTCAGTCTCAGTCTCTCTCTCAGTCTCAGTCTCAGTCTCAGTCTCTCTCTCAGTCTCAGTCTCTCTCTCAGTCTCAGTCTCAGTCTCTCTCTCAGTCTCAGTCTCAGTCTCAGTCTCTCTCTCAGTCTCAGTCTCTCTCTCAGTCTCAGTCTCTCTCTCAGTCTCAGTCTCAGTCTCAGTCTCTCTCTCAGTCTCAGTCTCAGTCTCTCTCTCTCAGTCTCAGTCTCTCTCTCTCAGTCTCAGTCTCTCTCTCTCAGTCTCAGTCTCTGTCTCAGTCTCAGTCTCTCTCTCAGTCTCAGTCTCTCTCAGTCTCAGTCTCTCTCAGTCTCAGTCTCTCTCAGTCTCAGTCTCTCTCAGTCTCTCTCTCAGTCTCAGTCTCAGTCTCTCTCTCAGTCTCAGTCTCTCTCTCAGTCTCAGTCTCTCTCTCAGTCTCAGTCTCTCTCTCAGTCTCAGTCTCTCTCTCAGTCTCAGTCTCTCTCTCAGTCTCTCTCTCAGTCTCAGTCTCAGTCTGTCTCTCTCTCAGTCTCAGTCTCAGTCTCAGTCTCTCTCAGTCTCAGTCTCAGTCTCAGTCTCTCTCAGTCTCAGTCTCTCTCTCTCAGTCTCAGTCTCTCTCTCAGTCTCAGTCTCAGTCTCTCTCTCAGTCTCAGTCTCTCTCTCAGTCTCAGTCTCAGTCTCTCTCTCAGTCTCAGTCTCAGTCTCTCTCTCAGTCTCAGTCTCTCTCTCAGTCTCAGTCTCAGTCTCTCTGTCTCAGTCTCAGTCTCTCTGTCTCAGTCTCAGTCTCAGTCTCTCTGTCTCAGTCTCAGTCTCTCTGTCTCAGTCTCAGTCTCAGTCTCTCTCAGTCTCAGTCTCAGTCTCTCTCAGTCTCAGTCTCAGTCTCTCTCAGTCTCAGTCTCAGTCTCAGTCTCTCAGTCTCTCTCTCTCAGTCTCAGTCTCAGTCTCTCTCTCAGTCTCAGTCTCAGTCTGTCTCTCTCTCAGTCTCAGTCTCAGTCTCAGTCTCTCTCAGTCTCAGTCTCAGTCTCAGTCTCTCTCAGTCTCAGTCTCTCTCTCTCAGTCTCAGTCTCTCTCTCAGTCTCAGTCTCAGTCTCTCTCTCAGTCTCAGTCTCTCTCTCAGTCTCAGTCTCAGTCTCTCTCTCAGTCTCAGTCTCAGTCTCTCTCTCAGTCTCAGTCTCTCTCTCAGTCTCAGTCTCAGTCTCTCTGTCTCAGTCTCAGTCTCTCTGTCTCAGTCTCAGTCTCTCTGTCTCAGTCTCAGTCTCTCTGTCTCAGTCTCAGTCTCAGTCTCTCTCAGTCTCAGTCTCAGTCTCTCTCAGTCTCAGTCTCAGTCTCTCTCAGTCTCAGTCTCAGTCTCAGTCTCTCAGTCTCTCTCTCTCAGTCTCAGTCTCAGTCTCTCTCTCAGTCTCAGTCTCAGTCTCAGTCTCTCTCAGTCTCAGTCTCAGTCTCTCTCTCAGTCTCAGTCTCAGTCTCAGTCTCTCTCTCTCAGTCTCAGTCTCAGTCTCTCTCTCTCTCTCTCAGTCTCAGTCTCTCTCTCTCTCTCAGTCTCTCTCTCAGTCTCAGTCTCAGTCTCTCTCTCAGTCTCAGTCTCAGTCTCTCTCTCAGTCTCAGTCTCAGTCTCTCTCTCAGTCTCAGTCTCAGTCTCTCTCTCAGTCTCAGTCTCAGTCTCTCTCTCAGTCTCAGTCTCAGTCTCAGTCTCAGTCTCAGTCTCTCTCTCAGTCTCAGTCTCAGTCTCTCTCTCAGTCTCAGTCTCAGTCTCTCTCTCAGTCTCAGTCTCAGTCTCTCTCTGTCTCAGTCTCAGTCTCTCTCTCAGTCTCAGTCTCAGTCTATCTCTCAGTCTCAGTCTCAGTCTATCTCTCAGTCTCAGTCTCAGTCTCAGTCTATCTCTCAGTCTCAGTCTATCTCTCAGTCTCAGTCTCAGTCTCAGTCTCAGTCTCAGTCTCTCTCTCAGTCTCAGTCTCTCTCTCAGTCTCAGTCTCAGTCTCTCTCTCAGTCTCAGTCTCTCTCTCAGTCTCAGTCTCTCTCTCAGTCTCAGTCTCTCTCTCAGTCTCAGTCTCAGTCTATCTCTCAGTCTCAGTCTCAGTCTATCTCTCAGTCTATCTCTCAGTCTCAGTCTCAGTCTCAGTCTATCTCTCAGTCTCAGTCTCAGTCTCAGTCTATCTCTCAGTCTCAGTCTCAGTCTCTCTCTCAGTCTCAGTCTCAGTCTCTCTCTCAGTCTCAGTCTCAGTCTCTCTCTCAGTCTCTCTCTCAGTCTCAGTCTCTCTCTCAGTCTCAGTCTCTCTCTCAGTCTCAGTCTCTCTCTCAGTCTCAGTCTCAGTCTCTCTCAGTCTCAGTCTCAGTCTCAGTCTCTCTCTCTCAGTCTCAGTCTCAGTCTCTCTCTCAGTCTCAGTCTCTCTCTCAGTCTCAGTCTCTCTCTCAGTCTCAGTCTCTCTCTCTCAGTCTCAGTCTCTCTCTCTCAGTCTCAGTCTCTCTCTCTCAGTCTCAGTCTCTCTCTCTCAGTCTCAGTCTCTCTCTCTCAGTCTCAGTCTCAGTCTCTCTCTCAGTCTCAGTCTCAGTCTCAGTCTCAGTCTCAGTCTCAGTCTCTCTCAGTCTCAGTCTCAGTCTCTCTCTCAGTCTCAGTCTCTCTCAGTCTCAGTCTCTCTCAGTCTCAGTCTCAGTCTCAGTCTCAGTCTCAGTCTCAGTCTCTCTCTCAGTCTCAGTCTCAGTCTCAGTCTCTCTCTCAGTCTCAGTCTGTCTCTCTCTCAGTCTCAGTCTCAGTCTCTCTCTCAGTCTCAGTCTCAGTCTCTCTCTCTCAGTCTCAGTCTCAGTCTCTCTCTCAGTCTCAGTCTCTCAGTCTCAGTCTCAGTCTCTCAGTCTCAGTCTCTCAGTCTCAGTCTCTCTCTCTCAGTCTCAGTCTCTCTCTCTCAGTCTCAGTCTCAGTCTCTCTGTCTCAGTCTCTCTCTCAGTCTCAGTCTCTCTCAGTCTCAGTCTCAGTCTCAGTCTCTCTCTCTCTCAGTCTCAGTCTCAGTCTCTCTCTCAGTCTCAGTCTCTCTCTCAGTCTCAGTCTCAGTCTCTCTCTCAGTCTCAGTCTCAGTCTCTCTCTCAGTCTCAGTCTCAGTCTCAGTCTCTCTCTCAGTCTCAGTCTCAGTCTCAGTCTCAGTCTCTCTCTCAGTCTTAGTCTCTCTCTCAGTCTCAGTCTCTCTCTCAGTCTCAGTCTCTCTCTCAGTCTCAGTCTCTCTCTCAGTCTCAGTCTCTCTCTCAGTCTCAGTCTCTCTCTCAGTCTCAGTCTCTCTCTCAGTCTCAGTCTCTCAGTCTCAGTCTCAGTCTCTCTCTCAGTCTCAGTCTCAGTCTCTCTCTCAGTCTCAGTCTCAGTCTCTCTCTCAGTCTCAGTCTCTCTCTCAGTCTCAGTCTCTCTCTCAGTCTCTCTCTCTCTCTCTCAGTCTCTGTCTCTCTCTCTTTTCGTGTTGCTCTGATGTCCACTCTGTTTGCCGTCATCTGAGGTAATGTCAACAAAAATAATGACACATTTTATTTTTTACTTAATTCGTCTCTAATTTACTCGAGCCGATTTTTGATTAAGGTTTTATTTTTAAAATGGTAGTCCTTCAAGAATAGGGTGTCTATTTACCATCATTTTTTTATGAGGCGTGCCAGTTGGCAAAATACACAATAGGAAAAATCTTGCCAGGCAGAGGAACAATTGTATGTGAACCAATAAGTCTTGGCAATGAATCTTCGTCAGTGGATCGGTCAGAATGCAAAGCATCGTATCCAGCGCTTCGATCCCAGTGAATCCCTCGTCACCGACTGGCTTGTATTTCTCTTAGTCAATCATACTTTCAAATCCCTCATCGCTCAATAAGAAACAATGCTAATACTTTTATTTGATTCAAGTTAAATTCAATAGATATATACAATTTTTGGAGAACAATTGTTCTACATGATGTAGTAAAAAGGAATTTGGAGACTATATGAAGCACACGACTGAAAAATATAAATATATTGTTGTGAAACAAGATGAGATATTGTTGTGGGCCAGGGTTCGGTGGCGATAAACGACCACGAGGTGGAGCAGTGAAGTCGTCTCCCACCGAGCACCCGGAATTTAGGTCATGACTCTCTTCGACAACACCGAAAGGTCACGGGTAACTTAGAGGACCGTGGTCGCCAATATTTCGACGGCATGAGGTTGGGTCCACTTGTCTAATTCCAATTTACTGAAGTACTCACGCTGTCCAACTACCGGGGAAACCACACCCTCGACCAACTTTGTCCGAATCGAGACACTATCACCAACTCGGATCCAGCGTAACCGAGCTGAAGTTGCCAAAGCCGCACCGGACAAAATGAGCAATTTACGGCACGAACGGTCTTACTAACTCTCAATACGCACCATGCTCGGCCAATGGAGGAAAGCACAGAAAACGAGCTGGTACATTTTAACAATAATCGGGGAGGGGGACACAGAGCAGAGTTATCACGAATAAAAGGCAGACAATGTACAATGAGCAAAAGCACTTAACAATCCGACTTAAAGACGGGGCCCACGGACACACACACACACACACACACACACACACACACACACACACACACACACACACACACACACACACACACACAATAAATGGACGCCGTGGGTTTTGTTCGATTAGTGCCGGGCCGGGGTACCTGTCCCGCCTCGTGCGGTCACACAGACTCGAACCCACGACCCGAAGTCCACAACCCTGGCTGCTCGGTCACCAGACTTGCCCTCCAAAGGACAGCAGACTGCTCCAACCATGACCGTTTGCAGAGCCCTCGTCGATGACCACTCAGCCACGACGACAGACCGCTCGGCAATCACCACTATCTCCTCTCTGCCGAACCCTGGTCCTGACAACCACTCTACTCTTCTGAGGTGGGAGGGGTCTCTTCTCCTCGCCACTCGCCTCCTGGTTGGATGAGGGGTTGGCGGACGACTCGTGGTCACTTCCCGATTGACTGGGGCGTGCGTGTCATGCTCGCCCTTCGCTCATTCGTTGGAGGAAACGTCCATGCCCTGCCTGGGGCGGAGCCTCGATCTGAGGCGATGGAGGCTCCGCGCACACCTTCAGCCAAAAACACGTGGGCAATGGCGACCGGGTCGAGTGTGGGACGGTGGCGTTGTAGTGGATGTAATAAACCTGACTAAAAAAATAACTCGTAGCGCACACATGTAATTCCCATGAGACAGAAGGACGGGACCCTGAGTATAAACACATACTTATCGAAATAACTGAACTACGGGGACTCTGGCTGTCTGTGTGCACATGGCTTCCAGATTCGTAACAATATTAAGGGATATATATATTTTATTTTATAAAGGATTACATATATAAATGGCAACTATTATTATTATAAATCTTGTGGGTAAATCTGCTTCTGGAAAAAATTATCATAAACTAAGGTTCTTGAATAATACAAATGAGAATATTGTAAATTGGCTTAAAAAGCACCATGTAGTTCGTATTGTATTAAGATCTGGAGAAGTGAAGATTATTACTATATTTCAGTGGAGGAACATGTGCGATTGAGGAATGAAGGTCAAATATTTGAGGAGGTCTCTCTTATTACAACAAAATATTCACATTGTAAGAGTGAGTTAAAGAAACTAAAATCTGGTGGTCTTGGGATATTAGAAACTAATCCAGAAGGAATGAGACAAATTATTAAACGTCTGAGTGGTCATGGAGTTAAGATTTTACCATTCGGTTTTGATGTTTGAGAAGAACAATATCAATATATGAAAAGCAGAGATACAAGTATTAGTGAAGAAGAAATTGCAACTCATATTAATGTTAATCAAGAATTTGATGAAATATTTAAAGAAAAGGATTTATTTGAACACCTTTACTTTAATGATGAAGAGAGAAAATTTCCCTGTTGACCTTTATAATTCAGTGAATGATATTTTCCAATAAATAAATGGATGTGAAAGAAAGAGCAAGAAGATTTAAGGAACATCAAGAGTTGGTTTCAAAAGTTGTAAAACAACAGGAAGACATAAAGAAGAAACACAGACAGAAACTAATGGGTGAAGGAGCATTTGAAAGAAAACAAGACAAATTTTTTAAACCACTTTTAAAAACTTCCCAAGAAAAAAATTATAGATGCTTTCACAGTTCCCACAATAGGAATATACTCCTAAAAAAAAAACTTCAGATGTTAAAAGATTTCAGTCAAATGATGGAGGAAGAATTCGGGCATATCGGAGAATTAGAATATGATGATAGATTATTTCAACAACTGGAAGAGATTAATCAACCCCCTGATTATATTGTGAAGGCTCTTCAAAACGATGAATAATCAGCGGATTCAAAAACCAAAGCAGGACTCATTGCAACACAACAACCAGCAATATTTCATCTTGTTCAAGAAAAGGGATTGATATTTAATGATTAATTAAGGTTCTTGAGTTGTGCTCAACCCCCTGATAAACTAACTCCAAGATTAATGTTTCTTCAAACAAAATATGGAAAACAAGGTTCAACTGTGAGGGATGAATCAAAGTATTTTTATAAACCATTGGATATGAAAAATAAGGATGATAGAGTATACAAGTCTGGAGACTGCAATGGTTCACGAGTGGTATTTGACGATGTAGATTGTTTCATAAGTCAAGGATGAGACAATCTGATAATTTTTGACCAAGTTATAAGAATGATCAACATGATGTGGTATGAGTGACAGGTTATTAGCTGCAAAATGTCGAAAACCCGGTTTCGTTCAACAACTTTCAAAATTTGACCTTTGCATAACCTTTAAAGGTCACAAAACAATGTTGTGGACATTAAAATAAGGAAACAGGATACGTGCTATAGCTTATTGGAGTTAGTTCATCGAAGAAGGTCGAAAACCTGGTTCAATTCCCACAACTTTGAAATTGACCTTTGTGCACTCTAAAGGTCAAAGGTCAAGGATTATGACCTTTAGTGCAAAACTTCCTCTGGAACATTCCAGGAACAATATAACGTCATATTGGCGAAATAGCATTTCGCTCTCCTCGGATTATCCATACTTTGATGAAATCAGCGTAAAAACAAACTTGAAGGGGGCGCCACGGGCAAGGTGTTCGAAATAGAGCAAAATGATTTCAAGACTTTAGGTGGGGAATGACCTCAAGATTATGCATAAAAAATAATGTCATCCTAGCTCTCAAACTTTGGGCGGTCGTATTATTTTTATGTCAAAATTCGCAATTTTCTTAGTTCGTGACCTTGTGACCTTGACCTTGGGACGAAAATGAAAAATCAAGCTCCGTGGGGCTATGCAGGTGCCATTGGGCTAACCAAATACCAAAACCCCTGCCAGATTCGACAAACTCCTTCGGAGAAGATGTAACTTGAAATTGGCTACCCCCTAAAAACGCATGTTTTTTGGGCGTGGCTCCGCCCATAATGGGTGCACCACACCCATTCTCAGGAAAACACAACTCGATCATGATATAAACCTCCCACCCAAATTTTATCAGGATCGGATCAAAACCCACGGAGCTATGTTCGGGACAGACAGACAGACAGACAGACAGACACATAACGAATATAGTGGTCACTTACTGACTCGTGAACCAATATTGATCTGCTGGACTCACTAAATTATAAGGTTGGTCTCTGATAAAAGTAGGAAGAATGAGAAGGAGAAACACATTATTCAGGCTTTAAGTTGGCTTGGTTCAGGTGTTAGTTTTCTTCCAAATGACCCATCACAATTAGTTAATAGACTGTTATTACTGTTTGGTAGTAAAAAGCCTGGAAATAACAATTGTTTTAATGAAGTATCACCCATTTTAGACTAGTTGATGAATATGAAAATAATTAATAAATGTCAATACATAGACATTTTATCCCATATTAAATAAGATGAGAAGCACAATCCTTAGTTTTCATTTCACAACAAGCGACCACACATCTTCATTACCATACCCGCTACAACTTGACGCAACAAAAGAATATGAGGCGTCTTTATTGTCTATGGAAACTTAAAATACCTTGTTTAATATCACTGAGAAAAATGACAAGTTTAGTTATAATCTGGGAAGTGGATACAAAACGATAACAGTTTCACCAGGAGCAAATGAGATATCTCAAATATCTTCTGAAATTGCTCGCCTTATGAAAGAACAGGGTGATGAACCAAAAATATTGTTATAGGTTTTCAAAAACATACTTCAAAATCAACGATAAAACTTAAAAATAACTACAAAGTTGATTTCACAATTGATAATTCATTTGGAGAGTTATTGGGTTTCTCCTCAAAAAAGATTGAAACTAATAGGACGTTTTACAGTGATAATGTCAATCAAATATCCTCAGGAATAAATTCGGTATTAATTCACTGTGATTTGATTGATGGTGCTTATAATGATGGAATAAGAACAAATACAATATTTTCATTCAGCTCGTACTCGACCCCAATTGGATATAGATTCAATATGGAACCCAAAAATCTGGTTTATCTACCTGTGTCAGGAAAAACCATATACAGAGTAAAGTTTAGGGTAACCGACCAAGATAATCACATGATTTCTTTTAATGTAGAAATTATATCCATCAGAATTCACCTACGTGAAGTTTTCCAATAAATAAATACGATGGTTATTGGATGGTTATTGCGAGGAAACAGGAGTTGGGAAAATATAAAATAATTACAGGGGATGGGATGTTCCTTTCCCCATCTTACAAGGGTGAAGGTATGTATCTTGGGAGAGGATACTATAAACCTAAGAGACAAAGGGGGTGTTGGACATCAATTAAGAGGAGATGGGATAATTGATACTCTAATGGGTATAGGTTCAACTATTCTTAAACATAAAGACCTAATTGGTTCAACTGCTTCTGCTGTGGGAAATGTAGCAGGTGCTATAAAGAGTATAAAAGATGCCCAAAAGGAATCTCATAAATTGCAAGCAATAAAAGAAATTAAGAAAGGCAAAACTCAGTTGTCTCCCCAAGAACGACAGAAAATAATTCAAATACTTGGGTCAGGGTTTCAAAAGTTTTAACATCTTTTTTCCTCAATAAATACAAGTATGGAAGCAATTGATAGTATCTATGATTTGGATGATACCATTGTCATCTCAAACTCTACTAAAAAAGCAGACTACTTCAAGGTAAATACAATAACTGGAACAGACTGGAATGCAAATGGAACAAAAAGTTTTGAAATAAATAATCAACAAACTTATTTGAATCTATCCGACTGCCATGTCGACTAACAACTGCCATGCATTGTTGAAGTGCTAAAGTTTCAAAATATCAATGGAACCAAAACTATTTGATGCTCTCTGCTCTTCATCCTGCAGGTGAGCGCATCTTTGACCCAGGCAGAGCTTATTACCTGTGGCTTGTTATGGAGTTCTGTAGCGGTGGTGACATGAACAGATACCTTCTTTCGCGGCGGCCTGACCCGGCGCTCAATGTGAACTTTGCACTGCAACTGAGCAATGCTGTTGCCTTTCTGCA
This sequence comes from Eptatretus burgeri, assembly GCF_056783735.1. Taxonomy (NCBI): domain Eukaryota; kingdom Metazoa; phylum Chordata; class Myxini; order Myxiniformes; family Myxinidae; genus Eptatretus; species Eptatretus burgeri. Next base: position 77,352,527 of record NC_140971.1, read on the forward strand.
CCTCAATAATGTGGTGCACCGTGATCTCAAACCAGGAAACGTGCTGGTTTGTGAGAGTGCTGGAACGCCTGTTCTCAAGGTGGCTGACTTTGGCCTCAGCAAGGTCTGCAATGTGGGCTCTCATGGACAAGCCACCAGCTCGACCACTGGCAAAGCTTGGCTGTCACAAGCCTGTGGGACTGCCTTCTACATGGCACCAGAAGTTTGGGAGGGACACTTCACAGCCAAGGCAGACATCTTTGCATTGGGCATCATTGTGTGGGCAATGCTGGAGCGCATCACATTTGTTGATGGCGAGTCAAATCGGCAACAGCTGGGGTCTTATGTACAGCACGTGAGTTTTTGTTTCAATTTTTTTTTTGCATGTCCTCATACTTGCAACTCTTCTTCTTTATTCTCATTTGCTGTGTTGTTTTGGGTCATTGCACCAAATGTCGTCATTGTTTTACATATTTATCTTTTTGGGAATGCAAATGCACACCAGGTCTCATCCATTGTTGTCCCCACGTTGAGGTATAAATTGTTTTTGGTGCTGCTGGCTTGATTTGTCTCTGACCCTTGTTCTAAATTGTAATTATTTAAAGTTTAAATTGGAAAACGTGTATCCTGCGGTTAGAACAAAAGATTGGTAATTCGAGCTGTCCATGTCCCTTTGTACTTAATGTGATGGAAGAATAGAGAACCAAAGTCACTAGTTTTTAAGGTTTTAAAATTTTGTATATTTTTTTTGTGAAGAAGACTTGTTTTACTTGAGTGGTTATCCATCTGAGGCTGAGCAACAGGCATTGGGATGGTAAACAATGGTGACATTGATAATGGAAAATGAACCTTAGATTAATCGACAAGTATGCAATAATTAATTTAATTTTTTTTTCATTTTAGCTCAACATTCATCCCCTTTTTCTACCTTTACATGTATCGTATGGCAGGCAGGGCAGCTGGTGCCCGTCGGTCAGGCCCTCCTCGAAAACCCTCGAATGGAACTGCGAATTCCCCGAAATCGGCGCAGTCATATCGATACGTCTGTCGTGCAACTCATCCGGAAAATGCTATCTGTGAACCCCCAGGAAAGGCCCAGCGCGTGTGATCTCATTGAATGCTTCCAGCAACGTGTGGCCTGTGCTAACTGAATGGACACCATCTTGCAAGGTACTTTGACTTCCATTAAGCTTCCTGAATCATTGGCTGTTCGATCTGTGCATGTGACGACAATGACAGCTGTATTTTTTATACTGTGTCAAGGATCGGTCTATTGCAAGGAATAAGTTCATAATTTAACCATACATAAGCATTTACTTTGGATTATTGTGCATGTCAGTGAATTTTATTTTATTTATTCTTTCTGATGCTGCTGGTGAAATACATTTTAGTTGTTGAGCAAGTGCATCGTTTTATGCTCCGGCAAAAGAAATGTGATTTTATTCTCGCCCTTCGCCTGTTTGTTGTCAGCTATATGGAGTTATTTTAAAAGCATTGTCCGGATAGTCAATGACCTTGTGACTCGTGCAATGCAGACGTGCCTTCATCATAATTGGCCTCGCTCATTACCAAAGGGACTGGAAAGTATTGAGGTGTGTGCGCATGCGCGCATCCTATTTTAATACAGATTGTGGTGTCCTGTACAACAAATCATTCATTCTCAGATATATGTACAGTATATAATACAAGTGGAGTATGCTTACATGTTGTAAGCAAACACAAACTGTGCTTCTTACATATGTACACAATAAATAGAAGCTTTATGATTGTAGGCAAGCATCACCGACCTCTCTGCTATATATCAGTTGAGGTTTTTGTTTCACAGTTTACCATAATATATGTTTATCAATGTATGCACTAACATTTTAATTAAAGTATATACATTGTAACACTCATCACCATGCTGTACACATTGTCCGGGTCGCTCACCTGCAGTGAGCACAAGACGACACTTATTTTCAGATATTTTCATTTGTGTTTGCTTTACAATGGTTCTTTGATTATTTATTATTATTATTATTATTATTTTTTATATATATATATATTTTTGCCACGGTGTATCAGCTTCAATGTCCGTTGGCAAGCAAAATTTTGGCTTTCTGCATCACCCGGAAGGTACCGAACATTAATCAGTGAGTCAGTCAATCAGTGAGTGGTTAGAATGAGCTTTATTGTATACTAGACGACCCATGAACCCGTTGGGTTCCCGTTGTGACAGCGGTTGATTAAAAAAAAAAAAAAATCATTTCAAGAAAACACAATATATAGTTCCAGCGAACTATACCACTGAGGTTGTTTGCATTGATCAAATACTCCTGAAGAGTACTTCACTGAATTGGGAATTGATTTTTAAAATAATTTATTTCATTGCCCGATTTGAACGAAACTTGATATTGCACGTCAGTGTGGAAAAAAAAAAAAAAAAAAAACAGAAAAGAAAGTCGAAGAAATTATTGTGCGTAATCTTCAAAACACAATTTTATTTATTAATGAACACGGAAGTATTAGATCAAAATGGCGATGTTTATTTTATGCTTAAAAATAAATTGTTCTTTGTCTATACTAAATGTATGAGATTTTAAATAAATCATTTCAAGAAAAAAAAAAGAGAGCTCCAGTGAACTATACCGCTGAGTTGTTTGCATTGATCAAATTCTCCCAAAGAGCACTTGACTGAATCGGGGATTGATTTTTAAAAAAAAAAATTTTGTTGCCTGATTTTAACGAAACTTGATACTGCACAATGCAGGAGAATGGTGTGTAAGGTGGGCTGAAAATTTTTGTGCAATCGTCTACTGTTTTGGCTGTATTTTGGGAACATACATACATTCATACATACATGATCAGAGTTTTAGTAATATATAGATATTACATGCTAACAAAGGTACCCGGCGTTGCGAGGCTATGCCAGATCCCCCCTCCTACCCCTCCCCTCCAACCCCACCATCCCCCTTCCTCCAGACTTCCACCACCACCCCTTCCCCAACCCTTCCCCTCCCGCTCCCTCCAGATTCCCACCCCGCCCCTTCCCCTGCCCCTTTCCACTCCACCCTCTCTCTCTCTCCCCACCACCCTCTCCCTCTCTCCACTCTTCCCCTTCCTTGCCATCCAATATTAAACTGTCAGACACTGTTGAAATTCCACATAATGTGAATTGAAGACCTCAGCAATCTCCCTTTCCCTCTCCCCCCTCCCCCACGCCCAACCCCAACCCCCACACCCAACCCCCACTCTATTATGGTCTATTGTGCCTGATAAAGCCGGCAAAACGTTGTCCTGAGACCGGGTGTGCTCTTGCTTTTTTGCTCAAATTTAGCGGACTCGATCGAGTTTTTTTTTAAACTTTTGGTTTGAAGTGCCTTCTTCTTTAAAAAAACATATATATATATATATATATATATATATATATATATATATATATATATATATATATATATATATATATATATATATATATATATTACTCGTAGTATTCATGCATCTCAGGAAACAGCAGCAGTACCTGTTCATTTTCCTCCAGATTTTCCCAATTTCATTCAGAACACCTCAAAGGGCCTCTTAAAATGCAAACATGTCAAATAGACCTTTCAAATAAGCAATCCCCCAGTCGAAAGCGACATCTATTTAGTTATTTAAAATGTTTTTTGGGGGGTTTTTTTGTCCAAAAATGTCACATTTTTGTCCCTCCTCTTCTCCCTTGGGATTTATTTTAGCCGAGTCTTAAACTATCTCAGCCACATTTAAAAAAAGATATCACAACAATAAATTGTGCGATAACCTCAAAGGGTTTATCTTTGTTCGGCCTCAAAGCACGGGGAGTTTTTAAACATTGATAAAATCAAAACACGAGACCATACAAATACGTCACTTACCTTATTATTTTCAGAAAATGCTCATGTCTCCAAATATCCACATGTACACCCACTCACTTGACTCATTTATTCAGTCTTCAAATATACACGAGAAACCTATGGGGTGTTTCAGCATTGCGAAGCAAACAAAATGGTGGCGCCTGGCTATTCGGTGGTTCTTGTGATACTGGGGGAGAGAGGGAAAGGCGTGGCCTGTATAATGGGTGGCTCTTATGTCCCACAGACAGAAACTCAGCTTTCTCTATGAGATGTATGTATAGCTACATACACCTGCGAGGCTCTGCATTGTTAAATGCTCCATCTCGCTTCTATACTAGTGTCCCATTTTCAAAGTTGATTCTGAAACCAAACTTGCAAGATTTTGATGTTCAATCAGGGTCTATCTCCATCTTGCATTTGTATGTAGTCTGGGGGTTGCAAGTGCTTTGAGTACAGTTTCCCTTTTTCTGTATTTGTAAATTGCTGCTGAGCGCTTTGATATTTAGCATTTTCCTTGAGGTGCATTCTTTTTAAAAAAAATATAGCTGTTGATTTTTGAGTGCATCACATGGCTGTGGGTGGCATCACCATGCTGGGGTTGCCACTGATGCAATGCCTCCTGCAGATTAGAGCAGGATTTTAGAACTTGGCCATGCTGTCAGCAAAAACTCGCGTACTCAACGTGGACACATGGGATCTTGAATGTACACCAACTAATGGGGGTAGATGGGACACCCAGTTAGACATCCATCTGAGGGACGCAACACACATTGATGTATTGCCCTGCTTGTGATACACCAGGGTGACTGTTTATAACCGGGTCGAAATTCAAACCAAGGTTGGATAGCTTAAAGGCAAGTGTGCATACTTCTCGGCTATCCTGCCAGCCTGACTATTGCAGCTTATTTGGATATCTGCTGATATGCCTGAACCCCCTCTCCCCTTCCCCACCTCCACTGGAATGGTGAACGTTTTGACTGAGCCAAATTGAATAAATGTAGGAGTTTGAAGTAAATTTTGATGCTATTTAAGCAGAATTGTAAGACCATTGTTAATAATTACGGTATACCTACGAAGGTTTGTGGTGATGCACGAAGTGGTGAAATAGGAGATGGTAAAGTAAAATGGACACAGCCAGACACTGTTCTTTTATTTACATATACCAGACTCGGTGGCGTAATTGTTGGGTCGTGTGTCTGCTTTGATTCTGGGAGATCGGTGGTTCAAACCCCAACCGAGTCGTACCAAAGACTATTCGTGCCATCTCATCAGAAATTTTCTGCATGGAATAACAGAGAAGATGTAAACAAAATAATGTCTGAAATGCATTTTCTCCCGGTCATATTATAAATGCTGTTCGGAGAGGGAGAGAGGGTGATTGGAGTCAGTGTGATTACTGACTTCACTACGTACTGGATACAATCCAAAAACCTTGAGTAGCTTTCACCCTTGTTTTGGGGGAATTTCAATAAATAAAAAATTTTTATGTTACATTATAGATGCTTCAGGAAGATGTGCAAAGACATTAATCTTTATAAACAGCTGCGTTTGGGTGGAAAAATTTGGCTCTAATTTAGAAAACAGGTTAATACAGTAAATGGCTTGGAAATTGGGTGTTATCAAATAGATTTTGCTTTCAAACTCACAAGGAGAAACATATAACCTTTGTAAAGCACACCCGAGTCGTATAAAATAACCAATTGCTTTAGAAACAGTCACGAGGACAAAGGAAAACATGAATGTCCGTACGCTGCTTAGCTTAAAAGTTGTAACCTCCACCACCCATCATCACCATCAGATACGGGATTGAAACTTTGCCACCACAGCACCTGTAACCAAGCATGCAGGCAAGCACACACCCCCATGGAGAGAATCCCGTTACAGATCCAAATCTACCCATATGTACCTCTACCTTGTAGCAACTGCCGACTGTTCATCCCAATCGGGACAGGAACTGAACTGCCATCATCTGTAGAGTGCTCGGCAAGTGGCTTAAGCGCTCCAATTGAATGGTTTTTAAGGAACGGCTGGCTATGCAAGCAATATGGAGCTGAATAGTAATAGCACGTACCCGCAAAAAAACTAAACATCACGATTTCTTAACATTTTCGGATTCCACTCCAGATTTCGAGTTTAGTCCACATTATCCAATCCTTCAAACTCAAATTATATTTCTATTATATACTTGAATCAGTCTGTGACAGTAGATCATGGAAATTGCACCATATAATGCATGAAATTGTTCCATGCTCCTCATTTGAAAAATACAGAAATTATGAAAGCGATGTATACAGCGATTTCATAGGTATGTCGATGAGACATTCAATGATATTGGTGAGTAAAGTGGAAAAAAACCCAAAACATTTTGAGCACTTTAGCGTTAACCATTGCGGCCTGTTCCAACTCAAGGCATTGTTGAGCAGGCCGAACAACATGGTGAGGTAACCCAGGATGCACTTGAAGACCCCATCAAGAGTGTTGTCCGAGGATGCGTCTGATGAAGGATATAATAGAATAAGGCCGTTAATTATCTTCAAAAGGGGTGTTTTAATTAACCCAAACACAATTTTCACTCTTGCACTCCCTTGGAGTTCTCTTGGTAAGCATGTGAGGTTTAATGATTTTGGAATTGTGGAGGAGATGTATACTGACTGACTGACTGACTGACATTTATATTTAGATATAGCTATAGATATACTGTACTGCATGAAAATGTATACAATTTTGACAGCAAGATGCATTCATCGAAGAGCTCTGACAGGATAGTAAATGGTCATTCAAAATCTTGAACCTATTTGTTTGAAATGAACAATACTGTCCAAGCAACCTAGCTTATCTACACAACAGGGCAAGGATTGTAAAGTAACTCAACTCTCCCCCCTTGTTCCAAGGTGCACACTTTTAAACTAATTAAATCTTTGTAACATTTGAACACACATGGTGGTGAGTAAGATTTTCAAAACCAATTGGCATAGCGAATCTATGAGAATGAAATGTGGCCATACTCATCATGGTGGCTCGCTTCTGAAATGAAAGAATTGAGACCAATCCAGTTTGCTAGCATGTGGTGCACACTTGCTTTTGATCGTCAATAAATTGGTTTTTTAATCACTATGAAAGAATATTATGCATTGCAGAGGATGCTAATTTGATCTCTCGTATCTCAAGGTTGATCCTGTTCATCCGTAATTGTATTTATTTTACTTGGGCACAACACCCTGTGGGGGAGGGGGGGGAATTATTGCTATTTGATGAAGGGGATTAAATTTGAACGTTTAATTACAACAGCAAAAACTTGTGTGTGCGTGCACGTGCTAGAGGCTATTCCAGATAATAAAGGTGGCCATTTTTGATAATAAAGGTGGCCACTCCTCCCTCCCTCTTCCCCCCCCACTCCTCCCTCCCTCTTCCCCCCCCCACTCCTCCCTCCCTCTTCCCCCCCACTCCTCCCTCCCTCTTCCCCCCCGCTCCTCCCTCCCTCTTCCCCCCGCTCCTCTCTCCCTCTCCCCCCCCCACTCCTCCCTCCCTCTTCCCCCCACTCCTCCTTCCCTCTTCCCCCCACTCCTCCTTCCCTCTTCCCCCCACTCCTCCCTCCCTCTTCCCCCTCACTCCTCCCTCCCTCTTCCCCCCATTCCTCCCTCCCTCTCCCCCACTCCTCCCTCCCTCTTCCCCCCACTCCTCCCTCCCTCTTCCCCCCCCCACTCCTCCCTCCCTCTTCCCCCCCACTCCTCCCTCCCTCTTCCCCCCCACTCCTCCCTCCCTCTTCCCCCCCACTCCTCCCTCCCTCTTCTCCCCCCACTCCTCCCTCCCTCTTCTCCCCCCACTCCTCCCTCCCTCTTCTCCCCCCCACTCCTCCCTCCCTCTTCTCCCCCCCACTCCTCCCTCCCTCTTCTCCCCCCCACTCCTCCCTCCCTGTGGAAGGAAGATTCCACATCTGTGGAAGGGAGAGGGATGGGGTTGGGGTACACAGGGTAAACAAGATGGACACCACAGGGACTTTCATGTCCTTACACGACAGGGACTTTCAGGAAGGGAAACAGGGAATTTGAAGGAGTCCACAGGATGCATCCTCACTGCATTGCTATCAAGACATACCGTGAAAGAAATTTTAAGCTCTCACTGTTGTATAGCTTGGCTGATTGCTTTTCTTTTCTTTTTTGTATTGCAACTTTTGTGCTACCATTGCACTTCATTTAGGACCGAGATACCCCATCTTTTTTTTTTTCTTGAACCACTTCCCACCCTCCCCCACCCCCATAAAAATCCCCTCCACCATAATTTAAGGAATTCTGTTTTATGGTTTCCTCAGTCAAATATTTTCTTGTATTTCTTTGTAGAAACTCCATGTACGTGAAATAGTGTCTTGCAGTCGTGCATTACAAGGACTTGAACCAACATAGTTTTCCCTTCAAGTCAAACATGTTCAGTAATTGCTAATGGATCCCTTTCCTTTCTTTTGGCTGCACAGATGCTTGGATGGATGTGTTGTCACCCATCGACCCAGACTGGCAATTCAAAGGACGTTTTTCACATTATTTGATCTCATCCTATTTTTTGTACGTTCCTCCCTACCCCTCCCTCCACCCCCACATTCCACATTCCATATTTGTTTTTGTTTTAGGGATGATCAAAACCAGTGTTTTTTTGCATTTATTAGTGTTATATTGCCTTGAGCTGGACTTTTCAGATTTGTTGCAAAGCCTGTACCTTCCCATTACATGCATGTCTTATCCTCTTCCTCATCCTCTCGCCCATCTTCCCCAATCATCTGTATTTGCGTATTTTCAATCAAATTTGATTCTTCCGACATTTGGCTCTAAATTTTCAGACAAGCTTTTGGGATAAGATTTAAATTCTGATTGCACTCGTGCAAGTGGATAGCTCTGAAATTGTTTGTTTTTTGTTTTGATTGATTTCTCCTTGCCCCCCCCCCCCAACCCCTCTCCCCTGTTTTTTTTCCAGCGAGATTAAAATGTTTTAAAACAGTTGTTTATATGCTGTGGCTGCAAAAACGTTTATGAAATTTTGATGAGAGAGGGTCCTACCTTCACCTTCTGTGCTTTTTAATTCCATTGTAACTTATTATGCAATAAATTTGCTGAAGGACAAAATGTATCCTTTGCTGGTTACTTTCACCAGATTCTCTTCCCATTGCTTGAGGCATTGCCCTCAGCAATTATTAGGTATTTTAAACGTCATGTCCTTTGTTAACTTTTACCCTTGATAACCCCTGTGGCTGTCTTCAAACCTTCTGCTTCTCCTTGTGCTGTGATATACCTGTGCTCTTACCTGCCCTTTGCCCTCGGTTGTCTTGCTGTTCCCTGAACTTGCTGTCCATTGTGTTTTTTGGGGGGGTTTTGTAATGAAAATGCCATACAGTTGTGTGTGTATGTGTGTATGTGTGTATGTGTGTGTGTATATATATATATATATATATATATATATATATATATATATATATATATATATATATACATACACACACATATGTATAATTTATTTTTAGCTCAACTGGAGCGTAGTTCCTGGGAGCTAATGGGATGGCGGGTCCATCCGTCCACATACACTGACTGATGAGCCAAAACATTACGACCATTGACAGGTGAAGTGAATAACATTGATTATCTTGTTACAATGGCACCTGTCAAGGGGTGGGATATATTGTTGCGGGGCCTGGTATCGGCCGCGAGCACGACTGCTAGGTGGAGCAGTAGCGTCGGTTCGACCGATTGCCCGGAATTTAGGTCGTCACTCCGGAGAAGTCTGGAGCCGACGGATCCTCTATCCGTCTATCGGACCGAAGTTCGCCAATGGATATACCACGTGGGGTAGGGTCGATTGTCAATTTCAATTTACCTAAATACCCACGTGGACCAACTACCGGGGGAATTCACCCTCGACGGAACTCGTACGAAAACGAGCTGCTTCGCGCGCTCGTTCCGTGTGTGATTCCGAGCGGTTTAATCGCCAAGAACCGTTGGTCCAAATGTCCCCTTAGGGCCGTAACAGCTTTTACTAATTCTCAATCACGCATCATGTCGAACCAATGAAAGAAACACACAACGAGCTGATACATTGAACAAATACAGATATTTATTTACAATAGGCAGGGAGGTGAACACAAACAGCAGAACTAAACCGTCTAAAGCAAGGCAAATATATACAGCACAAGCACTTAACAGTTTTCTACTTTGAGGACGGACACACACACACACACACACACACACACACACACACACACACACACACACACACACACACACACACACACACACACACACACACACACACACACACACACACACACACACACACACACACACACACACACACACACACACACACACACACACACACACACACACACACACACACGAAGTGGTGGCTGACGCCTTTATTTCGGCCTTCAGCTCGGAGGGTAGTGGAGCTAAAGGCCAGGGTCTATTTTGGACCTGTCCGTCTCGTGCGGTCTTCAAGATGACTCGGTTCGGCGTCCGTCCTGGCCACCAAAACCTCGATTCCTGGCTCGATCTTTCAGGAGGAGGAGGAGGAGGAGGAAGACATTCCAGAGGACAGCGGCAAGACCAGTCCAGGCCTTCGGAGACTAGCGCTCCCACAACACGAGCGCTCCAACCGATGACCGCTCCAGCAAGGTGGGTGCTCCTTCGTTGCTTCTCGCTGGCTGGCTCCTCTCTCGCTTGCTCCCTCTTTTCTCTTCTCCTCCTGCTTTCTCGCTTCTCCCTCCTTTCGCTTTTTCTCTGGCTTCCTTCCTCTCCTTTTATGCGCTTCAGCGCGCTCCTCCTCCCCCTTCTCAGCCCGCAGAGAATCTCAGGACGGGGGATCGTTGCTCTTCGCTGCAGCGTTGCTTTAACCATCATTCTTGTTTGCGTCGCTGTAGACTCGCCCCAACGGTCATTTCTGTTTTCGTCGCTGAAGATGAGGTTTTCCTAAAATAAATCGCAGCGCATTTACATTGATTTACCCATTAGACAAGGGAAGGAAGCTATCTATAAAACACATACTTACCGATATAACTGAGCTATAGGAACCTGTATGTTGTGTGTGATAGTTTTCCAAATTTGCAACAATATTAGGCAGCAAGTGAACAGTCAGTTCTTGAAGTTGATGTGTTGGATACAGGAGAAATGGGCAGGAGTAAAGACCTGAGCGACTTTGACAAGAGCTAAATTGTTATGGCCAGACGACTGGGTCAGAGCATCTCTAAAACGGCAAGGCTTGTGGGGTGCTTCCAGTCAGTGGTGGTGAGTACCTACCGACAGTGGTTCGAGGAGGGACAAACCACAAACTGGCGACAAGGTGTTGGGTGCCCAAGGCTCATCGATGTACGAGGGCAACGAAGGTTATCCCGTCTGGTCCAAACCGACAAGGTCTACGGTGGCACAAGTCACAGAAAATTTTAATGGTGATCACAGGAGGAATGTCACAATCCACAGTGCATCGCATCCTGCTGACTGCTGCGTATGGGCTGCGTAGCTGCAGACCGGTCAGAGTGCCCATGATGACCCCAGTCCACTGTCGAAAGCGCCGATAATGGGCATGCGATCGTCAGAACTGGACCTTGGAGCAGTGGAAGAAGGTCGCTGGGGCTGAGTCCCGTTTTCTTTTAGATCACGTTGATTGCCTTGTACGTGTGCGCCGTTTACCTGGGGAAGTGATGGCACCAGGATGCACTGTGGGAATATGACAAGCCGGTGGAGGGAGTGTGATGCTCTGGGAAACCCTGGGTCCGGCCATTCATGTGGACGTCAATTTGACCCGTGTCACCTACCTAAACATTGTTGCAGACCAGGTACACCCCTTGATGGCAATGGTATTCCTTGATGGCAGTGACCTCTTTCATCAGGATAATGTGCCCTGCCACACTGCACACATTGTTCGGGAATATTTTGAGGAACACGATGAAGTGTTCAGTGTTGCCCTGGCCTCCAAATTCTCCAGATCTCAATTCGATTGAGCATCTGTGGGATGTGCTGGACCAACGAGTCTGATCCACGGCGGCTCCACCTCACAACTTACAAGACTTGAAACATCTGCTGCTAATGTTTTGGTGCCAGATACCACAGGACACCTTCAGGGGTCTTGTAGAGTCCATGCGTCGGTGGGTCAGTGCTGTTTTGGAGGCACATGGAGGACCAACAGCATATCAGGCAGGTGGTCATAATGTTTTGGCTCATCAGTGTATACTTGCTTTCTTCTCAGAAACTACACATACAAGTCTGATGAAACGACCAGAACCTTCATCACCTGTGACGGCATCACCAAAGCTTGTTCACGGCATTAAAGAAAATTGTGGTTTGAGGCGGTCTATGGAGGGAGCTTATGGGGGGGGGGTGTGCCCCCCCCCCCAAGAGGTATTTGCTTGTTCTCTGAAACTTGACCACAACCTTCATCACTCATGACGTACCAAAGCTTTGTCACACCATTAAACAAAATCTGGGTCAAAGGGGGTCTCTGCACATACCAAAAGAGGTATTTGCTTTCTTCTTCTAAACCACACACAATTTTGATGAAACTTTAACACAACGTTCATCACCCAGAATGTACCAAAGTTTGTTCATGGCATTAAAAAAAAATTCCACAGATATTTACTTTCTTCTCTTTTACATATTTTGTGGGCTATCTTATCCAGCCGCTACCAGTTGAGTGCCCAGGGGTAGTGGCCCGATGTTTCTCTGTGACATGGGTCCATCGCGATGTAGGAAGGTAACAATCAGGCAGTGTGGACACTTGGGGGAACAGGAACAAAAGAGTGGCGGTGGAGGTATGATGTGAGTGGATTTTGAGACTTTAATTGGGAGAGGTTTACTGGAAGAATGTGTCTGGCATTTCACTCAGGCCAACTGGTAGGGACTGGTCTTCCATCTCTACTTCCTCTGACATCAACCTGTCCTGGGAATTCTTTCAAAGAAACTTGCTCTCTCTCATGCACAAATTTATCCAATCTTGTCTTCAATTGTCTGACCCTTCCTCCCACCCATGGTACACTGAAACTTGTGGTGAGGCAGTTGTCCTGAAACGACTTGCCTTCGCCTCGTGGAAGGCTAATCCAACTGAAGGAAATCTTAGTTCCTTCCACAAAGCTCGGAACAAGTGTGTGTCTACCCTGAGGAGTGCCAGGAAACAACATCTTTCGACTCTCAAGTCTGAACTTTCAAACCTATCTCCCTCCTCCAAATCTGGGTGGCGTCTAGTTAAATCTGTTTCTGGTGTATGTTTCCCCTCCATCCCCTCCCTAACCTTAAATGGCCGCACAGCTGATGCTGCACGTGAAAAGGCTGAATGCCTAAACTCTGTTTGCTTCTAAATCTTGTGTCCAATACCCATCACTTTCTGTACCACCTTACCCAGTCACACCCCGCTGTTCCTGGACTTTGTGTCCTTAACTCCTGACCAGGTGGACAGTTTTCTGTCAAACCTTAACTCAGATTCTGCAACCGGTCCAGCCAGCATCGGTCAACGTGTCCTAAAAACCTGCTCCTCTGCTCTTGCTCACCCTCTCTCTGTTCTATTCACCCTCTCATTTGCTCAAGGTCATCTGCCATCTGCTTAGAAATCAGCAAACATTTTGTGCTGTGCAAAAACATATCCCTGCAAAAACAGAAACCTCGTTGGTGCTCATGGTTAAGTCTTTGCTGTGAAATGCACGACCCAGCAGAGGAAATCTACAGGAACAGCCGATTTTATTCTGAAACGAGAGGGCACTCAGTGGAGCATATACCTCCGCCACACAATGCCTGATCCATGAGAACATACTGAGCACAATACATTTTTGAAATATCATGCTATTGTTTTAGGCCCTATCTCTCAATGGTGAAAAACCACTTAGAAATTAAATAATTATTGTATCCAGATTCAGATCTTCACCAAAATTGAATCACTTCTGTGTCATATACCCAACATCTCCACCAAGTTTCGTCCAAATCCATCCACAACTTTTTGAGATATTGTGCTATGGATCGTTTTTGGCCCTATCTCTCAATGGTGAAGAATCACTTAAATTCTTGGAGTCTGATCCAGGTCCAGATCTTCACCAAAATCGAATCGGTTCGTCCTTGCCACACCGAACCTGTCCACAACTTTTTGAGATATCATGTCCACAGACAAACAAACAGGCAGACAGCAATGAAAACATAACCTCCACCCAGTTTCGGTAAATCTAGCCCTAAATGAATCCAGAAAAAGCACGTCGTTATTCATCTTCAAGAATAAGAGTTAAAAAATAAAAAATAAAAAACTTAAAGTGAGTAATTAATCCATCTACATATTCTGTCCGCAAATATCATGGCATTTTGACCCCCCTCTCCTAATTGTACGCACAGGCGAACCACATCCCCAACCCCTATTCCCCACAAAGCTTACGTGTACCTCACAAACAGCCTTAAATATCATCATCTGTGAGTTTTTCAGCTTTCCTGTTCAACTCACAGATGGTGGGTGCACTCAAAGATGCCCCCACATTTTACACTCCCGTTTGAATGAACTACCTCTCACATTCCGCTGTCCCATGTTGAGTTACGACGTCTGACTCAATGCGTCGGCTTTACAAAATTTCAACCAACCATCATAAATTACCCGTCATAAGCGGACACGCAGGCCACGAGAAAGATGGCAGAAAATAGCTTTGACTCATCAATACCTTCTCCCTCTTGATATATGTTACTTGTTATTCCCCAGGAAGGGGATGCATCATGTGGCATTTCCAACATGGACATGCATTCGATATCGTATCATCAATGTGGGCTCTTTTGGCCTTGGGAGGCTAATGAACAGCGAGGCCGGTGACCGAGGAGTGTATTTATTATTTATTCTCCTTCAGGCCACAGAATATACGACATCAAAGAACACATTGCAAGTTCGCATGTTTACTTTCCTGTAGTTAATGTTGAAGTGCATTAAACACCAGAAAAATACCACCCGTCGCTTCGCTGATGGGAATACTAAAGGGGGGGGCACAGGAAAAGAGGGGGGAGGGAGGGAGAGGAAGCAATGATGGGGGAGCAAGGATGGGTGGGAGAAGGGAAGGCAATACTGTACTTCATATTGGTCATGCTCCATGATGGGTATAATTGGATCTCCTGTCTAAAATGGCATTAAAAAAATAAAAATCGATGTCTCTCCAAAATGAATGGACCACACACTATAGACGTGAAAGATCTCGGGCTTTGTGGACCTGCTGTCTCTAACCTTTGATTAACCACAGCAGGAGAGGTTGGGAGGGGGTGCAGGAGGAGGTGGGAGAGGGTGCGAATTTTCAAAGTCTTGTTGCTAGGCAGCAAAGAGACGCATGTTAACCTGAATGCCCATTTGGTGTGTGACCTATTTTGGACGTGTCCTCATTTTGAGCTTGACCTCATTTTAAACATGACCTTAAAGGCACTGAAACTGCCACCCAGGTGTTTCGCAGGTAAGGTGAGGCATCAATAAGTGTGCCGTCCTTCAGAAGGACGTTAAGCTGTAGGAACCATCCACCAGCACTTATCGGTGGATGTTAAAGCTGCTCGTATACGCATCGCCAGCGCCAGATGGAGAGATTTGTTACATGTTCCTTTGTGGGTGAAAGATATGATTTATTTTTCACTGAATATTAGTATCTCCCACAACATCCGCATTATTTGTTGAAGTCTATGACGTAATCAATCAATCATCGATGTTTACGTGTAAAATGTTCCTGCGCATCAAACCCACTCTCTCCTTGTTCTTTGCTCTTCCTTCCACCTTTCCCTCTCCCCCATACAGGAGTTATCAATAGATGAACCTCTCTCTCTGACTGTCTCCTCTCGATGAACCTTCACTTTCAGATCAGTGTCCTTCAAATGGATATTTCTTTCCCACTTTGCTAATCGGTTTGTTTGAATATCTGAATTATACCAATGCTGATTTTTTTTTTCTCTCTTCTGTGCAATCTGTGTACCTGGAGAGGTTGTCTTTGTGCAAGATGGTCCTGATCATTCTATTTTGTCTGCTGCCTTATCGGTCCAATCCACTCTCCATAACCCTCCACCCCACCATCGAGTACTACATCATGAAATGAATCGTATAAAACATTCAATTTTTTTTGTCTACAGTCAAGGCTTGTAGAAGAGCGAGTACACTGAACGAATCAGGACGCAACAAAAACAACATGTACAGTAGAGGGGGACTTGGCCAAGCAATCAGTGTGGGGAGGAATGGGGGGGGGCAGGAAACGATGCATGGGGTGAACAGGATGGATACAGAAGGCAGCTCTCAGAAAGGAAAAACTGGAAATTTGGAAAAGGATTTTCCAGTCAAAGAGATCATTGATGAACATCAGGTGTAGGACTGGGCCCAGAACACTGCCTTGGAGTTGATTACGAGCAAGGTTGAAGTCGGTAAGCCACGTGTGGAGTTGGCCTTGGATGCCATAGGACGAAAGTTGGGAGAACAAGGTGGGATGCCAGACTGTATCCACAGTTTGAGATATGGCCAGAAAGATGGCCATAATCTCATGTCTGACGTTGGGCCTCCTTCCATTGTTGGGTGAGTTGAAGCAGCATGTCCAAGGTGGAGTGACCTGGACTGAAACCAAATTGGTGATGTGAGATGAGGCTGGTGGAGAAAAGGAAGGATGTCATATCAGCAGCGATGATGGATTCCATGACCTTGCTGATGATTAGAAGTAAGTTATTTTCCATTTCCTCAATTTGCCATGAAATTGGAACGCCATGAACTTCCACTTGGCTTTTGTCAACATAGCACAACATAAAGTTGGGAATGGGAGCGGATAATGGGCCACACATTGTGTGCAACGTAATTATTCTCTTGTTGTGGATGATAACAGCAAATTGCCAGTAAATTAAATGCAATTGCAGTGAAATGTCTTCTTCGTTTTCAATCAGCTCGTTTTGGAAGCTTTATATTAAAAAAACGAAAGAACCACCACACCTATCTCAGGTTCAATATTTTGATGACCAATGGGTCTTTATCCATGACTGTACATCAGCAGAGAGGGACAAGGTGTTACGTCACTGCAATAGGCATAGTGACACACAACATCTTATGATGAGTAGTAAATATAATGAATATAATACACCATATTGTTATCCATAAAATTTCCACCAAACTTGCATAAGTCACCTTTGGGCTGCGACGAGATATCGTCGATGGTTCTCCCAGTATCGCTAACTCGTAATATTAGCCAAGTTGTAGCATTTGTAATTCTGCCTCATAATGAAAATAAACAGATAATTACCACTACCACCAAAGGTGGAAGGAGGTTGTGTTTTCATCCCTGTCTGTCTGTCTGTCTCTCGTCAGTTTGTGTGCAGGATATCTCAAAAAGTTGTGAACGGATGCGGATGAAATTTTTTGGACGGGTTGGGTGTGCGACAAGGACGAACTGATGAGATTTTGGTGGAGATCCGGATCCGCATCTGATAATTTTTTAAGTGATTCTTCACCATTGAGATATATTGCTAAACTAATATAGAGCACGATATCTCAAAACGTTGCAGATGGATTCGGAAGAAACTTGGTGGACAGGTTGGGTGTGTCAAGGACGAATTGTTGAGATTTTGTTGACGATCTGGATCCGGATCTGCCTACAAGAAAATTTTAAGTGATTCTTCACCATTTGAGAGATCGAGCTAAAAACGACATTCGCACGATATTTCAATAATTGATTGTGCCCGATATGTTCTACTGGATCAGGCATTGCGTGGCGGAGGTTTACGCTCCACCGAGTGCCCTTCTAGTTTTCCAATGAAACAGCATCCATAAGTGAAAATGAACTTCTTTGTTTTTTCTTTGTTCGAAGTCATAAGCGAATGGTAAGGGTTATTGCAATAAATCTGCCACAGATTACAAATGTGGGTGATGAAAAAAAAAACCAAAAAAGTAAATGAACAAAATTTTTTTAAGTATATTTTTATGTTCAAACCAAACTTTACAAACATAGCCTGGTGGTCTCGGTGTCTGATTTTCACTTTGGGTAAGAGAGATCCTGTGTTCGGATCCTGGCCCAGCCCAATGTACATTTTTTGGACTTGTTCTTCAAAAACCGGGACACTTCGGACACCAAGAGTAAACACTTAATGCTTCCCTCCGATAACGATAATAAATAGATAGCACCATATTCTAAAGCTTCTATCCGTTTGAAGAACTTCACTTAAAAACGTCGTTGCTATTTCGATGATACAGTTCTCCTTTTTATTCTCCATTTCAGGGCGTTTAAAGCTCAGCCTCCATCTCTGTCAACATGTGGCCAACCTTCAGGCCACGTTGGAGCACCATCGATGTTTCAACCGACACTGGTTGATGCACAAGGATATAAATATAATCCGTCACTGAAAAACAAACCCTCGTCACCTTCCCGCCAACCGACGTTCTCTCCTTCAGGCCTGAAACAATGATTAGATGTTTGGCCAACCACTCAGCATGAAAGAGTGGCTTGTCCCACCACGTATATAAGCCTCATCAAGATGGCCGACAAAGCCACAAATCTCTTACAAATGGAGTGAAAGTTAAAGTCAGTCTGTCTCTCTCTCTCTCTCTCTCTCTCTCTCTCTCTCTCTCTCTCTCTCTCTCTCTCTCTCTCTCTCTGTCTCTCTGTCTCTCTGTCTCTCTGTCTCTCTGTCTCTCTGTCTCTCTGTCTCTCTGTCTCTCTCTCTCTCTCTCTGTCTCTCTGTCTCTCTGTCTCTCTGTCTCTCTCTCTGTCTCTTTGTCTCTCTGTCTCTCTGTCTCTCTCTGTCTCTCTCTGTCTCTCTCTGTCTCTCTCTGTCTCTCTCTGTCTCTCTGTCTCTCTCTCTGTCTCTCTCTCTCACTCTCTCTCACTCTCTCTTTCTCCCTCTCTTTCTCTCTCTCTGTCTCTCTCTCTGTCTCTCTCTCTGTCTCTCTCTGTCTCTCTCTCTGTCTCTCTCTCTGTCTCTCTCTCTGTCTCTCTCTCTGTCTCTCTCTCTGTCTCTCTCTCTGTCTCTCTCTCTGTCTCTCTCTCTCTGTCTCTCTCTCTCTGTCTCTCTCTCTGTCTCTCTCTCTGTCTCTCTCTCTGTCTCTCTCTCTGTCTCTCTCTCTGTCTCTGTCTCTGTCTCTGTCTCTGTCTCTGTCTCTGTCTCTCTCTCTCTCTCTCTCCTCTTTCTTTCCCCCCCCCCCTGGTTGCATCATTGGTTGGGACGCGGCTGTGCCGCTGATGCAGTGTCCCCCTTACCAGTACACTGGTACTCATTTTGCCGACCGCGGAAGGATGACAAGCTGAGTCAACCTCCTGGTGTATATTAATTCAGCGGCTCAACGGGGCTTGAACTCAGGACCCTAGGATCCCAAGCCGCCACCCTAACTACGAAGCCAACACCAGGCTTACACTTTCACTGATGGTATACACTCACCTGTGAGCTGTTTGGCCTGGGTTTGAATCCCGACCAAGCTATAAACTGTCATCCTGGTGTTTCACAGGCAAGGTGATTCATCAATGTGCGTACTGTCTCTCGGATGGACGTTAAGCTGGGTGTCCTGTCTACCAGCATTAGTTGGTGGACGTTAAAGACCTCACCCCAAGGTGTTCTTAGCGAAGAGTAGGTGAGCTATCACCAGCACCTTGTCCAAATTCCTGCCGAACCTACAGAGAGCACTGCATCATTGGCACAGCCATGCCCTCAGCCAACGACGTTACCCCACAGCCTTGTGCTGCATACCCAGAAGAAGAAGACTGACGTCATGGAAAGCCGATCCTGGTCGAGTGTCTTGTGTTTGAAAAAATCACAGACAACGGAACTAATGGACAGGTCAAGTCAGATCTTTCACAGGCAACGGGTGTTCATGACATGGTGGCTCACTTTGTGACCCTCAAGTGCCAGGCACCTCACCGTCATGGTATGCATCATCACCCTAACCATCATGATCTGGTTTAAGGGGATCAGATGCAGCCCCTTTCTCTCCCCCTCCCCACCCCCACATTTTTACCCCTGAAGGTGGATGGAGGTTTTGTTTTCACCCCATTTGTCTGTCTGTCTGTGAACAGGATATCTCAAAAGGTTGTGGATGGATCCGGATGAAACTTGGTGGACGGGTTGGGTGTGTGACAAGGAAGAATTGATTAGATTTTGGTGAAGATCCGGATCCGAGAAGAAAAAAAATTTAGTTCTTCTTCCCCATTGAAAAATGGGGCCAAAAACGATACACAGTACTGTGCTGTATATCATATTTCACAAAGTTGTGGACGAGTTATGACAGAAATTTGTGGATGGATTGATTGGATGACAAGAACAAACTGATTCGATTTTGGTTCAGCTCCAGATTCAGATCCCACCTATCAGTGGGATACAAAACCTAAACATGGAATTTTTGGCTGCTGCTTGGTTTTGATAAGAACCATCCCTTTCTTTAGAATGACAGCATTTCCGAAAGTAAATCTCCAAATCCGGCATCTCATGGCTGCCATGTTGTGACGTCAGAAGTGCAATGACATCTTGGTTGCCTGCCTTTCAATCGAGCTGGTTGAACTCTCAAAATTCAGGCTTTCCACCCACCTCCACACCTTTGATCCTCTTTTCTCCCGTTTGTGGACGACTTTCCCGAGACAGTTCAATCAACTTCTTCCCTCCAGGTCTTCTAGCAGGTGGTACGCATCAACCACCCTGACTCACAAAATTTTCTACCCACAACAATCCCACCTTACCCCCAAAGACTGCAGGGCATTATACTGTATGTTGGGGGCAAATTGCATGAATTGAATTAGAATTTTCTAAATGATGGAGTGAAAATTATTTGGTGAAATTTTGATATTTAGCCTTACCTTTGCCTGAAGGGATGAGAGGATATTGGTGTGTGTGTGTGTGTGTGTGTGTGTGTGTGTGTGTGTGTGTGTGTGTGTGTGTGTGTGTGTGTGTGTGTGTGTGTGTGTGTGTGTGTGTGTGTGTGTGTGTGTGTGTGTGTGTCCACTCACAGATTCACTTTAATATTGCACCCCCTGGTGGCCTTCATTAATATTGTGCCTTCACCATTTGAACCCTGAGCTCCTTGAACTTTCGGCTCCCCGACCCTGGGCTTCCTGGAGAAAAATCCGGCCGCTCGTGTATATGGAGGTTTGAATAGCAGCCGGTAAACTGGTCGCTCGTGTATATGGAGGTTTGAATAGCGGCTGGTAAACTGGTCGCTCGTGTGTATGAAGGTTTGAATAGCGGCCGGTAAACTGGTCACATGTATATGGAGGTTTCAATAGCGGCCGGTAAACTGGTCACTCGTGTATATGGAGGTTTGAATAGCGGCCGGTAACTGGTCACTCGTGTATATGGAGGTTTGAATAGCGGCCGGTAAACTGGTCACTTGGGAATATGGAGGTTTGAAGAGCAGCCGGTAAACCGGCCACTTGTGTACATGGAGGATTGAATAGCGGCTGGTAAACTGGTCACTTGGGAATATGGAGGTTTGAAGAGCGGCTCGTAAACCACTTGGGTATATGGAGGTTTGAATAGCAGCTAGTAAACTGGTCACTTGGGAATATGTTTGTTTGAATAGCGGCTAGTAAACCAGTCACTTGGGAATATGGAGGTTTGAATAGCGGCCGGTAAACTGGTCACTTGGGAATATGTTTGTTTGAATAGCGGCCAGTAAACTGGTCACTCGTGTATATGGAGGTTTGAGTAGCGGCCAGTAAATTGGTCACTCGTGTATATGGAGGTTTGAATAGTGGCTGGTAAACTGGTCGCTCGTGTATATGGAGGTTTGAATAGCGGCTGGTAACCTGGTCGCTCGTGTATATGGAGGTTTGAATCGTGGCCGGTAAACTGGTCACTTGGGAATATGGAGGTTTGAATAGTGGCCGGTAAACTGGTCACCCTTGTATATGGAGGTTTGAATAGCGGCTGGTAAACTGGTCGCTCGTGTGTATGAAGGTTTGAATAGCGGCTGGTAACCTGGTCGCTCGTGTATATGGAGGTTTGAATAGCGGCTGGTAAACTGGTCGCTCGTGTGTATGAAGGTTTGAATAGCGGCTGGTAACCTGGTCGCTCGTGTATATGGAGGTTTGAATCGTGGCCGGTAAACTGGTCACTTGGGAATATGTTTGTTTGAATAGCGGCTGGTAAACTGGTCACTCATGTCTATGAAGGTTTGAATAGCGGCCAGTAAACTGGTCACTCGTGTATATGGAGGTTTGAATAGCGGCTGGTAACCTGGTCGCTCGTGTATATGGAGGTTTGAATAGCGGCTGGTAAACTGGTCGCTCGTGTGTATGAAGGTTTGAATAGCGGCTGGTAAACTGGTCGCTCGTGTATATGGAGGTTTGAATAGCGGCTGGTAACCTGGTCGCTCGTGTATATGGAGGTTTGAATCGTGGCCGGTAAACTGGTCACTTGGGAATATGGAGGTTTGAATAGCGGCCGGTAAACTGGTCACTCTTGTATATGGAGGTTTGAATAGCGGCTGGTAAACTGGTCGCTCGTGTGTATGAAGGTTTGAATAGCGGCTGGTAACCTGGTCGCTCGTGTATATGGAGGTTTGAATAGCGGCTGGTAAACTGGTCGCTCGTGTGTATGAAGGTTTGAATAGCGGCTGGTAAACTGGTCGCTCGTGTATATGGAGGTTTGAATAGCGGCTGGTAACCTGGTCGCTCGTGTATATGGAGGTTTGAATCGTGGCCGGTAAACTGGTCACTTGGGAATATGGAGGTTTGAATAGCGGCCGGTAAACTGGTCACCCTTGTATATGGAGGTTTGAATAGCGGCTGGTAAACTGGTCGCTCATGTGTATGAAGGTTTGAATAGCGGCTGGTAACCTGGTCGCTCGTGTATATGGAGGTTTGAATAGCGGCTGGTAAACTGGTCGCTCGTGTGTATGAAGGTTTGAATAGCGGCTGGTAACCTGGTCGCTCGTGTATATGGAGGTTTGAATCGTGGCCGGTAAACTGGTCACTTGGGAATATGTTTGTTTGAATAGCGGCTGGTAAACTGGTCACTCATGTCTATGAAGGTTTGAATAGCGGCCAGTAAACTGGTCACTCGTGTATATGGAGGTTTGAATAGTGGCTGGTAACCTGGTCGCTCGTGTATATGGAGGTTTGAATCGTGGCCGGTAAACTGGTCACTTGGGAATATGTTTGTTTGAATAGCGGCTGGTAAACTGGTCACTCATGTCTATGAAGGTTTGAATAGCGGCCAGTAAACTGGTCACTCTTGTATATGGAGGTTTGAATAGCGGCTGGTAAACTGGTCGCTCGTGTGTATGAAGGTTTGAATAGCGGCTGGTAACCTGGTCGCTCGTGTATATGGAGGTTTGAATAGCGGCTGGTAAACTGGTCGCTCGTGTGTATGAAGGTTTGAATAGCGGCTGGTAAACTGGTCGCTCGTGTATATGGAGGTTTGAATAGCGGCTGGTAACCTGGTCGCTCGTGTATATGGAGGTTTGAATCGTGGCCGGTAAACTGGTCACTTGGGAATATGGAGGTTTGAATAGCGGCCGGTAAACTGGTCGCTCGTGTATATGGAGGTTTGAATAGCGGCTGGTAAACTGGTCGCTCGTGTGTATGAAGGTTTGAATAGCGGCTGGTAACCTGGTCGCTCGTGTATATGGAGGTTTGAATAGCGGCTGGTAAACTGGTCGCTCGTGTGTATGAAGGTTTGAATAGCGGCTGGTAACCTGGTCGCTCGTGTATATGGAGGTTTGAATCGTGGCCGGTAAACTGGTCACTTGGGAATATGTTTGTTTGAATAGCGGCTGGTAAACTGGTCACTCATGTCTATGAAGGTTTGAATAGCGGCCAGTAAACTGGTCACTCGTGTATATGGAGGTTTGAATAGCGGCTGGTAACCTGGTCGCTCGTGTATATGGAGGTTTGAATAGCGGCTGATAAACTGGTCACTCGTGTATATGAAGGTTTGAATAGCGGCTGGTAAACTGGTCACTTGTGTATATGGAGGTTTGAATAGCGGCTGGTAACCTGGTCGCTCGTGTATATGAAGGTTTGAATAGCGGCTGGTAAACTGGTCACTTGTGTATATGGAGGTTTGAATAGCGGCTGGTAAACTGGTCGCTCGTGTATATGAAGGTTTGAATAGCGGCCGGTAAACTGGTCACTCGTGTATATGAAGGTTTGAATAGCGGCCGGTAAACTGGTCACTTGAGAATATGGAGGTTTGAAGAGCAGCTAGTAAACCGGCCACTTGGGTATATGGAGGATTGAATAGCGGCTGGTAAACTGGTCACTTGGGAATATGGGGGTTTGAATAGCGGCTGGTAAACTGGTCACTCGTGTATATGGAGGTTTGAATAGCGGCTGGTAACCTGGTCGCTCGTGTATATGGAGGTTTGAATAGCGGCCGGTAAACTGGTCACTCGTGTATATGAAGGTTTGAAAAGCGGCCGGTAAACTGGTCACGTGGGAATATGGAGGTTTGAATAGCAGCCGGTAAACCAGCCACTTGGGAATATGGAGGTTTGAAGAGCAGCCGGTAAACCAGCCACTCGTGTATATGAAGGTTTGAAAAGCGGCCGGTAAACTGGTCACTTGGGAATATGGAGGTTTGAATAGCAGCGAGTAAACCGGCCACTTGGGAATATGGAGGTTTGAAGAGCATCGAGTAAACCGGCCACTTGGGAATATGGAGGTTTGAAGAGCATCGAGTAAACCGGCCACTTGGGAATATGGAGGTTTGAAGAGCATCGAGTAAACCGGCCACTTGGGAATATGGAGGATTGAATAGTGGCTGGAAAACCGGCCACGGGGTTCAAAGGGTTAATTGTCTTTAAAGTTTGACAAAACTATCGAATTTAAGAAAAACATTTAAATATTTAATATAGACATAAATATTTTTCCTTCAATGTGCATTATATCCAAATTAGAAACGATTAAACTTGTGTTGTGTAATTTGAATTGTTTCTTTTATAATTTGAATTATCATGAGCCATACCTTTATGTCTCTTTCCCTTCTGAAGGGGTCTTGCCTATTTGTAACTGTGATGGGTATGGTGTTAACATATAAATAAATTAATAATTATATCCGTTAACGACATCAGTTTTAGCGACATCATAAAGGACACAAACAACATGCACGAATAACTAATGTCACATGTTAAATAATGCGGTGTAAAAGACGCTGCATCAGTGGCGATAAACCAGAATTTTTTTTTTTAACAACTTTTAAAATCTTTATTCTACTTCAATTGAATGATATATTCTTCAACACTTTGGAACAGAAAAACACACACCGTTGAAAATGTGTCTGGGAGAAGCTTTTGTGACAAAAAAATAACGCTTCTATTAATCAGATAATGTTGTTTTTGTATGAATATTGTTGGTCATGGAAATAGAAGTGTTGTTTTACTTCGTACAAATCAATTCAATGAACACCATAAACCATATAATTCGTAGAAGACACGCAATGATGGTGATGGTGATCTTTTTCTGGTTTTCATCAATGATCTCTCCGACTCTCTGGAAAATCCTCCATATCTCTTTGCTGATGACTCCACCCTCTGCCGTACCATCTGTCATCCCTCAGACCGGAAAGCAGCAGCTTCTTCGCTCACTGCAGATCTGGATAAAATCACAAACTGGTCCAACACGTGGAACATGTCTTTCAATCTGGACAAATCTCACACTCTCACAATGTCTCTCTGAAAGGACCGTTTAGAACCCCCCCTCCCCCATCCACTTTCTCAACATACCTCTGGAAGAAGTCCTTTCTTTCAAGCTTCTGAGTCTCACTATTTGCCATGACCTTTCCTGGGAAAGCCACATTTCAAACTTCGCCTCCAAAGCCAGTCGCCGACTGAATCCTCCGTCGTGCAAAGTCCTTCCTCGGCCCACTTGAGCTCCTGACCACCTACAAAGATTTAGTCCGCAGCCTGATGGAGTACTGCTCTCCCCTCTGGGCTGGTGATCCTGCCTCCCACCTTTCTTGGCTTCACGTTGTGGAAACCAAGTTCACCCACGAGGTGCTTCACCTAAAGGCATTTCGGATCATTGGCATCTCCCGCAATGAGGCTGAGTCTTTGGGCCTCTCACTCTCTCACCACAGGCTGGTCAGTGGTCTTTTTGTCTTCTACCGTCTCCTCTCCAGCCTCCCCCCCTGCTCTCTCTGCGATTTGTCTCCACCACATTTCCGCAGGGCGCTCAAGGTCCACCAACAACCCCCTTCTGGTAAAACTACCAAAATCACGAATCACTGTTCACCTTCACTCTTTCATTCCTCTTTTTTCCCGCCTTTGGAATAAACTCCCTCATTCTGTTCAATACCATTCTTCCCTCCAGGCCTTCAAAACAGCTGTTCACCACCACCTCTTATCATCCCCCATCCAAAACCTCAATCTTTTCTACCCCCGTTAATCCACCCCAAACCCACCTCCTTCAAATTCCCTGCTTTCCTTCCTGAAAGTCCCTGTGATGTCCATCTTCTATTCCCCATGTTCCCCGCCCCATCCCTCTCCCTTCCACAGATCTCCTAATCTCTCTGTTCCCCACTGTTTTGTCCTTCCCTCTCCAGCCCCTCTTGTCTCACGCCCCCTTGCTGTGCGTTGTGTGTTAGCTCTCACATGAGCCTCGACAAGGTATACAACAACAACAAAAAAATGTTTTTCACTTTCTTCCCGATCTCACGGCTTTCTCTCTCCTTGACCATGATCCATTCCCTTGTTTCCCAAACTCTTTTCTGGACACACACACACACACACACACACACACACACACACACACACACACACACACACACACACACACACACACACACACACACACACACACACACACACACTGGGAATACTTCTGACTGTTAAACAGCAAATGTATTTTGAATCTGTTTGATTTCTCGTCACCCTGATTTGCACATTTATGGATCTCTGAAGAGGTGTCACCTTTAATGGAGCCGTTTGTGGTTGAATGCCACGAGGTGCTTCACCTACTTACAAGCAACCCCAAGCATCTCATTCACGTGCAATGTCTCGTTTGTTTGCTTCCTTTCTTATGGAAAGTTTAAGGTTTCACGGTCACTCCACAATTTGAGTTTTGTTTACTTGTTTTGGAATTCGTTTATAGTTTGTACTATTGGGTTGAAAGTCGCAATTTTGGATGAAAACGAAAGACGATGTATAATAATTATCATTCCTCACTCAGGTTATGCATCATGATCGCAGAATTGTTTTTAAGCAAATCTTGCCTGACGAAGACAATATGCCCGAGTCAAAATGTTTTGTCATTCTGGCCCACTGTCATTTTGAAAAGGAATAATAAAGAAGGAAAATTTGTCGCAGCCACAACGTTTGAAATGAAATTCATTAAAAGTTGACTGATGTTGAAGCATGCGAGTTTGCACCTGAAAGAGACACGTCCACTCAAGTTCTAAACCCCGCTCTGCTTTGAGATTTGATACCTTTGTTGCCCTGTCTGTACGAATCCAGTAATACTTGTGGGACTTTCGAAATGACGTATGATTGCTAAATGAAGTCTTTTGCACATGCGGTGTGTGTGTGTGTGTGTGTGTGTGTGTGTGTGTGTGTGTGTGTGTGTGTGTGTGTGTGTGTGTGTGTGTGTGTGTGTGTGTTAACACGAACTCGGTTCGGCTTGCTGGTCACTTTTACTTTACCGTTACTAGCGCTAAGTCTGTAATTCAAATCGTCTTTTAAATATTATTTTCAGCATTAGATGAACAAGTGGAAACTTCAAAATAGTTAACCATAATATTGTTCTGTTCCTGAATGCAAATCGGACTCATGAGACATATAGGAATATGAGAAATATCCGTGGCTTCAACTTTTAGCAATAGATGCAACAGTGTAATATAATTTTGCTTGGGGCCCCAGAACCAAACAAACAACATGTTTCAAACAGCCCTCACAGTTTCCGGATTTTCCCCCTCCCAAAATGAGTAAGAGTAAATATCATTTTGAACTTACCCTGCACAATGTGTGAATAAACAAGCACCAGGTATGTCCTTCCCATCGGTGTTCAGAAGCACCTAATACAGATGCACATTCCATCCGATGGTAGCGATCCGTCAGGGATCAGTGCAGCACACGCCCGTTCACTTTGGTCTCGCACTGGTCCACATACAGAAGGGGAACCCATTTGCTCAACCTACATGCATATATATATATATATACTAACCCTAATGAGTCACTGCTCACCTTTACTCTTTCATTCCTCTTTTTCCCCACCTTTGAAACAAACTCCAACACTCTATTCAATCCCACTTTTCCCTCCAGGTCTTTGAAACAGCTGTTCACCACCGTCTCTTATCTTCCCCCATCCAAAACCATGATCTTTTCTACCCCCGTTAATCCACCCCAAACCCACCTCCTTCAAATTCCCTGCTTTCCTTCCTGAAAGTCCTCGTAGTGTCCATCTTGTTTACCATGTGTATCCCACCCCGTCTCTCTCCCTTTCACAGATGTTCTCATGTCTCTGTTCCCCACTGTTTTGTGTTTCCCTCTCCCATCCCTCTTGTCTCCTGCTCCCCTTGTTGTACGTTCTGTGTCAGCTCTCATATGAGCCTTGATATTGTATACAAAAAACCCCAAAATTGAAACAGCTTCACCGTTTGAAAAGGATCACACTCTTCTCTGTGCATGTGCTATCGGGACAAATTCAGAGCCAAAGCACTGTAAAACGATAAGCTGTTTTCCGATTCGTATTCAAAATATAACAATAAATTTATATCAATTGTTTGTTACTCGATCAGAAGCTGACATTTGGAGACTGGTGTGCTGTGAGCCTAACCACATTCCGAAGCAAGCCACCTCCAGCCTCCAGGATCCATTCACAGTGGTTTTGAGGTGACTCAAGATAAAACATCCGCCTCGAGCATTTCTATCTGTCGCAGTGATTGGCAGCATGTGTGGCTGCAGACCATTGTCTCCAACCTCTCCTGAATTAAACGAATGTTGTCATACCAGGATTATTCGAGAGACTGGTTTTCACTATCTAACATGCTATCATGGCTATTGTGAAGTCATTAACATCCTTTTCCTTTTGCACAATTGTTGCTGTATAGACTACAGCATATATATATATATATATATATATATATATATATATATATATATATATATATATATATATATATATATATATATATATATATATATATATATATATATATATATATATGTATATGTACATGTACATATCATGCCTGGCGTTGGCTTAATGGGGAGGGTGGCGGGCTTTGGATCCAAGGATCATGAGTTCAAATCCCACTCAGCTATTGAATTACTACCAGGTGGGGTTAACTCGACCTGTCATCCTTCCGAGGTCAGCAAAATGAGGGAGAGCATGCTGGTCTTGTGTCGCAGTGGCGACCCGTCCAGGATTGTGCCCAATAGCCAAGGAGACTGCTTAGGCAGCACCAAGGCTCTGCACAGAGTGTGGTCCCAATCTCCTCCAATATATACTGTTACGAATTTCGGTCCGCCCAGCGTGCGATCGGCCATGCAACTCGAATCGCGACCGCGTCGCCCACCGGAACGGCCAATTCAGTCGTGACCCTCCTTGAAACTACCGCCAGGAGCTAGTCACGGGTGGGTCTTTCGACCACACCACAATCGTGCCAATCGGCCACCCGCGCAAGATAGGGTTGTTCGCCAAACTCGACCTACCTAAGTACCTGCACGAGTAGTTAACCGGGCGATCGTACCTCACTGCTGGTCGGCCTAGGACACGAACCGCTTTAGCAGTCCGTTCCGTGCTTCAGTGATAACCGAGCAGTGTTATCGCCGGCCCCGACGGACGTGATTATTTACTGGGTGCTTACACCCTTCTTCCAATTCCTTCCGTGGTGCAAGATGGAACTTTCAAACAAGGACACAACGAAACGGGGAACAGTTCAACATGCACATTTATTGCACAGTCAGACAAGCACGTATTTTACAGCCATACAGAAAATCATGCACGTATAAGACAGTCAAGCAAGCAAATGAATTACAACCGAATAAAGTGTCTTCATTCCACACGCACACTTAGACAATTCGACTTATAAGACGGCGCCACCGCATGCATTTACACAAAAGCAAAGGAAAAAAGCCACCCTTAAAGGCAAGGGTGGCAGACAGGTTCGTGGACCAAATGTGCGTGCAACCTGGATGAGCGGCCAGGTCCACGAGACTGAAGGGTCTTACCCGCGCCCTCATGGCGCGATGGCGGGCAAGCCACGATGTCAGCGTAGCTGCGCCTGGCTTCGTGCCCCTGGTGTGGCCAGTGAGCTATCTCTGGCGTTCTTCGCGCAGGCACATGTTTCACAGTCGGCACCACGGTTGGGGAGGGGAACGGATGGGGTTACCGTCGCTTTCTTAGCGCGGAGCTCGGTAAGGGAGAGGGGAATTGCTGATGCTCCGTCCAACGAGTTGACGCTCTGGACCGCACTGGCTCCGGCGAACTCCTCTTGGCTGTGGCCTCCACTACGCCCCTTCTCCGGCGGCGGTCCCCGCTCAGCCCTCTGGTTTGCCTCTGAGCCCTCCTCTGCGTCCCTGCTCCACTCAGCAACTCACCCTCCTTGCCCCTCAACTTCGACCTGAGCTCCGAGCTCCGTCCTGTTCTCCGACCCCTCTAGACTGCCACTCTCCAGACCCGACTTGACTGCCTCAAGCTGCGTTGTGCTCGCGCTTATATAGGCCGGGGGAGGAGTGCATATGTAAATTTGTGGATCACAGTGGGTTTGGAGGCGGGGCAACACCACCTGATGCTCAGCCATTGGAGGGATGAAAAGTGGGCGTGAATCATTCCTGATCCGATTTCCTCTTCGAAAGGATCCCATTCACAACCCATGGCACAACGTTCGGTAGAAAGGCGAAGGTGGTGGGAGTTTTCTGTGGTGATTTGGGAAGGGTGTTGGTGGTGGCAATTTGGTTGTTGGCGGGCGTCGTTTGAGAATGGCGGTGAAGCGATGTTTGCGGGGTGGAATTGTGGAGGTAAAGAGGCGAAGGTGGTGGTATTTGGTGTCGTTGTTTGGGGGCGTTGGTGGTGGCGATTTGGTTGTTGGGGGATGATTGGTCCAAAATAACGACAGCAAAAGAAAAACGGCTATCTCAAAGGATCGCAGCCCTGTGAACACGGAAATTCCCTCTAAACAATGGTGGGGAAATCTAACTACACATATACTTAGCGTCATAACTGATCTCAGGTCCTTTATGGTGGTCTGCGAATTTCCACAGCCATAACAATACACATATATATCAATACATATATGTTGTTGTTCGTCTTTCGGCTGCTCCCGTTAGGGGTCGCCACAGCGGATCATCCGTTATGATCCGCATACTGATTTGGCATAGGTTTTACGCCGGATGCCCTTCCTGACGTAACCCTGGTCGCCTCTTACGACACAGGGATAAGGATTGGGTTTCGCCATGATTCCGGGCTGCCCTGCACCCTCTCAATGCGTGGCCCAGTGCAGAGCTCCCACCCTCAAGCGATCCTCAAACCCAAGCCTCCGGGTAGCCGGATTGCAGGTGCACGCCACTACACCCGGTTATATATATATGTATACATATATATATATATATATATATATATATATATATATATATATATATATATATATATATATATATATATATATATATATATATATATACATACATACATATATATATATATATATATATATATATATATGTATATGTATATGTATGTATATATGCATATGTATATAATATTTATTCATATATGTAGATATATTCATATGTATAAATATTCATATATATATATATATATATTCATATTATATGTTTATATGTATATATATATATATGTATATATGTATATATGTATATATATATATATATATATGTATATATGTATATATGTATATATATATGTATATATGTATGTATATATATATGTATATATGTATATATATATATATATATATATATATATATATATATATATATATATATATATATAATTTCTGTTAACATCTGCGTGTAATTTGACGTATCTCCTCCAAAACTGCCGGACGGATTGTCGCCACCTTCGGCATGCGGGTGCTCTGTGGTCTAATGAACACCATGGGTTATGTGAGATCGCGCCAGACGGACAGGTTTTGAAATTTTGGGCGATTTTTCTAATTTTTACATTCGTTTGCATGGCGACATGTGACGTCACCACTGAGAGGCGTAATTCCGTCATGACATCATCGGCCATTCGCTGACGTCATTACGTCTGTCGTCGAAAGACCGTCACCACCGAGAGGCGTAATGCCACTCCGAGAAAACAGCGTCTGCAATGTAAAACCCTCTTCTGCACATGCTGACTACATCAGAAGGTGAATTTGACACAAAAAATGTAACAAGAAACATTGTATTTAAAGTAAAGATTTATTTAAAAAAATATATTATTTCTGTTAACGTCTGCGTGTATTTTGACGTTTCTCCTCTGAAACCGCTGGTAGGAATGTGCTCATTTTCCATATACTGGGGTTTCTTAATGTGACGAAGACGATGCACTGAATTTCTATGCTGTAATTGGATGACAACGTGGCTTCAACAAGATTTTCAACCCATCGAAGGCCGCATTTATTCCCGTTCGGTCGCCATCGCTGAGCTGCTGTCTGGTAAGTGCTGCCATCTATCCAAAAAATATGAACTCGAGTAAGGGAGTACTCATTGCATCAAACACTGAACATAAACACAACTGATAATAAATAGTATAGCTCAGAACATCAGCAATGGTTGTCATGTTTTAAAAATCAGCGTGGAAGGAGGGGAACAATGAGCGCCAGAGCTCTGCCAACATGATGTACCCCGATTGGCTCTTTCCCGGACTGAACACGCCCACTTAGACTGTCAATTTTTATCTGAAATCCAACGTACATATGAAAAACACCCGAAAATAAGTTGCACTAGGCCTATGTCCAGATACCATCAAAGGCTATAATCTGAAGGTAGGGGGAACCAGGGAACGGGTATGAAGTCATCCCTTCATTGCCCGGATTCTCTTCTTTTCTTTGGTCTTCGAAAGCGCGGTGTCCGACAATAGATTCTGTACTTTGAATGTGTGCGTGTTAACTGTTCAAATGAAAGAGGTGTTCGATTGTCGGATGCACCCAAACAACTGCCGTTCATTACAACAATTGTCAATATCAACCGCCATCGTTACCTTTGTTGTGTCTTGCATGTGTGGTCTTCAAATTAAAGCGTCCAAGTGGTGTTCGATCGTCGCATGTGCGCCAAAAAGTACCATTCATTGAAATTTGCATTCTGATTCTCGGTCACCCTTCACTGCTCCTGTTCAGTCTAGGGTGAGGCCAATATCATGTTAAACTTGCCCCATCAGACGCCAACCTTCCAGTCACACTGCAGAGGATGCAATTTCCAGTCAGACTCGCATACTCGATGACCATAAACAAATCCCAGGGCCAAACATTTGAAAAACTCAGAATATACCTCCCAACCCCTGTGTTCTCCCATGGCCAACTATATGTTACATTTTCATGTGCAAGAGGTTACTCCTATATATCTATCAAAGTGGACAATAATTCCTCACAAGGACTATTCAGCGACAAGACACTCACCCAAAATGTCATCTACAGGGAGGTCCTTTAGAAAACTAAGGACAGGTAACCATAGTGCATCACATTCCTCATGACACCTCCCCAGCTTCCCATAACATCAACTATTATGCCTCATCCACCTATTCAACTCCGTGCGGAGCACGGGTATATGCTAATATATATATATATATATATATATATATATATATATATATATATATATATATATATATATATATATATATATATATATATATATACACGAGCCTGGTGTTGGCGCAGTGGTTAGGGCTGCGGCTTGGGATCCAAAAGGTCCTGAGTTCAAGCCCGTTGGGCCACTGAAATAATACACCAGGGGGTTGACTCAGCCTGTCATCCTTCCGAGGTCGGTGAAGTGAGTACCAGTGTACGGGGCCGGTGTATACCCCAGTTAAAATAGGTGTACCATATCCCTGTGTCTTAAGAGGCGAACAGGGTTGCGTCAGGAAGGGCATCCGGCGTAAAATATGTGCCAACTCACAATGCAGATCATACGGATGATCCGCTGTGGCGACCCCTAATGGGAGCAGCTGAAAGAAGAAAAAATATATATGTATATATATATATATATACATATATATATATATATACATATATATATATATATATATATATATATATATATATATATATATATATATATATATATATATATATGTATATATATATATATATATATATATATATATATATATATATATATATATATATATATGTAAATATACTGAATGGATTTATATACATGACACTGGTTGCCGTAGTCCCAATCCTGAATGCAGGCTGTTCAGGATATTAGTCGCCTGATGTTGACCTGGAGACGACGTCATTACTCAATACACCCTGAACGACAAAGCAGCTCTTTTTAGGGACAGCATTGCTTGCTCCACATGGAGAGGGGCCTAGAAAAGGTGGCCTAACCAAAGCTCATCTCCTTTTCACCCCAGTTGGCGAGCCGCGGTCAATGGGCATCTACTAAATGTGGTCGAGCAACTTCAAAGACAGAAAGGTACACACCCACCTCTAAGGGTGCAAAATGACTGAAAATTGCATGCTGGAACATCAGGACCATGCTTGACGCAGATGACAGCCACTGTCCGGTACGCCGCTCTGCTCTAATTGCACATGAGCTGTCGCGACTAAATATCGACATCGCAGCTCTTAGCGAAGTCCGCTTCCCAGAGGTAGGCAGCCTCCTTGAACATGGCGCCGGATATACCCTCTATTGGTCAGGCAAACCAGCCACAGAGAGACGCCTTTCAGGCGTTGGCTTCATGGTCAGAAACTCCATCGCTTCCAAGTTTGAAAACCTGCCAACGGGTCATTCTGACCACCATCTCCATGCGTCTCCCTCTCAGAAACCAACAGTACATCACGCTGGTCAGTGTGCACTCTCCGACTCTCC
Organism: Eptatretus burgeri; assembly: GCF_056783735.1. Lineage (NCBI taxonomy): Eukaryota > Metazoa > Chordata > Myxini > Myxiniformes > Myxinidae > Eptatretus > Eptatretus burgeri. Next base: position 77,387,245 of record NC_140971.1, read on the forward strand.
ACGCAGAGCCTGCAGAAAAGGACAAGTTTTACTCTGACCTCCGTAGCCTCCTTCAAAGCACCCCTGCAGATGACAAAGTCATAATCCTTGGTGACTTCAACGCCAGGGTGGGCAAAGATTCTGAAGCTTGGAAAGGATTCCTTGAGAAACATGGTGTTGGTAACTGCAATGACAATGGGCACTTGCTGTTGGAGTTCTGTGCAGAGCAGCAACTCACCATCACAAACACCATCTTCTATTAAAAAGACAGTCTGTAGACAACCTTGATGCATACCCGGTCCAAACATTGGCACCTCATCGACGATGTCGTAGTGCGCCAGTGAGACTTCAAGGACGTCTTGCACACCAGAGTGATGCCCAGCGCAGAATGTCACACTGATCATCGCCTTGTGTGCTGCAAACTCCGACTTCACTTCAAACCCAAACCAAAGAAAGGAGCCCCCCCCCCCCTGAGAAGGAAGCTCCAGGTCGGCAGACTTCAGTCAGCTGAAGTGAAAGCTGACTTCCAGGCAGGCTTGGAGTTGAGGCTTGTTGATTCAAGCTGCCCCACAGACCCCTCCCCTGAAACACTTTGGGAACACCTGAAGATTGCCATTCTGCAGACTTCTGAAGAAGTCCTCGGGTTTGTTACAAAGAAGAACAAAGACTGGCTTGATGAAAACAACCAGGAGATCCAGGAATTGCTGGTGAAGAAGAGATCTGCTCACCAGGCCCACCTCGCTCAGCCGTCTTGTCCTGAGAAGAAAGCTGCCTTCCGCCTTGTATGCAGTAACCTCCAGCGCAAGCTTCGAGAGATCCAGAACGAGTGGTGGACCAACCTCGCAGAAAGAACTCAGCTTTGCGGGGACACTGGTGACTATAGAGGGTTCTACGAAGCCCTAAAGGCAGTGAACGGCCCTACACACCAAGTCCTGTGTCCCCTGTGCAGCATAGATGGCCTGGCGCTTCTCACTGACAAGGCATCCATCCTGAGCCGCTGGTCAGAACACTTTCAAGCTCTCTTCAGTGCTAACCGCAAGTTCTTCAAGTTCAAGATGCAGCAATTCTCCGCATCTCCCAACAGCCAGTGAAAACGGAACTGGATGAGCTACCCACTATCGACGAGATCACCAAACTAATGGAACAGCTGAAGAGCGGCAAGGCAGCGGGAGTTGATGGCATTCCACTGGAGATCTGGAAGCATGGGGGCCTAATGCTGCATACCAAACTCCATGAGCTCTTCATCTACTGTTGGGAGCAAGGCAAGCTGCCACAGGATCTCCATGACTCAGTCATCATCACCCTGTACAAAAACAAAGGGGAGAAGTCGGACTGCTCCAACTATTGGGGAATCACACTGCTGTCTATCGCAGGCAAGATCCTTGCCAGACTCCTGCTCAACAGACTGATACCAGCTATTGCTGAAGACTATCTCCCAGAGAGCCAGTGTGGTTTTCGAGCCACCAGGAGCACAACAGATAAGGTGTTTGTCCTCAGACAGCTCCAGGAGAAATGCAAAGAGCAGAACAACGGACTATATGTAACGTTTGTCGACCTGACCAAGGCGTTTGACACTGTGAGCAGAAGCGGACTGTGGCTAATCATGGAAAGACTTGGCTGTCCCCCGAAGTGCATCAACATGGTTATCCAGCTCCATGAAGACCAGTATGGTCGGGAAAGATGCAGCAACGACCACTTAGAGCCTTTCCCTATCATCAATGGTGTCAAGCAGGGCTGCACCTACCCTTTTCTCCATCTTCTTCAGCACGATGCTCCAGCAGGCCACAGAAGGTCTTGATGATAAAGACGCCGTCTACATCCGATATTGCACTGACGGCAGCTTGTTCAACCTGAGGCGACTTCAGGCCCACACAAAGACCAAGGAGCAACTGATCTGAGAGCTTTTGTTTGCCGATGATGCTACCCTTGTTGCTCACACTGAGACAGCCCTGCAGCGCTTAACATCCTGCTTTGCAGAGGCTGCACGGCTCTTCAGACTTGAAGTCAGCCTGAAGAGGACAGAAGTTTTGCACCAACCTACACTCCAGGAAGAGTACCACCCTCCTCACATCTCCATTGGCCAGTCAGAGCTGAAGACAGTCCACCAGTTCTGCTACCTGGGGTGCACCATATCTTCAGATGCCAAGATCGATAAGGAAATGGACAACAGACTGGCGAAAGCAAGCAGTGCATTTGGAAGACTCTACAAGCGCATGTGGAACAATCGGCATCTGAAGAAGGGCACAAAGATCAACCATGCAGCAGATCAACCATCAACCACACTCCTGTATGGTGCCGAGTCATGGGTTACCTACCGTCGCCACCTACGACTCCTCGAGTGTTTCCACCAGCGCTGTCTTCGCTCCATCCTCAACATTCACTGGAGTGACTTCGTCATCAACATTGAAGTCCTTGAACGAGCGGAGGTTAACAGCATAGAGGCCATGTTGCTGAAGACTCAGCTACGCTGGGCAGGGCACGTTTCCAGAATGGAGGATCACCGCCTGCCCAAGATCGTGTTGTATGGAGAGCTGTCCTCTGGTCACCATGACGTAGGCGCTCCAAAGAAACGCTACAAAGACTCCCTGAAGAAGTCCCTCAGCGTCTGCCAAATTGACCACCGCCAGTGGTCAACCCTCGCTGCTGATCGAGATGAATGGAGACGCTCAGTCTGCCAGGCAGTCTCCTCGTTCGAGTGCTGCCGCAGAGCTAGCCTTGAAGACAAAAGAAAAAGGAGAAAGAACCGGGATGCCTCGGCAACCATTCCAGACCAAACCTTCGTCTGCAGCCGCTGTGGTCACACCTGCCTGTCCCGTATCGGACTCACCAGCCACAAGCGAGCCTGCAGCCGACGTGGACCCCACCCTTCTTGATCTTCGCCCATGAAGCAAAGCCATGATGATGATGATGATGATGATGTGTGTGTATATATATATATATATATATATATATATATATATATATATATATATATATATATATATATATATATATATATATATATATATATTTGTATATATTGTTACGAATTTGGAATTTGATTGCACACAACATACAGGTCCCTTTAGTCAGCAATGTCGATAAGTGCTTGTTCCCTAGATAGCTCACCTTCCATTGTTTAAATGTTCAGAAATCGATTAGATGCCCTGCGGATCGATTTAATAGTTAGGGAACGAACAATGGAGACATCCCTCCCCCTCTTCTGTGAAGAGGAAGAACCACCCTGCCGTCCCGTAACTCATGATGTCAACAACTCCCTCCCACCCGTGGCTGAGCAGGGGATGGAGCCACTACCGGATTTAGGGGTGGCCAGGTGGGGCCATGGCCCTGGGGCCCCCCACATTTAGGGGCCCCCCACAATTTCGATGACATTTTGAAAATCCCTTAAAAATGTGCTTCTAAAGTTTTATTGTCGGTGAATGAAGATTGTGAACTCTTTGTAAGGATATCTTTTCAAAATTGTCCGTCATTGTGAGTGTCCTTTTCAAGCTTTGGCTTTTTCAAGCCATTTCTTCCACGGTCCACAGAACGGATCCAACGTGGTCAAAAATTCCCGGGGCAAGCCTCGGGCATTGGGGGCCTGCATTCGGATCTTTTTTGGATCGATCATCGATGCTTCGGATGGTTGAGCGTGACCAACTAACTACGGCACTGCCCACCAGAGCCCAGCAAGCACAGACGGAATACAGAGGTCCAGCCAGAGGAGAAGTGCAAAGGTGAAAGTCGATGTGGTAAAACTAAGCCAGGCCAGCACAGCACACGGCCGGCAGGGGTAGTATTGTACACTGAAACTGCGGCTGGCAGGGAACGCTGTCAGTACCCTGCTTACTGACGCGCACAGCACAGTAACACGGTGTGACTTTCTATGTTCCAGATGTGTGAAACATACTTGTTTTTCGTGATTCTGGTACGTCCCACCTGTACTCTGACAATATCTCGGTTACTCGGTACCTACCGGCTACCAGCTGCAGAAACCACAATGAGCGGCTTTGGTGACGACAGGCACAAATCCAGGGCTCCACGGAAATATGACAGTGGTGCTCAAAAGCGGAAACATTCCAAGGAAAAAGATGAAAGACACAAGGCCGTCGTCGACAAGACCCAGAAAATCTCAGTTTTTCACTCCTGCACAAACGGGCGATTCGTCCATGACAGAGGCTGGAACACCAACAGAGATAGAACAAGCGGATTTGGCAACGCAACCCCCACGTCAAGATTTGCCCAACATCTCGGAAGGTTCCACCAATGAAGAACATGCATCAGATGAGGAAGTGCAAGATATACTGACTGATCGTGGACCTGGCTTTGCCAATGACATTGGATGTTGGCCTCCTGAGCGACCGTCGTCAGAGATGATCGACTACTGGGCATCACGAGATTTGGAGCCCCTGCAGAATTCGACTGGTCCCTTTGATTCATCCATACAGTTTGTTGAAGGTCGGAAACGCTGCTGCTCCAATAATCTTTTTTACCGTAGACTACAAAACGGAGAGTCCGTGAAAAGGTCCTGGCTTTGCTTCTCCACATCAAACGGAAAACTGTACTGCATCGCTTGCAAGCTCTTTGGAGGCGCTACTGCCCTGGGCGGGGAAGGATTCAACGATTGGAAGCATGCTAATCGTTCTATCAAGGTGCATGAGCATTCGCATGTACATTGTGTGAATATCATCCGCTTGTCAGACAGAGCAACATCCGCAGGTCGTGTGGACACTGAACTCGTCAAACAGGTGAGGGAAATTGCGTCCTATTGGAGGGAGGTGCTGAAATGAAGTGTGAGCGCGATATCGTTTCTCGCTGAGCATGGTCTGGTGTTCCGTGGATCGGATGAAATTGTTGGGTCACGGACGAATGGTAACTACCGTGGTTTAATGGAATTACTTGCGGAATACGATCCATTTTTGGCGCAGCACATTCAGAAATATGCCAACCAAGGTAGTGGCCACAACAACTACTTATAATCTGCGACATGTGAAGAGTTCGTCTCCATCATCGGAAAATCTGTTCTGGATAACATCGTCGCTCGTGTGAAAGAGGCAAAATACTTCTCTGTGTCAGTCGATTCTACTCCTGACATCAGCCATATCGACCAGCTCACAGTTATTCTACGATACATCGAGAACTTGGCTCCAGTGGAGCGTTTCATGACCTTTCTGAGCAACACAGGACACACTGGACTCCAGCAAGCGACTCCGAACTGCCGACTAAACTCAACCGGTTTCTCGGCGTTTCAGCCCGGCCTTTTATCGGGTTCGGGGTGGTGTTTGGTCTTTCACTTTCGACCCTTCACCCCCGGCTGGCTCCGCCCCTTTTGTCATTCTGATCCGATCTTGCCGTCAAACGGGGACGTGGTAGGAATCACCGGCTTTCACTCCAACGAGGAAGTCATCGTGTTTGTCGGCGGAGATGTTTGTTTGTGGATGCCGTTGCTGGCGAAAAGATGGCGGCGTTTGTGGAGATGAAGGTGAAGAGATGTTGTTCGTTTTAAAATAAAGATAGCAAAAGAATAATGGCTAACTCAAAGATGCACAGCCCGGCTCACGAATAAATCCCGTCATACATCGGTGGGGAAATCTAACCTGGACACACACTTATCAACATAACTGATCTTTGGGGAACCTGAATGGTGTTCTGTGAATTTACACAACCGTAACAATATTTATATATATATATATATATATATATATATATATATATATATATATATATATATGTATGTATATGTGTATATATATATATATATATATATATATATATATATATATATATATATATATATATATATATATATATATATATATATATTGAAATTTATTTTACGGAAATGGCCCTGAGTAGGCTACTAAATAGAGGATTATCTCAGATCCCCCATTAAATGCATGTTTAGACAGGCTGTTCAGTAAAATGGACATTATCTGTGTGTCGGGAGGTGTAGGATGCATGTTATTGCTCGTACAGTGGTGGTGTGCCGATGGCTTCTTCTTCTTCCTTCCCCTCTCTGGACGAGGCCCCGCCCAGTCGGCTGAGAGGGAGTGGCCAAAAAGAGGAAGTAAAACTAAGGGGAGGAGTTTTTTCGGCTTCGTAAAGGGGGAGGAGCCAGTGGCTTTGAAGCGAGCGAACGAAGAAGAGACAGTGGTGATTCTGCTGGGAGAGAAACTGGACTTGGGCGCGCCGGGTCTGCCTTCTGTGGCCCGGAGAAGCGAGCCAGGGCTGAAGGAAAGGCAGGGAAAGGACTGCAGGAGGTCTGTCTGCCCTCGGCAGTTAACGAAGACCTTCTGGGTGTAGTTCAGTTTGGGAGAAGTACAAAAAACTGCAGTCGGTTTCGAGGCGTGCTGGGGCTTCGAGGCGAGAAGAAAAGGAAAAGGTGATTCTGCAGAGAAAGAAACTGAGAGGACAGAGTTGAGCATTTGGGCTTCGAGGAAAGCAGAAAGAAGAAAAGCCAGTGGTTATTCTGCAGAGAAAGAAACTGAGAGGACGGAGTTGAGAAGTCGGGCTTTGAGGTGGGAAGGCAAGAGAGGAAACGATGGAGTCTCTGACGGTCCCGACTCACCTCACAGCTCAATGACGTCTTCGCATCCCATGGACCCAGCCTGCCGGAGCCCGGCACCTCGATTTGGCCTTGTCTGGTGAACAGGCCAGGCCTGGACTTGTATGCTGGACCTTGAGAGAAATCAGCTGAAACCCATCGTCGATCTGACAGTCTGGTGCAGTCGACCTCGCTGGGTTTGAACGCGCTGAGGCTGCGTGCGCGGGTGCTGCCATGAGCAAGAGAATGACTCATCCATTTCGCCACTCGGCGTGTTCGAGCTTGGGCTCGAATCCATGGACATCGGCTTGTTACGAGCGACATTCGTGCTTTTGACACTTTCCTCTCATCCATGAAACATCACCAAGTACTTTGTCTTGTCTGCATGCTGTCTGTCTGTCTTGTCTGCATGTTGTTTAAGGTATATCTCAGTAGGGACCCCCTCAAAACCCGTAATCCATAGTTCCCTAGTTAAGAACGGGTTATAGATTGTTAATAACATTGTCGTGAATATTTTGCTTGTGTTGTGTTCTCTGATGTTCCCCAATAAATCTGGTTGATTCGGATGAAGTTGCCGCTATGGATCAATTTGTGTCGCGTCGAGGAACGATCCGTTTGATTGGCATATAAAACCAAAATGGTTACAGACTGGCAGAAAACGCTTAGCATCTAACAAAACCAGTCTGTAACCCGGGTCGATTTCCCCAACTGGTAAGGTGCAGGATTATGTTGGTACCGCGATTGAAGACGTGTGACCCGAGGCATGTGCCGAGCCAGCCGGCGTGATAAACCCCGGAGACGGCGGTGGTGAGGGTGGCGCGAAGAGTCGGGTGAGAATCCCGCCACCCCGGATCCGCAACAATACATATATATGTATGTGTGTATATATATATGTATATATATATTGTTGTGGTTACCAAATTCGCAAACCACCATTCAGGTCCCTTAGGTGAGGTATCTCGGTAAGTACATGTGTAGTTAGGCCCAAACCCGTTGTCTAGTGGGAATACATGTCATTTATGCGTGCTGCGACTCTTCAGGATAGCCGTTTTTCTTTTGCTATCTTTATTTTGGACCAACCGCCATGATTACCACCACAACCACAACATCAACCACCAACCACAACGCCGCTTCACCACAACCGCCACGACCTTCCCGTCACACCTCGCAACCGTCGCATCGCCACCGTTCTTGCCCCGCTGTGGGTACCGGTGTTGGACTCGTGCAGGGCGCGCGCCGAACAGCGTGTACAAAATCACGGATTTTGTGCTTCAAAAACGGATCAAAAACGACACACGCCCACTTTTTGCCGTCCAATCGGTGAGCGAGGGGCGGGTGGCCCCGCCCCAGGGCGATCGATATATGCAAATTTATGGATCAAAAAGCCTTCACGCCCACTTTTTCTCGGGCCAATGGGGAGCGAGGTGAAAGGTCGAAGGGAGGGGGTCAAAGATGAGAGGGCGAAGCTACGGGGCTGATAAAAGGACCGTGTTCGTCAGCCCAGAGAGTCAAGAGGCGGAGAGTAGGAGAGTAGGAGAGTCGGAAACAGAGAGTCAAGACTTCGCGGGCGGTGGAGTTGGCAAGAAGGAGCTGGTCGTCGTGTGCGTTGGAGTCGGAACGGAGGGGACGGAGCTGTGGAAAGGCAGCGACACCAGACGAGGGGGTGCTCGCGTCGGGAGCTGCACCCCAGGGAGGCCGACAGCGCGACCTGGCCGAGGTGGAGACGCTCGTCGCGGGATAATAAAAATCCTCTATACCCCGAGCATCAGCAACCCCCTCCTGTTTCCCCCCGCGCTGAGATAGTGCGACCAAGGGGGCCCCTTTCCCACCCCCTACCAGACACTGTCCGCGAGGCCCGCGGAGTTGAGGCGCCATCGCCGCTCCGCGTCTCATCACCAGACGGGTAGGCGCGACCCGGTCTCGGCCTCAGGCCCGCCTCATCCTTGAGGGTATTCTTTTCCTTGGTTTTGGGTATGTGTTGTCGGCGCCGTCTGTGAAGTAGAATTGTATAAGTGTTGCCGTGTGCTCGGTAGTCGGTATTAGCTCTGCATTGTGTCTTCGCTTTTACATTTGCTTTTTGTGTAAATTGCATTGTGTTTTTCTTTTCTGTGTGCATTTGGTGGAATTGTATATGTGTGCTTCCCGTGTGCCGCGAATAAATGTGCTTTGTGTTGAACTGTTTCCCGCTTCGCTTCGTCTTTTCCTCCATTGAATCCTCATCTTGCTTCACGTAAAGGGTTGGTAGTGGGCTGAATACGCCCGATAATTAATCGAACCGTCGAGGTTGACGATAACACCGCTCGGTTATTCTGATAGTACGGAACGGGTCGCTTAAGTGGCCCGTGTCCGAAGTCGACCTGCGGCGAGGTGCGATCGCCCGGTCTACCCTCCGCGTGGGTACTTAGGTAGTTCGAATTTGGCGAGCAACCCTATCCCACACGGGGGCTGATTGGCTCGATCGCGGTGAGACCGAAAGGTCCACCCGTGACTGGTTCCCGGCGTTAGTCCGAGAGGGTCACGACTGGATTGTCCGTCCGGTGGGCGACGTGCCGCGATTCGAGTTACGTGGCCGTCAGCACGCCGGCGGGCGCGAATCCGCAACAATATATATATATATATATATATATATATATATATATATATATATATATATATATATATATATATATATATATATATATGTTGTTGTGGATCTCCCCACTCTGGCATGTGGACGACCGCCTTTAGCTAATTTGCGGCCGCACGCGCCCACCGGACGTGGCAATCCAGTCACAGCTTTCGGATCAACGCCAAAATCCAGCTACGGGTGTGTTTTTAACCACACCACGACCTTGTCAATGCTCTGCCCGTGCTACAGGGTCGATCGCCGAATTGTCGATTTACCTCATTATTTGCGCGGACAGATTACCAAGAGGTTGTACCTCAACGGGACCTGCTCGAAAACGAGCCGCTTTAAGCAGCTCTTTCCGTCTGTGATTGTCGAGTGGTTTATTATCGTCAAGCCCCGTTGGACCTGATTATCTTATTGGTGTTAAAAACCAGCTAATATTCCGAACGCAATTATGGCAGTGCAATGGAGGAAGGGACGCAACGAGCAGGTGAATATTCAACAAATAGTCCAGCAGCCATTTCTCATATGAGGCCAAATAAGGAAATTCGTTCAACACCCCATACAGTAAAGGTTTGACTTGACAGGGTGGTAGAATAGACCCTATAGAACACCTCCAGGTAGTGCGTGGTTTCAAATTGTGGTATCATTAAAATTCTACGGGCCATTATACATACCAAGGGTACTTACCAAGAGGGTCACTGTGGGCTAGCAAAATTTAGGGGGAGGGGTAACGCAAACGTGAATATCTTTGTCTAGACTCAACCAATTTTCAATATTGAGTTATCATTGGCTTCCTATTATAATTCTCTCTCAGAGTATGTACAGTTATTTGAAAATGGCCTTTGCCATGGCATCACCAAAGCCAAAATATCACACTAATTCAAACTTTCTGACATTTTTAATTGTGTTCTCATATGAAGGTGAACAAGTGTTTCTCAATTACTACTGGTATGTATACATTTTGGAAATCAAACGCTTAAGAAAGTATTGTTCTGCAGAAATTCATATACATAGAGGCACGCATAAAGAAAACTGCAACTGTTATTTTTAGCGTTCGTCTTTTACTAGTGTATAGCAACACAGAAGCACTTCATCAGAGCCGAGCATAACAGTTGTCTTTGGCAACACGGAAGTACATTAGTGAAAGCTGAGTATAATAGTTGTCTCTGGCAGCACGGAAGCTACTCATTCATCATAGTGGATGATAATAGTTATCATGGTTGACACTGGGAGCTGTTTTGACCTCATCATATGGCGAACTGCAATTCCCAGGGCCACATGCTTGGGCATGTTAGTTCTAGCATGAGTCGCAGAGTGTACAACATCCCGAGCAAGCATCAAAACACGTCTTTCATCTGATGAGTTGCTACATTCTGGTGCTGAAAACTCATCTTCATCTTCCTTTTCTAGTTTGGCAATAACCCAGCGTAGTAGCCAGTAAAGACTGTCTGGTATCACAGACTTGGATTTTGTCAGGGTTAGATCCATGATATTAGGTGGTCGGACTGATATGCCTTGGCATTCATTGATCTCAGACTTGATGAGTTTTGCAGTGCGGTACAGCAGGCTCACCCTGTCGCAATCATCCATCGCTGTTGTGGGCTGTTTTCTCGGTACACCCGTGGCTGTTGCGGTGTTACACTGATAGGCAGAGTTGATGACATCTTGAAGGGATATGGAGCTTGAATACAAAAGCTCAGACTTACTAAGATCATATGGCTTATGGAAGACAATGTCATCTCCAAAGTGTTTCTTTAGTCGAAGTTTGAGTCGCTGGGTAGTGTAGCTGTCGACTGCCACTCCCTGTCTGCGCAGAAAATGATTGTATCTGTGCAGAAGAATTGTCATATCAAAGGCCTTCCCACCATTCAGGTCAGCAGAGATATCTTCAGCCAATTACTTGAATGCCGTATCGTAACAAGTTTCTTGTCTCCCTTCATGGAAGCCAGCATACTGCAGATTAGCTTTGTTGATGTATGAGGCATGGCAAGCTCTGTGGTATCTAGCCTCTGCTGCCACTAGATCGTTGCTGACAGCATCAGTAGTCCGTAACATGTCCTCATCGCCCTTTGCGGTCGCTGCTTGCACAATAGTTTCACAGGCTTGGAAAGTTCTGACCATGGTCATCTCCTTTACCCTTCTATGTGTTTTCTTCTTGTAGAAGAGGCACATAGTCCAGTCAGTGGACGTTGACTGGGACCTGGAGACCCTGGAGGTCTCCGTCAAACTTGTTTCAGATTGTGTGCCAACCTTAGACTCTTCTGCTGGTGTCGGTGAGAATGCAGATCTTCTCCTCTGCATGTAACGCAGGTTTTCTTTGCTTGTCCATTTTTCGTAGCAATTTGAGTGCCATTTAACATCCGCGGTTGTCAAACTGTCAAAATCTGATTTTAAACGTTCGTATACTTCATCTCGTCGGAGTGCCAGTGCTGCAACAAGTGTCTGTATGGAGGTATCTCGGGCTTTCCTCAGTGTCTCGTTCGAGTCCATCTGACAAATTATGCACTTGTAAAAGTTAGTCAACTTCTGTCTCTTTGCAGGTAAAAGTTGCACTCCTGCCTGACTCTCTGAACTGGCCATTGCTTCAGTTGGCTAGTAGGATTCTTTCAGATGTTCAATCTGGAATGACACAGAAAAGCAACTATGTTCACCCACAGCCTCTTTTACCATCATTATTAACTTGACATTTTTAAACTTTATTTTTGTAATTATCTAGTCCATAAGAATTTCATAAAAAATAGACTAACACAGCATTTTTTTAGTCCAGCAGCATGAACCTGTGAAAAATTCAATTGTTCAACACCCACTACAGAAAAGTTTGACTTGACAACTTAGTTTGCTCTAAAAAGATGCCTAAAATATTTTTTTTTAAATCTCATAATATTTTATTTGTTTGTGATTTTTACCTCTTGTGGTTGTACAGTTGAATGAATATCGACATTTCTGTACATATTCTGAAAGAGAATTATAATAGGAAGCCAATGATACCTCAATATTGAAAATTGGTTGAGTCTCGACAAAGATATTCACGTTTACGTTACCTCTCCCCTAAATTTTGCGAGCCCACAGTGACCCTCTTGGTAAGTACCCTTGGTATGTATTATGGCCTGTAGAATTTTAATGATACCACAATTTGAAACCACATACTACCTGGAGGTGTTCTATAGGGTCTATTCTACCACTCTGTCAAGTCAAACCTTTTCTGTAGGGAGTGTTGAACGATTTCATTTTTTTCAGGTCCTTGCTCCTGGACTAGAAGGGGAACATTTATTTTACACGCATGCAATGAATGGGGGTAGGGGACACGACACGAGCAAAAAGACCTACAGCCGTTGTCTATTTATTATGTACATGCACTTAACAACAATGGTACTTATCAGACAAGGCGCCACAGACTTCCATGCAAAACCCCAGAAAGAAAAGAACCGGGCTCATAAGCCTTTAATGGTTCTCGGAGCTTGGGAGACCGAAGGAGCTCCGTGAGACCATGCAGGTTACCTACCACCCTCTTAGTGACTCGCTGGACCCTGGTTCGGTGACCCTTGGTGTCTCTGCCCGCACTCCGCTGGACTCCACCAGTGCCTTCAACAGCGCCTCCAACGGT
>NC_140971.1:77404961-77417461 GCF_056783735.1 Eptatretus burgeri
ATGTACGTGCTGACACGTACGTGTTTAATGGTGCCGATGGATGATGGTGGGACGAGAAACGAAGGAGGATATTGTTGATGTAGTGATTGATGTAACAAAAGGTCTAACTATAAAATAATTCACAGCGCACGTACAATTATTCACCCATTAAACAAAGGGGAAGGAACCCTGTCTAGAAACACAGATTTATTGATATAACTGTTCTATAGGGACCCTGGTGGTTGTGTGCGATGGGTTCCGGATTCGTAACACTACAATCTACTGGATTTGTGAATCAATGCATTAATGGATAGAAAATTACGTATAACAATGGGCTACTGCTTCACTGTAGTAAGCATTGTACACAATGGAAAATGAGTCTTTGTAAAGACGAGTGTTGGTTTGTCTGCGTCAGTGGAAAAATCACCACAATTAATTATCTCAACCAAATGTTGAGAGAGGCATGCTTACTACCTTGGGGAAAGTAGGTGAGGCAACATTTTACGGCTTTGCCGAGGGAGAGAGGGGGGGTGGGAGAGAGAGAGAGGGAGACAGGCAGAGAGAGAAAGACAGACAGACAGAGAGACAGACACACACGGATGGATGGATGTAGATAGATGGAGATTCATAAAGCTCTCACTCCTGATATTTTAGAAAGGTTCATGCCAGAAAAGTCGGTTCACCTTCTTTCCTACAGCTGATGATCCGGATGGCCATTGAATCAGTTAGACATTCTTCAAATATCTCAACATTTGGTTATCATACAGTTGTTCATTCAAAATGGTTTACCACCCCCATAGCATACAGCTTCTTGCACTCATGAGTGATTCCACGTCAAAAGCTTCGTTGTAATCGTAGGTTAAATTGATAAAGGCTGATCTAGTTTCCAAGGACCCTGACTCTTGCCATCGATTGATCAGAGACTTATGGTGAACACTATCGATTATGCTTCCTCTGATGTTTATGAACTACCGTGGGAGAAATCATTACAAAGGCGTTATTAAGAGTGATTGTAACTCGTGGTCGTAAATCACAGGTGTTTGGTTGTAACCCCTTTACTCCTGCCACCTAACGCATGCTTAACGAACAGCAGAGCATTCAAGGAAACAGGTGCAGGTCATTTAGCCCATCATGCCTGCGTAACAGCCACACCTCCTGCAGGTGACATTCATTGTGTCCTCCTCTCTCCACGCTTCCCCGCCACCACCCTCTCTCTGACCTCTTTGTCTCCCCACTCCAAAGCAGCCCCATGGCAAGGATTACGTTGGGTAGTTTGCCATTGCCTTCGCAGCCGGAAATAGTGATCTATTCATTCCTCCGCACACACAGTGTCCTTTAACATCCACAAGGTAAGGCCAGGATTTGGGACGCTCGGCTTAACGTCCATCCAACCCAGGCTGCTCCTGAAGGGAACGGGTGTTTCTCGTATCAGAAATACGAAAAATATCCATGGATGAGACCGAAATATTTATTTATTTGTTCGTGTGCAGACTGTGGCTGCTTGGCTGAATCAATTTCTGGGGGCACCACTGTGCCACTGATGCAGTGCCCCCTGTTTCCAGTAATATGGTACTCATTTTGTCGAACCCGGAAGGATGACTGGCTGAGTCAACCCACCTGGTGTTAATTCGACGGTTAAAACAGAGGTCTTGAACGCAAGACCCAAAGATCTTAAGCCAGCCACCCAAACCGTTAAGCCAACACCAGCAGAGACCAACAGGTCTTGAGTTCCTATCATTTCCTGTAAATGCAAACAAGCAGTCAATGGATTACACACACACACACACACACACACACACACACACACACACACACACACACACACACACACACACACACACACACACACACACACACACACACACACTGTTGCGAATTTGGAAGCTTGCTGCACACAACAGCCGGGAACTATAGATCAGCTATATCAGTAAGTATGTGTTTCTAGTTAGAGTCCCGTCCTATGTTTAATGGGTGATTAATTGTACGTGCGCTGTGAGTTATTTTATAGTTGTGAAGTTTAAAATGTAAAAATCCTAACGACACCTGCCTTCGCTTCCTTCCACCATTCTCCACCAGCACCATTGCACGTGTGCATGTCAGCATGTACGTGGGCGGAGACCAATGTGCAAGGCGGGGTTTCTTCGGACGTTGGCGTCTTGAATTTCGCTCCAAATACGGGCATGGCACCCCTCTGTCAATCGGAGGGGTGCGAGCAAGTCTGCCGCCTCTCGGCCAATGGGGAGCCAACACAACATATTGCTGCTTGACTTCCTGGTCGAGGGGCGGAGAAATGAGCACCTCCCCCGACCAATCTCGGACGGTCGGGAGATCGCCCGACACGCCTGTTCAATGAGGGGAATGACACGAGACGGATCCCTCCCCCCTGTCAAGAAAAACGTTATAGTTGTGTGGGGGTGACCGAGTGAGAGAGTGGGAGGGTTCATTGGTTGAGGCTGAGAGTCTGAGTCTTCCCGCCGTGAATCGCCTGCCTGCGAGCCGGAAGATAATTGCTTGCCTGCCTGCCGAGCTGACTTGCTTTGCCTGCCTCATTGCCTGTTTTTGCCGGTGGAGCGTGCCCGACGATATCCTCTGTACCTGGTGCTTGGAGCGGCATCGTGTTGCGGGTTCGAGTCCCGCCGGGCCCGATTGTCGAGAACCGCACGAAGCGGGAAGGTCCAAGCCAGCTCTTACCTCTAGATCACCTTCTCTCCGAGCTGGGGGTATCAATAAAGGCCGCGCCACCATTTCTTTTGGGGGGTGTGTCTGTGTGTGGGCCCGTCTTTTAAGTAGAAATGTTTAAGTGCTTGTACATAAATTGCATTCCTTTTATTCGGTTAACCTTGCCTTCTTGCGTGCTTCCCTGCCCCATTGTAAATAAATATCGCTTTTGTTAAATGTTCCAGCTCGTTTCTGTGTTTCTTCCATTGGCTTGGCACGGTGTGTGTTGAGAAATAGCAAGGCAGTAAATTGTTCATTTGGACCGACAGGCCTTGGTAACCTCTGCTCGGGTTACACACGGTTCGGGCACGGTACCGGCTCATTCTGCTCGAGGTCCGTCGAGGGTGTGAATTCCCTGGTAGCTTTGCCGCGTGGGTAATTAGGTATATTGAAGTTTGGCAATTGACCCTACCCGACGCGGTTGAATTATTGGCGATTCATGGTCGAGTAAGGGACCCATGCCTTTCGGACTTATCCGAGAATCACGACCTAAATTCCGGGTGTTCGGTGGAGCCGACTCTACTGCTCCCTCTAGCGGTCGTGCTTGCCACCGATACCCGGCCCCGCAACAATATATCCTTCTCATTGGTGTTCAGAAGCACAAAAACCAGATATGGTGTCTTCCTCAGGGAATCCACCTGATACATCCAGCTCCTCCGTAAATGAAGCTGGCACGAGCTTTGTGTATTTTCACATCACAAAGATCTCCTTTGTCAAAGAGTACCATTACTTGGTACTCCATCTGGCCATCCCCCAGGCAGATGCCAGGCCAATCCCCATATCCTTGAGATATCATGGTTAGAGATCTTGACATTCCCAAACGATGCACCGCAGCTTGACCTCTCAGACACCATCCCCAGAATCCAGTCCATACAAGTGCTGAAAAGTGTGGGGGCCAGTACACACCACTGAGGAACTCCAGTAACAACTGGAAATAAGTCAGAGATTGTATCACCACATCTCACAGCACTCTCATGAGCAGCGTATCGGTCAGACATCAGATTGATCAGTTTTGCTGGCACCCCACGAAGACCAAGAATCCTCCAGAGGACATCCCGATTCACTGAATCAAATGCTTTAAAGAGATCAACATAGGCTGCAAGCAGCCCCTGCCGAAATTCTCATCTGCGTTCAGTGAGGACCCAAAGTGCAAGGATATGGTTAATCGTTGACCTCTTTGGTGAAAAGCCTAACTGCTCTGGGAGCTGGTGCTCAAGCAGATGTTGGCGAACCCTATCAAGAATTATCCAAGCAAAGACTTTGCTCGGCACTGAGAGCAGCGTCACCCCCTCGGTAGTTGTTGCAGTCTTGGCGATCACCTTTCCCTTTCCAGAGAGGGACAACAAGGCCCCTCTTCTAGTCAGTTGGGATGACACCTGTGTTCCAGGCAGAGCACAAAACTGCATGCAACGACATGAGTACAGCATTTCCACCAGCCTTGAGAAGTTCAGCATGGATGCCACAGATCCCTGGAGCTTTACCCCATTTTAACCGGTTCACCGCAGGAGGTGGGTGTGCTTCCACAAACGAAGGTGGATTACAGTTGATTGGAGGGTCAGCAATAGGGATAGTAACACCCCTGACATCCAAATCATCAGCTGGTGGATCAGCCTGGTACAGCTGCTCAAAGTAACTGGCCCAGCGGGCCTTCACTTCGGACACATCTGTCAAGAGCCCACCACCCTCTGCTCTAATTGCAGTACACCGAGGGATGGGCTTGGAGGAATGTAATGCACGAATTCCCCTGTAAGCTGGATGAGAATCACTTGACCACAGGTGATGCTCGACCCCCTTACAGATTCCTCGCACATAGGCCTCCTTGTCCACCCTTCGTGCACTACAGTTTTATGCCTCAACACCCTGGACAGCTCAGCTCTGCCATTAAGCCTGGCCCTGCGACTGGTCAATGGTATCCAGTGTCCCTTGAGAGAAAAAATTCTTCTTGGCCCTCGAGTGAGTTCCAAGACATCCACCGGCAACATCAAGGATGGAAGTCTTGAAGGCACTCCACAACTCTTCAGGATTCCCCAAAGCACCCAGACCCCCCCAAATCCCCACTCAGCCTGTTTACAATCGACTCAGCTACCCTCTCATCCTTGAGCTTGCCAACATACAGCCTCGGCTGGGATGGGACCATTCTCCTGGATTTAAGCTGCAACTTCTGAATGTGAATTTCGTCATTTTGAAAGTCACGAATGACCTGGGATATTCACAGAAGTTGCTTTTACTTATCTTTGATGATTTTTTTTTTGTACATCAGGATGTAAAGTAAAATAAAAAACAAAGATCAAATATAAATCTCCAAATTATTATTCATAAAATACAATTTATAACGAGATTTGAACCTTACAATGAACACAACAGAAATTGGGGGAACTTCTGCAAAGTTTTTTTTTTTTTTTTCTTTCTTTGGAGTGTACACCAGACCTTTGGGCGAAATCCTGAATATAGTAAAATGGAACTTGCTGTTGAGTAGTTAGCCTCTATAGACTCCTGATCTATATCCGCCGTGATAGGGACAGATGTGGTTCACCTCCAATGGGAGATAAGTTTTTTTTTCTGTTCGGATTTACATTTGCACAAACGATGAGGTTCATTCTGTGCATTTAGAGAAGGACTGATCCTATTAATACATATACAGTTTCAAACCTGCTGATGATGATGCACAACAAAAGAAAGGTTCACAAAGTCGTTGAATTATTACAATGACAACAATGGAAAGTACACCTCTCGCCAAAACAAATCTCGAGCACCAACGGTCGACTCTGTGCCCCTATCCAAATTGCGAAAAGCGTGCTCCGAAAGATGCAGCACCTCCATGTGGGCACCGAAAGGAGGACGACAGTTTTTGGTCGGATTCGACTACACAAGGGAACCCAATAATACATATACAGGACGAGTTGGAACAGAGGTGAGGACACTTCCAACTGAGCTGTCTTGTCTTGCACATCATCCTTGTCGGGAAAGGAGGCCTTCTGTTCAAGAACTATTCGAGCCAGACTCGTACCTGTGAACTTCAGAACCAATTGCTTCTTTTGAATTTATCTCTGCTACTGAAGGTGGACGGAGGTTATGTTTTCACAACTGTCTGTTTGTTTGTTTGTGAACAAAATATCTCAAGATGTTGTGGATGGATTCAGACGAAATTTGATGGAGAGTTTTGGGTATGGGACGAGGAAGACATGATCAGATTTTGGTGAAGATCCGGATCCGAGAATTTGTTGAGTGATTATTATTCACCTTTAGGAGATGGGACCAAAAACGATATATGGCGTGATATTTCAAAAAGTTATGGACAGATCCAGACGAAACTTGGTGGAAAGGTTGGTTATGTGACAAGGATGTAGTGATTCGATTTTGGTGAAGATCTGGGTCTGGATCCGACAATTTTAAACTGATTCTTCACCATTGAAAGATGGGACTAAAACGACATATAGCATGATATTTCAAAAAGTTGTGGATGAGTTTTGACAAAACTTGGTGGATAAGTTGTGTAAGGTGACAAGAACAAGCTGTTTACATGTTGGTTAAGGTTCGGATCTAGATCTGGCTTATCAGTGGATACAAAACGTGAACTGTTCAGCCTTGTGGAGGTATGTACTCTACCAAGTACTGTTGTAGTTAGTTTCTGCATTCGGATGTGTGGGACACATGTAGCCTCAGATTCATTACAATAGGCAATTATATTCCCACCTGCTAAGCGTGTGAGTAATGAGACACCTCACAAGGGGGCACCCTCCGCTTGTGGGGTCCAGTACTGGAAAACCCAGGGATGTTACCACGTTTGTTGTGGATGTGGAGCATTCATACTCCATTCAATACCGATGATAAGGAACGGCTGGCTTGGAAAGCACCAGCTAGCTGCTTGGTAACTAAACACATCCAAGGTGTAAGTACTGAAAAAAAATATTTAAACGATATATTATTTTTCTAGTGCAGCTTTGGAAGTAGGTATGTCCATAATAGAACTCTGAGTGATGAACAAATCGAGTCCTTGATGCCGAAAATGCCCAAATAGGACATTTGCGGAAACTTTTCAACAGATTTTGAATGATGCACAAACAAGGTGCAGCATTGTGGAGCACATCCTCCGAATCCTATCCAGGTTCCTCCTGATGACTCCATCTTTGCTCTTTACTTCTTCGAGTTCCTTCTTGGTCTTCCATTTGATTAAGATGACATGTTAAGTCTGTTGTCTGGATCGAGTTGGTGGTGTAATATTGAGGTTCTACACACCTGTCTGCAAAGTGAAAGCACCTGGCCCTGATTGTGTGCTTACAAAGTGGAAGTCACGATTTTCGGCCTTTTACACTGAACCGATACGTGTGCCAGGTGTGTTGCTGGAGCCCCGGCCCATGATCAAGAGACATTGCACAAGAAAGGCCTTGGAGTGATATATAATTCCCCATAGGAATTGGCCGCTGGAGTGCCTGATATATTTATTGGTTAAAGGTCACGATCAATGCAATTGCCAAGTTTTGACCTTGTCCAGACTGGTAGACCGAGGTGGTGTTGCACATTGATAAGTGATTATATCGATTATAGAGGAGTATCCAGCAGATGGTTGTGTCATCAGCAAAATAGCTACATGGTGAGTGTCCCGTATTTTGCGGGTTTTACCCGTTTTCTTTCTTTCAACCCGCGGACCCATTGTCGTATCATCAAAACCCGTATTGGATGGAAAGTATGAACAACTTCAAAAACGCAATAACTTCCATTCCACTCGCATGGATTCACACACAGAGACATATCTGTAGCGATCCCGATCAAATATGCAAGGTACCACTCTAGTTTGACTCTTTAGGCTGGGTATCGTCATGACATTTACCAAACCAAGCAATTCCTTCAATCCTCAACCTGTACGCATCTTCACTTCCACTCGTCCACTATTTGTCCTCACCCAAAATCAATCGGTCTTTCCGATTTGCTTTCCAATTTGCTCTTGGACTTCTCACTGTGATATTTGTCGATACTTTCGATTATTTTGAATGGTCCGATTCGATTCGGATTGTTTTCATCTGCATGCAGGGTGTCCACAAATTACCGTTCCAAATTCAAACTGTAATAAATATAAAAAAAAATGAATGAAATGGGATACAATGATATGGTTTGATGCTTGTGAATGAACGAACATTTCTCAAAGTTTTATTGTCAAGATTTGTCAAGCTCGTCATATCGTATTCATCACCATTTATCATCACTTGGTCTCTATAAACCAGGCAGCACTGCTCTTTGTTGTGGGGACACTATTCGCAGTGAATGTGATGTCATGCGTCACAGGCAACAACTGGAAACGAAAATAAAAAAGTGAATAAAACTTTGAGAAATGTTCTTTGTTTGACAAATGTTATGTATATTTGTATGTTGTCTTACTTGGAACCTCCTTATCTTTACTGATGAGTCAACATTGCGAATAACGTTGTTACCACGTTTGGTTAACACTTCGCAGACTGCATTGTTTACGGCCGCATGGTTCCCTTTTCCTTAATTTTTTTTCTTTTCATGCGGCTGTGAATTTCAAGTGGTATTTGTAGAAAAACACAACTTGGGTGTCAAGTTGGACAAATATCCAAAGTTTAAAAAAAAAAAATTGTTTCAATTTTTCTTTAATCTCATTGCAAATCTGTGACCACAAGCACGCAAAGGGTTAAAAAAATAAAAACCCGATTTCGATTCCTACCAACCTGTTTTTGGCGCCTTCAACTTGCCATGTATAACAATGCTATCCAGTCATAAAGGTAGAGATCAACTCGGAATACCAATACTGAACGAAATCCTTCTTTAGGACTTCCTGATTCATCATGATTCACACGTTTTTTGTACCATTCCCTTCCTTTGGCCAATATCAAGCATCTCAAGCCCTGGGAGTATCATGACATCCCTGCTTACAGCTTTGGCTTCTATTCAATGTGATGAAATTTTATTTTCCACAAGATTGAGCTGGTGTACCTCAGGTCAGGTCAGGTATGGGAGCATGCGCCAGAGCAGTGCGTCGCTGAATCCACTTTCCGCCGGTACTCCAGGGACCTCCGTCTGACCAGCTCGAGGCAGATGCCTGGCCTAACCCCATCTCCTTGAGATGCTGCTCAACCTGCTGCAACCATGAGGCATGTAGTTGGCCCATTGGACTCCTCCACTTACGAGGCTTCCTCACTGAGAGAATCTAGTGAACAGGATCAGTGTCAGGAAGACGAGCCACATATCCATCGAGCCACAGCTTACACTCATGTACTATACAGGTAACAAATCTCATTTGAGTCTCTCTCAACAACCGCTCGTTGGCCACAAAGTCCGACCAGCGATAGTCAAGGATTCTCCGAAGAGATCTGGTACCAACAGAGTGAAGTCCCCATCTCAGATCCCTGGTCAAAGTCCAAGTCTCACAAATGGAAGAGCAAGACGATGCTAAGGACCTGAAGATTCGGACATTAGTCCTCCTGCACAAGTACCAATAGTGCCACACCCCATGATTCAGTGAATCTATGACTCCCCAGGTCCAAACCAGACATCTACTAACCTCTGGCTCGCAGCAGGCTGAGATGTGAATATCACTGCCAAGGTAAGTGAATCTCTCAGTGACCTTAACATCCTCACCACAAACAAGTACAGACAAGATAGCAGCATCCACGATGTCAGTGAAAGCCTGGATCTTAGTTTTGACCCAAGAAATCCAAAATCCCAGCGACTCTGACTCCTCTCATCCTCTCAGTCTCATTCAGCACCTCGATGGCCCCCAAAAGGATATCCAGAATCTCTGCAAAGATGACTGCATCATCTGCGAAATCAAGGTCAGAGATCTTGACATTCACAAATGATGCACCGCAGCTTGATCTCTCCGACATCCGACCCAGAATCCAGTCCATACAAGTGCTGAAAAGTATGGGGGCCAGTACACACCCCTGACAAACTCCAGTAACAACTTTAAAAAATCAGAAATGGTAACACCACATCTCACAGCACTCTCAGTCCCAGAGTAGAGTTCAGACATCAGATTGATCAGTTTTGGTCCCAATTCACTGAATCGAACGCTTTACAGAGATCAACATAAGCTGCAAGCAGCTCCTGCCAAAACTCTCGTCTGCGTTCGGTGAGGACCCGAAGAACAAGGATACGGTCAATCGTTGACCTCTTTGGTGTAAAGTCTAACTGCTCTGGATGCTGGTGCTCAAGTAGATGGTGGTGAACCCTATCAATAATTAT
This sequence comes from Eptatretus burgeri, assembly GCF_056783735.1. Taxonomy (NCBI): domain Eukaryota; kingdom Metazoa; phylum Chordata; class Myxini; order Myxiniformes; family Myxinidae; genus Eptatretus; species Eptatretus burgeri. The sequence continues at coordinate 77,414,859 of NC_140971.1, forward strand.
CCGAGCAAAGACCTTTCCCGGCACTGGGAGCTGCGTCACCCCTCGGTTGTTATTGCAGTCCTGGTGATCACCCTTCTCTTTCCAGAGAGAGAAAACAAGGCCCCTCTTCCAGTCAGTTGGGGTAATGCTTGTGATCCAGGCAGAGCACAGAACTGCATGCAATGACATGAGTACAGCATTTCCACCAGCCTTGAGGAGTTCAACATGGATGCCACAGATTCCAGGAGCTTTACACTTTACACCAGTTCACGGCAGCCTGTGCTTCCACAAATGAAGATGGATCACAGTTGATTGGAGGGTAAGCAATAAGGACAGTCACAGCCCTGACATACAACTCAACAGCTGGTGGGTCAGTCTGGTACAGCTACTCAAAGTAACCTGCCTAGCGGGCCATCACTTCGGACTCCTCTCTCAAGAGCCCACCACCTTCCGCTCTAACTGCAGTGCACTGACTGGGTGACTCTGGACAATGGTATCCAGTGAACCTTGAGACAAAATTTTTCTTTGCCCGACAGTGAGTTCCAAGACATTCACCGGCAACATCAAGGATGGTGGTCTTGAAAGCACTTCAAACTCTTCAGGATTCCCCAAAGCACCCAGACCCCCCATCCCCCCCCGAATCCCACCAGCCTGTTTTAAAACTCCTCAGCTGCCCTCTCATCCTTGAGCTTGCCAACATCCAGCCTAGACTCGGATGGTACCATTCTCCTGGATTTACACTGCAACTTCAGAGTTGCTTCAACAAGCCTGTGGTCAGTGTTGAGGAACTGAGCACTCTGGTAGGCCCTGTAGTTCTGGATCATCCTCCAGGGACCATCAATGAGCACATGGTCAATCTCCTTTGCCACATCACCAGCATTAGAATACTAAGTCCAGCAATGAGCACGTGGATGCTGAAACCATAAACCAGCCACCCTAAGTCCATGACTTCTTGCAAAGTCAAGGAAATTAGTGCTCTTCAGGTTCAGAGTGCCAGACCCATGGGGACCAACACATGTCTCATAACCATCCCTATCAGTTCCAGTAGATGCACGCAAGACGAGAAGAGTACCTCGCCAGGGGCACTGATCAACCACAGACTCGAGCACGGCATATAATGTGTCCTTCACGTTGAGATCACGCGCCTCAGTTGGAGCATATACCGAGACAAGCGAAGCGACATCCAAGGAGTGACGAATCCTTAGTCTCATCATACGCTTGTTGACTGGTGTTACCTCAATTACCATTGGAATCAGCTTATTGGACAAGCTACAGCAAATCCTTGCACATGGTAACCATCAGAGTGATCAGAGCAATGGTAGGTGTAACTACCCACCATGATCTCACCACTATCCGGTGTCTGAACCTCAGAGAGTGTTGCAATACTGATGTTCAAATGCCAGAGCTCAGATGATAACAGAGACAGGTGATCATCCTCTCTTCGTGATAGGACATTCCAGTCACCCACCCGAAGGGACCACCTCAGGTTAACCCAAGGAGACCGCCGTCTGGTGGACGACACCTCAGCACCACCGCAACAAACTCTCCCACAATCTGACCCGGGAATGTTATCCCATGGTTTCCCTCCTATCATCAAAGATTGGGGGTCCCGAAGTTTTTGCCCCAATCCTGTCATCCGTTGAGCTGCCCTGTGAAGGGCAACATCATAGGAGGTACTCGCACAGAGTGGATTTTAAGTTTTCTTTGCATTTGTGGTTTTTTTGGAATGAAGTGTTTTACGATTGCCGGAGTGCAAATCCTGCCACCAACCTCCTAAAAAAAAAAGTAACCCAACTGTAGGATGACATCCACAGACACAGTTAGGCACAAGCAATGGATGGCCATTGGCTCATTAGGAGCGGCTCCGCCCTTTGACAGGTTTTTTTTTTTTATCCTGCTGGGTGTCCATATCATACACCCTCCTCACCAGAAAACCTGCTGGGGGAGATGGTTTAGTCACTGACAACCCGACCATGAAACAGGTTCGTACAGGTTAGTACATGGTACCTGCAGCAAGTCACAGATCTAATCTTGCATGATCTGACAATGGGTGTACCTGAAAGGGTGAAATATCTATTCTTTAATAGTTCATCTGTCTGTAATGTGCCATCTCTGGATAGTATGTTAGATGCACCTCTTGGTGCTTTGTTTGGTCTTCAACACTAACCACAAACCTACTTATCCACTTCCATTCCTTTATTCCCTTTCTTTTTCTGCCTGTCTCACTTCAAATACAGTCATTCCTTCAGTCCTTCAAGTAACCCACTCTTTGCACATTTGGGTGCATTGGTGATGGATTATCACACTGGTCACAGCTGTTTGTTGCACGGTGTGCTCCAAACCACACCTTTCAGAATTTTGTATTCCTTGAGGATTATCTTCAAAGGTGATTATTTGTTAATGCAGGAGAACTTTCCTCCAGGTCATCAAGACAGTTGTTCACTACCACCCTCCATTGAAAACCAGGATTCTGTTCAAAAAAGCTCACGAGTCTCTGGGCTTTATCAATTTCACATCACAGACAGGTCGGTGGTCTCTTTGTCTTCTACCACCTCCGTTCTGGTCTTGCACCCTCTGCTTTTTCCGTGCTCTGTCCCTCAGGTTTCTGCAGGGCACATGCAATC
>NC_140971.1:77422461-77424961 GCF_056783735.1 Eptatretus burgeri
GGACAATTCTGTCGTGACCCTCTCGGACTAACGCCGGGAGCTAGTCACGGGTGGGCCTTTCGGCCTCACCACGATCGTGCCAATCGGCCCCCCGCGTGGGATAAGGTTGTTCACCAAACTCGACCTACCTAAGTACCCACGCGGAGGGTAGACCGGGCGACCGCACCTCGCCACAGGTCGACTCCGGACACGGGCCACTTAAGCGATCCGTTCCGTACTATCGGGATAACCGAGCGGTGTTATCGTCGGCCTCGATGGTTCCAATTAATTATCGGGTGTATTAAGCCCACTACCAACCCTTTACGTGAAGCAAGATGGAGATTCAATTCAAGAAAAGACGAAGCGTAACGGGAAAACAGTTCAACATAATGCACATTTATTCCGCGGCACACGGAGAGCACACATATACAATTACAACAATTATGCACCTACAGCAAATGCTACAAAAGAAACACAACAATGCAGATCTACTACCGACTACGCGAGCACACGGCAACACTTACACAGTTTTACTTTACAGACGGCGCCAACAACACATTTACTCAAAAGCAAAAGAAAAGGGCCACCCTCAAAGACAAGGGGGCAGACGGGGCCTGTGGGCCAATATTTGCGCAGGACCTAAAAGAGTGGTCAGGTCCGCGAGACCGGGTGGATACTACCCGTGTCTTTTGATGAGCCACCAATGTGGTGGCGCGGCGGCGCCCCGACTCCGCGCTCCTTCGCGGGTTTCATTGGCACTGCTTGGAGTGGGTGGGAACGGGGCCCCGGGGTGGGAACGGGACCCGCCCTTTTTGCACTATCTCAGCGCGGGGGGAAAAAAGGGGGGAATTGTTGATGCTCTGGGGAAAGAGGATAGCTGGCTTGCTTGGGTCCCGCGACGAGCGACTCCACTGCGAGCTCGTCGCCGACCGCCGTCTTCCTTGCCTCGGACCCGAGCTATTCAATCTCTTCCCCAATTCTCCTCAGCCGACTGCAGCAAACCACCTGTACGCCCTCGCCTCCCGACTCACTCCCCGCTCCTCCAAGGCCAACTCTGCGCTCAAACCGACTCGACAGCGCTCCAGGCTTCCTCTCTCTGCAGCTCCCTGACAGACTCCGAACCCCGGCAGACTGCGAGCTCCAGTCGGCTCTCCGACCTCTCCAGACTGACTCTTCACAAACTGACTGCCGCTGCCACACTCTGCCACTGCCACACTCTGCTCTCCAAAACTGACTCTTCCCAAACTGACCCTTCTAAATTCGCCCTGCACCCGGCGCTTTATAGGCCGGCAGGAGAACCCATATGCAAATTTCTGGATCAGAACGAGCTCGGGGGTGGAGCCACGCTCGCCCATTGGACGGAGAAAAAGGGGCGTGGGTCTCCCCTGATCCGAGAATTTGCATATCCCGATTCTACTCCGACGCGCCTGGAGGCGGGGCCAAACCGCCCCGCGCTTGCTGATTGGACGGATCAGAAGTGGGCGTGTATCATTCCTGATCCGAATTCTCCTCGGAAAGGCCGCACTTTGCACTCGCGGTTCGGCGCACACCTTGTACGAGTCCAGGCCAGCCTGAAGCTCGGTGCTCACAAGTGGTGCGGGAATGGCGGTAGAAGGAGGAGAGGTGAAGGTGGTGGAGGGTTTATTGTGGTGGTTTATGGCCATGGCGACATTTGGAATGGCGGTGATGCAATGTTTGCGGGAGCGAGTTGTGAAGGTAAAAGTCGTGGCTGTTGGCGTTGTTGTTGTGAAGGGGCGTTGCGGTTGGTGGTTGTTGTGTGATGGCGGTTGAGACGTGGTTGGTTCAAAATAAAGATAGAACAGAAAAACGACTATCTCAAAGCGTCGCAGCCCGAATGAATCACATTTATTCCCTCTAAACAACGGGTTTGGGGCTAACTACACATGTACTTACAGAGATATCACCTACGGGACCTGAATGGTGGTTTGCGAATTTCCTCAACCGCAACAATATATATATATATATATATATATATATATATATATATATATATATATATATATATATATATATATATATATATATATATATATTTTGTGTGTGTATATTATGAAAGCTTCAAAATTGATCACTTGGCATTTTACATCAAAAAAGCTTTACAGTGTGGTCCAGCAAGGCAAATATGGTAACTGTATATAGTATGCCAATATTTTTTTAAGTGTACAGTGTGTTTCAGACGAAAGTATCACTTTGTGGAAATATCACCACTTTAAATTGCTCTCCAAATTTGGGCCGAGATGGGAACTCCCCCCTGGCGGTGGGGGAGGGAGAGTGCCAATGCTAGTAACCGTTATGGTCTCACAAAGCCAACCAGCTATTTGCTCCCTGACGTAATTGTTTTAATGAGACTTTAAGGGTAAAAGTCGTGGGAATTCTCAAGTTGTTGCAATGCGTCTGCGATTTTGTGATAGAGCTGCAGTGGAGTTTCAAAATCGGTTATTCAACCATTAAGTCATGAAGGATATGCAAGAAAGACAGCTTTCAAGGTGTTATGAACTTG
>NC_140971.1:77429961-77499961 GCF_056783735.1 Eptatretus burgeri
GAGGTCATGGTGGAGACGCTCGTCGCGGGACCCGAGATTTTGTGAAATCCTCCTTTCCCCGAGCATCAGCAACCCCCTCCTGTTTCCCCCCACGCTGAGATAGTGCGACAAAAGGGGGCCCCCTTCCCACCCCCTACCAGACACTCCGCGAGGCCCGTGGAGTTGAGGCACCACCGCCGCTCCGCGTCTCATCATCAGACGGGTAGGCCCGACACGGTCTCGGCCCCAGGCCCGCCTACCCCCCTCATCCTGGAGGGTGGTTCTCTTTTCTTTTGCTTTGGGAATATGTGTTGTCGGCGCCGTCTGTGAAGTAAAATTGTATAAGTGTTGCCGAGTGCCCGGTAGTCGGATAGATCTGCATTGTTGCATTTGCTTTTTGTCTTCTTCTTTTACATGTGCTTTTGGTGGAATTGTATATGTGTGCTTTCCGTTCATCACGAAATAAATGTGCTTATTGTTGAACTGTTTTCCCGCTTCGCTTCGTCATTTCTTTCATTGAATCCCCATCTTGCTTCACGTAAAGGGTTGGTCGTGGGCTAAGACGCCCGATAATTAATCGAACCGTCGAGGCCGACGAATAACACCGCTCGGTTATCCCGATAGTACGGAACGGGTCGCTTAAGTGGCCCATGTCCGAAGTCGACCTGCGGCGAGGTGCGATCGCCCGGTCTACCCTCCGTGTGGGTACTTAGGTAGGTCGAATTTGGCGAGCAACCCTATCCCACGCGGGGGCCGATTGGCACGATCGCGGTGAGACCGAAAGGTCCACCCGTGACTGGTTCCCGGCGTTAGTCCGAGAGGGTCACGACTGGATTGTCCGTCCGGTGGGCGACGTGCCGCGATTCGAGTTACGTGGCCGTCAGCACGCCGGCGGGCGCGAAATCCGCAACAATATATATGTATATATATGTATATATGTATATATATATATATATATATATATATATATATATATATATATATATATATATATATATATATATATATATATATATATATATATATATTGTTGCGGTCTTCGCTCCCGCGTGCCATTACGTAACGGAACGCGTCATATCCAGTGTGACCCTCTCGGACTAACGCCTGGAACCAGTCACGGGTGGACCTTCGCTCACCGCGATCGAGCCAATCAGCCCCGCGTGGGATAGGGTTGCTCGCCAAATTCGAACTACCTAAGTACCCACGCGGAGGGTAGACCGGCGACGCATCACCCCGTCGGACACGGGCACTTAAGCAAGCGACCCGTTCCATACTATCAGAATAACCGGCGGTGTTATCGTCGACCTCGACGGTTCGACACTATCGGGCGTATTCAGCCCACTACCAACCCTTTACGTGAAGCAAGATGGGGATTCAATGGAGGAAAAGACGGAAGCGAAGAACAGTTCAACAATAAAGCACGTTTATTCTCGGCACACGGGAAGCACACAAATACAATTCCACCAAATGCACACAAAAAGAAAACACAATTCCATTTTACACAAAAAGCAAAGAGAAAAGTGAAAAGACAGTGGAGAGCTAATTCGGAGTACCGAGCAGACGGCAACAGTTATAGAATTCTACTTCAGAGAGGGCGGCGAGAAGACATACCCAAAACCAAGGAAAAGAAATACCCTCAAGAATGAGGTAGGCCTGGGGCCGAGACCAGGTCGGGCCTACCCGTCTGGTGATGAGACGCGGAGCGGCGATGGCCCCGCAACCCGCGGGCCTCGTGGACAGTGCCTGGCAGGGGGGTGGGAACGGGGCCCCCTTGGTCGCACTATCTCAGCGCGGGGGGAAACAGGAGGGGGGGTTGCTGATGCTCGGGGTATAGAGGATCTTTATTATGTGCGACGAGCGTCCCCACCTCGGCCAGGTCGCGCTGCCGGCCTCCCTCGGGCGCGCAGCGCCTTGCACGACGCGAGCACCCTTCGTCCGACTCGCCGCCTCTCCACAGCTCGTCCCCTCCGTTCCGACTCTCCTTCGCCTCGTTCCGACCTTTACGACTCCCTTCTTCCTCGTTCCGACTTCTTACTCCTACTCTTTTACTGACGAACACCGTCCTTTTATCCCCCCGTAACTTCGCCTTTGACCCCCTCCCTTTGACCTTTCAACTCGCTCCCCATTGGCCCGACAAAAAGTGGGCGTGAAGGCTTTTTGATCCACAAATTTGCATATATCGATCGCCCTGGGGGCGGGGCCAATTCGCCCCTCGCTCACCGATTGGACGGCAAAAAGTGGGCGTGTGTCGTTTTGGATCCGTTTTTGAAGCAGAAAATCCGTGATTTTGTACACGCTGTTCAACGTGCGCCCGACACGAGTCCAGCATCGGTGCCCATGAGTGGCGCGAGACGACGGCGATGCGATGGTGGCGAGTTGTGACGGTAAAGGTCGTGGCGGTTGTGGTGAAGCGGTGTTGTGGTTGGTGGTTGATGTTGTGGTTGTGGTGATGGCGATCGGTCCAAAATAAAGATAGTAAAAGAAAAACGGCTATCCTGAAGAGTCGCAGCTCGCATAAATGACATGTATTCCCACTAGACAACGGGTTCGGGCCTAACTACACATGTACTTACCGAGATACCTCACCTAAGGGACCTGAATGGTGGTTTGCGAATCTGGTAACCACAACACTACCCCCTTCCCTTTTTACAGACTCGTCCCGAGTCGTCAAATTTTCGTGTGCCATCATGTGTAGTTTTCCCCTAGTACACTTTACCTACGGATCCCTGAGTGCGACATTCATGGTATTCGTGTCCCCAAAATAAATAACCTAAGGGCTGCGTAACTATCTAAACAAACTCACTCACACGGACGACTTAAATAAAATTGCCGGCGCTAAGACATACATGCCGGGGGCGCACTCATATTTACAGTACATCTTACCTTAACTTACAAATTTTACACTAAACCATGGCCCAGGATCATTGAACTCTGCAAAAGAAAAGCAGTTAGCAGGGAGCCAGGCTGCCCACATGCAGTCTCTGGCTCAAAACAATGCAGGTGACAGGGAACGTGGCTGGCTGCTCACACGCAGTCCAAGGCCTTCCCTTTTGAACTGAACTCAGTGAACCACAACGGTGCATGGGCCGCACAAACGTAGTCTCCGTGCCAGCTCAAGTGGCACACGCAATGAGCACAACGAATGGATGCATGGACACAAACACGGTGCACGGGCCGCCACTGCAGGCCCGTGTTGTAGCTGCCAACAGGGCAGTTCTTGCAGCTTGCAAACTGTTGCCTTGCGGATCCTGGCGCACATGGAAATGAACAGGGGGGGGGGCAAAACAAAAATTGAACGGGGCTGGTGAACATGGGCAGTGGGCATGGCATGGCAAAGGCAGCAGGCAAACACAGCCCGCAGAAGAAGGCCGTTGTAGGCAAACACAGCCGGCAGATGAACTGGCCGGCACAGGCCTTGAAGAAAACAGCCAGCAGATGAACTGGCCGGTACAGGCCTTGAAGCAAACACGGCCAGCCGATGGCACAGGCCTTGCAGCAAAACAACAGCTGCCGATGAAGTTGGCCGGCCTCCGCCTTGAAGCAAAACATGGCCAGCCGATGAAGTTGGCCAGCCTTTGCCGTTCAATGGAGGTTGGTGGAGGGAGTGCGGTGGTGCTGGCCACTTGGAAGGCGGGCTCGGACCTACCTACCTGTCTCCCTCCCAACTATCGCCTTTGCCTGTCACTGTACATACCCACTCCCTTAATTTGTCACACCCCAATTTAGCCCCAACTTATTTTTTATTGTTTTTATTTTTACTTCCCCACTATAAATCGTCCCCTAACCCCCTTTATCGTCCTTGTTCGGCTAACCTATTCTGTCACCTAGCCTACTCCCAACCCCTACGTTCCCTTCCCGGAGGGGAACAAGGGAGAGCTAACGTCCTGTGCCGAGGCCCAACGAAGCCTCAGAATGGCCTCCCCAGAGTTCGGCGATCTAACCCAAAGTGGGTCCAGCGGCCCACAACGACAGCGAGGGGATGGATGGTGCGGAGGGGTACATCTCCTAATCTACCCTAACCATTTAACAGTTAAACTACCCCGGGGCTTTCAACAAGCGCCTCTCGCTTAAACTATTGGTTCTAACAACCCAGATTCCCGTCGCCTGTGTTGGTGTCCTTACAATTTCGGGCCTCGCCCCCCAATTTTCTCTCCGTGCCCTCACACGGTCTCCTGGCTGGGACACGTGGCTCCCTTTGGCAGGCACGACCCTCTGCCGAATCTCCCGCTATGGCACGCCCTGGCGCTACACTGAGTCCGAGCCTACCAGCGCCCTAACACCGGGAGTGCCCCCCTGGTACCTCCCCGGAAACGCGCACGTGGCAGGCCGGCCTCCCGGGCCCCTTTCCGAGGGTCACCCGTGCCCACAACACTGCCAACGCGGCTAATGGCGCCCCGGGCCCCCGCACCAAGCAGGCGCACCCGTGCCCACTACTCTATCCCGGCCCCCCATGGGCCCTTGGCCTACCGCGGCCGACTAGCCTGGTGCCCGGGGTACCCACTCAGCGATACTCACCTTTCGCAGCCACGCTCCCAAGCCCGTCAACAGGGCTCCTGCACCCCTCCAAATGGGTCTCGAGCCTACTTTCCCACCAACAACAAAACAACCTCCATTTTTCAATTTGACTAACCCAACTAACTCACTTTACTCTGACCCCGGGGTCCCTTGGGCGGGAGTCACTCCTCCCCCCAATCACTCATCGCACCATGCATTCCCCAATCGCTCCACACACACAGACCCGCTGGCCTCACTCACTCAACAAGCACATGCTTCCACTTCACTCACCAACTCTTCAACACACACACCACTGAACTCTGCCATCCTCCTAACTACCTCCCCTAACTAACTCGTGCTCCCACGTCGTCCCTTAAACTACAGCACGTTCCTTTTAACTCTACGTAGCTAAGCTACGTCCCCTCTACACATTCACAAGTCTGTCACTGTCTCCAAATTAATCCCATTTTATTTCCCAACCTAAATCTGGCTACAATCCCTCTAACTAATCCATTCCACGGACTCCATGAGGACTTACCCCTGCCCCATGAAGTCGGTCTAGCTAAGCTAACCCTTCCCCCTAACTAGTTTCCATCCTGTGCCCAGGTAAGGGGGTCTTCCACCCCTTGCCCAGGAATCCTGTACACCCGAAAGTGAGGCTTGCTGTTCTTTTTTTTTTTTTTCTCTTTACATGCGCAGCACCTGCGCGGCAACTCAGAGCTCACGCACTTTGCACCTGTCCGTGACGTCATGCAGCTGCACGTGTTCCTCGTCCCTCCTTGGACGCTACCATCCGGCAGAGATACCCCTCCTGCCGGATTCCAACCACACGTGCAGCCATGACGTCACCGTGCGCATAAAAAAACACAAGCCCCATGTCTCGAGGGGTTTCCCACGCGAACACATGTGCTTTGCCCGTTGGAGCTGAACACACGATCGCGTGGAGAACCCGTCCGGTCCAAATCCATTTACCTGCCTAAACTTTGTCCGTCCGCGGGATCGGCAAATCCACCGCGTGCGTTTCCGGACCGGGACTTCACTCTCGCAAGCGAGCACGCGGTGGTCTCGTGCGTTGCACAGCACGAACCGCGTGCTCACTGCTGGGTGAACCCGGCACGGTCCTCGAAACAACTACAGCCGCTACTCGGCTTTCTTTCCTCTGTCGCCGTCGTCGTCTCCATTCCACACACGCATACCTGCGTGTTACGACGCACACAGTCCACACCATCACATTCACACCGGGAGACGCGGCTGCGTGCTCCCGCATGCCAACCGACATCTCCCTCTCATACCGCTCTCTCACACACACGGTCTCCCTGGCACACAGCGACCTTGCACACGGCCGTTCACTCACGCGTGCCTCACTACTCTCACACCGTGCCTCACCCACACACGCGGGGGCACTCACCCGCGGTACCTCACTCATACACACGGCGACACTCACACACGCGGTCTCTTCCACACACGGTGCCTCACCCACACACGCGGGGGCACTAACCCGCGGTGCCTCACTCACACTCCGTGCCTCATCCACACACGGCGTGCTGGGAAGCACGTACTCTGGCACCATCGCCACCACACCACTCACACGGGGGTCGCTTCCACACACGGGGACGCACTCACACCTTGCACCACACACACAGGGACAACCACACTGGGGATTCGTGTCCCCCCCAAGGGTCTCCGGGGCCTCTATACCCCCAAGCTCTCCGTGCACCCGTCCACAGCACTCGTCCCCTCAACCTCGCAAAACACGACCGAACTCACCTGGTCGTGACTCGCCTCAAGGGGCATACTCCCTCCCCTCGTTCCTGGAGGAGGCCATCCCGCTGCTCGCACCGGGTCCCTGCACGCCCGCGAGCTCAACCCCATTGTCCTCCACTACCTCCGTGTGTGCGTGCGCGTCACTTACCCCGTCTTCATCGTGTAGTCTTCCCTCTATCGTTCCCATCTCCCGTGTCTCTGCCAACTCTTCACCCTTTACCTCCCTTGTCTCAACTATTATTTCTGTTGTCGTCACCTCGTGTCTCGTCTCACACGTTTTGGTCTCCCCATTTAATTTTTCCCTCTTGGTCACCGTCGCGACCCTCGCCCAACACGTTCCACGAATTATTTTTTTACCCGCCTCCACCGCGGGCCTGTCAGCCGTTGCACCCCCACCCAGCTCGTTTGCTCCCACACGTGGAGTCGCCATTCCCAGCTCCCTGGTCACGGCCTTCATGCCCGCCTGCAGGCTTCGGCCCATGTTCTGCGTCTCACCCCGTAGCTCTTTCATTTCTTCTTTCATGTTTGCTTCCATTCCGTTTATTTGCTGTGTATTCGCATCCATCGTCGTTTTCACTTCATTTGTATTTGTATCCATCTTTTCGATCATTTTCGCATTCGTCTTTTCGTTCATGCCTTTCATTTCGTTTTTTATTTCATTTGTCATTGCCGCCAGCATGGCGAATAGCTGGGCCATGTCGGATGCACTCAAGTGAGCCGTTTCGGCAGGGGTTGGGGAAGGGTCTTGGTGGAGAGGGGGGGGGAAGGTGTCATACACCGCGGCCGCTGCCGCACCCACCTCGGGCCCTGGGTTCAGTTGGGCGAGTCCGTGTTCCTGCACAATCAACATTTCCTGCTCGGGGATTCCATCCTGGGCCATGGACTCTACATTATTACACATACATTTCCCTAATACCCCCGGCTCCCGCTCGCCTTGAGACGCCATCTTGCTTCTCGTGAAGGGTTAATTTCGCTGCCGTAATTTGAGGGAATCGGGGGTCGCTTCTCTCACCCCTGGACCGATTCCCGTGAATTTCGCTGGAGACAGGAGAGCCTGTTGTCCCGCTCTCCAATACCAGTGCCGCGAGGAGGGCGATGGATTTGTATCCCACTCCTGACACCAGTGTTGCGGTCTTCGCGCCCGCCGGCGTGCGACGGCCACGTAACTCGAATCGCGGCGCGCGTCGCCCACCGGACGGACAATCCAGTCGTGACCCTCTCGGACTAACGCCGGGGAACCAGTCACGGGTGGACCTTTCGATCTCACCGCGATCGAGCCAATCAGCCCCCGCGTGGGATAGGGTTGCTCGCCAAATTCGAACTACCTAAGTACCCACGCGGAGGATAGACCGGGCGACCCCCCCTCGCCGCAGGTCGGACTCGAACACGGGTCACTTAAGCGACCCGTGCCGTACTATCAGAATAACCGAGCGGTGTTATCGTCGACCTCGACGGTTCGATTAATTATCGGGCGTATTCAGCCCACTACCAACCCTTTACGTGAAGCAAGATGGGGATTCAATGGAGGAAAAGACGAAGCGAAGCGGGAGAACAGTTCAACAATAAAGCACATTTATTCTCGGCACACGGGAAGCACACAAATACAATTCCACCAAATGCACACAAAAAGAAAACACAATTCCATTTACACAAAAGCAAACACAAAAGTGAAAACACAGTGCAGAGCTAATTCCGACTACCGAGCACACGGCAACACTTATACAATTCTACTTCACAGACGGCGCCGACAACACATACCCAAAACCAAGGAAAGAAATACCCTCAAGAATGAGGTAGGCCTGGGGCCGAGACCAGGTCGGGCCTACCCGTCTGGTGATGAGACGCGGAGCGGCGATGGCCCCGCAACCCGCGGGCCTCGTGGACAGTGCCTGGCAGGGGGTGGGAACGGGGCCCCCTTGGTCGCACTATCTCAGCGCGGGGGAAACAGGAGGGGGTTGCTGATGCTCGGGGTATAGAGGATCTTTATTATGTGCGACGAGCGTCTCCACCTCGGCCAGGTCGCGCTGCCGGCCTCCCTCGGGCGCGCAGCTCCTTGCACGACGCGAGCACCCTTCGTCCGACTCGCCGCCTCTCCACAGCTCGTCCCCTCCGTTCCGACTCTCCTTCGCCTCGTTCCGACCTTTACGACTCCCTTCTTCCTCGTTCCGACTTCTTACTCCTACTCTTTTACTGACGAACACCGTCCTTTTATCCCCCCGTAACTTCGCCTTTGACCCCCTCCCTTTGACCTTTCAACTCGCTCCCCATTGGCCCGAAAAAAAGTGGGCGTGAAGGCTTTTTGATCCACAAATTTGCATATATCGATCGCCCTGGGGGCGGGGCCAATTCGCCCCTCGCTCACCGATTGGACGGCAAAAAGTGGGCGTGTGTCGTTTTGGATCCGTTTTTGAAGCAGAAAATCCGTGATTTTGTACACGCTGTTCAACGTGCGCCCGACACGAGTCCAGCATCGGTGCCCATGAGTGGCACGAGACGACGGCGATGCGATGGTGGCGAGTTGTGACGGTAAAGGTCGTGGCGGTTGTGGTGAAGCGGTGTTGTGGTTGGTGGTTGATGTTGTGGTTGTGGTGATGGCGATCGGTCCAAAATAAAGATAGTAAAAGAAAAACGGCTATCCTGAAGAGTCGCAGCTCGCATAAATGACATGTATTCCCACTAGACAACGGGTTCGGGCCTAACTACACATGTACTTACCGAGATACCTCACCTAAGGGACCTGAATGGTGGTTTGCGAATCTGGTAACCACAACAATATATTGGTCCCCGTGGGGCTGGAACTATGAACCAGAATAGCATGAAGTTCCTTGACATTGCAAGAAGTAGTTGTCATAGGGTGGCTTGTTCATCGTTTCAGCACCCACGGGCTCATCGCTGCACTTAGTTTTCCAATTCTGGTGGAATGGCAAAGGAGATTGACCATGTGCTCATTGATGGTCACTGGAGGATGATCCAAAAACAGCAGGGTCTACCCGAGTGCTCAGTTCCTCGAAACCGACAACAGGCTTGTTGAAGCAACTCTGAAGTTGCAGCTTAAATCCAGGAGAATGGTACCATCCCAGTCTATGCTGGATGTTGGCAAGCTCAAAAATGAGAGGGTAGCTGAGGAGTTTGCAAACAGGTTGAGTGGGGATTTGGGGGGGTCTGGGTGCTTTGGGGTATCCTGAAGAGTTGTGTATGCCTGGTGTTGGTTTAGTAGTTTGGGTGGTCGGCTTGGGATCCCAGGATCCTGAGTTCAAGTCCTACTCGCTGTTGAATTAATACCAGGGGGGGTTGACTCTGCCTGTCATTCTTCTGAGGTCGGCAAAATGAGTTCCAGCTTGCTAATATCCTGTGTCAGAGTGGTGACCTGTTGGGGATTGTGCCCAATAGCCAAGGAGACTGCTTAGGTAGCACCAACGCTCTGCATTGAGTATGGTCCCAATGGATGGATGAAGAGTTGTGGAGTGCCTTCAAGACTACCATCCTTGATGTTGCTAGTAGATGTCTTGGAATTCACTGTAGGGCCAAGAAGAATTTTGTCTCTCAAGGGACACTGGATACCATTGGCCAGTCGCAGGGCCAGTCATAATGGTAGACCTGAGCTGTTCAGGAAGTTGAGGTGTAAAACTGTATGTGTACTGAGGGTGGACAAGGAGGCCTATGTGTGAGGAATCTG
Source organism: Eptatretus burgeri (assembly GCF_056783735.1). Classification (NCBI taxonomy): domain Eukaryota; kingdom Metazoa; phylum Chordata; class Myxini; order Myxiniformes; family Myxinidae; genus Eptatretus; species Eptatretus burgeri. The sequence continues at coordinate 77,439,875 of NC_140971.1, forward strand.
TGAGGGGGTAAAGCATCACCTGTGGTCAAGTGATTCTCGTCCTGCTTACAAGGGAATTCATACATTGCATTCCTCCAAACCCGTCCCTTGATGTACTGCAGTTAGAGTCGAGGGTGGTGGTCTCTTGACAGAGGAGTCCGAGGTGAAGGCCCACTACTTTGAGCGACTGTATCAGGCTGATCCATCAGTTGAGTTGGTTGTCAGGGGTGTTACTATCCCAGTTGCTGACCCTCCAATCAACTGTGATCCGCCTTCTTTTGTGGAAACCAAGCTGTGGTGAACTGGTTGAAATGGGGAATAGCTCCTGGGATACGTGGCATCCATGCCAAACTTCTCAAGGCTGGTGGGAATGCTGTACTCGTGTCATTGCATTCAGTTCTGTACTTTGTTTGGAACACAGGCATAATCCCAACTGACTCGAAGAGGAGCCTTGTTGTCCCTCTATGGAAAGGGAATGGTGATCGCCAGGACTGCTACAACTATGAGGGGTGATGCTGCTCTTTGTGCCGGGCAAGGTCTTTGCTAGGATAATTATTGATAGGGTTCGCCACCACCTGTTTAAGTACCAGCGCCCAGAGCAGTCAGGCTTTACACAAATGAAGTCAACGATTGACCGTATCCTTGCTCTTCGGATCCTCACCGAATGCAGATGAGAGTTTCGGCAGGGGCTGCTTGCAGCCTATGTTGATCTCTGTAAAGCGTTCGATTCAGTGAATCGGGATTACCTCTGGAGGATTCTTGGTCTTCGTGGGGTGCCACCAAAACTGATCGATCTGATGTCTGAACTATACTCTGGCACTGAGAGTGCTGTGAGATGTTGTTATTCCATCTCTGACGTATTTCCAGTTGTTATTGGAGTTCATCAGGGGGTGTGTATTAGCCCCCACACTTTTCAGCACTTGTATGGACTGGATTCGATGGAGGATGTTGGAGAGATCAAGCTGCATTGCATCGTTTGGGAACGTCAAGATCTCTGACCTTGATTTCGCAGATGATGCAGTCATCTTTGTGGAGACTCTGGATATCCTTTTGGGGGCCCTCGAGGTGCTGAATGAGGAGTCGGATCCGCTGAGATTCCGGTTTTCATGGGTCAAAACAAAGATCCAGGCTTTCACTGATATCTTGGATGCTGCTATCTTGTATGTACGTGTTTGTGGTGAGGATGTTGAGGTCATGGAGAGATTCACTTACATTGGCAGTGATATTCATATCTCTGCTGGCTGTGAGCCAGTGGTTAATGGATGTCTGGGTCGGGCCTGGGTCATCATGGATTCAATTAATCGTGGGGTGTGTCACTTTCTGTGCCTGTGCAGGATGACGAAAGTCCGAGTCTTCAGATGGCTATCACTGGTCTGACTTTGTGTCCAACGAGAGGTTGATGAGACTCAAATGAGATTTGTTGCGTGTATAGTCCGTGAGCATCAGCTGCAGCTGTATCGATATGTGGCTCGTTTTCCTGAGGCTGATCCTGCTTACCAGATTCTCTCAGCGAGGGAGCCTTGTGAATGGAGGAGGCCAATGGGGCCGACCAGGTGCCAGTGGGAGGTCCCTGGAGTACCAGCGGAAAGTGGACGCAGAGACGCGATGCTCCAGTGCATGCTGCCATACCTGACGTGACCTAACCACTAAAGGTGGACGGAAGTTGTTTTCACCGTCTTTGTTTGTTTGAGTGTTTGTGTGCAGGATATCTCAAAATGTTGTGAACAGATTCGGATGAAATTGCGTTGGCAGGTTGTGTGTGTGACGAGGACAAATTGTTGAGATTTTGTTGACGATCTGGATCCAGATCTGACTTCAAGAATTTTTTAAGTGATTCTTCACCATTGAGAGATCGGGCCAAAAATGATATGAAGCACGATATCTCAAAAAGTGGTGGACGGAGTCAGATGAAACTTGGTGGACACATTAGGTGTGTGAGGAGGAAGAATTGATTTAATTTTGATAAAGATCCGAATCCGATCCGGATACGATAATTATTTAATTTTAAAGGTGATTCTTCACTATTGAGAGATCAGGTCAAAAATGATTGATAGCATGATATTTCAAAAAGTTATTGGGCCTGAATGGTTCTGCTAGGTCAGGCATTGTGTGGCAGAGGGAGGTATGCGCTCTCCTGAGTGCCGGTCTCGTTACCTCCGCCACCGAAGGTGAAGGAGGTTATGTCTTCACCCCTTTCTATGTGTTTGTCTGGGTGCAGGATATCTCAAAAAATTGTGGACAGATCTAGATGAAATGTTATGGACAGGTTCGGTGTGTGACAAGGACGAAATGATTAGATTTTGGTGAAGATCCGTTCCGGATCCGACGAGTAGAATTTTTAAAGTAATTCTTCACCATTGAGAGATCGGCCCAAAAATGATATACAACACGATATCTCAAAAAATTGTGGACAGATTCGGATTGAACTTGGTGCACAGGTTGTGTGTGTGACAATACAATAATTGATTCAATTTTGGTGAAGATCTGAATCCGGATCCAGATCCGATAATTTTTTAAGTGATTCTTCACCTTTGAGAGATAGGGCTAAACCGATATGTAGCCCGATATCTCAAAAAAGTCGTGGACGGATTTGGATGAAACTTGGTGGACAGGTTGGGTGTGTGACCACGACAAACTTGATTTGATTTTAGTGAAGATCCGAATCCGGATCCGACTGCTAGAATTTATAACTGATTCTTCATCATTGAGAGATCGGGCCAAAAACGATGTAGTACTGTATGGCATGATATTTCAAAAATGTATCGGTCCCGATATGTTCTCGTGGATCAGGCATTACGTGACGGAGGTATGTGCACTACCAAGTGCCCATCTAGTGAACCTCCGCCACCCAAGATCGGAGGTTACTGTTTTCACCCCTTTCTGTTTGTTTGTTTGTTTGTTTGTTTGTTTGTTTTTGTGAACAGTATTACGGAAAAACTCCTCTACGGATTTCGACGAAACTTGGTGGGGGGGGGGATTAGGTATGGTCCAAGAATCATGCCATTAGATTTTGGACTTGGTCCCGCCCCCCCCCCCCCCAAAAAAAATTATTTGAGAAAAAAAATTTTTTTTTGCATTTCTACATGTTGTTTTAAGTGATTTCTAGCCCCCCCCAAATTGTTGGAGAAAATAACTATAACTGTCAGCACTGGACGTCATATTTAATGAATAAGATATAAGGTTCACTTGAGTGACCCAACAGTATTGGCAGCGGAGGTTTTGCACTCTCCCGAGTGCTCCCCCTCTAGTTTTAGCTGTTTTCATCATGTTTTGCATATTTAAGAAGAAGAAAAAGAAGAAGTCCAAAAACAAAGTGGACAGAGACTGGCTTTGCATGTTCAGATGCTTTCTTGTTTGTCTTTCTATTAAAATGACATTTACACCATCAAGCTGGTCTCGAAGCCCGGTCATCAAACTATTTCTGATATTGAAAAAGACCATTATGCCTTTATCGCACAGACAAAACAACTCATCCAGGGATGGCTCTCTGGGTGATACAACACATCCAGCGATGGTGGCGATGCAATCAATATACATTAGAACATTATGCTATTGTAGTCGTTGTGCCGTCGCTTTCAAATAAACAATTCGTGATGAGTATAGACCTGTGGAAATTCGTCATAATATAAAATGTGACTCCAAGTCCTCAACCCCACCCCCCTAACAACCCCAAATCATCAACTGACTCTCCCCACCGCAATTCCTGAAAGCCTCAAACCTGCTCTTCCAACTCTTGCCCAACTCCCCCCCCCACCACCACAACTCTCTGTCCCACCCTCCCCCTTCCTTCTTCAAGCCCTCAACTCCCCCACCCTCCACCACAGATTCTCAACACTCCCTCGCATTCTCAAAACCTCAACCCCTTCTCCACCAACTCTGTCCCCTCTCTACACCTCACACCTTGACTCTGTCCTCCTCTCCCCCTTTCATTTTCAAGTTCACAACTTTGCAACATTCCCACCCAACCCCACGTCATCAAATCCTACTCCCAACCCCAAGTCCTCAACTTCCCCCCACCCCGTGAAAGCCTCAACCCTACCCTCCCAACTCTAGCTTCTCTCTGCCCCCTTCCCACCCCAACTCTCTGTACTCAACTCTCATTCTTTTTGTTGTCCGTATGAAACATGGAAATTTCTCATCCACTGGCAATTCAATTCAAAAAGGGTGCATCACATCCTATTCACATGAGCATTAATCATGTGAATTGAATTAGTCACAAATGATAGTCTAAACTCTAAAATGAAAGGAGCACAAAGGCAAATGCCGAAACAATTAAAACATGTCTGTGCTGTTCTTAAAACAACCCCCTTCTCCCAACTGTACACTCAATTCGGACACTGAAGATATCTTCAGAGACAAAGAGGATCTACCCGGTTGCAGCATTGGTGGGTTGAATGCAAACAACATGAGATACGCAAATGACTGCATTGAATGCAGAGTCAGAAAAGGCTTAACAGGAAATTGTAAACAAAATGAAAGTGAGGAGTGAGGAGTGAGGAGTGAGGAGCGGAGTATGGATTAGGAATGTATGTGAAGCATACCAAGACAATGGTGATAAGAAAAGATGGAGTTCCAGAAATGAAAATTGAAGTCTATGGACAAGTCCTGGAACAAGTGAAAAGGTTCACATACCTGGGGCACATTATTACAGACGATGGGACACGTGATAGTGAGATCCCAAGGAGAATTGAGATAGCCAAGACCAGCTTTGTGAGAATGATGGTCATGTTAACGTCAAGGAATCTGGCAGGAAGACTAATGGGGACGTCCTGGAAATGGCTGTAGACAAGAGAAAAATTATTGCATCCTTACAATAATTCACGGACCAGTGTTTGTGTGTTTATTTATTTGTGGGTCTGCTTGTCGTGCTACTCCTATAGTTCTGGCACAATTACAGAGACTTGCTACAGAGGATCAGCATGCCCCGATTAATGTTTTGGGGTGTTTTATCTAACAGCTCTTGGTAGTGGGGCGGGGGGGGGAGGGTGGATGCAAATTCCCTATGTAAATGTGTATCGTGTAGTGCCGCCTCCAGGTGGGAGATGGTATTACAGGTCTTCACCATTTACAGTGCAGTGTTTCTGTCCCCACATTTTTCAGTGCAGTGAGATGTTTTGAATTACTAGTACATGCGTGGCCGTACGTGCGTGGCCTTGCGTGCAAAAAAAAAAAAACTTTCAAACCGCTTGCCAGAAACAACAACCACACAGGCCGTTCCTTCGCTCTTGCGTGCCCGTACGTGCAACAACAACAAAAAAAACTTTCAAACAAACACACAGGCCGTTCCTTCGCTCTCGCGTGCCCGTACGTGCAACAACAACAAAAAAAACTTTCAAACAAACACACAGGCCATTCCTTCGCTCTCGCGTGACCATACGTGCATGTCTGTACGTGCAAAAAAAAACTTTCAAACAACCACACATGCCGTTCCTTTGCTCTCGTAAACGACGACTGGATTGGGGCATTGTGTTTATCTATAAATGCGCATAAGAAATCGAGAAATTATTATAATACAGTAAGTGATCACTATCCGGAAGCCCATACGTTGTAACCCGTAATGGGGAACGCTGAGGGTGGACAAGGAGGCCATAACTTGGGAACCACTTGTCCGATTAATATCAAACCTTGAAAAGGCACATCCTCAGGTCCCCAGCAATATACCTTGCAAGTTTCAATTAGATCGGACCAGTGGTTGTCGAGAAACAGGGGTCACAGACACAGACACAAACACAGACACAGACACAGACACACACACATTGCTGGAATTATAGATAGATAAACAGTAGGTATGTTGTTGCTTCATGCACCCAAAGTCATGGGTAAAAGTAAATTATATAAATAAATCAATAAAAATACGTTTAATTTACAATCTCGTGAGATTGTGTCATCTTGCGGATCGTTCAGTAAAAATAGTGATAAATTAAGTTAAACGACAGCTTCAAAAAGCATATTAGGTCATTCGTAATCAAAAAAAATAAAAATGTAACCGCAACTCCTCGGAACAAAGACCTTGATAATGAAATGGTTTTTATGGTCCCTGGTTGAGTACTTTAAGAGTAAATTGTCGGCTCGACAGACAGAGAAACAAACACAACTTAGAACGGAACTCAGTCGAGTACTTACCTCCGCAAGGATGAACAGTTTACGTTGTGTAACCCACTGATAGGCCTGATTTGGATCCGAACCTGAACCAAATTCTAATCAGCTTGTTCTTGTCACCGAACCGACTTGGCCACCTCGTTTTATCACCATCCACCCACAACTGTAGAAACATCATGCTATATATCGTTTTTGGCCTAATCTCTCAATGGTGAAAGAATCACTTTGAGAAAAAAAAATATAAAAAACTCTGGATTCAGATCTTCACCAACATTGAATCAATTTTCCTTGTCACACACCAAACCCGTCCACCAAATTTTGTCTGCATCCGTTCACAACTTTATGAGATATCCTGTTCACAAACAGATGGACAGACAGACAGAGGTGAAAACTCGGTGGTGGAGGTAATTAATTAGCGTGTTATTATACGATTGGATTATTTTATGACGTCATTATCTGGTTATTGAGCGACATGGTGTTTGAATGAGTAAATAAAAGCCTGGTTGTATTGCCCTCACTGGTGTGGGTTCGATTCCACTGGATGTTCATTCAGAGCGAGGGGTTGCAGTTATATCAGTTCCCTGTGATGGAGTGGGTACCTGCCCAAGGTTGGTTTTGAGTCACAGAAACGTTCACGATTTGTTGGTGTCTCAGAGCTCTTCCGAAATTATGGAATTCCCGACCTCCCCCATCCCATTACTTCTCATGCACTGAATTCCTTCCCTGTCTGGCTGTGTGACGTACAGGGAGGTTTCACCCAAGCCAATCCCTTTCTTCTGACATGTTAAGGCACATAACTCACAATTGTCTTAAATCATGGTACTGACAGGTATTGCATTATTTTAACTCTTCCCATGACTAGCGTTCTTCCCTCATTTCCTCTACTCGGTCCCTGGTAGTACAGGTTTTACCAGCTGTCAAATCTTTGCAGGGAATGGAGAAAAAGACGATATTTTCAAAATTGTTGCAACAATGGTCGATTGTGATGCTTTATTGGGGCAATAATTTTATCATCTCTAAAATCGAGCTGTTTTCGTTCCATCACACCCACCAGATCACACCCCACCAGATCATACCCCACCAGATCACACCCCACCAGATCACACCCCACCAGATCACACCCACCAGATCACACCCACCAGATCACACCCACCAGATCACTCACACACACACACACACACACACACACACACACACACACACACACACACACACACACACACACACACACACAATAGAAATTCTACACCCACTTTCAATTTTTTTTCCTTTTGTTGCCTTATACCCTGGAATTAACTTGCATGAAATCAAACTTTTTCCACATTTATTGACACATCGTAACACACAACTTACACGTGAAAAACAAATTCTACAAATATTAGAAAATTCATTAAAAATACAAAACTAGAATATCTTGGAAACCAGGTGGTGTATCAGCAACAGGGGGTGTTCCGGAAGCTTGGTCTGCCTCAATCACTCCAGAATTTTCTTTGCTGTTAAGAAATATGATCATTTTGGAATTTGACACTGTTCCTATACTGTTTGTATAATAAGCTAATGTTGTCTCTGTCTCCCCCCCCCCCCCACATTCCCCCATCCCACCACCAGAAACATGGAAATGCTCCTCAGAGAAAATAAATTATGTAAAAGTTCCTTAAAATTAATCCAAATCGCCAGGAAAATTACAGTATATATAACGAAGTTGTACACAAGAGATTGCATCTTCACGCATATAAATTACATGTTCACGCTTCACGCATATTTCAGACATTAAATCCTTCCTCTTCTCAAATGGCCTGATTTCCGATCATCAATTTGGTTTCAGACCAGGTCACTCAACCCTGGATATGTTGCTTCTGCTCTCCCAACAATGGATGGAGGTCCTCAATGCCAGACAGGAAATCCGAGCCGTATCCCTGGATACATCACGTGCTTTTGACATGGTCTGGAACCCTGCCCTGCTCACCAAACTCTCTTCCTATGGTATCCAAGGCCATCTCCACTCATGGCTCGCAGACTTCCTCTCCTGTCGCAGTCAATGTGTGGCCCTAAATGGAATTCTTTCATCCCCTCTTCCTGTCCAGGCTGGAGTTCCTCAAGGTAGCGTTCTGGGCCCTGTTCTTTTTCTGGTTTTCATCAATGATCTCTCCGACTCTCTGGAAAATCCTCCATATCTCTTTGCTGATGACTCCACCCTCTGCCGTACCATCTGTCATCCCTCAGACCGGCAAGCAGCAGCTTCTTCGCTCACTGCAGATCTGAATAAAATCACAAACTGGTCCAACACGTGGAACATGTCTTTCAATCCAGACAAATCTCACACTCTCACTATGTCTCTCCGAAAGGACAGTTTGGAAAAACCCCCCCATCCACTTTCTCAACATTCTTCTGGAAGAAGTCCTTTCTTTCAAGCTTCTGGGTCTCACTATCTGCCATGAACTTTCCTGGGAAAGCCACATTTCAAACCTCGCCCCCAAAGCCAGTCGCCAACTGGGAATCCTCCGTCATGCAAAGTCCTTCCTAGGACTTTGGACCACCTGAGCTCCTGACCACTTACAAAGCTTTTGTCTGTAGCCTTATGGAGTACTGCTCTCCCCTCTGGGCTGGTGCTCCTGCCTCCCACCTTTCTCGGTTTCACGCTGTGGAAACCAAGGCATTTCGGATCATCGGCATCTCCCGCAATGAGGCTGAGTCTTTGGGCCTCTCACTCTCTCACCGCAGGCTGGTCGGTGGTCTTTCTGTCTTCTACTGTCTCCTCTCCAGCCTCCCCCCCTGCTCTCTCTGCGATTTGTCCCCACCACATTTCCGCAGGGCACTCAAGGTCCACCAACAACCCCCTTCTGGTAAAACTACCAAAATCACGAATCACTGCTCACCTTCACCCTTTCATTCCTCTTTTTTCCCACCTTTGAAATAAACTCCCTCACTCAATTCAATCCCACTCTTCCCCCCAGGCCTTCAAAACAGCTGTTCACCACCACCTCTTATCATCCCCAACCCAAATCCTCGATATTTCCTTCCCCCGATAATCCAACCAAACCCACCTCCTTCAAATTCCCTGCTTTCCTTCTTGAAAGTCCCTGTAATGTGCATCTTGTATTCCCCATGTTCCCCGCCCTATCCCTCTCCCTTCCACAGATCTCCTAATGTCTCTGTTCCCCACTGTTTTGTCCTTCCCTCTCCCACCCCTCTTGACTCATGCCCCCCTTGCTGTGCGTTGTGTGTTAGCTCTCACACGAGTCTCGACAAGGTATACAAAAAAAAAAAAATAAAGTGCATCTCGTGCAACCTTTCTTACCTAAACCTTCCCCAGTCGATGGACTGGACGTGGTGGGGGCAGTCCCGTGGCCTCCATGGTCTACCGATGTGCCACCTTTGGAGTTATTACGTCAAGGATCGTTTTCCAAGCTTCTGTTGCTGACATTGAAACATTTCGTGCAAGGATAACCAATTGCATCATCAGTGTTCTGAGGGTTATGTTGGCCAACACGTTGGTTGAAGTGGATTATCGCTCGGACGTGCTATGTGCCACTAAACGTGCACATGTTGAGGTGTACTGAAGAACACAAGAAACTTTATGAATTATGTGACGGAATACAAAAAAACCGCATCATTTTATCACTTTTGGTTTGGTTTTCATTGAATTTTAAAACCGAACAAGACTTTGTGGACAGCCTGTACTTCATTCATAAGCCGAAAAGTATCTTCGTGTAATCCATGGTAAGGTTACCCAATCTAATGTTTTGAATACATCAATAAGTTGTTAAACTCATTTTACTCTGTTCTTTTCTTTAAACACTAGATACATACAGCAACTCAAGACGTTCTGTTTTTAACCTCCCATTGTTGAGAGGTTAAACCTCCCATTGTTGAGCTCTTTCGAGCAGTGTAAGAATCAAAGGCTTCCTTTTTCTTTTTCTCTTTTTTTCTCTCGTGCTATTTTACCATGGGCTTCCGCTAATGTAACAATACTTTTTATACTTCCAAGAAAACTACCATTTGATATGGTAGAGATTTCTCAGAGGTGAAAAGACTATTTTGAAGAAAGAATGTCCAGAGATAAACATTGCATTAATTACCAAACTTGATTCTCTCTTTAAAGGACCATTATTGGTCCATTGAAGTAAACTTTTTCAAAGAAGTTTGTGTTGGTAACATATTTTGACATGTGATGACATCTAATGTCATGCTTTAAAATGAAATGTTTGATGTGTTGATTCACACACATATATTTAACCGCACTGTGAGGTTTCAAGGCTTTCAGTGGAAAAAAGTTTTTTTTTACAACTAAAACGACACTCGGTCGAGCACACCCCCGCCACTGATCGACAACAGGTATGCCTCCTGACCTTAACCAAAATCTTGTTCTTGTCACCTACTGTACCTAACTAAGCCTGGTGTTGGCTTAGCCATTAAGTTGGCTGACTTACGATCTGAGGGTCTTTGGGTTTCAGCTGCTTTCATGCCGTTAAATAATTCCAAGTTGACTCAGCCTGTCATCCTTCCGCGGTCTGCAAAAAGAATACCAGATGACTGGAAATGGGGCACTGCATCAGTGGCACAGCTGCACTTCCATCAATGATGCAAGCAGCAGCCACAGGCTCCATACAAAACAATTTTAAAAAAGGACTCATCCACCAAGTTTTGTCATAATCCGTCCACAACGTTTTGAAACATCATGCTATGTATCATTTTTGACCGTATCTCTCAACGCTGAAGAATCACTTGAAAATTTTTAAACTTCTCGTATCCGGCTCCGGAACCGGATCTTCATGAAAATCGAATCGATTTGTCCTTATCACACACCCAACCTGTCCACCAAGTTTCGTCCGAATCCATCTATTACTTTTTGAGATATCCTGCTCACAGACAAACAGACAGGGGTGAAAACAACCTGTGTCCACATTCGGTGGCGGAGGTATCCAGATAGAAACAATTTAGTCTAATTGTGTTCCCGTCTTAAGCTATCGCTCATGATGAGAGATTACAATATTATATAGCATATTAAGAATATTCTTGTAACTCATGGAAAAGTACGTATGTCTACTACTGTATTTGTCTTGCATATAATTTATGTGCAAGCTCCTCCGTGAGGCACAGATATATTTAATGTAATTTAAAACTTCTTTTTTTCAGAAAAGGTACTAAAACACCGCTCCCCAAAACTCCCAAAATAAAATTTACAAAACACAACTGCCAGGCTCCTTTTTTCTGAAATTTCAAACATTTGGGGCCAACTGTATAAAAAGCATCGTTCCACCTCCACCCTCGGCAACCATCTCCAACAGGTGGTGATGGGAGTAAAACATCACAGTCTATGCCACGAGACAAGTAATTGTGGCATTAGTTAATCACAACGGCGTTTCTCAACTGCAAAAGAATTGTATATTCGCCAAGCATCTTCGCTTCACTGCTCACCAGGTCCACCTGTCGTTGCGAAATCCATTTACAAATCCGATCCCATATTTATCATGCAATTCACAGATACTTCGTACAAATCATAGATTAGAGAGCTTGTAATATAAAGGATAAGAAAGCCTGTCCATTCTCAGTTTGATTTTACCAGCAAGTTGCCCGTGCCTGCATGGGATTGTAAACGGGGTAGAGGGAAGGGGGCAAAAATGCAAATGGCCATCTTCTGTCATCAAGCTGGCAAGCTGAGAGCAACAGTTCACATTTATTTCTACGTCTGATGCTATTACAATGCTCTAATGGTGGTGAGGTGCTCCATTTGAAACTGTTCGATAGATGTAGCTTTTTGTTACCTTGGGTCCCTAATAAAAAATTTGTATTGGAGTCAAAGCCAGTGACCAACTACAAATTAATAGTAGGATGATAAAGAACTAAGTAGAACTACTCGAGGTGTTTGTTGAAAAAAATGAAGTCTTTTGCATGGATTTTGATGAGATAATAGTAAAAAATAAATACATGTTTAATGGTTCTTGGGTATTAATACCTCTGCCACTGATGGTGAAGGAGGTTATGTTTTCACTCCCTTTTTGTGTCTGTTCCTCTGTTTGTTTGTGTACAGGATATCTCAAAAAGTTGCAGACGGATCCGGATGAAATGTTGTGGACAGGTTCGGTGTGTGACAAGGACAAACGAATTCGATTTTAGTGAAGATCCGGATCCGGATCCGACTACTAGCATTTTTAAAGTGATTCTTCACCATCAAGAGATGGGGCCAAAATCGATATATTGTTACGAATCTGGAAGCCATTTCCACACCAACAGACAGCAGTCCCCGCAGTTCAGTTATTTCGATAAGTATGTGTTTATAGTCAGGGTCCCGTCCTTCTGTCTAATGGGTTAATTTCATGTGTGCGCTACGAGTTACTTTTATAGTCAGGTTTTTACATCTTCAATCATCCTTCGTTTTCGCACCATCGCCCACGTGCAACGTGTCACGTCCAGGGGTGAGGTTCCCTCCGCCCACCGTGAGCTCGTCCAATCGACGGCGGCCGGCCCGACAGCCGACCTGAGATCACCACTCCCCGCTACGAGGGGGGATGGAGAATAGGGTGCTCCCCTGGTTGTTCCGTCTGGGTTCTCAGACACGCACAGGGGAAAGGTGGTCATTGCCCCCTCCTACCGGACCACCCCTTGTCCAATCAGGAAGCTCATCACCTCAGGGCTGGCTCCGCCTTAGCCAGATGGAGTGTTCGGCCCGACCAATGAGGAGAGGCCACCGATCGCCCGACAACCCCTCGTCCAATCCGGAGGCGAGTCCCTCAGAGCGGTTTTCTCGACCCGGCGGGGGAGGGGAAGGATAAGAGTCGGTGGCGAGCCATTGAGAAAGAAGAAGCCTCATCTTGCCTGCTGGCGTTCTCGTCTACCCGTGGGTGCTCGTCTCGTCTGGTCCGTTCTCGTGCTGGCTGACGTCCGTTGCATCGTTCCTGGTCCCTGGTGCTTGGTGCGGTGACAGAGGTGTGGGTTCGAGTCCCCCCCCCCCAGAACCAGCTCGTCTTGACCAGACCGCACGAGGCGGAAAGGTGCCCAACCGGCTCCATTTCGTGTGTGTGTGTGTGTGTGTGTGTGTGTGTGTGTGTGTGTGTGTGTGTGTGTGTGTGTGTGTGTGTGTGTGTGTGTGTGTGTGTGTGTGTGTGGCGCCAGTCTGTTTGGTATAATTGTTATGTGCTTTTCGCTCAATGTACATTGCTTGCATTTCTTTTATTCAGATAACTCTGCTCTGTGTCCCCCTCCCTTATAAATAAACCCCCAATTGTTAAATGTTCCAGTTTGTTGCCTGTCATTTCTACCATTGACCCAGCACGGTGCGTATTGGGAATTAGTGAGGCCGTCGGTGCCGTAAGTTGTCATTGGGTCTGACGGACTCTGGTAATTCCGCTCGGTTACACTGGACCAAGGTCGCTTGAGCGACCTGGTTCGACAGAGTCCGTTGAGGGTGTGACTTCCCCAGTAAAATGACGACGTGGGTACTGAGGTATATTGAAATTTGGCTATTGACCCTACCCCACACCGTCAGAGAATTGGCGATCATGGTCTTTACGTGACCCTTCGGAGTTGTCTGAGAGTCACGACCTAAATTCCGGGTTTTCGGTGGGAGACAACTCTACTGCTCCACCTAGTGGTCGTTTATTGCCACCCAACTCCGGCCCACAACAATATAGCAAGATATCTCAAAAAGTTGTGGACAGATTCAGATGAAACTTAGTGGACAGGTTGGGACAAGAAAGAATTGATTCGATTTTGGTGAAGATCCGGATCTGGATCCAACTACTACAATTTTTTTAAGTACTCTAGACCTTCACCATTGATAGATAGGGCGAAAAATGATATCTAGTAAAATATCTCAAAAAGTTGTGGACGGATTCAGATGAAACTTGGTGGACAGATTGGGACAAGGAAGAATTGATTCGATTTTGGTGAAGATCTGGATCCGGATCCGACTACTAGAATTTTTTTAAGTACTCGAGACCTTCACCATTGAGAGATAGGGTGAAAAATGGTATCTAGCACAATATCTCAAAGAGTTGTGGATGGATTCGGACGAAACTTGGTGGACAGGTTGGGTGTGTCGCAAGGGCGAATTTGTTTCGATTTTGGTGAAGATCCAAATCCGGATCTGGATATGAGAATTATTTAATTTTCAAAGTGATTTTTCACCATTGAGAGATAGAGCGAAAAAGGATACAGTACTATATCACATGATATTTCAAAAACGTAATGGGCCTGATATGCTCTCATGGATCAGGCATTACGTGGTGGAGGTATGCACTATATCAAGTGCCCTTCTAGTTTGTTTATGTTTTGTTTAATAAAAATCAGTCTCGCAGTCAGTCCATTATTTTTACAACATGCAACTGTATTAACGTCTGTTCTGGTGATGCATGGATCAGAGGTTAATTACATCATGTATCCGAAAATTTGACGGGACATTCAGCCTGACATCCGATATTATTTGCAAACATTCTTTTTGTCGGCCTCTTATTCTTTTATAAAAAATACGAGTAATACTAAAAGTTGCGAAGTCGGTGAGTTGAGTGTACCTTTGTGGATTATTTTCATGAAAGTCAATTTAAAATGAATTCTATACTGTATTTCCTCATGCCAACTGATTATGTTCATATTTTACAATCATTCAGTTATATGCAATATATCCTCACCCACTGCCCTGCCCCATTGACCTCACTCCATTCTTATCCTTCCTCTCATTTGAATGGCCTTCATAGAACCTAAAGCTACCACTACTGCTTTAACAGCCATAAATATTCCTGCCTTATTGTGGGGTTGGCCAGGGAAAATTTTGGCCCAAGTGTTTCACGAACTGGCTGGCCAGGACTGATGTTTGACAGGAGTTGATTTGGGTAGGATTTGTAATTTATTCAGGGTGTCGATAAATAACTTGTCTGCTGTTCCACAAAAGACACCATTACATATTTAACATCCACCAACTAATACTATCAGATGGACACCCAGCTTAATGTCCATCCGAGAAATGGCACACTTTGTGCTGCAACGCCCTCCCTGCAAAGCACTGATCCAACACTTTATTAGCCAGGTCGGGATCGAATCCAGACGAGACGGGTCAAAGGTAAGTGCATCACTGTACACAGTTTCGCACAGTCAAGGTTAATTTTGCTTCAAGTGATAAAATTTGAATGATTTGCATCATGGAGAATGAAGTCCTGTGCAGGTGACATGTAGCTTCTGTTCCATCTGCTTACGCATGGGGTTGTGAACGTTACATATCTCATGCTATCTTTTGCAACTGCTGATCTTTGAGGCTGATATGTTAAACCAATGCAGAATGCCTGTTTATGGAGGGTTAAAGTAAGGTTTACCCATTCTGCCTCATTCATTTTTAAGAATCTCAAACCATCAGTCTCACTTGTGTCATTGCTGTCAGTGGTTATCAAACCCTGAAGATCCTTCTTTATCCTCCTGAAGATCGAACTTTCCTTTAAGTATGAATATCTATCTCTATCTAAAGAGAAGACTGCTTTTTAAACTTTAACCATCAAGCATTCCTCTGTCGGAGAGAAAAAGGATCAGAAGATGTGAGTTGAAGACTTTGTTCCAAGTGGTGGGTCTGAATCTAATCTTCTCTCGATCAATGCATGAGCGAACATGGTGACTATCAATGTGGTCTGACATCGATAATATTTACTCACAAATTTTGGTGATATTTTGGCGAAAAGCATTTGAATTGTCGAACTTGGGGTCAGTAGAGCAGAAAAGCAGTTGGTGTACCAACATCTCATATCATTCCCCATCCATACCCACAATTTGTATTACCCCCATGAACCCTTCCTCATGTTGCGGATTTGGAAGCTTACTGCACACAACAGCCAGGTCCTATAGATCAGCTATATCGATAAGTATGTGTTTCTAGTTAGGGTCCCGTCCTATGTTTAATGGGGAATTAATTATACGTGCGCTGAGTTATTTTATAGTTAGGATTTTTAAATTTTAAACTTCAACAACAACAACAACACCCATCTTCACCTCTTCACCATCGGCCTTTCCCACGTGCATGCGTGTCAAGAACATCCATGGGCGGAGTCCAATGTGCCAGGCGGGGTTTCTTTGGACGTTGGTGTCTTGGATTTCACTCCAAATATGGACATGGTGCCCCTCTCAGCCAATCGGAGGAGGGCGAGCACGTCTGCCACCTCTTGGCCAATGGGGAGCCAACGCAACATATTGGTGCTTGACTTCCTAGTCGAAGGGTGGAGACATGAGCACCCCACCCCTCGACCAATCTTGGACGGCCGGGAGATCGCCCGACACGCCTGTCCAATGAGGAGGGGAATGACAAGAAACGGATCCCTCCCACCTGTCAAGAAAAGAGATAATTGTGTGGGGGCAACTGGTGAGAATCCTGCCGTGAATCGCCTGCCTGTGAGCCGGAGGAGAATCGCTTGCCTGCCTGCCGAGCTGACTTGCTTTGCCTGCCTCATCGCCTGTTTTTGCCGGTGGAGATGCCAGCGCCCGACACTACCCTCCATACCTGGTGCTTGGAGCGGCATCGTGTTGCGGGTTTGAGTCCCGCCGGGCCAGATCGTCGAGAACCGCACAAAGCGGAAAGGTCCAAGCCAGGCTCTTACCTCCAGCTCACCTTCCCTCCGAGCTGGGGGTATCAATAAAGGCCGCGGCCACCATTTGTTTTTGGAGGGTGTGTGTTTGTGTGTGGGCCCGTCTTTCAAGTAGAAACGTTTTAGTGCCGTGTGTGTAAATTGCATTCCTTTTATTTGGTTAACTCTGCCTTCTTGCATGCTCCCTTGCCCCATTATAAATAAATATCACTTTTGTTAAATGTTCCAGCTCGTTTCTGTGTTTCTTTCATTGGCTTAGCACGGTGTGTGTTGAGAAATAGCGAGGCCGTTTGTGCTGTAAAATTGTTCATTTGGACCGACGGGCCTTGGTAACCTCCGCTCGGGTTACACGGGCACGGTAGCGGCTTCCGCTCGAGGTCCGTCGAGGGTGTGAATTCCCCGGTAGCTTTGCCCACGTGGGTAATTGGGTATATTGAAGTTTGGAAATTGACCCTACCTCACACGGTCAAATTATTGGAGATTCATGGTCCAGTAAGGGACCCGTGCCTTTCGGACTTATCCGAGAGTCACAACCTAAATTCCGGGTGTTCGGTGGAAGACGACTCCACTGCTCCACCTAGTAGCCGTTTATTGCCACCGAACCCCGGCCCACAACACTAACCCATGGCTCATACAAGCAGGTTATGGTGTTTCCTTCCCTCCTTTCTATCCGTCTTCTTGTTTGTTCATACCTTTGCATATTGTGCGTAAGAGTTTCCCCGCTCCACTACTGCCAGTCCACACCCTCCTCACCTTGCTTTTCCATGAGCCTCGACCTTGTAGAGAGAGAGAGGGAGAAAAAAGCTGTTGTTAGTCAAACAACTGTCAGAACTCGAATTCTCTGATATTTTTGGTAAGGCCATGTCAATGGCTCCCATTTGTTTTGTGTGTCAGTCTGTCGAGTGACTTGTTGGTTCGACACTTTCAGCTTTAACCATGCTGAACATAGTGTATAGTTGTGGTTCTAAACTCTTAAATTACTTTAGTGTAGGATGTCAGAGTTTCAATTATCCAATTTTGTTGGTCATGGCGTCATCTGGCTTCGGTAAAGGCCACCGCAGATGCTGTTTACCGAGCGAGGGTCATGACCCAGGATGAAAATTCATACTTGGTACCGAGTTATTTCATCTCCGCACTTGTGAGAGCAAAGTGCTCCAATCTTATCTGCTCGCAGGAAGCATGGTTTGCAGCCATGCCTCCCTAATCATTCCGAGTATTGTGAGGCACGCAAACCTTGTTGTTGTGCCTTTGGTTGGGTGAAGCTGCTTTCCAGCATCACCTTATTTGCTCGGATTTCTGTCCACAGTCGCAGTGCCTCCCTAATCACGTGACAATTCCTTGTTGTTTTGTTCTCCTTGTGTTGATTCCCCTTTCAACAGCAATTGTTTACTCGACATAATTTTGCTGTTAATTTCTTGTTTGTAATGATCTTATCAGTCGTTTATACACATCCATTTGTAGTATCGTATTTTGTAATAACATGTTCTTGCATTAAAAAAATTAATTGTTCTTTTCTAATATATAAATAAACGGGATTACCTGATTGGTGGAACCATAGAGCATCATGAATAATGATTATCCAGAAATGAAAC
The DNA here is from genome assembly GCF_056783735.1 of Eptatretus burgeri. Lineage (NCBI taxonomy): Eukaryota > Metazoa > Chordata > Myxini > Myxiniformes > Myxinidae > Eptatretus > Eptatretus burgeri. The sequence continues at coordinate 77,458,104 of NC_140971.1, forward strand.
ATCGTGAATGATGATTAGCCAGAAATAAAACATCGTGAATGATGATTAGCCAGCAATGAAACATCGTGAATAATGATTAGCCAGAAATGAAACATCGTGAATAATGATTAGCCAGAAATGAATCATCGTGAATAATGATTAGCCAGAAATGAAACATTGTGAATGATGATTATCCAGAAATGAAACATCGTGAATGATGATCAGCCAGAAATGAAACATCGTGAATGATGATCAGCCAGAAATGAAACATCGTGAATGATGATCAGCCAGAAATGAAACATCGTGAATAATGATTAGCCAGAAATGAATCATCGTGAATAATGATTAGCCAGAAATGAAACATTGTGAATGATGATTATCCAGAAATGAAACATCGTGAATGATGATCAGCCAGAAATGAAACATCGTGAATGATGATTAGCCAGAAATGAAAACCGCGCCCCTAACCAATGATCATAGCCGCGCCCCTAACCAATTATCATAGCCACAACCCTAACCACTGATCACAGCCGTGCTCCGAACAACTGATCACAGCCGTTCTCCGAACCACTGATCATAGCCACACCCCTAACCAATGATCATAGCCACACCCCTAACCAATGATCACAGCCGTGCTCCGAACAACTGATCACAGCCGTTCTCCGAACCACTGATCATAGCCACACCCCTAACCAATGATCATAGCCACACCCCTAACCAATGATCATAGCCACACCCCTAACCAATGATCATAGCCACACCCCTAACCAATGATCATAGCCACACCCCTAACCAATGATCACAGCCGCACTCCAAACCAATGATCACAGCTGCGCCCCTAACCACTGATCACAGCCGTGCTCCTCACCAATGATCACAGCCGCACCCCGAACCACTGATCATAGCCACACCCCTAACCAATGATCACAGCCGCGCTCCAAATCAATGATCACAGCCGCGCCCCTAACCACTGATCACAGCCGTGCTCCTCACCAATGATCACAGCCGTGCCCCGAACCACTGATCACAGCCGTGCTCCTAACCAATGATCACAGCCGTGCTCCTAACCACTGATCACAGCCGTGCTCCGAACCACTGATCACAGCCGTGCTCCTAACCACTGATCATAGCCACACCCCTAACCAATGATCATAGCCACACCCCTAACCAATGATCATCGCCACACCCCTAACCAATGATCACAGCCGCGCTCCAAACCAATGATCACAGCTGCGCCCCTAACCACTGATCACAGCCGTGCTCCTCACCAATGATCACAGCCACACCCCTAACCACTGATCATAGCCACACCCCTAACCAATGATCACAGCCGCGCTCCAAATCAATGATCACAGCCGCGCCCCTAACCACTCATCACAGCCGCGCCCCCAACCACTGATCACAGCCGTGCTCCTCACCAATGATCACAGCCGTGCCCCGAACCACTGATCACAGCCGTGCTCCTAACCAATGATCACAGCCGTGCTCCTAACCACTGATCACAGCCGTGCTCCTAACCACTGATCATAGCCACACCCCAAACCAATGATCATAGCCACACCCCTAACCAATGATCATCGCCACACCCCTAACCAATGATCAGAGCCACACCCCTAACCAATGATCATAGCCACACCCCTAACCAATGATCATAGCCACACCCCTACACAATGATCATAGCCACACCCCAAACCAATGATCATAGCCACACCCCTAACCAATGATCATAGCCACACCCCTAACCAATGATCAAAGCCACACCCCAAACCAATGATCACAGCTGCGCTCCGAACCAAAGATCACAGCTGTGCTCCTAACCACTGATCATAACCACACCCCTAACCACTGATCATAGCCACATCCCTAACCAATGATCATAGCCACACCCCTAACCAATTATCATAGGCACAATCCTAACCAATGATCATAGCCACACCCCTAACCAATGATCACAGCCGCGCTCCAAACCAATGATCACAGCCGTGCCCCTAACCACTGATCACAGCCGTGCTCCTAACCAATGATCACATCCACGCCCCTAACCACAGCCGTGCTCCTCACCACTAATCACAGCCGTGCCCCTAACCACTGATCATAGCCACACCCCTAACCACTGATCATAGCCACACCCATAACCAATGATCATAGCCACATCCCTAACCACTGATCATAGTTGTGCCCCTAACCAATGATCATAGCCACACCCCTAACCACTGATCATAGCCACACCCCGAACCAATGATCATAGCCACACCCATAACCAATGATCATAGCCACACCCCTAACCACTGATCAGAGTTGTGCCCCTAACCAATGATCATAGCCACACCCCTAACCACTGATCATAGCCACACCCCTAACCACTGATCATAGCTACACCCCTAACCAATGATCATAGCCACACCCCTAACCAATGATCATAGCCACACCCCTAACCAATGATCATAGCCACACCCCAAACCAATGATCATAGCCACACCCCTAACCAATGATCAAAGCCACACCCCAAACCAATGATCACAGCTGCGCTCCTAACCAAAGATCACAGCTGTGCTCCTAACCACTGATCATAGCCACATCCCTAACCAATGATCATCGCCACACCCCTAACCAATTATCATAGCCACAACCCTAACCAATGATCATAGCCACACCCCTAACCACTGATCACAGCCGTGCTCCTCACCAATGATCACAGCCACACCCCTAACCATTGATCATAGCCACACCCCTAACCAATGATCACAGCCGCGCTCCAAATCAATGATCACAGCCGCGCCCCTAACCACTGATCACAGCCGCGCCCCTAACCACTGATCACAGCCATGCTCCTCACCAATGATCACAGCCGTGCCCCGAACCACTGATCACAGCCGTGCTCCTAACCAATGATCACAGCCGTGCTCCTAACCACTGATCACAGCCGTGCTCCTAACCACTGATCATAGCCACACCCCTAACCAATGATCATCGCCACACCCCTAACCAATGATCATAGCCACACCCCGAACCAATGATCATAGCCACACCCATAACCAATGATCATAGCCACACCCCTAACCACTGATCAGAGTTGTGCCCCAAACCAATGATCATAGCCACACCCCTAACCACTGATCATAGCCACACCCCTAACCACTGATCATAGCCACACCCCGAACCAATGATCATAGCCACACCCATAACGAATGATCATAGCCATGCCCCTAACCAATGATCATAGTTGTGCCCCTAACCAATGATCATAGCCACACCCCTAACCACTGATCATAACCACACCCCTAACCACTGATCAGAGTTGTGCCCCTAACCAATGATCATAGCCACACCCCTAACCACTGATCATAGCCACACCCCTAACCACTGATCATAGCCACACCCCGAACCAATGATCATAGCCACATCCATAACCAATGATCATAGCCATGCCCCTAACCAATGATCATAGTTGTGCCCCTAACCAATGATGCAACCAGCAGCCAAAAGGCTGTACACGATCGGAACTATGCTGTTCAACCACGAGTGATTTTTACCACCTGCAGGTTGCTTCCATCAGTCCAAAAACATGTTCTTCCTGCCTCTCATATAAGTAAGATTATTTATGAATTTCAGTGCCAGTGTGATGCTAGGTACGTGGGCAGCACATCATTGAGATTGAAGGATCGTATTGAACAACACGTCCCTTTGGGGATCAGACGGGGACAGTCATCCGAACAGAGACAACCAACTCGGCTTGTAAGAATGTACATAGTCCGACAACTATTCCCTGTGCCTCTGCAATTGGTCACCATTTACTGAATAATCCTCAGTGTGCAGAGTAATATCGTATTGGCTGGTTTAAAATCCTGAGCAGAGGACACAGTTTTACTCATCTTCGTGCAATGGAGGCCACATTTGTCTGGTCAACCAATCCCATTCTTTGTGGACAGAAAGAACTTGTCTCAACTTTATATCTATTCTGACTATGATGGCTTGACTGTGTGACAACTCCACTACAGTCAACAATGAGTCATGAAAACCACCACCCCCCCACCCCCCATTTCCACCAACTAGCCCTCAGCTAATTACCATTATGTTCCTGCCAGTACGTTTGTGATTCTTCTCCACCTTATCATTATTCATGATGGTTCATTTCCACATTATTCGTGATGCTCTATGGTTCCACCAATCAGGTAATCCAATCCTTTCTTTCTCTCAACCAATCACAATTGAGGACATTACATTGTAACTTTATAAACGAAAGTTTGGTGCTTCTTCTTCAGCTGCTGGCGGTTTTATCCTGAGGAGTGCAAGTCAAAAAGCTTTCATAATGTCCATTTTATTGAAATGTATATACAAACGAAAAATAAAAATAAATGGGGAAGAAATAAATGTAAATAAATCAATGAAAAATCAAATGCAGGTCAGTGACCCAAGACAATGGGGGAGCACACTAATTTTGTGCACCGACGCACATTGAAGCTGGTACACCAGGAAAAAAAAATCACAGAACCATCTGAAAGCATCCATAAATGAAAAAAAATAAATGAAAAATCAAATGCAGGTGAGCGACCCGAGACAATGGGGAAGTACGGTTCGTATGCTTACACTATATGTAAGCACACCCCGCTAGTATATATAAAAAGTTACATTCCTATCTGACTACATGACAGGCATGATCACAACAGCACAAGCATAAAGATCACAACTTTGACAAGGACCGCAACTTTTTACAGATATTTGCTTGTTTGTTTGTTTTTCCTTGAGAAAGAAGAACTTACCATAAATATAGACACATTGTCTGGAGTTAGTGACAATAAGCAGAGAACTTTTTAGCAAGTCTCTTCAAGTCCTGTTGAACTGCCTCACCAAAGCATTACATATAAAAAGAAATTACTGGGCATTGCATTTATAATCTCTTAATGAGTTTTGTCTCCACTTTGACTCTTTGGTGTTACCTAAAACTCAGTACAAGGTGCTACTTTAATGCAAATATTAAAAAAAAAAAAAATCCTTGAAAAATAAATTAAGTTCCCAAGGTTGCAGCTGAAAGTTGCTTTGACTCACTTCCCACGGTATGTGGGGCATTCAAAATGTTCTTAGAACGATATACTCGCAATATTCCATAAGACACCAAAGTTTTTTTTTTCTATTTTTCAATTTTGAAGTTGAGGCAATTAATAAGAATTGAGGCCCGTCCTCTTGGCAGATCTTTGGGGGTGTTCATGACAAGTCGAGAAACGTTTCTGGACTAAAACTAAGCACTGACTCACTCACTTGACTCACTGATTCACTCACCGATATCAATGTTTAATACCTTCGAGGTTGCCTGGAAAGCTGAAATTTTGCCGACTGATGCAACTCAAAGTCAACATCCCAGGAAAAAAAAAATCACAAAGCCATCAGAAAATTTCCGTAAACAGAAATATCCAGAAATATAATGTTTGCCGATGCAGCCTCAGTCTGCTTACTGGAGATCACGTGACCCAACACAATGGAGCTTACACTCAAACTGGTCACTAGGCAACACCAACATGTGCATCTTCCGCCTCTTATTTTATAACTTTTGCCATATTTACATGAAAAATTACCATAGCTAAAAACTTTCGAATAAAGACCTCGTTCTAATCACTAATTATTGATTTCCTTGAGTTATTTAACTGTTTGCAGCATGCAACCACAATCCACTTCATCAAATAGATAAACGCTTATACTTATTATGTATGCACATAGGCTGCACCTGAGTACAGTAGTTGCTTGCAGTGTGCAAGCATGCCCCATATATATATATATATATATATATATATATATATATATATATATATATATATATATATATATATATATATGTATTTTTTTTAAAATATATTTTGTGGAAATGACTGTGAGGGATTAACATATTGCTCAGAATAGTTTCGTTAGTTCCTTCGTAAAAGTATTAGAATGAGCCTAAAATAAATAATTGTGATATTAGATATGCGTCAATACACGTAATAGATGTCCATCCTAACACGTGTGTCGAAAAAACGAAAACCCTGGGAGCTTTCAATTTATGTTTTACCATTTATAATCTGACACTTGTGTGGTTTTTAGCTCGCCTGTTCGAAGAACAGAGAGCTATAGCGATACCCCCAGCGTGAGCGTGAGCGTCAGCGTCAGCGTGAAAATGTTAAAATTTTTGGTGCAAGTTATTTAGAAGCTTGCCATTCATTTAATATGTGTACTAGGATACTGATATTTGGCATGGAAGTTCCTTCAGGGTATATTATTGATGTAGTGATGTTGAAATTAAAAAATAATTTCAAATGTTTTAAATTTTTGACCTTTTTTGAAGCACATCAACGTTAAAGTTTTTGGTGCAAGTTATTTAGAAGCTTGCCATTCATTTAATATGTGTACTAGGATGCTGATAATTGGCATGGAGGTTCCTTTGGGGTATATCAATGTGTATCAATATCCTTTGGGGTATATCAATAGATATTGGTGTAGTGAAGTTGAAATTAAAAAATAATTTCAAATGTTTTAAATTTTTGACCTGTTTTGAACTTAACTTTTTTGTAGCACATCAACGTTAAAGTTTTTGGTGTAAGTTATTTTTAGAAGCTTGCCATTCATTTAATATGTGTACTAGGATGCTGATATTTGGCATGTCGGTTCCTTTGGGGTATACTATTGGTGTAGTGAAGTTGAAATTAACGAATTATTTAAAAAAAAAATTTAAAATTTCAACCTAAGATGGTGTCAAAGCCACCCAATGCTCGCCTGTTTATACTAGACGCTTGCCATTCATTTAATATGTGTACTAGTTTACTGATTACAATATACAAATACATATATTGCTTTAAAATTATTTGGATCAGACTTCACTGCAATGCTTTATAAAAAATATTATTAGACTAGTCTTTTAAAAACGATAAATGTATAAACAGGTGAGCATTGGGTGGCTTTGACACCAACTCTCTGGTTAAGCATCCGGTAGGCCTAGAGACACCAGTATAGATGGGAAATTTCCCCGCACCTATGCAACCAAACTCGCACCTCTGCAATAAGGCTGTGCGAGGGCCATCCCGAGACATAAGAAGTAGGAGGACAGCAGTCCTTCACCCATCAATCACGACCCTTGATCAATAGTGAGTGAGAGGGGAGGGGAGGGGCACGGCACATCATGGGTGACATATGGGGCAGTGTCTATAAAGGTGGGTGCACTGGTCGGAACAGGAGGAGTTGCCCAGATCTTGGGGAGAGGTGCAGTGAATTTGCTCATGTTTCCACACCTAAGCCATGCTCTGCCCAGCTGGAGCTACGCTGTCTCCTCTCCTTCCAAGCGCATGGTATGTGGTGGTCTGTTCCCTGACAGAGTTGCCAGGACCTGCCTTCATCTTCTTGCGGTGTCCTGCTGGACATCATATGATATTTTCAGTCATGTGATTCCCTCCATCTCTCTATCATGGTGTGCATCATTGGGCCCGATAAGGCTAAGATGGTTAAGGATCTCCATTCATTCATTGGTTCTTGGGCCCATATCAGTAGGGGTGAAGGAGTTGCATTTATTACTAATTGTGATTGCTTCTTATATTACCTTCTCCCATGCACAGTTACAATTAAACATACCTGGTCTTGAGGTGAATTTGAACTGTTGTGATTGTTCTTGCGATTGGGGAAAGTCCATTGAGGATTAATTGGCAACGACCATTTTCCCAGACCATGCCACATGCCTCATCAGCTCAATGGGCCACTAATTGGAGATGAGGCTGTAACACCAATTAGCATAACGCATCGGCTGATTTGATGATACCACTAGCACAGTATCAGAGTGGAAAGACTGATAATCTGGCCCGGGATGGCTGAACCAGCTGGCTGTTATGGATGCAGTTGATACGGGCTGCAGGAATTCATACCAGACAACTGGGATGACCTGTGGCTACAACATTGGTGTCAGAAGTGGGATTCAGACAAAAGGAGCAGGGAAACCTCTCCTCAAAACAAAATTGAAAAGTGCATGAATTGGTGTTAATTTTTAAATTGTGATGAGTGATGAAAGCCATTCAAACCTGGAGGGCACACACTGGACAGACCCCACACCCTCGCAGCCCCAGTTAGCCCGGTACCCTTGATTGAACTCATGGCAGGGAGCAGCAGGTTAGCATTACAACAGCAGCAGAGGGTTAGCCCAGACATAATGACAATGCTCACGTGGCTGATGGCTGGTATGGAGGCTAGTCAGGTGGAGGTGATGGCATAAATGAAGGGACAACTCCACGAGGACCGGTGTTTGAGGTTCGAACAGTTCCTCTAGCAACTTTTGACAGTAAAAACGACCTGGGGCATTTCTGGTACAATTTTATTGCGTAGCATGCGAGAACGGCTGGGGCCAGGACGAAGGCGGGGTACAATTGGTGGCAGCATTGTGTGAGATGGTGGCAGAGGCCATGCCCAAAGGCCCAACAACTTTGACCGGCCTCATTTTGGCCCTGAGGTCCACTTGTCGATGTTGCGCCCAGACCATGAGTGAGGCGGCCAATACCACAGCCCATTGGGAGGCAGTGGGCCATCCACAAAGGAGGGGTGAAGCGCCTGCCGGTAGCGGTATGACAGGTGGGGCTGATGGGGTCCAATGGGTCTGGGAAAATGGTCATGGGGTACGGGGACCCTCACTGCATGAGATTGTCTGCATTATAATTGAAGAGCAGTCAATGGGAGTGAAACTATAGCAGGGTCCTCCGATGGTGGGACCTGGCAGGCCATTAACGGTCACAAATTCCACACCCCAGGATGGGAGGGGGGGTTTGGAATTCATAAGGAGCGCACCTTACCAGATGAGGTGCTATAACTGCGGCCGAGTGGGTCATAAATAGAAATACTGTAAGTCTCCCCACAGGGAAAAATCTTGACCCACCAGACAGACAACTCCAACCAGCATGCACCGCACAAGCCAGCCACTGACACCCCTTACCTCCCACTCCTTCCCCCACCAGAACCAGGGAAACTAGTAAGTGCCAAATATATAGGGCCATTTTCACCAAAGATAGATGATATAGAGCTATCTTCATTGCAACAAATAGTCTTTTGTGGACAACTTGGTACCCGTAGTTTGGCAATTCAGTGTAAAATCGAAGACGTAAGGGTAGACACTGTACTAGACACAGGAGCTAGTGCCACAATCAGCCCAATGGTCCTGGATTGAAGTGCACATGGTTGGGATGACATCCACTGATTAAAATATCATAGCCTGCAGTTTGCTCCAGGAGGAACGACTCCCATCATAGGGATTGATTTTGTAACCCTAAATTGGGTAAGGTAAAGTGGAGAGTCGAGGTTTTGGTGGCTGAAGTTTGCAACCTATGCATGCCTAATTGGGTTGGATTTGCTGGCTGCCAGCGGCTGTTAATCAATCTGGGTCAGGGCATCCTGCAGGTGGGGTTGGAAGTACTATCATTGTGGGGAGTGAACACCAAGGACAAAGTGGAGGTGGAGGGTCCAGACTTAGTGGCTATCCCTCTAGCCAATAGTTCTGGTGCAGTTACAGGCTAACCCTACCAGGCAGGAGTCTTGCACCCCAGTTATTAATCTCACAGAGTTGAGGGACACGAACATCCGGATGAACCGACCACAGGGGAAATCTCTAGATTCTGCAGGAATTTGCCCCGATCCCATTTGTGAGATAGTCGGCGTAGTAGCGTAGATTTGGAGGAAGCCCAGCGAGAGGCCTTGCACAAGTTAATTGATTGCAATTTAGGTACCTTCCCCTTGTCCTCTGAAGACAATGGACACATGGGCCTGGTGAAACATCAGACCAACACTGGAGAGGTCCAGCCTGTTGGTCAGCCTGCTCAACGGCTACCGTGGGTGAAGAGGGAGAAAGTCGATGAGCAGGTGAAAAAAAATGATTGATGCAGGAGTCATCGAGCCCTCGGTAAGTCCTTGGCTGTCACCTGTTGTACTGGTTTAAAAGAAGGATGCGACCACGGATTTCTGTGTGGACTGTCGTCAACTGAGCAATGTGACTTTCAAGACTCTTATCCCTTGCCAAGAATTAATGATACCTTCGATGCTGTTTTGGGCTCAAATTGTTTTTCTACATTGGACCTTCAGAGTGGGTATTGGCAAGTGGAGATGGACTGGGCAGGGAAGGTGAAAATGGTATTTTCCACAGGTGAGGGACTGTATCAGTTCAGTGTGATTCCAATTGGCTTGTGTAATGCCCCTGCCACCAACAGACTGTTGGAGTATATATTGGACAGCATGCCATGGCATTCATGCCTCGTATACCTGCATGACGTCCTGGAACATGCTAAAACAAATCAACAAGCCATCACTAATTTGGACCAGGTGTTTGGACGCCGAAAGCAGGCAGGCTTGAAGTTGAGTATAGGTAAGTGTACTTTCCTAAATAGGTGGCCTATCTTGGCCACGTGATCAGCCAGGAGGGAGTGAGAACTGACTGAGCTAAGGTGAGAGTGATAGAAGAGTGGCTTCAAGAAGTGGAGTGTTTTTTTGGGGGGGGGAGGGGGGCTCTGCTTTTACTACTCACGCTTTGTGTCAAAGTTTGCAGAAATTGCAATGCCTCTTCACTGGCTTACATAGAAGTGGACCCAGTGTCAATGGACAAAATACTGAAATGAAGTATTTGTTAAATTGAAGGAGAGTTTGACATTCTCACCCATACTGGCATACCCCACTGATGACGGGATATTTACCCTGGACACAGATGCAAACCAGGAAGGTTTGGGACGGGTCTTGTCTCAGGTGCAGGGGGCATGGAAATAGTGAATTTTGTGTTATAGCCAGGCCATGAGTTGGCCCAAGTGAAATTATTGCATGACTCGTAAAGAGCTATTGGCTATGCTGTCTGCAATGACCCATTTCCACTCCTATTTATATGGGAGGTGATTTGAAGTAAAAACCAACGATTCCTCTCTACAATGGCTCTTACGGTTCAAAAAACCCGAGGGCCAAATCGCACGGTGGTTGGAGAAATTGCAGCAGTATGCCTATAAAGTCGGGAAGGCTCACAGGCTTGCTGATGCGTTCTCTCAACGTCCTTGCCTGGGACAACATTGCAAATTCTGCATGTCATGAGGACAGGGACCAATTGGCAGACACCTCCCAGAAGATCCTCATCCGCACAGCCCAAATGCTGAAGCCAACCTTGCCACTAACCTCAAGGATTCATTTGGTACTTTGGATTGGAGTATGGCCAAGCAGGAGGACCCGATGCTAGGACCAGTCCACAATTGAGTAAGGAAAGGAAAGAGACCCAGTGGGGAAGAAAACACTCCTTTTAGGGCACAGACAAAAGTTTTTTGGGCTCAATGGAAGGCTTTGGAATTGAAAGACACCATCTTGTATCGTAAACGGGTAGACATTTCCTCTGAAAGAACGTATTGGTTGGTGATAGTCCCCACCAAGTTGAAGACCATAATTTTAGAACAGGCGCATCGTACGCACCCCGATGTTTTTGGGCAGAACAAAGACATTTTGGGTCCGTTGGAGGTTCTATTGGGTGAACTTTGAGCATGATGTTCAAGACTGGTGTCAAGTGTGTAAAGACTTTGAGGCGACGTAGTTTAGTGCAATAGAGTAAATGGGAAGTGCTTCATATAAATGGATGACAGGGCAAGCATGAGTTAAATAGAGGGATTAGTGAAGCAAGGTATGACACCACTATCTGTCTTGCGTGAAGAATAGTGTGTGAATTATGGTGTGATCGGGATGGAATATGATCTCTGCTGGGGGAGATTCCAGATTCACTAGAGGAATAGATAGCAGGGATCCAGCTGTTACGGAACGGGATGCCGCTCTGGTGTTGGTACTGAAAGAAGCAATGAGACCTTTATTTTGGTGCAAAAGTTAATTGATGGGTTGGGGTGTGACTCATGGTGAGTGGTATCAGAAAGAAGGCCATCCCAGTCCTGGGTGTGTGCCGGGCCAGCAGGCCACGGAGTCCAGAGGGGCAATACATTTGCGAAGTGGGCCAGGGTGTCCAAACAGAGAACCGGAGTGCCACGTGTCAGTACGAGCACAAGTGTGGGAGCCAGAGAGGGTTCCCAGGATTCGGCATAGAGCAGGGAAGCTCGGAGGGTGGCCCTAGTGGCTCTGGGTGCCCCATCAAGAAGTAGGCAGGGACCTGCAGTGGGAGCCACACAGCACAGCCATGATATTGTGCAAAGGCACAGGAAAGAAAAATTCCAAAACAGCCCAGGCCCAAACCGATTAGGTCACCAGTATGCAGAGTGGATATATAGAACTATACTTGGGGGGGGGGTGTTAAAAGTAAAAAGAGGAAATGTTTGTTCATGTTATAACAAAATGGGGATGCTTCCTCCTACACACCATCAATGCGGGGCACCACCAACGTCTTTGAGATCACTCTCTGCCACCTGGTAAGTCATATCTTTGCAAGCTGTTTCACTCGTTACCTCTGGGTCATTCTCCTTGAATGCCTGGATTTCCTTCTTGGAGCTGGGCTACATAAATGGGATGAGAGAGTCCAGGTGGGGTAGATCAGCTTGGAGGGATTAACCGGGCAGCCAGCACAGAGTAGGTTAGGGCCAATGCTGGCCATTTCACCTGCTGCCACCGCACACTCCTGCCACCATCAACAACATCTGGTGTTGGCTCGTTCCATCTGCCGGCTCATAACATCTTTTGGCTCACGTCACCGGCCTGTCCAGCTTTGACCGCTTGCTTGTCCAACCATGCTACCCACCTGCCAGTTCTGCCTGAAAGCCATGTCATCTGTCCAGCCATGCTGCTCACCTGCTTTACCACTCACCTGCTGTATCAATGTTCATGGGCCACAAAGGGCCAGTTTGTTGCTCATGGGCCAGAAGAATCATTGCTCATGGGCCAGAAGAATAATTGCTCATGGGCCAGAAGACTCCACTCATGTTTCAAGGCCAAATGGGCTGTGTCTTTTGATTGTTATTTGGGCCACAAGGGCCATTTTCTTTGTTTGTGTATTGGGCCACGTGGGCTGAAGTCCTTGTGAGAGGTTACATGGACCCTTTTGAGCAATTTTGTAGGGCTATGTGGCTTGAAGAACACCAATTGTGGAGAGGCCTTTTGTGTCAGGGGAGTTCTGCATGGCCTACATGCTCATCTCACATTCCTCAGCTGCCTTATGGGGCTCGCAGGATTGCCTGGACCGAGAGGTATGCATACTCATCTCGAAGCTGTCTCATCTGGATTTGATTGTCGACCCAACTATAAACTGTCATCCTGATTTCAGTTTCATGTCATTCCGGGTGTCACTGGTTTCACAGACAGGGTGATTCCTCAATATGTGTGCTGTCCCTCATAGGGACGGTAAACAGGTGTCTCATCTGCCGGCATGAGTCGGTGGACGTTAAAGATCCCACGGTGTCCTTCGTGAAGAGTCGGTGGGCTATCGTTGGCGCCATGAACAAATTCCAAATTCCTGCCCCAACAAGCCGAGGGTGCTGCATCAACAGCACAGGTGCACTTCTTGTAATGACGCAAACCAGTAGCCACAGGCTGCACACGAAATGTATGTATGCAGTATAAGTTGATTTTATACCCCGAACGTGGATTATGGCCAAGTTAGCCATATCTGTCTGTTCCTCGAGACATTTCTAAGACACTTAAAGCAATGAAATAGGGTTGCAAATTTTGTACCTAAAATGCATTTTGAAAATTATAATCGTGTTTTTAATGTACCAGTACGTGCCCGTACGTGCGTGGCCGTACGTGGAAAAAAAACCTTCAAACCGCGAACCAGAAACAACAACCACACAGGCCGTTCCTTCGCTCTCAGGTGCCTGTACGTGCATGCCCGTACGTGCAACCCCCCCCTCAAAAAAACAAGCAAACAAAAAAACTTTCAAACCGCGAGCCAGAAACAAACACACAGGCCGTTCATTTGCTCTCGTAAATGACGACTGGATTGGGGCATTGTGTTTATCTATAAATGCGCATAAGAAATCGCGAAATTATTAGACTACACGAAGTGATCACTTTCCGGAAGCCCTACATTGTAACCTGTAATGGGGAACGCGGCTGAGGTTCTCTTCCCCATCGGCCATGCCTACGCAGCAACGTGTCCTGTCATTGGTTGGTAAATAAATGGCCATAACTTGGGAAGCACTTGTCCGATTAATATCAAACCTTGAAAAAGGCACATCCACAGGGCCCCAGCAATATACTTGGCAAGTTTCAATTAGATCGGACCAGTGGTTGTCAAGAAACAGCGGTCACAGACACACACACACACACACACACACACACAAAGACACACACACACACACACACACACACACACACACACACACACACACACACACACACACACACACACACACACACACACACTGCTGGAATTATAGATAGATGAGGTAGTTACACAGTAACTTGTGTCGAAGGGGATTCTTCGAGGTCGCCATCAAGGCCCTGCATTATTAAATGTTTTTAATGCACATATCAATGCTATTCCTGCGATTAATGTTGTTGTTTTCATCTCTCCTTCATTTGCCTGTTTGTCTGGGCCCCCCTTGTCCACTGTTGTCTGCCTGTGACTTCATTATCAGCCCATTGATCTCTGACTTTGTCATTTAGCTCTTTCCTGAGTCTTAAACTCAATGTAAATAAATAAATGATCAAAAAATAGCTGGTGGTATACAGATCCACCCATCCTGTTCTCCGTACCCCCACCATGCTCTACATATATCCCACTACCACCCAATTTGCCCTGGTAGGTAATTTGGGGTTTACATTTTCTTTGGGCGTCGGGTTCATTGAGCAATTACCGAGGACGACCAATTTTCTCTCCACGCCCTCCATCTCATGAGAGTACCTGTCACCGATCTGGTGGCGACGCCTTGGAGTGAACACAACAGCTTTGTTACGTCGTCCCTGCCATGTGTTTCAGTAGATTATGCAATTTTTTTTTTCGTGGATTACAGTTTGGAGCCAAAAAAAGAGAATGTCATGGAAAATGTGGCCAAGGCTTACATTTGGTGTAACGGTCATGTCAACAAAAGGTGGTTGCACGATACAAGAGCCACTCAAAAAAAAAGAATTTTCTTTAAAATGTTTCAATATATAATTATCATCTTTATGCGAGTCTTCACTTCACTACCTCTGCCACCAAAGGTGGACCGAGCTGTTATGTTTTCATTACTTGGCCAAAAAATCTTCAAGTATGTTGGTCTGTTGTGTTTGTCTGTCTGTTTGTCACACGATTTTTGACCACAGTTTTCAAGCAATCGTTCTGAATTTTTTTGTGTGTGTCGATGACCGGCCAAGGACAGTGATGCTTAATTTTGGTGCAGATCTGAATCCGGATCCGGATCTGAGAATTTTTTAAAAAGTGATTCTTCACCATTTAGAAATATTGCAAAAAACGATATGTAGCACAATATCTCAAAAGGTTATTGATGGATTCCACAGAAACTTGGTGGACAGGTTGGGAGTGCCACGAGGAAGAATTGATTCAATTTCGGTGAAGATTCGAATCCATATCTGGACACAAGAATTATTTAATTTTTAACTGATTCTTCAACATTTAGAGATGGGGCAAAAAACGATATTGCTTGGTATCTCAAAAAGTTGTGGACGGATTTGGATGAAACTTGATGGTCAGGTTGGGTGTGTGAAAAGGATTAATTGATTCGATTTTGGTGAAGATCCGATTCTGGATCTGGATCCGACAATTTTTCCAAGTCATTCTTCACCATTGAGAGATCGGGCCAAAAACGACATATAGCACAATATCTCAAAAGGTTATGGATGGATACCACAGAAACTTTGTGGACAGGTTGGGTGTGTGAAAAGGACTAATTGATTCGATTTTGTTGAAGATCTGAATCTGGATCCAGATTCGAGAATTCGGATCTTCACTAAAAGATCCAAATTCTTGATCCAAGGGCAGCGAAACTTGGTGGACAGGTTGGAAATTTTGGTGAAGATCCGAAACTGGTCAAGGACAGCACCACTTAATTTTGGTGAAGATCCGAATCCGGATCCGGATCTGAGAATTGTCTTAAGTGATTCTTCACCATTGAGAGTTTGGGCCAAAAACGATACATAGCACAATATCTCATTAAGAGTATGGATGGATTCGGACGAAACTTGGTGGACGAGTTGGGTGTTTGACAAGTACGAATCGATTCAATTTTGGTGAAGATCTGGATCCGGATCTAAGAGCTTTTCAAGTGATTCTTCACCACTGAGAGATGGTGATTATTCACCATTTTGAGATAGGGTAAACTGATAATATATCACGATATCTTAAAAAATTAATTTTCGAGTTATTTGTACCAATGCTGTTTATTTTCAGTTCCTCAGTGTGATAGTTCGGTGCCTCTTCTGTAAGTTCGATTTCACGAGATAACCATTCAACCTGCTGTGCTAAAACCGAGGGAGGGGGAGTGGGGTTCCATTACCAATGAGCTTGACTTTGCCAAACCAGACGTTCCTTCCTCACCCTGTCGTTGGAGTGCTTGCTCGAATGGTTAAGCCACTCGGTGAGTGCTCTCCAAGCTGACTGGTCGTGGAGCACACCCGATTTCTTGTTCATCCCTTACAGTCAGATGTACCACGCCATAACGGTTTTAAACACTGCCTCTCGAGCCTCTGGAGACCCAATGATCAATGTCCGATGGTTGCTGTTGGCAATAACTTCTCCAATTGTTTTGTGACGTTTATGGTGCCATGTAATTATTCAAAAGTCTAATTCATGACGTGCCATTAAATTAATGTTTGTTCATTAATTCAAACATTGGCCGCACGATTGCTTCGCTCGAGCTGCTTCTCTCATTTGCAAATCGCAAAGGAATTCCGATCTGACGACTGCTGTGTGCTGCAAGCTTGGGGAACTGCATCGTGGAGTATGTCGTCGTCCTCCAGATGGAGTTTGTGTGTGTTCGTCGTGTGTGTGTGTTTTATTTTTTTATTTAAGAACTAGTCCTTGGCAACAATAAATATTAACAATGACAACAACAAAACTGTTGCGCAAGGACTAAAGCCATTACCATAGTTTATATTAATCCCGAGGGTTTAGTAAGAGAGAGCCGTTGATTGTTGAGTTTAACAATTAATGCAAATACATATTACATTTAGTACATTATAACTTGTTTCATATATGTATATATACTGTATATCAAAATTAATTTCTTCTCTCGACCACATGAACGTTCACCTCAGTCAGGTTCACTCGTTCAGGATCACCTCAGTCAGGTTCACTCGTTCAGGATCACCTCAGTCAGGTTCACTAGTTCAGGTTCACTCGTTCAGGATCACCTGAGTCAGGTTTACTCGTTCAGGATCACCTCAGTCAGGTTCACTCGTTCAGGTTCACTCGTTCAGGATCACCTCAGTCAGGTTCACTCGTTCACTCGTTCAGGTTCACTCATTCAGGTTCACCTCAGTCAGGTTCACTCGTTCACTCGTTCAGGTTCACTCGTTCAGGTTCACCTAAGTCAGGTTCACTCGTTCAGGATCACCTCAGTCAGGTTCACTCGTTCAGGTTCACTCGTTCAGGATCACCTCAGTCAGGTTCACTCGTTCAGGTTCACTCGTTCAGGATCACCTCAGTCAGGTTCACTCGTTCAGGTTCACTCGTTCAGGATCACCTCAGTCAGGTTCACTCGTTCAGGTTCACTCGTTCAGGTTCACCTCAGTCAGGTTCACTCGTTCAGGTTCACTCGTTCAGGTTCACCTCAGTCAGGTTCACTCGTTCAGGATCACCTCAGTCAGGTTCACTCGTTCAGTTTCACTCGTTCAGGTTCACCTCAGTCAGGTTCACTCGTTCAGGATCACCTCAGTCAGGTTCACTCGTTCAGGTTCACTCGCTCAGGATCACCTCAGTCAGGTTCACTCATTCAGGATCACCTCAGTCAGGTTCACTCGTTCACTCGTTCAGGTTCACTCGTTCAGGTTCACCTAAGTCAGGTTCACTCGTTCAGGATCACCTCAGTCAGGTTCACTCGTTCAGGTTCACTCGTTCAGGATCACCTCAGTCAGGTTCACTCGTTCAGGTTCACTCGTTCAGGATCACCTCAGTCAGGTTCACTCGTTCAGGTTCACTCGTTCAGGTTCACCTCAGTCAGGTTCACTCGTTCAGGTTCACTCGTTCAGGTTCACTCGTTCAGGATCACCTCAGTCAGGTTCACTCGTTCAGGTTCACTCGTTCAGGTTCACCTCAGTCAGGTTCACTCGTTCAGGTTCACTCGTTCAGGTTCACCTCAGTCAGGTTCACTCGTTCAGGATCACCTCAGTCAGGTTCACTCGTTCAGTTTCACTCGTTCAGGTTCACCTCAGTCAGGTTCACTCGTTCAGGATCACCTCAGTCAGGTTCACTCGTTCAGGTTCACTCGCTCAGGATCACCTCAGTCAGGTTCACTCATTCAGGATCACCTCAGTCAGGTTCACTCGTTCAGGATCACCTCAGTCAGGTTCACTCGTTCAGGATCACCTGAGTCAGGTTCACTCGTTCAGGTTCACTCGTTCAGGATCACCTCAGTCAGGTTCACTCATGCAGGATCACCTCAGTCAGGTTCACTCGTTCAGGTTCACTCGTTCAGGATCACCTCAGTCAGGTTCACTCATTCAGGATCACTCGTTCAGGATCACCTCAGTCAGGTTCACTCGTTC
The DNA here is from genome assembly GCF_056783735.1 of Eptatretus burgeri. NCBI lineage: Eukaryota > Metazoa > Chordata > Myxini > Myxiniformes > Myxinidae > Eptatretus > Eptatretus burgeri. The sequence goes on from NC_140971.1 coordinate 77,476,674, forward strand.
AGGATCACCTGAGTCAGGTTCACTCGTTCAGGTTCACTCGTTCAGGTTCACTCGTTCAGGTTCACCTCGTTCAGGTTCATCTCGTTCAGGTTCACCTCGTTCAGGTTCACCTCAGTCAGGTTCACCTCAGTCAGGTTCACCTCAGTCAGGTTCATTCGTTCAGGATGACCTCAGTCAGGTTCACTCGTTCAGGATGACCTCAGTCAGGTTCACTCGTTCAGGTTCACTCGTTCAGGTTCACTCATTCAGGATCACCTCAGTCAGGTTCACTCGTTCAGGTTCACCTCAGTCAGGTTCACTTGTTCAGGTTCACTCGTTCAGGATCACCTCAGTCAGGTTCACTCGTTCAGGTTCACTCGTTCAGGATCACCTCAGTCAGGTTCACTCGTTCAGGTTCACTCGTTCAGGATCACCTCAGTCAGGTTCACTCGTTCAGGTTCACCTCAGTCAGGTTCACTTGTTCAGGTTCACTCGTTCAGGTTCACTCGTTCAGGTTCACCTCAGTCAGGTTCACTTGTTCAGGTTCACTCGTTCAGGTTCACTCGTTCAGGATCACCTCAGTCAGGTTCACTCGTTCAGGTTCACCTCAGTCAGGTTCACTTGTTCAGGTTCACTCGTTCAGGATCACCTCAGTCAGGTTCACTCGTTCAGGTTCACCTCAGTCAGGTTCACTCGTTCAGGTTCACTCGTTCAGGATCACCTCAGTCAGGTTCACTCGTTCAGGTTCACTCGTTCAGGATGACCTCAGTCAGGTTCACTCGTTCAGGATCACTTCAGTCAGGTTCACCTCAGTCAGGTTCACTCGTTCACTCAGTCAGGTTCACTCGTTCAGGATCACCTCAGTCAAGTTCACTCGTCCAGGTTCACTCGTTCACCTCAGTCATTCCTTCAGCCATTGATTGAATGATCTATTTAATCACACGTCGTCGACGCAGAGGTATGATTATTCCAATGTGTGCAACCATGAATGTTACCTGTACCTTCCTTCCAAAAAGCCTTAATCCCAAGCTCGAAAATGGGCTTGTTCGTTGTTGCCATAGTAACCCAGATTAATCACGTGGGGAGTGTCTTCATTTCAAGCTGAAAGGTCTTTTCTTTATTTATTTTTCTTCCTGTTTTTTCGTCACGAAACTCGCCTCTCCATTGGTCACTCAAAGCCACGCCCTTGCGTTCACACGATTGGTTGAAACGTTCGACTCCTCCACGTTCAATAAAGGGCGTCGTGAGAAACGCTGTAAAGTTTGGAAGTTCATCATTTGGTTCGTTTAACGAGCTCCTTCTACAAATGAGCGACTTGCTGCCGGTACGTTTGTGACGTGCCCCCCTGGGGATCGTTGCATCATAATCAGGGTCTTTGTGATGCAAGTCGCAGCCTTTTATCGATCTTATTTTGTCTTCTGTCAAGCTTCCGTTGCCGTCTTTTTGTGTCTAATGGACGCCACGTTTGATCGCGTGAGCTGTACGCCAGTGTGCTGTCTGTCGACGACGTGGTAGATAGGTACAGCTCCAATTTTGGAGAGGGTCGATTGTATTTGTTTTTTTTTCTTTAAAGCCGTATCCCCACATTTTCCCCCCACCCGCTCTGTCCCTTGAGTTCTATAACGTGTAGTTTGTGCGGTGTATAAAGTATCTTTTGTTACCCTGGTCGCGTGAAGCAAAAAGTGGGGTGACGCAATCCACGCACGGCGGTTTATGATTGAGGAACAACTTCACTTAACCTAAATTTTATATTTTGAACACCAGTTGAAAAACCAAACGTGCAGCTTAACGGGTCTGGCTCTGAAAACTGCAAACTGTGAACAAGATTTTAAAAATCATTCCCAACAAGAAACTTGCTGTTTTTAGTGACGTCATAAAGGACACGAGCAACAAGCGCGAATAACTGTGTGTGTGTGTGTGTGTGTGTGTGTGTGTGTGTGTGTGTGTGTGTGTGTGTGTGTGTGTGGTCGTATGGCAGCTTAGCTGCCAGGGTAGCTATCATTTCTTGAAGCGCGACTGTGTCGCTGATTCAGTGCCCCTCTACCAGTACACACACTGGAACTGGTACTCGTTTCGCCGACCTCAGAAGGATGACTGGCTGAGTCAACCCCCTGGTGTATTAATTCAGCGGCTGACGGGGCTTGAACTCAGGACCCTCGGATCCCAAGCCGCCACCCAAACCACTGAGCCAACACCAGGCTCGAACTCAGGACCCTAGGATCCCAAGCCGCCACCCTAACCACTGAGCCAACACCAGGCTCGAACTCAGGACCCTCGGATCCCAAGCCGCCACCCTAACCACTGAGCCAACACCAGGCTCGAACTCGGGACACTAGGATCCCAAGCCGCCACCCTAACCACTGAGCCAACACCAGGCTCGAACTCGGGACACTAGGATCCCATGCCGCCACCCTAACCACTGAGCCAACACCAGGCTCGAACTCAGGACCCTCGGATCCCAAGCCGCCACCCTAACCACTGAGCCAACACCAGGCTCGAACTCGGGACACTAGGATCCCAAGCCGCCACCCAACCCACTGAGCCAACACCAGGCTTCCGCGAATAACTAATGTAACATCTAAAAAAAAATAAGGCGGTGTAAAAGACGGTGCATCAACTTTGGTAAACTTGAGAAAAGGTTGCTTTTTTATATTTTATTATAATTTTAATAAAACCATTTATTTTATTTAAATTGAAATATATTTGAACGGTGTAAACACCAATCGCCTTATTGGCACCTTCAAAAACCTTCCGTTTGGCAGTACTGGGACAAAATATTTATTCCATATTGTTCCCTCACGGCAAGCCTGAGTTGGCTTAGTGGTTAGGGTGGCGGCTTGGGATCCTCGGGTCCCGAGTTCAAGCCCCGTTGGCCGCTGAATTAAAAAAATACACCAGGAGGTTGACTCAGCCTGTCATCCTTCCGAGGTCGGCAAAATGAGCACCAGTGAACTGGTAAGGGGGACACTGCATCTGCGTCCCAACCAATGATGCAACCAGCAGCCACAGGCTGCACGAGAGAGTTTGAGAGAAGGAGTTCGAGAGAGTTCGAGTTCCCTCAAGGCAGGGTAATTGTGAGATTCAGCAATCAGACAAATATAACTGCACCGAGTGCTGTTTGTTCAGTGCAAAACGTCCTTTCAAATGTCCTCTTTCTCGAATGCGTGGGGTAAGGTTTTCTCTGAACCCTCCAGTTTGAACTTGGATCCTGTCAATGCACAAGTTGTGTAAAGAGTTTGAAAATTCAAACATTTGCCACTTGACCATCGTTGTTTTAAGCTGTTGTTTGACATTGTGGTAATCCTGATGGATTTGCCCCTTTTTAACCCAACCGAGATGACTTGTACAGTAAAGAGAACGATTCGAAGTGCGGAGGACTCTCTGCGTTAGGATATTAAGGTGGCGTTTGAAGAGTAATGCTATGTTTACTTAAATTTGTGTGTTGAGTAATTGTTGCAGGAAAAACGGGTTCAGTTAGAATATTTCTCACTGTCCTTGGTCTTTCGGAGGGGAAAAAAAAAACCCTTGAGGTGCCCTGGACTTATTTATTTTTATTATTATTATTATATATATATTTTAAATCTCTATCTTTTTGTCAACAACAAATTTTATTTCAAAAATTCTGACTTATTGATGTACTTGCTGTGAAAGGACTCTGGGGATTGCTGCTGTCTCTGGAATTGATGTGGAAAATAGGATTGTTTACAAGTGAAGTTGTTTAGAGATTTGGGTCTGTGGGATAATCTGAGGAAACTTCCTGGCCAGCAACTCCGAGTCCTTCCCTTTCCCCTCAACCCTTCCTCCTGCCCTGTGGATGCCCCCCCCCACCCTCCGTGTTCTCGGCCATGGCTCTATGTTGCCAAGGTGCAGCTTCCTTAAACAGAAATGAAATTGATGAGAAGTTGTCTGTCCAAGTCCTGATTGATTATGTTTGATTATTGTTTGTCTGAATGATTGATTCCTTGATCCCAATATGGCTTTTGTATTTATTTTGTGTTCTCCTTCAAAGTGTAGAATGTCCACATTCCTTTGGAATTTTTTTAGGCCAACTCTGCCAGTGTAAATGTTTGTTTTGTTTGGAGGTCCTTTGGCTCTGCAGTGATTACTAAAGATTAAAACTTCATAGTTACAAAGTAAATTTACTTAGCCTGCCCTCCCCTCCCCCTCTCTCCCTCTTGCAGACATTTTGTACATAGAATTGTCTCGTCCATGAATTATGCATGTACAATATGCTGTAGAGAATGCTGCCAGGAGTTTAAGTACCATGAGCCAATTGATGATGAAGCCACAAGTTGGAACAAGCATGAGATTTGCATCCACCACCTCACCCCCCCTTCCTATCATACCTTGCCTCAGACTAGTTAATTTTATCCAAATGAAAAAAAAATTGTGGGTTAAGATGTTGCTGTGTTTTATTTATATTTATTTATTTATTTTCTTTGTGGACTCGTCATTTCATGTACAGGAATTCGCCCCCTGAACAAGTTTTGTGTGTGATTTCATAGTTCCTGTACGTGCACCCAGGATTAACTTTTTCACATTCACAGTACTGTATATTATTGTCAGATACCAACTTGAAAAAGCTTAGATGAGAATGCAATTCAATTTTGGCTTTGGGTGTTTTGACTTAATGGGAAGGATGAAGCAGAGATGATTGAGTAAGCTTAGTCACAAAGGAAAATGAATTACTCAAGACCTCCGTTTGTATTACAGAGCGGCTGGTGCTGACTGTTGATCAAGCAGGAACTCGCAAGAAACAACGCAGCCATTTATTGTGGCTCTTTGTTGTGACTCACATTTTAATTTCTGCGGTGAAGTCGACATCAAGCTGATCATCCTTCAAAATCGATCTATCCTTTAACCTCTTCCAAAGCCCTTTTAACTTTGCTGTATTTGCAGTCTGATCTCAAACAAAAAACATTTCTAACAGTTGCAGCGTTGGAAGCTTGGGACGACCTGCAATTTCCAAAAATGCCAGAACTCTCGGCTGAGCAGAGCCTGGCTCGAATTTTGAACCGTGGACCAGAATACTTCCGCCACCGACTCAGGGATGAGCGACCTGGCAAGCTGAGTGTTCGTGAACGCCTTGAAGCTGACCGGGCAAAGTATATCAAGGGTCGGACCCAGCCAAGTGCCCGCATGACTAGAAATGGCATTCAGCCTGTAAGGCGGATACAAGACAAATTGAGATCTTCGGAACCCAGCCATGGGTCACCCAGTACCTCGGCACTGAATTGCTCAAAGAACCTAAATCTCCATACTCCTTTTGCCCAATGTGAATCACACAAGAGCAGGTTAGATCGCTGCATGGCAATTCGAGACGAGGCAAGACCTCCACGGCTATGCCCCCAGCCCCAATGGTACCATGAACAGAAGTCACCTCTGACTGATGGAAATGGCAACAGTTACTTTTCAGAGGTGTCGTGGCAGTGCCGCAAAACCAACGCAACCACTGTGGTCAAGTCTCCGCACCACACTACTGTAGAAAGAGATCGATTGAACAGCACGACGAGCAGCGTCGACCGCTTCTTCGACTCGTGCGGCCTTGCGTTCAGCTTTCGTCGTGGCACCGGGAGCTGGGCTGGTGGCAGCAGTGTCCGCTGGGATGACCCGGTGTTTGATGGACTGTCTCTGCAGAGCCACAGTGGCGTGGCAGAAGACGATGCGAGCGACCAGGCCAAAGCGGGTGTGTCGGTGGTGGAACGCAATGCAAGAATCATAAAATGGCTTTTTGAATGCCGCAGTGCTCGGCGTGGAGTACAGCAAAGCTGACCTACTTTGATGACATTTGCATTTTACAATTTTATCTTTGATGAACATCCTTACTTTTGTTATCTCTTGGCATTCTTGCTCTCAATTGAGCTTCCTAACAGGTCTGCAAATTAATTGCATGACAACTGCGGACATTTAACAGTGTGCTCGTACGAGGATCACAGTCCAGGCTTTGTTTGCATTGTTCAGCTACTCTTTGTAACCTTCGGTGAATGACATTTCTGAACAGTGGCAAGCTTGACTTGTGAGCGCCTGTCTCTGAGTTGAAGGAGTATTTTTGTGGGGGTGGGGGAGGGGAGAACCTCAAAAGGGGTTTAATAAGCATTTCCTCTTGGTTATGTAGCAGTGAGAAGAGACAATCTTTGCTTCTGCTTATCTGAAGAAAATGAAGATGGATAAATGATTTTTCTTTTCTGTTAAGTTATGGACACTTTTATTTTTACTTGTTTAGCTGATTGCTGTCTGCCGTTTTCGTCAGAACTTTCGGGGTGGGGAAGATGGGAAGGAGTTAGGGGGCTAAATTTTGTCTTGCTATCCTCGTCTTAAATTGTGACCCAGATTGATACTTAGGCAAGGGGCCGTCTACAATTACTTATATCATTAAAAATGATGATTTTTTTTACCCCCACCCCCACATTCCTCCTGCTTTTGCTATCCTTCTTCCATCATTCCTTCCCAACTCACTTATCCTCCATTGTGTGCTCTCGCACTTCCCTCACCCCCTAATCCCTCACCACCCTCTTTTCAATGACCCCAACGTCATTAAAACAGACTTGATTTATTCGCACATCTTAACTTTTGATATGAAATGCAGGTATTGTATTTTAGTTTTTTAGTTTTGGATCAAACAGTATTTGTATTTGTTGAAAGCAGTGTACAAATACTGGAGGGTCTCTCTTATTTTAGAATTTCATGTTAATTCGAACCTGACTGTGAATACGAGTGTTTTTGAATAAAAGTGCCATTTTGAAATGGGTTCACTCGTCTCTTTTTGGTGACTGCTCACTTTAAACGACCAATCCATTCCAATAATGTTTAGTGCGGTCATCTATTTATTATGTGGCCGAACGTCTACTTTAAATTTCTTTCCAAAGCAGTGTGCTTCACCCCTCTTCCTTTGATCCTCTCTCAAATTTCTTTCCTTTCTCCCCTCTCATGCCTGATTTTGTTTAACCCGATGAAGTATCAACAACCTTTCTTGTCCGATGATTTGTGGGCATGTTTTACTAAAACGGTTTCCTTCAGAGGGCTAATTAAACAGCAGGTTAATTTTATTCTTTTTTTTAATATATTTTTTAGTTTTCTTTGGATTACGTGGTGTTGGCTCGAAGTTTGTATCGTGTAATTATATCCTTTGAAGTCGGTGGGTGTAGCTGTCGTTTGCACTAACATAATTGCTAAAATCCAGAATGAGTTTGTGCTAAAATTGCTACAGCTATGTGTAATGACATTTATTTGGGAGTAAGGGCAGGGTCTGGGAATCCTCGTTGACAGCCCATGCACCTTGAAGGTGTGCTCGAGTTCTATTTTGTTCAGATACGCCGAGTGTTTACCAGATCTAAACTATGCGTATTCTGCCTGCGGGCTTCAGGATATGTTCCTGCATGTATTTGCATTGATTTGTAAAAAGACTTTTTTTGTTGTTTTTGACATTCCTGAAAGATAAGATGTTTTCCAGCTTTTACATGTGATGCCAAGGTTGAATTCTCAAAACAAGAATATCCACAAGCAGTGAATACAGGCCCTTTGTTAAAAAATTTTTTTCTTTTTCAGAATGCACTTGATTGTTTGGATCATCTATTTTTGGCCTCATCCTCTCCCGAAGGCTATGATGACGTCGGGAGGCATATCCGGCCTATCACTAGGATACAAAATGTAAACATTTCAGCTTGGTGGAGATATGCGATCTTCCGTTCTAGTTTCGAGAGATTCTTGCCAGATTTACGAGATCTCATGAGAATTGATGGAGAATGATTATACCTTCAGTTCTGTCATATGCCAATGCATTAATTTTTTTAAAAAAGCATTTGTCTTGTGATTATTTTCGGTTTTATCAAACTGTTTGGAATGACATTGTCTCTGCTGTCTGTTGACTTACCTCCCCAAAAACTGATGAAGGGTTTTATCAGTTTGGATCCCAACAAACCACATGATGGTTCACTCAGTCACTGAGATACTGACGTTCACCACCGACTGATTCGATCTGACTTGTACAAGGAACTTCAACCACTGGAAAGAGGCCGTTTGGCCCTTCATGCCAATGCCACCCAATGCAGACTGGAGGAAATGCTTCAAAACCCATTTTCAGCTTTAGGAATATAGGAGGTATCACAGGATATTTACCATGTACTTTTCGAACAACCTTGTTTTGGTCGGGAAAAATCTTTTTCTTTAAAAAAAAATGTATATGTGTATATTTTAGCTCATAAAGGTAATACATAGACGAGAGCGCCAAACAGCCGATTGATTGAGCTCATTGGAATGAAGCCGCTGTGGGGCATGGCCGCCATTTTATTGGCCGTCAACATGACATGTGAGTGTATATCGGCCTATGTGTATACAGTGTACTGAATGTCGGAATAATGGACGTTGGAGAATATTTTTGGGCTCTTATGACTATTGTCTTCAGCAGTTGTGGTATATCAATAATAAATATAGTTGGTGAGAACGATGTACACGCACAACCCAAACAAAAGATGCCAATTCCATTTAAAACCCATGGAGGTCACTTTTGATCGAAGTGTAATATATATATATATATATAATCAGTGAACACTTTTTTTTTTTTGCATTGGGTACGGTTCTGTGATCAAGGGGTGCCTGTCTACCCATATTCATGTTACCCATTTAGTATCAAGAACAATTTGAGTCACATTATTCTATTTCTTCATGAACCAATCACCAACTTGGCTGATCATGTCTATATGTTATTCCAATTTGTGGGCATTTTTTTTTTGCCTTTCACTGAATTATACATGGTTATGCTCATAAAATGCATTGCAATATCTAAAGCTATGAAAATCAGAACAACTTTAGTGGAAACTGTAAATGCTTTTATTTAACTACGGTTGTGTGGTAATTCAACCAAATATAAATGGAAGACACATACAAACACAATTATTAATATAGAATAAAATGAAATATTGACTTCAGCATCAAAATGTTTGTCATAATTACAGGGATATAAAATTAAGATTAGATGCAAATTTGTTGGTCACTACAGAAATTTGTTTAATACAAATACATGAAGGTACAATCAAGAATGCATAATATTGAGATGTATTTAAAATGTCAAAGTAACCAACGTGCTTTCAAGCATCCTGTAGTTTGGATAAATGAAAGCTACTAGACTGATTCGCATTTAATTTTCAGTGCAAAAAACTATAAACTAACATAATCTTTCCAAAGAGGATATTTTATATAAAACCTTGAATAACCAGCATTGTTTGGAACGACTAAATCACCGATGCTTGAACACTGTGAGTTTCGCAGATGGATTACAAGTTCTGGCTTCCAACTTGTTAATAATGTCATCAGTATAAATCTTACCCCGATACTTTAATCGAATGGTAAAGAACATGTGTAGTATTTTATTTACCAGCTGACCCTCATGACTTCTCACCTTGAGCCAAAGGATTTGCACGTGCTACCTGAACAAAGATGGGACTTGTATTCTCATGAATCCACCTTTGTGTTGCGACTTTTAATTTAAGGAGCACATTACCACTGGACATGGGCTTATTCACAACCACTTCATGGAATATTTGTTCACAATCTTTAAAACTTTGAATACCTCTATTGTAGCAAAATACAGACCACCTCTATCCTTGACAGCCACCAACCTAGCAAATTCATGTGGACTCTCACTATAGCTATGATCAGAGGACACAACAGAAGGCCCCACCAGTAGACCAACACACTTTGCATAGGAAGATTACTGACTAACCTCCTAACAATATAGCCTGCAATGTAGTAGATCAAAATCATGACGATTCGACGGCCGAAAACATGGCGGCAAGTGTCCAGGGTGGCGTCAGGCCACGTGACCTACTTAGCGCTCTAGCTGATGTATTACCTCTGATTTTAGCTCGCTTGGAATGTAGTTCCGGGGAGTTTATGGGTCGGCGCGTCCGTCTGTCCATAAATACTTGCACTTCATCTCTGAAACTACACATACAATTCGATGAAACTTTGCCACAACTTTCATCACCCTCTATGTACCAAAGTTTGTTCATGGCATTAAAAAAAAAAAAAAAAATCAGGCCCTAAGGGGGTCTATGGGAGTTGTCCCCCAAAATAGGTATTTACTTTCTTCTCAGAAACTACACATGCATTTCTGATGAAACTTGACCATAACCTTCATCACCAATGATGTACCAAAGTTTGTTCATGGCATTAAAGAAAAATGAGGTGGAGGTGGGGGGGGATGCTCTCAGGTTCCATTTTCTTTTGCCCATCCATGGCCTACAGGAACCTTCATTTCTGGATGTGGTACAGTATATGACTGGCATCTAATGGAGGTCTGGAACATGTCCCTCAAGACGTGTTGCTTGAATGTATCCTCAGTTGGTGGGAGCATTGCTGGTGTTTTGGCTTTTGTTAATGCCAATCAATACCAACTCATCAAGAGGTGTGATGTTTTTGCTTTTCTGTCCATCCAAAAGCAGCATATTTTTTTTTCAGTACAGAATGAGGGTGCTTGAGATGGTGAATGCAAATAGCGTCAGACCCCGCGAATAGCAGGGTCTGTTGGTATACCTCTTCCAAGTGCCATCTTTTTGCCAAGAGTGGCAAGCATGCGTGTAGACAATGAAGGACAAACTCCCTTCACTGTAGAAGAAGAGCAGAACCACCAGAATGTCTTTATAATCACGATGTATAATAATTATCCGAGAGTGGTTTTCAGCAAGGTCGATGGCATGAAAAACAATTCTGGTGTCTGCTTCTTCTTTTGTGGAGAAGAGATGCTGAAACATCATGACACCAGAGTTCTTTACTAACTTCACACCTTTACCATCAGCAAACCCCCAGCAAGTGTTTGTGTTTGCCCCCCAAAATATGCCACTGGGGAAGCAGAGAGGGAGGTGGGATGCACAACAGGCATCATGTAATGTGTCAACATGGTTTAAAAAATAAAATCCTGCTAATCTGCTGCTCTTGCTCACCCTCTCTCTGTTCTATTCACCCTCTCATTTGCTCAATGTCATCTGCTATCTGCTTGGAAATCAGCAAACATTACCGCTCTGCAACTACAGACCAATCGGCCTTCTCCCAATCATCAGCAAGGTTATGGAATCCATCATCACTTCAGACATTAAATCCTTCCTCTTCTCCAATGGCTTGATTTCAGATCATCAATTTGGATTCAGACCAGGTCACTCTACCGTGGATATGCTGCTTCTGCTCTCCCAACAATGGATGGAGATCCTCAATTCCAAACATGAAATCAGAGCTCTATCCCCAGACATATCGCATGCTTTTGAGACTGTGTGGCACCCTGCCCAACTCACCAAACTCTCTTACGATGGTATCCAAGGCCATCTCCACTCATGGCTTGCAGGCTTCCTCTCCTGTCGCAGTCAAAGTTTGGCCCTTGATGGAGTTCTTTCATCCCCTCTTCCTGTTCAGGCTGGAGTTCCTCAAGGCAGCGTTCTGGACCCTGTTCTTTTTTGTGGTTTTCATCAATGATCTCTCCGACTCTCTGGAAAATCCTCTTTATCTCTTTGTTGATGACTCCACCCTCTGTCATACCATCTGTCATCCCTCAGACCGGCAAGCAGCAACCGCTTCACTCTGCAGATCTGAATAAAATCACAAGCTGGTCTAACACACGCGGAATATGTCTTTCAATCCTGACAAATCTCACATTCACTATATCTTTCTGAAAGGACCGTCTGGAACCCCCCTCCCCCCACCCCCAATCTATTTTCTCAACAATCCTCTTGAAGTCCTTTCATTCAAGCTTCTGGGTCTCACTATCTGCTATGATCTTTCCTGGGAAAGCCACATTTCGAACTTGGCCCTCAAAGCCAGACGCCGACTGGGAATTCTCCGTCGTGCAAAGTCCTTCCTTGGCACACCTGAGCTCCTGACTACATATAAAGTTCTTGCAACATAATAGTGGACCTGCATTGAAGTTGTGCACCTGATATTTAATTAGTGTCTTTGACCTACTCTGGTGGGTTGTGACCTTATTGACAAAAATCACCTTTTGATCATAATTTCAAGAATCTTCCTCAGATTTTTTTTTTGTGATATTGCAGATGGGGACACATTATATTAATTTACACTCTATCCCTAAATGTTGAAGGTCAAGGTCATATGGAGGTCTGACCAATATATGCCATCATTTGATTGTGGGCTCAGGGTGAGCTGGAGGAGGCTTACCCTTGGCAATTGCTTTGTGATGGCAGATATCTAGTTGTCTTCCTTGTCTGTCATACCTGTTAAACACCATTATGACATTGCCAATTTTTGAGGTCCTTATTCTCCAGCAATCTCAAGATATTTTTTGTGGCTTGCTCTGAAAAATTCTCGAAAGTCTTGAAGCAGGTTTCTTTCAGTGAGCAGAGATAGCATCACCATTCCATTGATGATGTTTGCAGTACTGTGGTTCGTCAGGAAGATTTGACAGGATATGGATTTCATCACAGAGAGATTCTACTTTCCCTGCCATATCTGACTTGTTTATTTTGCACATTGACCCATAATCGTTAAAGAATGTTCATGTTATAAGACCATATTAAGGTCATCATCTTGTGTCCTGGATAACAAACTTGTATGACAAACTTGTAAACAAGACTTTGGTACAGCAAATCATCTTCTGCTTGTCAGATGGCAAAGATTTACACAAATCTGTGAATGTTGTTTGTTTGTTTTTTTTGTCTTGTATATTGGCAGGGTATTCCCAATATCTGGTGTATTTGCTTTGCTGTAACCATATTTTCTTGACAAAGGTAACTATCTTATTTGTGATTTTATTGTTTCCTTCGATGCTGTCGAGCAGTCTTCTACATCCTTTGTTGCAACCTTTACAGTTAATGTTGACTAACTTGGCACAGTCTCCATATCAAAAGGATTCTGGTACCGGTTCTCAAGAGCATTGACTATCTTCTCGACATTATACACATGTCCTGCTAGCTTAGTGCTTCCTAGTTCCTCATGCATTTCAGCTTGAGATGATATTGCACATTAGGTTCATGGCCTCTGAATAGTATCTTGTGGCATGCCTTGTCAAAAGTCAAAGGATTATACTTCCCTTGCATAAAATTAAATCAATGACACCCACCCCACTCACACCCACTGGTTTTTAGCTTCACACTTCACTGTCTGATCCAGTGCCTTGTCAGTTGGCTGTTTTGATCAACGAACAACAAACCCTCCATTGTGCAAATGTCTGTTGGTGTCGAGGTGTTCAGTCTCCAGCTGTCTCATCTCAGCTTCATTAGCATAGTTGTTCCTCCCACCGACAAAGAAATATGGAATTGTCTCATTAACAGCACTAAGGTGAAGGTCGAAATCTGCATCACGATATGCGCAACATCCATAAAATTTTTTTATTTTTTATTTTTTTTGCAGACTGTGATCTGCCCGTGGCTTGGAATTTCTGCAATGTTTCTGCCACTCTAGAAGTGTCGAGACGGTCAATTATCTCAACACTGAAGTGTTTGTTCCTTGCTCGAAAGGTGTAATGTAGGCCTTTCAGATCCTATTCAGTGTTTGTGTCAATTCATGGTAAGCCCTTTTTTTCACACCATGTCTGTGCAGATTTGATATGGAGGTAAGATGAGGCTTCCAGTACCAGTTTGATTCCTCTGACAGCCCGAGTAAGTTTGCTTTGAAGCACAAGACAGGCTTTCACATCTGAATACACCTCTGCCACTTAGAGTAACTGTAGAAGGCCACCATCTCCAAACAACTTTTCGATGCTGGGATTGAATGCAATCAGAAGATGCATGCCACCCAGTCACATTTTTACCTTTTCCTGGTAAGTAACTCTGTTTTGTTCCAAAGTATTTGCTATTCCTTGCATGAAATAGCCAGGTTTTCCATGACTAGAATGTCAGTTTGGCCAAGCTAGCTGATGAGAACGTAAGCTTCAGCAGGGTTGTATGTATATTGTAGTCAGATCTGCTGATGGTGCATGTATGAAGGGAAGATATCTGATGGTTCCAACTGGCCATTGGTAACTGAAGTCAGAGCATTGAAGTCACTCCATGGAAGAATGGTGAGGGTACCTGCACTATCAAATCTTGGACATGCTTTTTTGTCCCGCTCCCCTCCAACAAGGTCAGAGACTGGGGATATTAAAATGAGTTCCATCCAACCGACTGCTCATCTGTCAATGTACTTTTGTGTATGCGATATTTCAAAAATCTTTCAAGATTTAACTTTCGTATTACACAGATCTTCCTCATACTACTCAAAAGGTTGGGGACCGAGAGTATCAGCTCCTTGTTGATATGTCTGAATCATTATCCAGATTGGAAATTTCTGTCACAGGTGGTCAGAGGCTCTGGTGTTTTGTGTGGAATAGCATATCAACGAAGGTGTTTTACCGTAAATTCTGTAACATCTAAACTAAAGGTTTCTTTGCAGTGCATGGAATATGTATCATTGCTTGGGATTTACAACTGTGATATAACACTATGGTCATCGCATTGTCATTTTCTCATCAAGAGTGTCTTAATTTTGGTTCGTTGTCAATTTGCAGCATCAACAGATTCATTCCGCATGGTATGTTAACGTCTTCTGCCTGTGAGATGTGGTGTGTCTAAAGGCCCAGTCACACCTTGACGTTTTAGCCAGCAATGGCAACGTATTAAAATGTATGTAAAACACTGGCTTACGTTGAACTTTTGATGTTTTTTTTTTTTTAAAGACTTGGTCGTATGCATAACGTATTAGTAACGGACACAGAGCGTTTCGTTGTGTTATAGATAACTTGTACCAACGAATGCTGAACCTGTTGTCAGCCTTCACAACGATAGTCTAACTTATGCATAGCGTTGCACGCATCGCCGACGATGACGTGGCGTAGGTTATGGAAAGGCTGCCGCACAACGATTTAAATCATAACCGCCGCAGAAATGGAAGTGTCAACATCGCAGTCACACCTTGGCGATCTTGCCAGCGTATGCCGACCTCTGAAAAATGCGTCTAAAATGCTGGCGCACCTCGAATACGGTATGGGTAAGTTTGGTATGCGTGAGTAGAACGCTAAAGTACGCTATCATACGTCGTAGTAAGTGGAGTACGTCTTGTAATTTTGAACATGTTGAAAATTTTACGACGTACTTGCCGTATGACACACGCTCCGCATGCGATGGGAATAAGTTGTACGCACGATATGTGATCGTTGACACACATCGACACACGTTACTTGTAAGGTGCTCATAAGTCGAAACGCGTCAAGGTAATGGTTAGCGTCAGTGTTCCAGACTCCCAGTTTTTTTTTTCTTCTTCGGTATGACTGTGTTCAGTGTACAGTGCGGTTATGATTTAAATTGTTGAGCGGCAGCCTATTAATTATATTATATTATAACCGCACTCAAAATCAAAGTGTCAAAATCACCATCATACCGAAGGAAGGAAGAAAAAAAAACAAAAAAAAAACAGGGAGTCTGGAACACTGACGCTCACCATTACCTTGATGTGTTTCGACTTATGAGCACCTTACAAGTAACGTGTGTCACCGATCGCGTAACGTGAGTACAACACGTAACTCATAGGTTAGAAATAAGTTTCGGGTACGCTAAACATTACCTCAACGTGTTTCGACTTATGAGTAACTCACAAGTAACGTGTGTCAACGATCGCGTGACGTGCCTACAACTAATGGCCAGCATTATGCGGAACGTGCGAGTCATACGCTGGCATAAGTCTTAAAATTTCAAGCATGGAAAATTTGAGGACAACCGAAAAGTACGTTTAAACCAGCGTACTACGACGTATGGCAGTGTTTTCAGCGTGCTCTCAATGTTATCAAAACGTACCCATAACGTATTCGACGTGTACCAGCGTTTTAGACAAATTTTCCAAAAATCGGCATTGGCTGGCTAAAACGTCAAGGTGTGACTGGGCCTTTAGATATGGGTTTTTTTGTTTTTTTTTCAAACTGTAGATAAAATGTTTTTATTTTCTTATTTCCGGTACCTCCGCCACTGAAGGTGGATGGAGGTTGTTTCCACCTTTGTTTATTTGTATGTCTGTATGTTTGCCTGTGACCAGAATATCTCAAAAAGTTGTGGACGGTTTTGGAGGAAACTGGTTGGACAGGTTGGATGTGCAACAAGGACGAATTGATGAGATTTTGGTGCAGATCCGGATCCAGATCCGACTAGTTGAATTTTTTTTAAGTGATTTTTTTTTCACCATTGAAAGATAGGGCCAAAAACAATATATTATCATATCTCAAAAAGTTATGGATGGATTACGATTGTGACAACATGTGGATGAGTTTGGTTGGTGACGAGAACAAGCTGATTCGATTTAGGTTCAGTCCGAATCCAGATCCAGCCTCAGTGGGATACAAAACAATATTTTATACCCTCGCTAAACCGCATCCCAATCCCCCCTCCTCGGTGTTTCCTTTTGTATCCATCTTGTCCACCCCATGCATATTCTACTGTCCCTCATTCCTCGCCACACCTATGGTTTGTCCACCTCCCTCTGTCTTGGCCTTTCGCTCTGCTGTTGGTGTTTGCCCCCGCTCTCTGTCCTGTTGCTACATGATCCATTCAGTGTTTTAGTTCTATCTCTTCCACAAGCCTTGACTTGTGTGTACAAAAAAACCCTGTTCAGCCTGGTGGAGAGGTATGTACTCTTCCAAGTGCTGTTTTAGTTTTGATTTGTGCAATCGGAATCTTGAATGCTAAAAATAAAACAAATTCCCTGCTCTTCTTACACAAGCACAACAAATGTCACTGATGGGTACATATAACTCATTAAAATACCATTGCCACAACCACACTTTTCCCAAGCTTTTATATATTTATCTTTGAAAAGAAGAAGAAGAAAAAAAAAAAGGTTTCATGTCGTACATGAATCGTACATGATCACCCTGTCACTCCGAAAGAACCATCTGGCAAACCCTCCCATCAACTTCCCAAACAAACCACTTGAAGAGGTGAAGTCACTCAAACTTTTGGGCTTCAACATTAATCTTGATCTTTCTTGGGCAGGCCATATTTCCAAGATAACCTCCAAAGTCAGCCATCGACTCAGCAAGTACAGTTGTGCAATGTCTTTCCTTGGCCAATCTGAACTTTTGACAAACTACAAGATCTTCACTCGCAAATCGATGGCATTATTGCTCTCCCCTTTGGGCTGGCATCCCTGCCTTACACCTTGCCATTCTTTATGACGTGGAAAGCAAGGCCCGTGATCATTGGGTCTCCCATGGTGAAGCTGAATCAAAGCCTGTTACTTATCACATCACAGACAGGTTGGTGGCCTCTCTATTCTACCACTTTAAAAAGAAAATTTTTTTTGGTCTTGCACCCTCAACCCTCCTCTTGGTTCTGTCCATCCCAGGTTTCTTCAGGGTGCACATGGTATGCCAGTAACTCTCTTGTTAAACCCTCAAAATCCAGGCTCACTGCTCACCTAAACTCATTTGTTATTCATTTCTCTCAGCTGTAGAACCAACTTTCCCAGTGTCAGTCCTATTCCTACCTCCAGGGCTTGAAGAAGAGTTGTTAACCATGACCTCAGGTCATCCCCCATCCATAATTATGATTGGCCCCCAAAATATGTATTTCCTTTCTTCTCTGAAATCACACACACAATTTTGATGAAACTTGACCACAACTTTTATCACCTGTGATGTACCAAAGTTTGTTCACGGCATTAAAAAAAAAAATCAACATCCATAGGTCTTTACTTTCTTCTCCGTTACATAGTTTTGTGGGTCATCTGTGCCTACCTGTGGTTCCCTGGTTATCTTATCCAGCCACTACCAGGTGAGTGCCCAGGGTTATTGCCCCATGTTTTCTTGTATGCCACCTGTTATTTCCTTCATCGATTTGACTCAGACCTCCTCCAGCTCTTAACTTTATCCTTGGTCACTCTCGTATGTCCTCCAGCATATCTCGTTTTTTAATGACGAAGGAGTCCCATTTACTGTCCATGTGTCCTCACTGCCCCCTAGCGTGAAGTCAGAATGGTTTCCGAGCTTTTAAGAGTTCAGCTCTTAAAACTTTTTTGTCAATTGAAGAGTTTTAGGAAACTGTTAGATTTTCTCCTGAAGGCAAAGCGGAGAGCAATACAGAATTATTTTTATTTATTTATTTTTAATCTCTGATATCTCTACCTCCAGCACTTCATCAGAACAGTCAGTGGTATTGGATGTCTGGATGATTTTGATAAGAGGGGAGGTGGGATAGGTCAAGTATTAGCGTGGTTGCCTCCGCCTTGCCCGGACTTTCATTCATTTGTTTTCCTGGTGAGTCGAATCTGATTAAAACTGCAATTCTGATGCACTTTCATAAGGTGGTGCTGCATGTCAGAGTATGCTGTTCTTTGGATGGGCTGTGCTGTATGTATGAAGGTTGTGGAAGTTGTCATCATTAAGGAAACCCATGATATTTTAAAAACAGTGGGCACAAGGGATTCGGTTGCTCAGTTTTAAGTTGATGGTAAAAAGGTTTGGCATGACAGCCTGGAGGTTTGGATACTTGCATTACGCACACACGGAAGGGTGTCATCAATGTGTGTGCCGTCTGTGGGGAGGGGAAGTGGGGTGTTTAAGTTGAAATGACCAATTCTTCCCCTGCTTGACTTCTGAGAAAGCAATGGCAAACCACCCAGCATAATCCTCTGCTGGTGGAGTGCTTTGCTATCATCAACGCTCTGTTAAAAATGTGGTATATTGATAATGAATAGTAACAAGGGGGTTAGTAAGTGGAAGATGGGGGTGTTCAAAAAATTTCTGGAAGAAGATACTCGTAATGGTTCAAGAAATGCCCACATCTTGAATTGTTATTGCTACGCGAATAACCAAATCACGTAAGCCATCAACCAGTCACAGCCACCAGCCGAGTTTGATGCTCTAAACTCGGGTTACCGGCCTTCAGTCCCGATACCTCGTCGGGGGCACGAAGCAGAACGAGGCTTGCATAATCGCAAGGTACACCAGTCAGATATATAACTGAGTGGTTGGTTATGACGCACCATACAATACTGAGTGCATGTCGCTTTTACCCAATTATGCACCTTAAGGGCACCGATTGTGAAAACTCAACTACTCGTACAGCAAGAATGGAGGCCATACAGGAGTTCCTCTATTGTTATGAAAAAAAAACCACAGCAAATTGTCAATAAACAAGAAATATTCCCCCAATTACCCACAACACGATTCCAAGTGACAGATTTCTTCACGATTCTTATCTTGGCCCGTTCACTCACTCGAACACAACACACACAGTACAGTACAAGAAATACAAAAGCAATGTCGAGAGGTCGCTTTCAAACCCAGAGACAAGCTGTGCAGAATTCTTGGAGCAGAATTCAACATGCAGCTCTCTGGTATAACTGTCACTCCCCTCAAAGCCCTCTTTGCTTTTTGGAAAAAAAAATGTTCACAGCACTGACACACTCAGTTCTGCACACTCAGATTCAGGCATTCTTCTCCCTTCTGCACGACAGCCATTCCTCCAAACAGCTGCCTCTCCTCCGGTGTAACAATCGCTCTCTTCAAAGCTCTCTGGCGTTAACATATTTCTCTCAGAGCAGCTGTAATGGTCAACCGCCCCTCTGTGTGAGCTGGGTCGCCAACTGATAACTGCCGCTCTGGCCTCGTGCTGGGCCACGTGAGCTCCCGTGATGAGGCTAACTGCCGACTTTCTCTGCAGATCCCCCACACCTGCACATTCTCCTTGGTTGCATATTGCACTTTTTAAGGACGTGTAAACAGTGGAACAGAACATTAAACAAGTAGCAGCTAAATTCAAAGTACACTGCCCCCATCAAAAGTACAATCCTGTTATTTCGGCAGTGCAACACGTGGAGATGGAATTGGGAGGGAGCAGTGCACAATAATTGATTGATTAATTGCATTATTAAAGTAAATAATAATCGTAAAATAATTAATTTCTTCTTCAATTGGCAAATAGCTAACCTAAACGACCATAGTTTCATCCGAATCTGGAATTTAAAAAAAATTAATGGATTAATTAAGATTGTTTATAACCAAATCATTTGTTCACTGTCATGTCCAAATATCAGCTTCTTCATTCAAAAGGTGCTTTAGATATTGGTTGCCCAGATGAGAAAGAAAATAAATAAATAATAATTAAGTCGTCAATTAATTGATTAATCAAAAAGATTAAAAACACCTTTTTGCCAAAGCACGTGTTCATGGTTGTGCCCAAATTTCAGTTTTCTATCTCAAAGGATGGCTGAGTTATCGCCCGGACAAACAAACAAGAAAGATGTCATGCATAGCAGGAAACTTGAGAAATCCATAAAACAAATTTGACCTTAAAAATAATTGGTGGTTGAATTCAACAACCCCATTTGCAACTCCTCTTCAAATTTCAAGTCAATGGGATGAAAATTTGGGATTTTATAAATCTCACCTAAGTTGGTGACCTTTGACCTATGTTGACCTTTTGACTTCAAACGATAGGCTTCTTGCTTATGATGAACTCTACCAGGTGGTGAAGTTACATGAAGATAGGTTTAAAATTGTGAACTCTAAGTGATTGATAAACAGACAGATTAAAGCACAAGACCAACCAATATACTTGAAAAATCTTCAATTTTCGCAAGAAAACAAACGGAGTGAAAACTGAGTACCGTATGCCCTATCGGCGCCCGGTGATGATGTCGTGCATTGCCTGGAGATGGAATATTGAGGGGTGGTGTACAAAGTGCACAGCGAGAGGTTTCATTAGGGGAGGACAACAGTACGAGAGTGAAAACAGACATCCACGTATCTGAACATGCTGAACGCATATCTTGCACAAACAGTATGCACTAAACGTATTTATTGCATCAAATAAATATGATGAAATTTTACTTTTAAATACATAAAGTACGAAACAGTTTTTATTAACCCCTAAAGAGCATTCCCACAACAATATATTTCAATATTCAAGTACAGTATATATTTTATTTACACATACAGCTCATTAGATTTTTTTTATTTTTTTTTGTTTGACGGTATGTATTGGACGATTGTGAGTCGTCCAAGATGTATATTACTAAAGGGAGAAGCATCGTTCCATTTGTGACTTCAAACAAAAATTCGGAACAAAACATAAAGATTCTTGTTTTAAAATCCCGTCTTTCTGGGATTGCAGAAGTAGAAGAAGAACAAGAAGAATACACAGTATTGGGAGCATCATGTTGCACTTCCAACATTAACATTCTTCTTCTCTGACAGCAGGAACCCTTCAGAATAATGCGTGACTGACAGACGGGGAAGGGGTACACAAAATTATGTATCATAATACTTCTCGAAGCAATAGAAAAGTACAGTGCAGTGTATAAAAGTACATGGAAGGAGCACACAAACAATGACAGCAGGAGCAACAACAATTGTGTGTTATAAAATATCCTTTTATTTTTTTTCATGCTTCACACTTTCACTTCATTTTACATCCTCATTGACACTCACAGATAGACGTGCTGTATTTTGATTACACCCATCATCAAAGCGACAGATCGGCATGCCTCATGCCCCTGAAAACTTTATTCGTTCGAAAAACTTTGAACGCCGCTCATACAAAGCAAATTGATCTGAAAGATTTTAGAGTTGAGGATGTGCCACATGCAAGTGTGTTGCACTAAATATTAATATTGCTTATTTCGAAACAATGGTGGACTCGATGTCCTGTGTCTAGGTTTCTTTGTTCCGATCAACTGTTTGCACATGACACAAAACTGTATAGGGCAGTTGATACCCAGGCTGAAGCAGAAGTCCTGCAAGAAGATGTGAATGCAGCCAAAGGGTGGTCCTGAAAATGGCAGCTTTCCGTTCAATGAGACTAAATGCAAAGTGGCACTATGGGAGGAGCAACCATACGTTTGCCTCCACCATACAAAGTGATTTTAGTACAAATGAAATGAGGATGGAGAAAGATTGGTGTGTTTTGTTTGACGCAAGTTTGTTAGTCAGCTCTCATGTTGCAAATGTAGCAAGGGGAGTGAATATGAAACTCGGAATAATCAAAAGATCATTCTCAGCATTGGGGAAGAAAGGGCTGTTCCAATTGCATGAATGAAACGATAGTGAGACCAACTCTTGAATATTGCCACTCGGTATGGTGCCATATATATATATATATATATATATATATATATATATATATATATATATATATATATATATATATATACAGTCAAAGCTAGTTACTATGCCACCCGTCGGGACCGAGCGAGAGTGGCATAGTAAAGAGATTTTGTAAAAACGGCCTTATTTTCTCAAGTTACCCATCTGTAGTTAATCTTTAGACAAAATTTATTCCAGCAAGTAAAAGGCACGACTGTTGTATAAGCTAAGTGAACGGAGAACATACACACACTAACAGAGTTCACACACTAACATATGGCATGGCGAGAAATTCACGACACACAAAGCTTTCAAGAATCGTCGGCTGGCGCATCTTCTTTCGGCGGATCTCGTGCATCTCGTTGTCTAGCCGATCGCACGCTTGCATCACACCGGGCTTCCCGCTTCTCTGCTGCATGAACTTCCGGACGGTGCTACAAGCGCGCTGGGCTTCCTCGAACGGAACGATGTCCTCCTCGACAGTTACCTCGTCATCTTCGCTTTCCACCGGCTCCTCACTGCACAGAATCTCCTCCGCAATCTCCTCCAGCGTGAAATACCCGCCAGTCGCGAGGCGCTTGTCGGCTTCGAGAAAGTCAGACAGCTCGATCTCCTCGTTCTCGTGCATCTTTTCCTCGGCAGGCAGAGCTTCCCAGATGTCGGACAGCTCCGCATCCTGTGGCTCAGTTTGGATCTCCTCTTCGATGAACTTTGCCTTCGCGAAACAGTTCCTGATCGTCGACTTGCCGACCTGCTCCCAAGCACGCCGGGCGACGTGTAGAGCGTCAAGCAACGTGAACTTGAACTCCTTTCCCTCGTCTATGGCCTCAAGCCGGCGGCATAGCAGGAGCTTCTTGTAGTGGCGCTTGAGGTTCTCTATGATTCCCTGATCCATTGGTTGCGAATTGGCTGTCGTGTTGGGTGGGAAGAAGACCAGTTGGATGTTGTTCAGCTCGAGCTCGGGAGGGTGGCCAGAGAAGTTATCGAGACAGACCAGCATCTGCGTCTCTGCTGGCCGAGTCGTCCGTCCCACGCACGCAACATCTCCTCAAAGCTCCGCCGTCATCCACGCCTTCGAGTTCGCCTTGTACTTGACCGGGATCTCTTTGTTCTTGAAGGCACGGGGTTTCTTGGAATTGCCAATCACCAGAAGAGGGAACTTCTTGCTGCCGCTCATGTTTGCCCCAACCAGAAGAGTGATCCTTTGCTTGCTTTTCTTTCCTCCAGTACACCGCTCTCCCCTGAAAGCCATGGTCTTGTT